>NW_028277112.1:43280000-43905000 GCF_059951505.1 Python bivittatus | reverse complement strand
ACAACAAAGGTCTCTTAAGAAGCTACTGCTGCAGAATATGGATGAGTAATTATGGGCTTACATCTCACAAACAAGCTAATCATTTTTAGCTGCCATGATTTCAGAATATAACACTGGCTCCTTTTGGGAGCTAGTCAGTTTAATAGCAGATCACAGGATATAATCTCAGGGAGAATTTTGTACTGTCCTAAAAGCTTAGTATGCTCTTTAATATTTTAATTTTATATATTTCCTTTTGTGATGTATTAAAGTAAGGCAAGAGGCAGTATATAAAATTTGATATTTTTAAATTAAATTTATAATTATTTATAGGCAAAAATGATTCAATCCATCTGTGGTAATTACAGATGGTACAAATACACTGCATTTTTATGCTACAATTTTTTTTTCTTTTAAACTTTATTTTAATGGTAAAATAATGAAGATGCAGGTGATATATACCAGTTTCTTCATTACTTCCATTAAAAGAGATCATCAATTTTGATTCATTTCACTCACCACTTGGGGTTATTTTCACCAAAGTTTTGTTTAATTCAGATTTATGACTGAAATCTATAAGTTAGCACTATATTAATAGACTACTAGAAATCAAGTATAAAAATTCCTCAAGATCACGTTAGAGAATTAGTCGGGTAGCAGCATTTATGCAATATTAATTGTAGGACACTTAACTGTGATACTATAGTTATTGCTGTATGGTATTTTGAAAATCAACAAATAAAGAATATCTGAATGTAGGAAAACTATTCTTCTAATCACCCCTCAAGTCCTACTATGCTGCTTCATCATGGTGGGAGATGGTGTTCCCAAAGGGGATGAGCGAAGAATGCTGGAGGTATATGGCAAGTATACATACTCCCAAGAGAGTCACTCATGGCATGAAGGTCATCCCAGCTCCCAGATAAAGCAAGCAGGTACCTATATTGGGCAACAACAATAGAAGAAGATGCTGGAGGCAGATGATTTAGTGGCAAAGGCATCATTTTATAATGCATAGGAGAAGGCAGTAATAAACCACTCCTTTATTTTATCAAAAACATTACATGGATAGACAAGATAAAATGATTGACAATTATACTGCTGCATGATGGGCCCCTCAGGTTGAATGGTACTCAACATGCTACTGAGGAATAGCTAACGGTCTTTTGGAGTACTGATGGTATTTATGATGTGAGTAGATTAAAGCCTTTGGGATGTCTCGTTGCTGATGTTGCCATGCAGAAAACATGGAATGTAAAAAGCATGAATAAGGGAAAGCTCAGCATAGTGAAAGATGAAATGAATCAAGTACATATTGATATCTTAGGCACCAGGGAACTGAAATGGACTGAAATTGGACACTTTTAGTCAGAAGATCATACTGTTTACTACTCAGGACACAACAGAAAAGGAAAAGTGTTGCTTTCATAGACAGAAAAGATTTAGCAAAGATAATATGGGGGTACAATGTAACTGAAGACTGAATAATATGAATAAGACTTTATAGACAACCCTTTAATATAATGGTTATTCAAGTCTATACTCCAACCACTGATACAGAAGAAGAGGACTTTGATGAATATTATGGTCAAATTCACTCTGGAATTAACTAAACATGGAAACAAAATTTGCTGCTTGTAGTTGGAGACTGCAATGCCAAAGTTGGAAATAGTAAGGAGGAAAATGTAGTTGGACTATAAGGCCTAGAAAACAGAAAGGAAGCAGAATGCCTTTCACTTTCTGCCAATCCAATAATTTCTTCATTAGAAGAGAATATATGTAGCTCAGGGTTGAATTGTAGAGTCCTTGGGGTTCTCTAAGTTTGGTTGTTTTCTTGCAGACTTTTCATTATCCAGCTAGGTAACACCTTCAGTACTAGAAGGGAGTGGAGTTTGCTCTCTGTACAGTAGCTTATGGTGGAGGTGAGCGTGGCAGGGCAAGAGAAGTATGAGATCCTCACCTAACAGCACAGTCCTGGCCTAAGAACCGCAACCGGGACTACTGAAACTGCTAAGTGGTGTGGTCACGTGATGTTTTGCATAACAACCACATCACTTAGTGATGGAAATTCCAGTCCCAGTTAGGGTTGTTAAGCAAGGATTACCTGTAACTAATCAAATCAACAGGGGTTTTTTTTTCAGTTTATTAAATGTATTGGAAAGCTCTATATCAAAAAGCATAAGAGCATGGACAGACTCTAACATAACCTAAAAACCTCACCAAGCCAACCATATCAATATAGCCTTTTCTACTTTTTAAATGCACTTTGAAAGCTCCATGTCAAGAGGTACATGAGTTTAAGCTCAAATACAGTGGTACCTCTAGTTATGAACACCCCTCCTTACGAATTTTTCAAGATACGACCAGCTCCGGCCCCAAAAATTTACCTCGACTTGCGAACTCTGCCTCGAGTTACGAACCGGATCCGTGGCCATTTTCCCTGCTGCCACACAGTCGCGGCTTCCTGTGGGCGAGATCGCGGTAGCAAGGAGACGTTCGGTGAGGCTTGTGGTGTGTTTTGTGGCATTTGGAAGGTTTTTGTGGCATTTGGAAGGTTTTTGAGGTTTAAAAACAAAATGCATATGTTTCAGAACTGTTTAGCCGTATTTACATTGAACCTTATGGGGGAAATTTACCTCGGGGTGCGACCAAATTCGGAGGGCGGATTAGCCGTATTTACATTGAACCTTATGGGGAAATTTGCCTCGTGGTGCGACCAAATTCGGAGGACGGAACGGATTAACCGTATTTACATTGAACCTTATCGGAAACTTTACCTCGACTTGAGACCAACTCAAGTTGCAACCAGAGTCATGGAATGGATTAAGTTCGTAACTAGAGGTGCCACTGTAACTAACCAATACCAAAAAGAAACCATTTTTGAAAAAAGATTATGTTGACTTGTTGAGCTTAGGTGTGCATGTCCATTCTGTGTATATTATTATCCCCATCAATATGAAGTTTTCAGAGTTACTTTGAAGTCTGAAAAACACTCACTTCGCTTTAAAAGGGATCTTGGAGCTCAACATCACCAATAAAGAAGAGCATGCAAACTCATAAAACAACTGAAGAGACAGGCTGTTTTTAAATTTATGACATCATGGTAATACTGATTGCTTGGGATATTTTTATGGCAATTTTAGCTAAATTATTGCATATACTTCATGTAAAAAAAAAAAAATCTAAGAAAATTTACAAAATACAGTTAAGGAAGTTTTGAATATACATGCAAAACAACCTGCGCTGGAATTATATTAAGGTATATCAGTCAGTATGTCTGCTAAACTGAAATTTAATTCTCTCTATTAACTTGAAACAGAATATTTATTGAACTGCATAACACAAACTATATTGAGAAAGAGAAGAAATAAGTCAGCTTCCCCAGAAGCCCAGTTTTGGCAAAGTAGACTTATATACTGGTTAAAGTTGATTTATTATCCAGAAGTTTTAGCTCCTTTAACTTTATATGAGCAGCATTTATTCCATGTAGACAAGCTCTTTGGAAACAAAACTAAGGGGCTATGGCTTCCCACCATCTTCTATGCACCTATGTGACATCTAGAAGCCAAATAAGCTATAAATCAGTACATCTGGGACATCCATAAACAAAACTCTTTTAGTGAAATGGCCCAATGTTTTCTAGCTGGAAACTTTATCAAAATCTCTCCCCTGGCTTCTTAGTTTTTCATTAATTTTCCTCCAGTGTACCACCAAGCATTTTTACTAGCCTGAATAAGTACTACTTTCTTCAACCATGCAAGGTATATTCAGAACAGCTAAGTCACCATCACTCAGGATCTGTCAAGTCAGTGGCACATGTTTTATTATACTGTTCCATCTATAAGGATTCCTGTCATCTATTAATAATACTCTTTTAAGTAACTCCACTGGAATTGGGCAGCCAATAAATTTAAATAAATAAATAAATAATGACTTCCCAAACAGATCTGACTCATTTTAAGCCATTCTTCATTTATTTCATTCAAATCCAGATATTATTTCCCCATACAAAATCATGAAGCTTGTTTCTGGGACTATACTTACTAGGAAACAAATGGTATTGGAGGCAATATAGATCATGGATTTAAGTCCAGTTCTGGTGCTGTATTTCAAATTTTACCATTTGCTTCCATTGTTTTGCTGTTCATTGTTTTATTATGGTTGTGATTTTTTAAGATATGTCTCTAGTCTAGGACCCTAATAAAATATCTCATCTCTCTCATGACATGCATGACAACCTGCATAGGAATTATATAAAACTACTGTTTGCTAAACTGAAAATTAATTCCCTCTATAAACTTGAAACAGAGTATTTATTGAATTGCATAAAACAAACAATATTGAAAGAGAGGGGAAAGAACTGGTAAATATTCCCCTCTCAATTGAAACACCACCAGTGAATATTATTATTTATACTTTGAAAAATTTCAGGGTCAGGTATATAATGATTCTGTTCTAATAAATCAGCATTTTAAAATTATTATATGTGAATTAATAATTCAATCCAAAGGATACAGAGTAAGAAATAGTAATTAATGAAATAAGATACATGACCAAGATGTTTACCTGGCTGCCTCTTTACCAGTTCAGGAAATAATAGTACATATGCTTAAATCTAGGGAAATAGGAAAGGTTCCTGGCCCTGATAGCTATCCTGTTCAGTAGTATGAGACATTTAGTTATCCCTCTCTCTCTCCCCCCTGTATAGTTGGAGGTTTATAATGAAGCTTTTTTGAATATAGTTTTCCCAAATTTCTTTAAATAGGCTTACATACCTACATAAAAGTGAACACAAATTGTTTAGGTAAAAGTTATTTAATGCTCTATTGATAATTATGAATGAACGTTCTATATTAATATGTACAGTGGTACCTCGAGTTACGAACACCCCTCCTTACGAATTTTTTGAGATACGACCAGCTCCGGCCCCAAAAATTTACCCCGACTTGTGAACTCCGCCTCGAGTTACGAACCGGATCCGTGGCCATTTTCCCTGCTGCCATGCGGTCGCGGCTTCCTGTGGGTGAGATCGCGGTAGCAAGGAGACGTTCGGTGAGGCTTGTGGTGTATTTTGTGGCGTTTGGAAGGTATTTGGTGTGCTTGTCAGCATGGCTCCAAAGAAAATGCAGAGCAGGCTTGGCAAGAATAAGGCTTTGAAGAAAAAAGTGACGATCAAACTTAAGAAGGACATTATAGAAAAGCACGATCATGGTATTCGTGTGACTGATCTGGCCTTGGAGTACAAGATGGCGAAGTCGACCATCTCGACTATTTTCATGTTTTTGTGGTTTAAAAATAAAATGCATATGTTTCAGAACTGTTTAACCATATGTATTTACATTGAACCTTATGGGGGAAATTTGCCTCGTGGTGCGACCAAATTCGGAGGGCAGATTAGCCATATTTACACTGAACTTTATGGGGAAATTTGCCTTGTGGTGCGACCAAATTCGGAGGGCGGAACGGATTAACCGTATTTACACTGAACCTTATGGGAACATTTACCTCGAGTTGCAGCCAACTCGAGTTGCAACCAGAGTCACGGAATGGATTAAGTTCGTAACTAGAGGTACCACTGTATTAATATTACCATTGATATTAACTTGGTAATTTAACAGGCTACTCAATTAACTGAAGATTCTATTAAAGGAGATTTGTAAAAAATGGAGTTAGTGTTTGAATTTTTTTCTTGGTATTTGAATTTTTTAAAATATCTTAGAACAATAATCCCTAGAAAAATGTCTTTCTCCACCAATGTAAATATATTGAACTGTTTATCTCAGATTAATATTGATATAAATAGATACTAAAAATCCAAATGAGTTTATAGGAAATAAGGTTGGACAAAAAAATATTACTTCAATATTATTACTATTAGTATTACTAATGTTACTAATATTATTATTACTGATATATGTAATACAGGTAGTTCTCGCTTAATGACTGCCTTGTTTAGTGACTATTTGTACAACAGTTGAAAAAAACAGGTTTGTGACTGATCCTCACATTTACAGCTGTCGCAGCATCCCACAGTCACATGATTGCCATTTGAGCACTTTGCAACCACCGCACATTTTCAACAGTTGCAGCATCTCACGGTCATGTGATCACCATTTGCAAGCTTCGCAACCAGCTTCCAACAAGCAGAATTACAGGTAGTCCTTGCTTTACAACCATTCATTTAGCAACCATTCAAAGTTACAACTGTGCTAAAAAATTACTTATGACCAGTGCCCGAAGTTATGACTATCACAGTGCCCCCGCGGTCACATGATCACGATCCAGGCGCTTGGCAACCAGCTCACACTTATGATGGTTACAGCCATTTACTACCTTCCCAGCCAGCTTCTGGCAAGCAAAATCAATGGGGAACTGGGTGATTCACTTAACGACCATGTGATTCCCTTAATGACCATGGTGATTCGCTTAATGGCCACTGCAAAAAGGTGATAAAATTGGGTCCAGTCACATGATAATTCACTTAATGACCACATCACATAGCAACCTAAATTCTAGTCCCAATTGCAGTTGTTAAATGAGGTCTACCTATACTGGAGAATGTGGAAGTGAAATTGCAAGCCACAGTCATGTGCTATCTCACTTGGCAACTGCAGTGATTCACTTACCGATGGAAGCAGAAGTGACATAAGTCCAGCACTTTATGACTGCATTGCTTGGTGAAAGAGTTTCCAGTCCCAATTGTGGTTGGTAAGCAAGGACTACAGGTAGTCCTCAGTTAACAACAGTAATTGGCACAGGCATTTCCATTGCTAAGTGATGCAGTCATACAGTGTGAAGTCACGTGACCGCATTGCTTAATGACAGCAATCCTGGCAGTCCCCATTGCTATTGTTTACCAAATTCCACCGGTCATTAGGCAAGAACCCATCCTGATTCAAGCCATTCCTAGCTTGGTCCCTCCCAGCGCCAAGCCTCAGTAAGGTAAGGGAGTGTCTCCTCTGCCCCCTCTTGAACTCCCCCCACCTGCCTATTCCTTCCCATCTCTGTTTTTTTGGGTCCTTCTCTTGCGCTGGCACAGCCAGGACCTTCTTTTGCGCACTGGGCTTCTTTCACGAAAGAAGACACTGGGCAGGGCACAAACAGAGGCCTTGGCTAGCACGCAAACAGAGGCCCTGAGCAGGGCATGAGAGTAAACTCCAGCTGCAGCAGCGCAAAACATGGCAGCACAAAAGAAGGCCCCAGATGGTGCAGTAATAGCACACAGTATGGAGGGCATGGCAGTGGCATGCAGTGCCACTTAGTGGGGGCAGCTGGCACCAATGGGTAAGTGGATGGTCATAAATGCGCAAATTTTGTTTATGTGCCCACAGGGGCACTGAAACAGCCAAGACTTGGAGGACTGGTCGTAAGTCCCTTCATTCAGTGCCAGTGTAACTTCAAAAGGTCACTGATCAAATGAACATTAAACGAAGACTATCTGTACCTGTATTACCCAGAGGAATTCTAATGTCAACTCTGTAAGTAATTAAGTCAAACATACTGATAAGACATTAATACAGTTTTAAATCAGAAGGACAAGCCCCTAAGTTTTCTTTATTCAGATTATGATTTATCAAACAATGATGGGGGCTTAACCTTTCCTGAGTTTCAACTTTACCACTGAGGCATACATTTTGACTTCTCTCTCTTTTTGGAAAGCAAGTGATCAAAACATACAATGATGGGAAAACCTGTTTTAATTCAGAAATATTAATATTTTAGATCAGCTAATTAAGCTTTAAACTCCTTGAAGTTAGAACAAGAGGGAATTATTGTGGAATGGCAGAATATTCAATGAAAACATATTTTGATTTCACAATTTGGCCCAGATGCATTAGTAGCATCTAAAATCCAAGGATTATAACTGTGTTATAATTATTGGAAGATTCCAATAATTTTTTGTAAAAACAAAAAGCATTGATAAGCTAGATATTATTTATTTACAAGAACTTTGCAATAAAGAGTTGGAATATTCCATATTAGCACATTAATAGTTATAGACCTTAAAGAATATTTCTTATTAACTTAATAGGTTAATTCAGTAAAACATTTTTAATATTTATTGGGCATATTAGATAATGTTTAAGAAGTTGGCTGTCAACTTCATTATGCAGAAAATGTAAAATAAAGGACCCTTGCCTATTTTAGTTATCCATGTTAATATGGTTTAAAGATGTGAAATTGATTTGAATTATATACCCCAAATTTAGAATTTATCTTAAATTATCTATTGTTCGAGGTCATTATACCAGCAAATATACCTTTGTTCTCACTCCAACCCTACTAGTGAGCAGCAAAAGAGAGATAAGACACACAGATTCCACATGAGTTGGACCAAATGCCTGAGATGAAATGGCTACAGGTTTAAAGTCTAATGCTAACAGTAGTCCCCTTATTTCCTCCCTGCCTCATTAATGAGAGGTCCTGGTACTCGGGAGCAACCAGACAGAAAACACACTAAAATCCAGTGTTCTCTACCATACTGAATGGTGTACAAAGCTGTCATCTGCACTACAAATAAGGTCTAATACCTTTGAATCTGCTTTATCCCCACCTAACTCTGCTTGAGAGCAGTGCCTTGCTTGTGGTCAAAATAAATTATCAGAATATAAGTTTAAATACACAGGATGCTCAAAATGATAGCCAGAGTAGGCTTATGGATGGCATTAGAATCTCCTTGACTTATTTTCTTAAGTACTACTTCCATATGCATGTGGAGATCACTCTATTGGTAGTGATTCAAACTTTCATGGCTTCCAAGGTAGGGCCCCATTCATTAAAAAGGGCACATATTGCATCCAACTCTCTGTGTTAAGTGGCATAATTGTGGTAAGGGTGTGGATAAATTTTTCACAGTTCCACTGAGAGAAATGTACAAAACGTTCTCAAATAAAATGAGCCAAAACGTTGTCCATAGAAAAATACATCTCTAACCAACTAAGGTGAATATAGACTCCATAAGGTAAATTACAAAATCTAGGAAGGTCTGAGAAAACGTCCTACCTGTCCTTCTTCAAAATCTTAACATCAGACCTCCTCTGATTATCTGATGATATTTAAATTAACAGAGACTTAAATCCACTGTAGCAATGGAGAAAAACTGGTTAATAGTTCCAAATGTTTTATAAAACCATGGGATCTTTTATAAGGTTCATAAGAAGATACTACTTTTCATTGATAAAGAGCTCATTATATCTTATTTCTTATTAGTTTTCTGTTTCCTCACTTCTAGTTCTTAATTCCACTGCTTTTCCATTTTCTTTCTGCCATTATTGTATAGTTCCTCCTGTCCCTAGGCCTGATGCACATTCATATCCCTGTAGTCCTTTCTTCTTTACTTTTTTTTTATTCCTGTGTAATGACACAGTATGCTCCTGACACAGAACTTTTTTTCATTACACTCAGCTGAGGAAGACATGTTTAATCAATGGACTGGATGATGATATATAAACTAAATCTCAGTCTAAACAAGAAAGAGGTCTTGTTAGCAGAGAGGTTATCTGTCTGGTTGAGTGGTGTTCAAGCTGCTACGGAAGATGTTGCACTTCTTGTTGTTTGGATTAAAGTATTCTTTAAATAAAATTACTTCTAAGGAAACCTTCAGTTTTTAAAAACAGGAAAAATAATCACATAGTTTGCAAACATATATTCAGCAGTTTAGAAGTCCGCATATAGTTCCTACTTTAGCACAAATATTGCGAGCTTAGCACAAATTAGAGGAAGCCCCAGCACAACTCACAAAGTAATTGTCACTGTATCATCTGCCCTGCTTTAAAATCTTAACATCAGACTTCCTCTATATCTTCATTAGATGTATGGTCCAGAGGAGGGATATGGTATTAGTGAAAGAAAACAAACTATACATGCTCCATGTGCCTCAGCTCTACGTAGCATGTAACTGGCAAACAAGCTGATACTAATGTAGAACTGCTTACAACAGAGAATACCTTTTTCAAGTCAACACTTTCATACTATGTTCTATGGAACTCTGAGTTGATTAGTGAGATCAATAACGATAGACAAGCCAATAGACAAGAGTCACCTGCTGGGGGAGATGGGCGGCATACAAATTTAATAAATAAATAAATAAGCCTCACTGAAAGAAATATCATACAACACTACTGATGTTTCCTAGAATGTACAGCTACAAAGTAATGCTGGATGTGTTCACACCTGCATTCTTAGATTAAATTAACAAAGTAAAGACCCAATACAGATCCAAAGATGAGGGTATAGAGCAGCCAATACAGATGAAGGAAACAGACTGCTGCCTCCAGTAGCAAAGAGATGGAACCTCATGATTTTCCTTATGTGCTGAAAAATTAGGTCAGGGAAAGGTGGGCTGGAAGCTAGACAATACAAAGACAGTGGGCTTTGCCTACTCCCTACTCATTTGCTCGTTGGACTAAAGGTTTCTTTTCCCAGCCATCCTTCTATGTTTGTATTAATGCAATTTTGTAAAATACTTTCATCATAAATGTATGATTAGTGTTAGCATTTGGGGCATTAGGCTGGATCCATAGTGAGAAAAGGTAGGTCAGGAGGACCTATGAACCTGGAATGAGGAACTGTGGCAAGGAACTAAAGTGGGGAAGTGACTCAACGTCCAGACAGAATTGGTTGAGTGTTAATCTCTCCCATCTGATGAGGGCAAGTAAACTCACAATTTGTTTGCATGGTGCTTACAGCCTTAGTGGTTGCCAACTGCCAGGCTGATATTAGATTTTGCAGCAAGTAAAGTGGCTGTCAGTATGTTGAACTTTGGTCCAGGTCCAATGCTGAACCAAACCTTTTAACTGCTATAAAAGTTAAATAAAGTTGTGAATAATATATTCCCACTTTTTAAAGTATGTTGTCTTGTATCTTGTTGATACCTCTTTACCTTCCTCCAATTATTCATTTAGTACTGCTAGGCAAAGAGACTCAACAAGCCTCATCAATACTCTGCCTGAAAAAACAAAAACCCTAAAAACAGTTTCCCCAATCCCCTACAATTGTCACTACACTTTTTTTTTGGAAAAGATTCTAATACTATATTGTTCAAAAGCCACTGCTATAAGTTAATTTAAAATGATATATTAGTGGATTTTTGTAAATACATATGTATTATATGAATACAAAGAGAGCACAATAAGTTAACCAGAAAAATGAACTTATAAATATACAATAGCAGTATAAGGATGTCTGAAATGATCAATCAACTTTCTATACAACATCCAACACTCTCATTTCCCATATTCATATGGTTTCATTGTATATTATTATCTGACAAATGATTGCCAAACATCTGTTACATCTTTCTAAAAATGGTTTTATTGTACTCCCAAATTGTTTTATCATAGTTAACTTACACATAGGGATCTTTATATTTCTTACAATAGTATTCTTCATGTTCCCGTTCCTAGGGAACATGAACAGGAGGATATATGGTATTCATGTTCTATTTGTGGCCTTCTCATAGACAGTCTGTTATGGGAACTCTGATTGTCTGATATGGGAACAGAGTTCTGGATTAGCTGAATGCTAGATTTAATGCAGCAGTATTCTTCTTATGTTCAGAGATATTTCACAGCATATAACTTCTTAGAAAAATTCTAATATGTGTAAAAGCCATTGATTTAATTTATTGTTACATAATGATGTCTCCATAAGCACCATCTCACAATATGCTAAGAATACAGAAATGTATTCACTGTGTAATATATACACTGCTCCTACATATATATAACGTAAGATTAACATTATTAAAATAGTGAAATATTTGGCTGAATTTTTAGGAACCTACCTAAATAAATCATTAATTGGATTAAATGGAAATTTTCACAATGAGAAAACATAATACTATATATTTTCCTAGAAGAAAGCCCCATTGAACTTATTTCTGAGTAGACTTGAATAGAACTCTACTTTGGCAAGAGAACCATTATAGTTGAACAAATTGTGAAAGTAATTCAGATGAAGTAAGTTGGACTTAATAAAAATATAAACCTGTAAAAGTTGTTATTGTTTTAAGAGTCACAGTAACTTTAATGAGCCAATTCTAACAAAGTGTGCACTGCCTTAATAATCATATCCACTGTAGGAAAAGTCTGAAATATCTGATTATCGTTACTTCTAATGCTTTATAATATAGTATATTATACTGATCATATAGTCAGCATAAGTTACTCTTGTTAAAATTATCACACTAAGCAGATTTTACCTTTCAAAAATCATGTTTTTATTTCTAAATTCACAAATCCCTTTTAAACAAATTCTTTTGGATAACTTGGTTATTAGTAATATAATCTGACTTACCAATTTAGCTACTTTTCCATAATCAATCCATCTAATTGTTGCAAAGTTTGTTGATTCTGCACAGTTGAAACCATGATTATATCCTGCATGGTATCCATATGGGAAAGTGATCATAAACTCCCCAGCCTCCTGCGTGATCTAAAAAAGAAGACAAGGACTATAAATGAGAACCTCTTAAATCTGGCTGCAGAATCCTTGCTTTCCTAGATGTTTCTTCTCAGTTATCCTTTTCTATTCCCAGTATTGCTCTGTGGACTATACAATTGATTCTTCAAAACAAAACAAAAAACTAGATAGATCAAGTGGGACATTTGACATGAGGAACAAGTAAAGATTCCCTCAAATCATGTTTGATTTCAGGTGGCTGTATAGACATATACTTGAAATATTTCTTATCAACAATAGAGAAATGGTTTCCTACTGCTTTGTCCTGGGATGTTTGTTCAACTGTCCAGTCTAGCCTACCCTCCTGGGATTTCCTGTTTGTTTCCCACCCAAGTACTAATGAGGTCCAATTTTGTTTAACATTTTGCAAGATCACCTAAGGTCAATATCCACCACCAGCTGCTATGGCATCAAGGTACAAATTCCTCCTCATATTAGCAAGCAGGAATTGAAACACATAATTTTTATCTAACCTGGTTGCTACCTCCAACACCCTTATAATCACTCAATGCTAAAGTAGATAGCCAGAGCCATGATAAAAACTAAGCCAACAGGCAAGCTTCAATAAACATACTGCCCATCATTTTCATATGCCATTACACAATGCTTAAGAGAGTTAATTACCACTTCTCCTGGGTTGGCTTTTTGGTTTAAATATGCTTAAAGGCCAAAGCATATTTAAACCAAAAACAGAAACCATAAAATTTCACAATTAAATCTGTGTATGGGGAAAATACACAAAATACGAGGAAACTCATGACAAGGGTAGACTTCATTACAGTCCATGCCATAGTAATAGCCTTAAAAGATACATTCTAGAAAAGATACATTTTCTCCATTGGTCTTTAAAACAATCAGTTGATCTTGCTAGTATTTGAACAATCATTTAGTTACAATATGATGCATGGAAATTAGCATGTAGGAGAATGGGGAAGAGGAGGGAGGGAGGGAGAGAAATCAGCAAATGTGATCAGAGTTTTATGTATGAAAAATGTGCATACATTATTCATAAGCATATATGTACCTGCACATGTGAACCTCATCACATACTCAAACAGAAAAATTATGATAAGCAAAAAAGGAAGAGGAGGACAAAGACAATGACTATCTCATCTTTTTGCTTAGAGGATACTCAATGTGCCTCACAAAACAGAATAAAACATTGCTAATTCAAACTGAAAAAGCTTGGCTGTAAAAGAAACCATTGATTCCTTTCCTAAAAGCAGAAAATGAGATCTGCTAATACAGTGCATTCCATGGCTTAGAAACACCACCAGAAAAGTTTCTTTCCAGTGAGCCCAACAAGCAAACCTTGAAAAAGAATAACATGTTTAAGAGAGCATCTCCTGCTGATCTAACTATTCAGGTAAAGATATTTTAAAAGTGGCCCCTCAGATAGTCAAGTCTCAAGTTTTTTATAATTTTCAAGATAAAATACAACACTTTATATTGTGTCTGGAAAACAACTGGCAAACAGTGACAATTTTCATTTGGGTTTAGACCAATATGTTTCCAGAATTTTTTAACAGTCAGCAGCCAACCTGCTGCATTTTGAATCAGATACATTTTAAGGATAGCCTCATAAAGAGGACATGTTAGGATGGGGTATAAGAAAGTTATGGGTAACTATTGATGCCCAGCTCAGGAACACAGTTGATATACTAGGTATAACTGTACAAATGTGCTCCTTGCCACTACTGCCATTAGGGAGACCAGAGACCAGAAGCATCTATAAACTGCAGGTTTGCTCTTTCAGGGGGAATGTAATCTCATCAAGAGCAGGCTGAACTTCAGTGCCTGAGACTATTTCTCTACCAACCAACATCTTCTTTATCTTGTCAGAATTTAACTTCATCCTCATTCAGTCCATTATAAAACATCCCAAAGGAGCCAGCTGCTTCCTCAAAGTTAAACGGCAAGGAGTAGAACTCAGCAGTATCAATATACTGATGGCATCTTAAAACCTACCATGAGATCAAAGAAAATAGGAACACTCTTCTACCTTCCAAAATAGTTTAACCATCAAGATAATCAAAACAGTCTGAGCTTTATATCCTGTTGAAGAGCCTAACTGAAATGGATCCAGATAAGCTGTATCAACTTCCGGTTAAAACTGCAAATTCTCAATTACCTCAGCCAGAAGCGGTACATTTAAGACTGATTTCCAAACTCTTTCAAGTCAAGGGAAGGTTTCTTTAACATTGGCCTTATCACTGACTCCTATAGGCAGGGAGGGATATACGCCTCCTACAAGGAAGCATTAATTACTCCCTTTAATTGTGGGGCAATATTAAGATGCAAGAGCCAAGCAAACAAACAGTATCTCTCACGAGTCCAAGGCACTTTGGCTGCTTAAGATCTACCAATTTAAAGGTATCCAAAATAACAAGACAAGTGGTTGCCACAATATTAAAAACCAACTCAAGGCATATCTGAACAGTTTTATCTATAAAGAATGATACAGCTAGTGACTGACTACTCTGTTCCAGCTCATCCAGCAGCTTAATACAGAAAAACCCCAAAACAGTGATGGCCGATTCTCTGTCCAGAGAGGGAAGGAAACATTCTTTACTACTTCTTATCGCCATGGAATTGCTCCATTCACACTCAAACTCTCAGCCCTTCTCTTTTATCACCTTCAACTCCCTGATGAAACAGACTCGAGTCTGCAAAAGGGAAGACCGTTGCCGATAGGAGGCAGCAAAATTCCAGGTCCATTGAGAAGAAAATTGGACCCATCACATACCTAGGGTGAGCCATTTTAATCAGATCACAAGTAACCAGCAAAGGATCAGGCTATGGATAAATTACACTGATTACCTGCAGTCTCAGATTACCCAAACAGAACACCAGATCTAAAATATGCCTTATATGCCTGAGGCCATATGTTAATTGGACCAGTGTTCTATTTCAGGCTGAACAAACATACCGGATCAATTTACAAGTGATTTACTGACTAGTAGTACTGCAGTTACTTACAAAGGCAGGCAGAGAGCTGGCTGTGCAGACACATGCATGCCCCAAAAATATAGGGAAACAAGATAGAGCTGGGTACATCATGGTATTGTCTGGAGGTTGAGTCATGGCAACTGGACTTTTCTTTTGGTTTGATACGTTTTGCTGCTTGTCGAAGCAGCTTCTTCAGTCTATAAAGTTGGTTGGGGGGACCCTAACCAACTTTATAGACTGAAGAAGCTGCTTGAACAAGCAGCAAAATGTATCAAACCAAAAGAAAAGTCCAGTTGCCATGACTCAACCTCCAGGCAATTCCACCTGGATGACTGAGAATTTTCATCATGGTAGTTTAGAGTTTTGTTTAGAGTCAAGCAATAGAAGACAAACAGAGCACACATTCAGGGAAACACCAGAGAGCATGGTCAGTCAGTCAGTCTGAGTCAAAGAGCAGAAAGGAAGCAAAGACATAAGAACGCCGATCCAAAGTTAATGATTTGCTGGCAGCTGTTTTAAAATAGGCCAGATGTAAGTATGGTTCCATTATATGTGTTAATGTCTTTCTTCTCTGCTCAGCTCTCTACAGCTGCTAATGCATCCTAGAGTTGGATGCTCTGCCAGGATGTGGCCCCTCATCACCTGACTCCTCTGACACCTGCTCCTGCTGATTTTTTGCTGAGTCAGATTCAGATTGCCTCAGATTATTGCTGACTCCTGGGGCTGACAACCTGATCGATCAGGCTCTTCAGCTTCTGACATAGAGGAGTCAGCCTAGCCCATGACAAACAGGTCCATGATCCCCATGTTTATCTAGGACATTTCTGTGATACATTCTAGGTCAGCTTCTTTATTTTTATTTGAGATGCCTTACCAGCATACATTAGGCTAGAAGGAACTGATTCCCTCTCTCTATGAATTCCTCCCCTTCATGGATCACTGCCTTGTCATGGCGAAGGGGCTTGCGTAACTCAGTGAAGCCATGAGCTATGCTGTGCAGGGCCACCCAAGATGGACAGGTCATAACAGAGAGTTCTGTCAAAAGGTGGTCCACTGGAGAAGGAAATGGCAACCCACTCCAGTATCCTTGCCAAGAAAATCCCATGGACAATGTCAAAAGGCTAAAAGATGTGACGCCAGAAAATGAGCCCCTCAGGTCGGAAGGTGTCCAATATGCTACTGGGGAAGAGCGAAGGGCAATTCCAAGTAGCTCCAGAAAGAGTGAAGCGGCTAGGCCAAAGCCGAAAGGACGTTCAGCTGTGGATGTATCTGGAAGCAAAAAGAAGGTCCGATGCTGTAAAGAACAATATTGTATAGGAACCTGGAATGTAAGATCTATGAACCAAGGCAAGCTGGATGTGGTCAAACATGAGATGAGAAGATTGAACATCAACATCTTGGGAATCAGCGAATTAAAATGGACGGGAATGGGTGAATTTAATTCAGGTGACCATTATATCTACTACAGAAACCCTTAGAAGAAATGGAGTTGCACTCATAGTCAATAAGAGAGTGGGAAAGGCAGTAATGGGGTACAACCTCAAAAACGACAGAATGATCTCGGTGCGAATCCAAGGCAAACCATTCAACAACACAGTAATCCAAGTCTATGCCCCAACCACTTATGCCAAAGAAGCTGAAGTTGACCGGTTCTATGAAGACCTACAACACCTTCTAGAACTAGCACCAAAAAAAGATGTCCTTTTCATCATAGGGGATTGGAATGCTAAAGTAGGAAGTCAAGGAATAATCGGAATAACAGGCAAGTTTGGCCTTGGAGTACAAAATGAAGCAGGGCAAAGGCTAATAGAGTTCTGTCAAGAGAACAAGCTAGTCATAGCAAACACTCTTTTCCAACAACACAAGAGACGACTCTACACATGGACATCACCAGATGGTCAATACTGAAACCAGATTTTTACAATTATCAATGATTGGGAGAATATCCACTATTAAGATGAATATATTGCCTAGAATGTTATATCTATTCCAGACAATTCCAATTCGTTTAGGGAAAGAGTTTTTTGATGATTTAAATAAAATTGTATTGAAATACATCTGGCAGGGTAAAAAGGCAAGAATAAAGCTTAAATTACTACAAGATGCAAGAGTAAGAGGTGGGTTTGCCTTGCCTAACTGGGAATTATACTACCAGGTGACAAATCTGATGTGGGTAAAGGACTGGATAACTTTAAGAAATAATAGACTATTGACCTTAGAGGGACATGACCTGTTGTTGGGCTGGCATGCTTTCTTATGGTATAAGGGAACGAAAACACAGGGCTACTTTAGAAGGCACTATATTCGAGAGGCATTGTTTTTAAACTGGGAGAAGACAAGAAGACAATATTATTTAAAAGTTCCACGATGGATATCCACTATTGAAGCCTTTTCTTATTCAATAACATATAAAAAGGAACAAACAGTTAGATATACTGAGATATTGAATGAAAAGGGTGAACTTAAAACTATGCAAGCGTTGGAAGAACAAGGTATAAAAATGAACTGGTTCTCATATTTGCAAATACAATCTAGATTCGATAAAGATTTTAAAGCAGAAGGTATCTATGATGAGCTGACTGTTTTAGATAAAATTTTGATGGGTACTGATGAAAAGGTGATTAAAAACTTTATGGACATTTACTAGAATTTAAGATGGAGGAAGAACAGGTTAAAGATACAATGATTGCATGGGGGGAAAATTTTGGATACAGAATTGATTTAGAGAAGTGGCAAAAATTATGGTCTCAAAACTATAAAATGACAATGTCAACTGCATATAAAGAAAACTTGTATAAGATGTTTTACAGGTGGCATTTACCTCCAGCAAGGATTGCGAGAATGTACAAGAACAAGTCTGATAAATGTTGGAAGTGTCATCAGAAGCCCGGTACATACTACCATATGTGGTGGACATGCCCAGAAGCTAAAAGATATTGCATTAAAATCCACACATGGTTGGAAAAAATGATAAAACAACATATAGACTTTAAACCAGAGACATTCCTATTAGGAATTATACCTGAAACATATAGTAAAGAACTGAAATATTTGATTGTAAATGTTCTGACAGCGGCTAGAATTGTATTTGCTAAAAACTGGAAAAATGAAAAAGTACCTATGCAGGAGGAAGTCATTAAGAAAATTATGGAATGTGCAGAGATGAGTAAATTAACATTTGAAATTAGAGAGCAAGAAGATAAACAATTCTATATGATATGGGATTTGTTTTATCAATGGTTGGATGAAAAGATATAGTAATGTAATAGATCAGCAAATTATATAATAGAAACTTGACAAACTGATATAAATTATTATATATATATATATATATATATATATATATATATATATAATCAATGGATAAAAATGATATAAATCTTATTATGAAAGCTGGTGTTATAGACTAGTAACAAATGAATAATAACTGATAACTGATAAATATATAAATATGTGTTGGATAGATGACATGAGATTCTATATAAATGATGAGTGAAGATTATGAAAGGATGGCACAAATGATCGGTAACTGGCTGACACACGGTTTAAAATGGAAGATGGTTTTTTATGCTTTTTATGTTATTGTTTGTTTGTGTTTGTTGTAAAAATTAAAAAATTTATTAAAAAAAAAAATACTGAAACCAGATTGATTATATACTTTGCAGCCAAAGATGGAGAAGCTCTATACAGACAGCAAAAACAAGACCAGGAGCTGACTATGGCTCAGATCATGAGCTTCTTACTGCAAAATTTAGGCTTAAATTGTAGAACATAGGGGAAACCACTAAACCACTCAGGTATGACTTAGATCATATTCCTTGTGAGTACACAGTGAAGGTGATGAATAGATTTAGGGGATTAGATTTGATACAGAGTGCCTGAAGAACTATGGACAGAGGTCCATAACATTGTACAGGAGGCAGCAACTAAAACCATCCCAAAGAAAAAGAAATGCAAGAAAGCAAAATGGCTGTCTGATGAGGCTTTACAAATAGCTGTGGAAAGAAGGAATGTGAAAAGCAAGGGTGAAAGGGAAAGATATAAGCAACTGAATGCAGATTTCCAGAGAATAGCAAGGAGAGATGAGAAGGCCTTCTTAAATGAACAATGCAAAGAAACTGAGGAAAACAATAGAATGGGGAAGACTAGAGATCTCTTCAAGAAAATTGGAGATATCAAAGGAATATTTAGTGCGAAGATGGGCATGATAAAGGACAAAAAAGGTAAGGACCTAACAGAAGCAGAAGAAATTAAGAAGAGGTGGCAAGAATACACAGAAGAACTATACAAGAAAGATCTTAATGTCCCTAATGTCCATGCTGGTCTGATCACTGACCTTGAGCTGGACATCCTAGAGAGTGAAGTCAAGTGGGCCTTAGGAAGCATTACTAACAACAAAGCCAGCGAAGATGACAGTATTCCAGCTGAATTATTTAAAATACTAAGATGATGCTGTTAAAGTGCTGCACGCAATATGCCAGCAAGTTTGGAAAATGCAACAGTGGCCACGGGATTGGAAAAGGTCAGTTTACATTCCAATTCCAAAGAAGGGCAATGCCAAAAATGCTAAAACTATCACACAATTGCACTCATTCACATGCTAGCAAGGTTATGCTCAAAATCCTACAAGCTAGGCTTCAGCAATATGTGAACCGAGAACTACCGGATGTACAAGCTGGCTTTCAAAGAGGCAGAGGAAATAGAGATCAAATTGCCAACATTCGCTGGATCATGGAGAAAGCACGAGAGTTCCAGAAAAATATCTACTTCTGCTTCATTGACTATGCAAAAGCCTTCGATTGTGTGGATCACAACAAACTGTGGCAAATTCTTAAAGAGATGGGGTACCAGACCATTTTACCTATCTCCTGAGAAATCTGTATGCAGGCCAAGAAACAACAGTTAGAACTGGTCACGGAACAACTGACTGGTTCAAAATAGGGAAAGGAGTACAACAAGACTGTATATTGTCACCCTGCTTATTTAACTAATATGCAGAGTACATCATGAGAAATGCCAAGTTGGAAGAATCACAAGGTGGAATTAAAATTGCAGGGAGAAACATCAACAACCTCAGATATACAGACAATACCACCCTTACAGCAGAAAGTAAAGAAGAACTAAAAAGCCTCTTGATGAGGGTGAAAGAAGAGAGTGCAAAAGCTGGCTTGAAACTCAACATTAAAAAAACTAAGATCATGGCATATGGACCTATTAATTCCTGGCAAATAGAAGAGGTAGAAATGGAAGCAGTAACAGACTTCATTTATTTGGGCTCCAAGATCACCACAGATGGAGACTGCAGCCATGAAATTAAGAGACGCTGCTCCTTGGGAGGAAAGCTATTGCAAACCTAGACAGCATATTAAAAAGCAGAGACATCACCTTGCCGACAAAGATCCGCATAGTCAAAGCTGTGGTTTTCCCAGTAGTAATGTATGGCTGTGAGAGGTGGACCATAAAGAAGGCTGAGCGCTGAAGAATTGATGCCTTTGAACTGTGGTGCTGGAGAAGACTCTTAAGAGTCCCCTGGACTGCTAGGAGGTCAAACCAGTCAATCTTAAAGGAAATCAACCCTGACTGCTTATTGGAAGGATTGATAATGAAACTCAAGCTCAGATACTTTGGTCACTTAATGCAAAGAGAGGATTCTTTGGAAAAGACCCCAATGCTGGGAAAGATTGAAGGCAAAAGGAAAAGGGAGTGGCAGAGGATGAGATGGTTAGATAGCATCACTGAAGCAATGAGCATGAGACTGAGCAAACTCAGGGAGGCAGTGAAGGACAGGAAGGCCTGGCGCGATATGGTTCATGGGGTCACGAAGAGTCGGACACGACTTAACGACTGAACAACAACAATGAATTCCTTGATCACACTGCAACATGAAAGGAAGTAAGAAAGCCAGTGTACAGTTCTCCTTTCCCTGTAACAGGCAGGTTGAAGTTTTCCTCTTTTTCCTGGGTGGCCAAGTTAACTTCTTGGTAGCAATAACCTCACTGATTATATTCTAACCATTTCTTGTTCCCTCATTTCCCAACCACAGTCCTTCACATCAGGCCCCAGTACAATCAGTCATATATTGCTTTGCCCAACAAAATATGATCTCCTCTTTATACCCACAGCCATACAATCACCATAGTGGTATTACCTTTTGCTGGCAACCATGTCACCCTAGGGCTAGAATCTTGTAGGCCCTATGCCCACAGTAATTCAAAGGAGGCCAGACAGAGAGAATCCTGATTGAGGCTGATAAGCCTATATGTTCATAATATACTGTCAAAGATCCTAGCACCTAGCTTAGCTTACCCCAAAAGAAGGGACTGTAAAGCTGTTTTATATAAATTCTTGTTTTCTTATACCCCTATTAAAGGTAGCAATTGCATACTATATCTAAGCATAAGCAATATAGATGGGATTATGCACAACATACATATACTCATGCTGAGATTGTGATTGGATTGTTTTATTTTTAAGAATATGATGTGAGTGCATATAAGTATAAACATTTTCTGTGCCAGTAATTCCCAAATTTATCTTGTCACTCATCCTCACTGATGACAGTTTAGCAGGTGTGCTGTGGCAATAACCAGCAGTTCAGCTGTCACCTGGTAGGTGTAGGCTGGCTTATCAGTGTGCAGCATGTTTCCAGTTCTATCACTCCAAGCCACAAGAGATCATAGCCTGATTCCCTCTATTCATATTTTCACAGAGGTCTATTAATTAGAACTCCAGTTTAGTATAGACTGCTCCCTAGTGGTACAAGGTTACATAACTATTTGAAATGCTTAAATGGAAAACTAGGGAGTTCCTTTTCCTAGAATGCATCTGCATAAAAACCAAGTTTCAGATACCTTAAATAAAATAAAAATTAAATGAAATAACAGAAAACAAAATAAAATAACAGAAAATGACAAACTGCATGCTCAATACCTCACAGCTTCTGAAAAACAAGTTTGAAAACATTAAAAGGAATACTTTTGCCAGCATCCTTGACACTTCTATTATTTTTCCAACTTTTTTTATTTCAGCTTGCAGAATACAAACAAAATATAAAATAAAAGCCAGCAAATGAGATATGGGGAGAGGAACAAAAGCTAATACAGTATGCATTTATATATGCAATACAAATAAAGCCACTGTGTATAAATGTGTATAAATCTTTGGAAAAAGCTCTAATGCTGAAAAAGGTGAAAGACGAGAAGAGGACCACCAGCAGCAAGGTGGATGGACTCAGTTACAGTGCACCATTGGAAGACCCGAAAGACCAGGTTAGGGACAGATGTCATAGAGAAAAATCTTTGTGGTCACTAAGAGTCAACACCAACTTGATGGCACATAATCAAACAGTTCAGAAATACTGTTCCTATTTAGTGGCTTAATATATACTTACAGCAAGCATATAGTACCTAAAAATTTGATGTAATTTTTTAATTATTGCTTCCATATCTCCAAATAACACAGAGGTATCATACATAAGAGGAAAATAGACACTAAACAACTTGCTCTATTTTTCTTTAGAAAGCATAATACCTGTTAGACCTTTGTACTCAATTTGGCAATTAAACTTTCTCTTCAAAGTCAAATTCATACTTAGAAGCAACAGACTTAGTTTGGATATATAAGCTGTTTTTATTGTAGATACAGGAAGCCCCAATAAAAATGGCCACTCCAGACTCAAACAATCAAGTTTTCTATTTACAACAGCCTGCAGTTTTAAATCTTGTATCTCTTTCTCCCACCAATACATGGTAACAAACTTCTTGCTGCTCATTTCTTGTTCTTAGATGTGGAAGACTTTGTTTGATATGTTATCAAACATTCTTGGCTGATTTGGGGCTCTGTTTCTGTGCTTTCTGGCTTCAGCCCTCACATAACTATTGTGAGAAAACTGTAGCTCTTCTACAATTAGACTTAGTTATTTTTCAAGTACAGTCGTGTGAAAAAGAGCAAGTACACCCTCTTTGAGTTCTATGGTTTTACGTATCAGGACATAATATACATCATCTGGTCCTTAGCAGTTCTCCAAAGTAGGTAAATACAACCTCGGATGAACAACAACGCATGACATATTACACCATGTCATCATTTATTTTAGAAAAAGAAAGCCAAAATGGAGAAGCCCTGTGTGAAAAATTAAGTACACCTTATGATTCAATAGCTTGTAGAACCACCTTCAGCAGCAATAATTTGAAGTAATCGTTTTTTGTATGACTTTATCAGTCTCTCACATCGTTGTGGAGGAATTTTGGCCCATTCCTCTTTACAACATTGCTTCAGTTCATTGAGGTTTGCAGGCATTTGTTTATGCCCAGCTCTCTTGAGGTTCCGCCACAGCATTTTAATCGGGTTGAGGTCTGGACTTTTGACTGGGCCATTGCAACACCTTGATTCTTTTCTTTTTCAGCCATTCTGTTGTAGATTTGCTGGTGTGCTTGGGATCATTGTCCTGTTGCATCATCCAGTGTCCACCAAGCTTTAGCTGTCGGACAGATGGCCTCACATTTGACTCTAGAATACAGTGGTACCTCTAGTTACAAACTTAATCCGTTCAGTGACTCTGGTTGCAACTCGAGTTGGTTGCAACTCGAGGTAAATTTTCCCATAAGGTTCAATGTAAATACGGTTAATCTGTTCCGCCCTCCGAATTTGGTCGCACGACGAGGCAAATTTCCCCATAAGGTTCAATGTAAATACAGCTAATCCGCCCTCCAAATTTGGTCGCACCCCGAGGTAAATTTCCCCCATAAGGTTCAATGTAAATACGGCTAAACAGTTCTGAAACATATGCATTTTGTTTTTAAACCTCAAAAACCTTCCAAACGCCACAAAAACCTTCCAAACGCCACAAAACACACCACAAGCCTCACCGAACGTCTCCTTGCTACCGCGATCTCGCCCACAGGAAGCAGCGACCGCATGGCAGCAGGGAAAATGGCCACGGATCCGGTTCGTAACTCGAGGCGGAGTTCGCAAGTCGAGGTAAATTTTTGGGGCTGGAGCTGGTTGTATCTTGAAAAATTCGTAAGGAGGGGCGTTCGTAACTCAAGGTACCACTGTACTTTGGTATACAGAGGAGTTCATGGTCGACTCAATGACTGCAAGGTGCCCAGGTCCTGTGGCTGCAAAACAAGCCCAAATCATCAACCCTCCACCACCGTGCTTGACGGTTGGTATGAGATGTTTGTGCTGATATGCTGTGTTTGGTTTTCGCCAAATGTGGTGCTGTGCATTATGGCCAAACATCTCCACTTTGGTCTCGTCTGTCCAAAGGACAGTGTTCCAAAAGTCTTGTGATTTGTTCAGATGCAACTTTGCAAACCTAAGCCGTGCTGCCATGCTCTTTTTAGAGAGAAGAGGCTTTCTCCTGGCAACCCTTCCAAACAAACCATACTTGTTCAGTCTTTTTCTAATTGTACTGTCATGAACTTTAACATTTAACATGCTAACTGAGGCCTGTAGAGTCTGAGATGTAACTCTTGGATTTTTTGCAATTTCTCTGAGCATTGCACAGTCTGACCTTGGGGTGAATTTGCTGCGACATCCACTCCTGGGAAGATTGGCAACTGTCTTGAATGTTTTCCACTTGTGAATAATCTTCCTCACTGGAGAATGATGGACTTTAAATTGTTTGGAAATGGCCTTATAACCCTTCCCAGATTGATGGGCAGCAACAATTGCTTCCCTAAGATCATTGCTGATGTCTTCACTCTTTGGCATTGTGTTAACACACACCTCAATGCTCAAAACCAGCAAACTCCTAAAAACTTCAGCTTTTATGGAGGTAGTCACACTTGCTGATGATCAATTGATCAAGGGCATTTGATTAGCAGCACCTGACTGCTACTTAGCCTCTTCATACCTATGGAAGCAGTAAGGGTGTACTTAGTTTTTCACACATGGCTTCTCCATTTTGGCTTTCTTTTTCTAAAATAAATGATGACATGCTGTAATATGTCATGTGTTGTTGTTCATCTGAGGTTGTATTTACCTACTTTTGAGAACTGCTAAGGACCAGATGATTTTTATTATGTCCTGATATGTAAAACCATCGAACTCAAAGAGGGTGTACTTTCTTTTTCATATGACTGCACCTCTTCCAAGGCTACAAACTACAAGATAGGGAATGAAACAGAAACAATTATGTTTTTGGCAGTAGTTTATATTAAGCCTTTTCAAACCTTAGGAAAGATTTACAGTAAGTTCTCTTATTCTTTTCACTTCTTCACATTGAGATATCTTTCTTTTTAGAGACTGCTACAGAGTTTGTATTCAACAAGATACCCAATCTTATTTCTATATTGTATATTTAGTCTATACATCTATATTGTATTTTTTAAAAAATGTGCAATCAATTATTTTAATTATCTTTATCCCAGCATTCCTACAGCAATTGTAAACACAGCCTAAAACTTTGATATAAGAGAACCAAATGCAGTGTCCTTCAAATATCTTGGACTACAACTTCCAGCATCTCCAGATTAAAAAAAAACATTCATACTGGAGAAGTCTGACATAATCTATTTGTCTGCCATACCATCATTTACTTACTTAAAACATTTCTATCCCACCTAAGGTTTCAAATGGCTTACAATAAAATAAAAACAAAGAAATATAAAACTGCAAAACAGCAGAAAGAAACTACATTGCACAATACAAGCAATTTAATAAAAACAGTCATAAGATTATATATTGATGGCACTTCTAAAAAGGAAGATCCACCAATTTCTGGAAGTTTATTGATGAGGAAATGAGATGGGGCTTTCTTGAAATGGAAATTCCATTTTGATTGCTAGTCATAATAATCAAAAAAGGCCTTTTCCTAGTCTCAAACAGACAGCTTAGGATATATAATATGGATCTGACGATGTTACCAACAGGTAAGCAGCTTCACATGGAAGAAGGTTGTTCTTTAAATATCCTAGTCCTAAATCATTCGGAGCTATAAAGGTCAACACAAGCAGTTTGAATTATAAGCAGAAACAAACTGGAAGCCGTGAAACAGTTTCAGTAAAGGAGTTACATGTTCTCCATATACAATTCCTATTAATAAATAGGTTGCAGCATTCTGAACGAATTTCTATTTTTAAAAAGTCTCCAAAAAGAGCTCTGAATAGAATGCACTGAAATAATCTACACACAATGTATCTAGAATCACAGAACTGGAAGAATTGGAAAGGGCTACTTAGGTCATCAGGGGTAAATGCATGCTTAGTGCAGGAATCCAGATTGAGCATCCCAGACAGGCGGCTGTCTAGCCTCAGTCTGAAAGCCACCTGAATGGATCAAAGTGCTCAGATCTGCATTCTCCAACAATGGCTGTAATTGGCCACCAGGCTCAGTTACACAAAGTAATGCCTAGTCACATGACAACAGAAATTCCAGGGTCAAAACAGAAATCAGCTGGATCCAGAATAATCTCTAAAATGTGTTTTCAAAGGAAATGTTAGCTCATTCCACAGGCCCCAATTCCAAGATCAGATCTACTAATCAAAAATATTTCTCTGGTCAGCCCCTATAGAGTCCATACTTCAAGATCTCAAGAATTTCTTTAGAATGAGATAAGGAGAATAGATTTGGCTATTATCCGCATACTGGTGATACCAAATTACAGATGATTTCTTATAAATGTTAAACAGAATGGGAAATGGTAAAGTAAGTATCCCTCAGCACAATAGTCTGAGAACTGTCTACCAGAAAGAACTGAAGCCACCATAAAACTATACCTTTAAATCCCATTACTGAAAGATTATCCAGCAGTTTGCCATGTTTGACGGTAATGAAAATCCATTAAAAACCCAGCAGAACCCAAAAAAATGCACTTCCCTATTCCAGTTCCCAGGGTAGATCATTCAATGAATTGATCACAGCTGTCTTAGTGCCCAAAGGTCTAAAGTTCAATCTAATCTAATTCTGGATGCTTATTATCCAGATGAACTGAGTACAAATATAGCTAGGTTTATATTGCCAAGAATCCTGTCCATGTTTGGAACGGCACAGTTTGAAACACATCTTATTTAATTTGAAGTGGGCAACCAGGTGCCAAAGATACATCTACTGATATTGATCTAACACATATTCATATGATTATTCAAATAAAAATAGATGTGAGTGATTTGTCTGCAAAATGCTTTGCGAACTGATCACAGTGAACCACCAAATAGTCTACTTCCCCAGCCAGGTTGTATCCATTGCACAGGCTACAGGCTGTAATTAAAAGCAAGTTCCATTACATCCCCATCAATCAATCCCTTCCTCCACCCGAAAGCAGTTTCAGTTCTAAAGATTTTTATAAAGTTATTTTCTATTTTAAGAAAATTAGGTTACCCCACAATTGTTTTTGAAATTTTTGTTCTGGGCCAATATAATTAGATTTTCAGGTCTATTTCTCCTAATATAAAAGAACCATATACGCTGCCTTGAATTCTTTGAACAAAAGATAAGATACAAACAATATAGGTTGGACTTTTCATGACAGGACTATGCAAATCTTAGTTCATCAATCTGACTGATTTAGAGAATTTTCTGTAGGTTGAAAATCCATAGAGAGACAGAGACAATGTGTGTGTATGTGTGTGTATTCAATAAATGTTTTCTTTCATGTCTTCCCCACTTTTACCAAGTGCATGCACATAACGATTTCTTCACCAAGATATATTGTTTTGTATAAAACTGGAATTTGTGTAAAAATAAATATGATTTCCTAGGCCTTATTTGATGTAATAGATAAAGACCCAAACATAATGAATAACTCACTTTGTCAAAAGGAATTCCATATTTTTTCAATATTGAGGGAGAAATTAATGTCATCTTATGGCGTAGAAAAGCATCACATCCTTGAGAACTGCTTGGGAAAAATCCTAGTAAAGCAAAAAAAAAAAAATGAAGAACTATATCAGGCACAGTTGATCACTTTAAATAATTTATTCACAGTATACTGTTATCTATCATCAAATCCCTATATTGAACAGTAACTTCTCTCAAAAATAGCATTCTGCTTTTAAACAAAAATGAGAAACAAAAGAGAACACACATAATCAACAATAATTGGTGCTTTTACACTAAATTCCTCATTCAAAGAGTTCCCCCCAGCAATTATATTTACATACATCTCAATCTCACAGGAATTATTTTACAGTGGCAATTACTGTTGAATAATTTATTATCGTGGTTGTTGACATGTAAAACTGATAGCTTTTCCAGATAATTTGAAAATACTATAATTGCATTGTTGGGCTGCTGTTGTGAGATTCAAATTTCTTTTCTACAGGACTGCAATTCTTGTACAGTACCTAACTTTCAAGGTCTCAGACCAAGAAATTTTATCACACAGATTGTGACCATATGATGGCATCTCTTCCCACAAAAACACAGTGGATTCTGTGCAGTACTTATTAAGAAGGCACTTGTGAATTGTGTTGAATAGACAATTTCATTTCTTGAAGGTAAGAAAAGGGAAAGAACCAAACACAAAAACATTGGCAAGCCTCAATATATTATTGAAAAACATGTGTAACTGTAATAAAATATAAAACTCCCCAACACATTTCAGTGGAAACCTTCCTCAAGAAATAAGACATTTGTGTTAACGTTGCCTTACTAGAATAACTCAATAATGGATATTTTCCCTCTGGAGAAAGTTTACATTGAAGCACATTAAACAATCTCTTATTTTACAAAAATTCCTATACTTTCCAAAAACATTTTCTTGCCTTTTTCCATCAGTTTTCTTTACAGTATTTTCAAGAACCAAGTGCCTCAAAGTAACTGCAAAGTTATGTTTCAAGAATAGGTAATATTTCCCCCCGCTGCCAAAAAAAAGAACAAAAAAGCAAGGAAAAAGTGCTCTGACACAAAGCTTGTCTTTCATTTGCCTTTCATTTTCTTGCCTGCCTAGAATAACTACAATTTGGTGTTTTCACTGTTTATTTGTTTAAATTTTTTAGCCATCTAACAGACAAAGCTCTTTGGGTGGTTTATAATAAAACATGCTAAAAAATACAATTGAGTTAAAATACATACTGTACAATAAAATAAAATACAAAATAAAGACACCATACAAACTAGGCAACAGCAAGGCAATCTTTCAAAATCTAAACAATACTAATTATGAGGCCACTGGGTGAGGTCATCTGACACTTTGGGGTGAGGTATCACCAATATGCAGATGAT
The DNA here is from genome assembly GCF_059951505.1 of Python bivittatus. Lineage (NCBI taxonomy): Eukaryota > Metazoa > Chordata > Lepidosauria > Squamata > Pythonidae > Python > Python bivittatus. The sequence goes on along the minus strand of NW_028277112.1, from coordinate 43,875,441 downwards.
ACCCAGCTTTATATCTCCATCCCTGGCCACCTGATCGTCTTTCCCTGTCCTGTCTCAGTGTCTGGAGGCTGCGGAAGCCTGGATGGGGTGCGACAGGCTGCAGCTCAACCAAAGCAAGACTGAGTGTCTTTTGGTGTATGGACCTTTTGGTGCCAGGAACCTTCCATTGTCAGTCTTGGATGGGATGGCACTGCCTCAGACAGACCTAGTACATAATCTGGAGGTCCTCCTAGATTCACAGCTCCTGCTCAAAAAGCAGATGGCAGCTGCGGCTAGGAGGGCCTTTGCACATCTTTGGGTTGTGCGCCAGCTGTGCCTGTTCCTGGACCGGGGGTCCTGCTGTCACTCATGCCCTCATGACCTCTTGTCTGAAGTACTGCAATGCACTCTACATGGGGCTGCTCTTGAAGAGCATTCAGAAGCTTCAACTGGTGCAGAATGCAACAGCACGGGTAGTAAATGGCACCAGTTACTTGACGTGTGTAACACCATTACTCCATGAGTTGCGCTGGTTGCTAATGTGCTTCCAGTGCAAGTCAAGGTGCTGGTTGTCACCTTTAAAGCCATTCATGGCTTAGAACCAGGTTACTTGAGGGACTGTGTCTCCCCAGTTGTTTCTACCCATCTGCTCCTGTCAGGCAGGGTGGGCATACTTCAGGTCCCATCGGCCAAGGAATGTCAGTTGGTGGGGCCTAGAAGCCTTTTCTGCCATAGCGCCCAGCTTGTGGAACATTCTACCTCCAAAGATCAGGATGGCCCTGATCCTGCTGGACTTTCATAAGGTCCTTAAGACCTGGTTCTGGGCCTGGGCCTGGGCCTAGGGCGCCAAGGGTGTGCAGGGACCCACTTCTTGGTTATGCTACTGATTTGGATTAATGTTGCTCAGCCATTGTGTATTTTAACTTTTGTAATGTTTATAATTGTTTTATTTTAACTCTGTTCTCCACCCAGAGTCACTTGTTGAGATGGACAGCCATATAAATTGGATAAATAAATACATAAATAATATTGGCCAGTCCCAGTGAGCAATCTTGCTGTTCCATTTTGAATCAAATGATGTTTCTAGACTCTTTCCAAAGGCAGCCCAACATGCAATGTATTTCAATCATCCAACTGGAAAGTTACCAGAACATGAATAAATGTGGGGCTATCCGTCTAGGTAAGATCAGAGTTGGTAAACCAGCTTAACTGATCAAAGGCACTCTGTGCCACTGAGACAACTTGAGCCACTAGTGACAATGGATGCTCCTTTAGGATGTACTAAACAATGCATCCAAATGGCATACTGTTCTGTAAATGATCGGGACAAATTGCATTGATGTTAAAATTACATAACATGTATTGCAATGTCACAATGCTATCTGCAGTCTTTCATATTCGTGCAGTGACATTGAACACAAGTATGTAAGCCATGTAGGTTACATCATGGTGCAAGTTTTGTCATTCCGCCCCCCCTTGTGCCCCTCCTAAAGACAGTGTCTTACACATGGGTCTCTAAAGTGCCTCTGCACATAAGAGAGTTGATATCCAGAAAATGTAGCTGATATATAAGATATTAATAGCTGCATATTTTAAATCATCTTTAGAAGCTTAGAGGAAGGAAAAGCAATTTCAATTGTTTTTCAGAAAATATATAAACTAAATTATAGATATTTGTAAATTTGCATGAGTCCATTAACAATATTTGAAGAATACTCTGTATGTACTTCATTTAATAGTGTGGAAGATTCATTAATCTTCTCTAAAAGCTAATACATGATAGGTACTCCTTAAACGGTCAGAAACTTTTGAGAAGTTCATCTGAGTTCTGAATCTGATGTAGCTCATTAGAATTCCTTATGGTATAGAATTGCTTTTAAACTGACATACCTCAGTACAGTAAGTCATCAAAAACCAACCATGAATATAATCAATAGATAATACATTGTTGTTGTTGTTCAGTCATTAAGTCATGTCCGACTCTTCATGATCCCATGAACCATATCGCGCCAGGCCTTCCTGTCCTTCACTGCCTCCCTGAGTTTGCTCAGTTTCATGCTCAATACAATAATACATAGACTTTACTAAAATTACACTCAGTATCAAACTTTTTAGAGCATGTTGGTGAAAGTATAAACAAATTGGTATATGTTACTGTCATTTAGTGCCAATGCTCAATTAGTTCATTGGTCAGATGTTTTTGAAGAAATTGGGGAAATCATTCAACAGTTTTTCATAATAAATTCAAAGTTCATTGTCTATGCTTTTTAGTGCATATAAACTAAGGCAACATAAGAAATTGATTCAGGTCTTGTCGTTAGTTTTTAGATTTCTGTTGTAAAACACTGGAAAATCAAAGTAGATATTCCATTACTTCAGTGGTATTTAGAAGTATGGGAAATTGCTTAGGCTGAAAAGCATAATACAACACAGGCTTTAGAAAACTCTACAATGAAGTTGAATATTGTTGCCATATGTTAATTATACCTAGGGCTATGCAGTTCTTTGGATCTGATCTCCAAAAGGTGCTATGAATGCTATGGGAGTCCAAACGTTGCACAGGTACCTTAAAGCAGCCATGCCTCTTCTCTGCGGCTGCCCTCCGCAGAGCTGGCACATGATCTCAGGAAAAGACACAGTTGTTTTAAGGTTTTGTGGACTATGTTTTTGCTCCCTAGCACTCCAGAAATTAATCAAAAGCATTGCACACCATATTAATATCTTTGTTCCTAATAGATTGCACTCATCTCCACAAAGATGATTTTGATTAAAAGTATTGAATACGGGTATTTAGAATATTTATATTTCTTCTGAAGATCAAATATATATTCACAGTTAATACAGTCCCAAGTAATATTTTTTCTACTTTTTTCTTTTCTTATTGGGGGAGGGGGGTCTAGGTTTATTTGGCTCTGTGGAATCCTTGGGGTTCTCTGAGCTTGGTTCTTTTCTTGCAAACGTTTCATTACCCGGCTAGGTAACATCTTCAGTGCTAGAATGGGATGGGGTTTGCTCTCTGTTTATATACTGTGGCATGCCCTGCCAGTGTTGATAGGGGTGGGGGGTTTGTTTTGTTCCTCTGGTAGTTCCTTGATTAGGGTATTGCTGACTGCTTGATTGTGTGCCTGGTGGTAACCTCTGCTTATCTGGGTGAGGATTGCTGGTGAGGAGATGTTCTGGTCTTTTCTTTTCTATTGTCTCTTTTGAATAGTACGTAGATGCTGTTTATTTCTATGTGTCTGTTGATTGCTGTCTTGTCTGAATACCAAGCTTCCAAGAATTCCTTTGTATTTTTGGATTTAGCTTGGTCTAAAATGCTGACCGTTTCCCAATTAAAACTATGGTTAAGTCTGTCCATGTATTGTGAGATTAAGGAGTTTTCATCATGTCTTCTGACTGCTAGTTGTTGCTCATGGATGCGCTCTGCCAGCCTTCTGCCTGTCTGTCCTACATAGTGTTTGTTGCAGTCCTTACGCTGTATGTTGTAGATGACTCCTTTTTTGCTTCTTGTGCTACTGGGTCTTTTGGTTTACTTAAGATATTTTGGAGGCACTGAAGATGTTACCTAGCCAGGTAATGAAACATTTGCAAGAAAAGAACCAAGCTCAGAGAACCCCAAGGACTTCACAGTTCAACCCTGAGCTACACATATTCTCTTCTATTTGGCTCTATTCTGTACTGTTATCTTTTAATTCTATTTATTTTGCAAAATTGCAAAAATAATGAAATTGAAAAAAGAAAAAGAAGAGAAAATATAGAGAGAACCTAATCTTCTATCAATCCATATTTGGAGCCTTCTTCCACTGATGGTTAGCAGCTAATATTCACCCTCCAGAATGCATTAGTTTAAGTCTTCACGTAAACATCAGTATTTGTAGAAGTTGCCCTTTTATTTATTAAAATATTCCTTGCCAATCCACTACCCTAAGGACCTCGGAATATTTTAAAATCCATATCTAAGAAATTAGCCATATGGTTCCAACAGCACATTCCATTTGTTAAATGAATACTGAAATGAAGAGGGACACCTAGATTATCTATTAATAGCACAGATGAAACCCCTGATAAAGAATGTGTTTTATAGAATACCATTTGTTCTACAAGCTATGACCCCCACGTTTTCCTAGAAGTTACAAAATACTTCAGCCAAGAATATTATGTGAAATATGGACCTGATAGCAAGAAGAACATCTATCATTCTATGTGCTGTAATGCATTCATTTCTATTTCACACAAGGGCTTATTTATTTATCTATCTATCTATCTATCTATCTATCTATCTATCTATCTATCTATCTATCAATTTGATATGGCCACCCATACACTAGCAAGATTTGGGATCACATGGAAATGTTCACATGCACAACTATATACACAAAAACCTCCACAGTATAGACAGCTGCATTCTGTGCACACACATTTCTATTTTACTTCATGCCACAGTGTAATATATGGGGGTGGGGGGGCTTCTTACAGCTGATCCATTCTAACCTATGAATGGGACCCATATTATTTACAGTTCTAACACATAAATAGATGCAGAATTGGTCAAAATACCAGCATTTAATAAAGCCAAGTACTAATTGCAAAAGTTTCATACAAAGTGCATCAAACCTTATTTCACTGCCTAGTAAATGCCTATACAATGCTATTTGTCTTAGGAAAGTTGGTATTAAAGATTGATAAATTCAAGAGCAGGAATAGGAAAACCTGTCTGCTAGCCATAAACTTGAAATGAACTCATCATCACACTTTTAAAAAATTTAGAGGTTTGTGCTGCATTAAATAAATTAAATTTTAAATTAAAATCAATGAAGAAAGAAGAGACTATTTAAATCTCCTTCTTTATGGATTTGTAATCAGGGCCTGAACAAATGTGGTGACTGGTCATAAGTTAATTTAAATTGGAAAACCACTGGAGTAAGGTAATGCACAGTATATTAAGCCCAGCACATCAGTTTAGAATGTATATTTACAATGACCCTGGAAAATTATGCCCTATATCATCCCAGCAAGGGGGAAAATACAATACAAGATACATGCTTTGAAAGCCAATCTTCTGTGAATATTTTAAATTGGTTACACTTGTAACACCAATATCATTTTTTGCACAAATGCCATAGTCTCCAACATTATATATATGAAAATACAAATATGCTTGACATGACTTAGTAGGTGGGCAGTATTCCATAGTTTTCATTCTGAGAACAACTATGGTCAGAGAGCCCACTCACAGAAGACACAAGAGACAGAAGTCATTTTTGTATCTTAAGTCTCAGGAACATAGCCGATTAGAGACTATGCAAAAATCTCAATTTTACATCATGCATTTTAGTTCATTTTAGATCTTGAGTATCAAGGCTTGATTATAATAAGCAGAAATGCACATAATTAGATCAATCTTAGTGCATGCATGGAGTGTTATAACTAAATGTCAAGAAAATGCAAGAGAAAATGGTAGTCTTTCTGTCATCCTTGCAATTAATAGTGATGATTAGCTAAGCAGACATACGTGATCCTTTGTATGAGATGCAAATTATTTATTTCAATGCAAAGAACAAAACAAGATGAAATTAGGTATATTTATAACCCAGATTTTTCTATAAATGCTCTGTTAGTAAATACCCTTTATTACAGTAACTGACCAGCAAATTACGTTTCTTAAACTTCTTAAAAGAATAAAAGAACAGAGCACAGGAAGCCATAGCACTGGAAGGGAAAACAATTATCTGGAAAAAACAGCAAAATGCCTAAAAACTAGAATGTTTCTAAAACACTGATAAAAGTTCATAAAACAATTTACCATAATGCAGTGAATACAGGAATAGAGCCCAGATAATAGAAACAAAGTGACAAATTAATTAGCAAAAATACTTTAAGCATAGAGTACTAAAGGTCTACCTATGAAATATTGAGCAATTAAGTGGATATATGATTACATGAGTTGATGTGAATGTAAGTGTATATGGTTAAAATCATATATTGGTCAGTGACAAATAAAATATAACAGGAGAAATAAACCCTAGATGCAAAAAGGAGACAAAATAACAAAATGGAAATATACATTAATATAAAAAAAAATATTGAGAGACTAGTTTCCTGCTAAGAGTATTGTCTATCATTTACCTTCTTCTATTGCTGGGGAGAAATTTCTGATATATAACATGTAATGTTATGGAAAGTCTGGGGGTTTTTGGTAGTCTTTATTTAAAAAATAACTGAGCAGCCTAATTCTTTGTCTTCTTCTCCCAATGTACTTATTAAAAGTGACAAAAGATACCAACTTCAGGCTCCTTGGAAACAAAATCTTAAATTACCAGATGTTAGGATAAGACTTAGAATTGATCCAAAAGTCCTCTCAACTTTTCTGCAAAAATGGGACTTCAAAATGTTCAAAGGGATGTGAAGCTATCTGTGGCATGTCATGTTTCACATCTCATGTCCAGGTCCCCCAAATGCATGACTGCTGTTTGCACCATCCAAAAGGATGGAGACGAGACTCTTTTTCATATAGTCAACTGGGTGGCTATATAGTGACATAAGAGGAAACAAAAGCAAAAGCAAACAAAACTAATTTAATGGTATTGTAATTTCAGTGATGCCCATAAATGAAAATAAAAGAATGTACCTAAGCAACAACCCAGGTAACTGGAAAATGAATTCATATTTTTGTTCCTTTCTTTCTGAGAGCAGAGAAAATTCTAGCCCAAATAATGTAACCTGAATTTAACTCTGAGAGTTTGGCTTAGCATCCTGTGTTAATGAATCCAATTTAGTTTATTCAACAAACTACAGATAAATAAAGCTTAGTGCAATGTAGAATTCAGCCATCATTTCAGTAATTTGTGCTATTGATTTATTTTATAAGGTTATGCTATTTTTCCTAGAGCTAAGATATAGCAGTTTGTATACATATAGTCATACAAATAAAGAAAAGGCAAAATTTTAACTAGAGACATTATTTCCTGTGCCAGTGCATCTTGACTGTTAAAAAAAAACCAATTAAAATATTAAGGAGCAATTACAGATGATATCTGAAGTTTTAAAACAAGCCAAATCCATGTCAACCCCTTTATGGCTCCACATGCAATATGATTCATTTGGGTTTGGCTTAGCTTGCCATGTGGACAGTTATGGTTTAGTGCTTCATGTATTGTAAGAATCCAGTTAATACGTGCAAGGTACATTAGTCACTATACAGTGCTAAATATTATTTGGTATTTGAATCTAAAATATTAGTCCTTAAGTAGAATAAAATGCTTTGTATTCATGCTTAAGAGGATTTGAACAACACAAAACTATTCTTTCAGCATACATGATTTGTAGCCAGATCCACAGTCTCAGCAAGGAATATTCCTAAAAAATGAGAAATTAAGATAACAGAAGAGATGTCACAACACCACCAATGGGAGAACAATGAAGTTTGATCAAATTCTCTGGTACCTTTGAATACTAATTACTATGTCAAATTTTATTAAAATTCAGGAATAATTAATTTTCTACACAGTGCTTTAATTTTTGGATTCAAAAAAAGTATGTAACAAAATTAATTTACCCCTTCCCAATTTTTGTTTTATATCGTACCACTACTGAAAGATCCACTGATGCACAAATCAAATAAATACCCACAGACCTCAGAACATATACTTCATTTCTCCCAGTGCAATCATTTAAACATAATAAAAGTCACTATCATGATTTATCAAGCTCCAATTTCTTTTGCTATATACCAAAAAGTCTGTTGAAGTCTGTTAAAGTGAGTAAAACACTTCCAAAAGAGGCAACACAAGAGACAGAAATAAATTAGTGGCAGTAACAAACTGAAACCTCTTTAGAAAAAAATCACAACAGATATTAAAAAAAATCATTTCTACAATGAGTCAGTTACACATCTACTCGCACACTTTAACAAAGTCAGAACGTTTCAATCAACATAATGGAAAGCAATGGGCAGCAACTACATATACCCCAAAGTAAGGAAATTGTAGCATGAAAGTGTTGAAAAATTATTCTGTCAATTCCTAGGCAGCGAAGCCAAGAAGCAAACATGTGGCTGTGTTCCAGAATAGCAAAACAATTGTCCTACTAAAGCCTCATTTTAAAAAAACACCATAATAACCACAATGATCCAAGTGCAGATTTAGGCACATTTATGCTCATTGATTTCAGTGGCCATAAATCTGTATTGCATTAACTTGGCAAATACATTATATAGCCTCTTTATAATTTTATGGAATAAAATCTATATTTAGCCCCAAATTTTCTAATGTCAGTAGTGCAATTTTTAAGGCTAACGAAGTATCCCAACTGAAACAGCTTCTAGTCTCCATTCTAAAATCATCAAAAGTAGCTCACAATACAAACTTGGGTCCAAAAAACATACCAGATATTAATTAATAATTATGTACAGTAAAATATTGTTCCTTCTTTCACAAGTTATATTACAGATCTGCCAAACCTGCCCTACCAATTAAACTTCACATCATTCAAACAGAGTGTTTTCTTTGTAGACTTAAAGAACTCAGTACATTATTAGAATTATACTGTTCTTAAGACTAGGGGAGGAGTTTTCAAACTCTGGGATTTCATAATCCCGACAGGATAAATGAGGTTGTACATTTTCCCCCTGCCTCACCCCAGCCCCATGCATAAAACTAATGATTTTATTGAGGTTAGGGTTGGGCTAGAAATGACTTAATATCATTTACTTTTAATAATTGTAACTGTGTATCAAATAAAACCATGGTAAAGCTTACAATGCTATAAAATAAAATTTGTTTCACTGGCAGTAACAAAAAAAATCAAATTTAAAAGCATATTTTTAATAAGAATGAGCTTACTTACTTCTGCATTGTAACTAGAATACAATGTTCCTGCAGGTGCAGTTACCATGTTTTCATATTTTTTAAAAAATGTCATCACTGACACAGTCTTTATTAACTCTTGAGAGAGAAGTCAAACACAAGCAATGACTGACTCAGTGTTGAATTTTGAATAGGATGGAACGGGAAAATCTGATTGATTTTATTATTTCCCCTCCCCCCTCCTCCTCCTTTACTGAGCATAATTATTTTCACTCACCAAATTCAGGGAAAAAATAGGAAAGGTTCTCTTAAACTACTATTAAAATGTTGCAGCTTGCAGAACATTGGCAGGCTGTAAATTGTCGTCTCACTCTCCCAGAATTACAGTATTTTCCTTGGTACTGCTACCTGTAAATCCCTCCCCCACTCTTGCTATTTCCTCTTCCTACAGCCTCACAACTCCCTCCTTCTTCCATTCCACAGTAATTCCCTCTACAGAGTGAGAATCAAGTCAGATGGTCAGAGATTTGCAAAGGAATCTTGTGCCATCAGGGAATGATTATTCCTCCTCTGAAAGACAAGTATAATGTACAATGTAATATCCTTCCCCCCCCAAAAAAAGAACATTTAGACTCCACACAGGAGTCTAGAAAAATCTCATTGCTTTGCATTCAGCATAGTTTTATAACAAAGGGGTAAGCCTGCTCCAGAGGATATGTGTTGAAGTTACTCTTTCACAACTTCCCATCCGTTGTCTTACAACCCCCTAAGGACTGTGACCCACTTGTGACCCATACTTAAGCTACAATATTCACAGTACTTTGATAGGGAAAACTATATGTATTTATTTTTATTTTCAATATACAATTTTAATAAAAATGAAGCTCAGTGAAAACTTAATTCAAAGACAAGTGATCTGCATAAAGCATTCAGATACATCTAATAGCAGTAAACCATTGTCACTGACTCTATACAACGCTTTGTATTGTATCTGTTGAAAATAAAAGAAAATTTTAAACAGAAATCTCTTCTAAAATGTGTTTTGCAATATGGCATCAAAATATTCGTCATTTATAATCCTTGTTCTATTTTACCTTGCATTTTACAACTATGTAAGCTACTGTCAATATCTTAAGCATTCAGCAGTATTACAGAAGAACATAACTAGTTTCAAAATTGCAATAACAGCTCACTTGAGATTTTATTACATTTGTAGCTATACAAAAAGGAAAGCATTATATAAATAAAAAAGAACCTAAAGAGCAAAATCAGACTTCTGCATTTATTAGATGTAAGTCTAATGTCTTTCAGATAAAATATTTGTAGGTGCCATAGTCAATCAAGTATTCATGGATTCCAAAGATGAAAGCATTCATGCATAAAAGGCAATGTGATAATTATGATCGGCAGACAAGATAATGGAAAAAAATCCTAGCCCTCCTTTAATTTTATGTATCAAGTACTGGCTTGACCTAGATAACCTGCAATGCTTCACCACATTTACTGCATTATTTTAGCATTTTAATTATTTAGGAAAATTCAATTAATTCAGTAGGCATCTGTTAAGCAGGTCCAACTTTGTTGCACCTCACAGCTTTTTTTCAATTGCTGCAATTCTGGGCTACATTTTTAATATAAATATGTAATTAAGCTTAAAATCTATTCACTCTGCAAGTTTATTAACCTTTGCTGATTATGCAAATTGTAGCTGCGAGGCTGTTATGACATTTTCATAATTTAAAAAAAGCTTGTTTTTAAATTTTTATTGTAATCTTTGTGGCTGGAGACCACAGGATGAAAATCATGTACATATCTCTTTCCTAAATTCTATTAGTAACAAAACAGAATTACCAAAGAACAAAAATGAAAGTTAGAAGAAACAGTACAAATGAAAAATATAAAGGGTTGAATTTAAACAATACAGCTTGCTAAAATCTTAACTTTTCCAAACCGAGTGCTATTCCAATAAACTGGACTACAAATCCCATCTTCTACCCAAAAATTACACATAAACTTTTGTATGAAAAGAAGCGCAAATAGCAGTCTCAAGGCATTGCCTCTTAAGAAGAGATCTTTAAACTGCTTTTTAAATATGAAAGATTTCTTTAAAAAAAAAAACAGCCCTACCTTGAGCAAGTCGTTCAAGTCGCTTTCCATGCTCTGGAGGAATAGCATACCTAAATTTATATAAGGGGAAAATACATATTAATTTAGAGTTACTGTTAACCTATAAGAATTTTTTTTTAACTATACAGACTATATGCTAACACAGAACACAAAAATATTTAGTTTTCTATTTTAATGATATTCCTCTTTCTAAAATAAAATTCAAAGAGGCTAATTACAAGAGGATTTTTTAAAATAATATTTATTTATTTATTTGATTTATAGTTATAAAATAATGAATATATAAAATCTGAACCAAAAATTAATATAAAAGCAGCTGCCAAGTAAATAAAATATATTTCATCAGCATAGAATTCTGTCCATCATACAGATACTAAAATTAGGTATTAATTCAGTGGTAGAAGAAGTTTCCTAACATCAGCGCCACTTCTGAAAGGGCCCTGCTGTTCATGCTCATCTACCATATCTCAATTGATAAAAAACTGCAACTGGTGTCCAAAATACATATTCCTCAAAATACCCAAGTCCCAAATTGTTATGGGCTCACAGGTAAGCCAAGTAAAATGTATGGACAGAATATGATATATGCATGAAAGTAATTTCATTTAAACCAAAGTAACAATAAAAGTGGTTTATTGTTATGAAGTGTTTTCGAAAATCATACAAACAGGATACCAAATATTTCTATGCAATTCTTAAATGGATTTTTTTTTGGTCCAAATATGTGCACACTTACAACATGCTGCATTTTTTGTAAATTCCCCACAGTTTTTGTCTCAGCTTGCATAAGATGCTATTCCTGAGTGTGTATTTCAGACATTTCATTCTTATTTTCAAGAAAGTGCTTTTCGTTAATTAAAAAATGCATATTCCATGACATGTAGAAATTAGTATATGTAGGTAACAGCATCAGGGACAGGGAAAAACTTAAGTTATCCTTTGATATTCATATTTTTTATTTCTGAAATACAGTTTACCAATAAGTAAATATGTACCGTATTTTTCCATCTATAAGATGCCCCCATGTATAAGATGACCCCCACTTTTTCAACCCAAAATTAAGAAATCAATATTTTAAAGATAAAGCAGAACACATTTTTATTTAGTAATTAGGTAACATTTACATGATACACTCAGCAGGAGGAGGTCCAAACCGTGTCTCTGCAGCTCTATTTCCAGGCTCTTTTGCATAACTGATTACATTCAATCACGAGTGAAACTGCCGATAGCTTGTCTCTGCAAACAGACTTCCTCCAATTAGTTTGTTCAGCATCAGCTGACGTCAGTTACATCAGGCTCGTGATTGGAGGAAGTCTGTTTGGGAGACAAGCTATTTCACTCGTGATTGGAGGCTAGCAATAGGAGGAAGCCTCTCTGCAGAAACAAAGTATGGGCAGTTTTGCAACCGCGCAATTCGTGGCTGACTTCCTTGAATAAGACACCCTTCAATTTTTAGTATAACGATTTTAGAAAAAAGTATTGTCTTATAGATGGAAAAATACAGTATATATGTGCAAGTGCACATACACAAATGCATGCACAGAAAAATATTTTTTAAACCTGTATTGTATTGTATGTGTGCCTTCGAGTCAGTCTTGACTCCTGGCTACTGCCTAGACAAGTCCCTGCAGTTTTTGTGACAAGATCTCTGAACTGGTTTGCCACTGACTATTTCTTCCTAGGGTTGAGAGAGAGTGACTGGCCAAGGTCACCCAGCTGGTTTTGTGCCTAAGGCAGGACTAGAACTCACGGTCTTCCAATTCTAGCCTGATGCCTTACCCACTACACCAAATTGGCTCTCTTTTTAAACCAACTAACATATAAACACAATACCAATGCAATATTTTTTTAATTGAATGGTATGTGAACACACTCATTAAAATAACATAAAATGCATTAAGTATTTGCAAGTTATGTACATTAAATATATTTGCAAACAAAAAGTATTTTTGCAAAAGTATGTATATATAAATATCCAAAACGCATACGAAATTGAGCATAAACTTTTTTAAAAAGTTCTCAAGGGAGAAAAAAATGAATGTAAAAATAGCAAAGATTAGAAACTGAGAAAAATCAAAATTGACATATTTGCCACTACATTTAGAATGCTTCTCGCCAAGATAATGAAGAAAGAGTACTTTTATATTCTTCATTTAAAAGCAATGATACTGCAAAACTAGAAAATTACCGTTAATTGTACTTGTCATGTAATATGATGTGCTGAAATTACTATACATTTTACTGTATAGACTTACAATATTGATATACTGATGCTGCTACACACAAACTTTGGTCAGTTAAAATTATTTTATTAAATCTTGTCTAAGATGGTTGCATTTAGTTTCCAATGAAATCAGTCAGCTAAATTATTCCCCATTATTTAGTGAAAACTAGCTGCAACTTAGCTTAGATCTAATCCACTGGAGAGAAAGACAACTGACTGAAATGTGGAGAGATGGTAGTTGGGGAAAAAGCTATATACTTCCCAGCATATCCTTCTGTACTTGTTATCATTCTCAATAAAAGCAAGTTTTACCTTATTAAAAAAGCCAGTAAGATTGGTTTAGTTATGACAGTTAGTTAAATTGGGCCCTACCTTTCTTATATAGCTTATGCATAAGTATCCAGCTTATAAACTTATCTACTAATGTTACTTTTAAAAATACTTTGTGTTTTATTTTGTGTTTATTACTTTTAATATTTGAAGTTGCCCTCAGTTTAAGAAAGAAAAGTTTTAATAAGAAATATCACTTTCACACATATGCATATACCTTGGTGAAATCGTGCATTTGTTAACTGTCAGTTGCATTTGAATATGAATACTGACCTCTTAGGCTATCTTTCCTTTTTTTAGAATTGTTCAAAACTACATATAGTCATTGAAAGGATAGTAATTTATCCTATCAAGACTATGTGTAGTACTAAACAATTCTAGGTAACTGTAGGCAATGAATAAGATAATGAAACTGTCTTTTTTTCTTTTATTGTTTGAATATTATTTCACTTGCTTTTAGTTTCAAATATTTATTTATTTACTTACTTGTCACATTTATATGGCTGCCCATCTCATACAAAGTGACTCTGGGTGGCGTACAATAAAACCCACCATCAAAAACATACTAAAACAATTAAACCAATTAAAAACAATTAAAACAGTAAAGATAAAAACAAAACCACAAGCAAGAGAAAATTACACATAATACAGCCAACACGTGGGATCCCTATTACTAGGGGATCCCCAGACTTGTTGAAAAAACTGTATTAAGGGCATTCCAGAAGGCCATGAGGGTTAGGGCTAACCTCACTTCAGGAGGGATGATGTTCCAGAGGGTGGGTACCACAGCAGAAAAGGCTCGCCTCCTAGGTCCCGTCAGATGGAACTCTTTCACAGATGGGACCCACAGCATGCCTCTCCTGCCGGACCTGATGGGACTGGTAGATATAATCAGGAAGTCCCTCAGATAATGTGGCCCCATGCCATGTAGGGCTTTAAAGGTCAAAACCAGCACCTTGAATTGGAACCAGAAACAAAGGTGTAATGTATGTCCTCTTAGGGGAACAGATAACTGCCTGTGGCACTACATTTTGCACCAGCTACAGCTTTCAGATACTCTTCAAGGGCAGCCCCATGTAGAGCACATTACAATAGTCTATACAGGAGGTGACTAGGGCATGAGTAACTGAGAGCAGAGCCCCACAATCCAGGAAACAACTGGCCCACAACACAAAGTTGCGCAAAGGCCGTCCTGGCCATGACTGCCATCTGCTTGCTCCACAAGGACCCCCAGACTGCGAACCAGGTCTGTCTGGGGCAGTGCCACCCCATCCAGTATCAAAAATTGTAAAGTCCCCAATCCAGAAGGCTCTAAAACCCAAAGCTACTCAGTCTTCCCAGGGTTCAGTTAAAGCCTGTTGTTCTGCATCCAAGACCCCTACAGCCTCCAAGTACCAGGACAGGACATTCACAGCATCACTTACTTTGCCAGGGGCAGAAAGATATAGCTGAGTATCATCAGCATACTGATGATACCTCACCCCATGGCAACAGATTATCTCCCCTAGCAATTTCATGTAGATGGTAAACAGGAGTAAAGAAACCACCAAACCCTGCAGCACCCCACAAAGTAGGTGCTGAGGGCGGGATCTCTCACTCCCGATCAGTACTGACTGGCCTCGGCCTCTGAGGAAAGAAAAGAACCAGCACAATACTGTGCTGTCTGCTCCCACTCCCCGGAGCCAATACAGAAGGATACCATGGTCGATAGCATTGAAAGCTGCCAACAGGTAAAGTAGAGCAGGATGGATGCACTACCCCATCCCACTTCCACCAGAGATCATCCAAAAGTGCAACCAATGTTGTTTCTATTCTATGTCCAGGCCTGAATCCCAACTGAAAAAGATCATGCACTTCATCTAGGGTCCGCTGAAGCTGCTGTGCGACCACCTTCTCCACAACCTTCCCTAAAAAAAGGGAGATTGGACATTGAATGAAAATTGTCCAGTATGATGGGATCCAGCAATGGTTTCTTGAGGAGAGGGTGAACCAACACCTCCCTAAGAGACAAAGGAACCACCCTTTCTCCCAAGGATGATTTAACTACCACCAGAAACCAGCCATATGTCCTCTCCTGGGCAGCCTCAGCCAGCCAGGAAGGGCATGGATCTAAGGAGCAGGTGGCTGAGCTCACAGTCCCAAGGACCCTGTCTACTTCTTCAGGCCCAAGAGGTTCAAACCTCAAATAATAGGGCAAGACTGTGCCACAGGCATCTCCACCAGTTCTGTAGTAAGGCTAGCATCTAACTGGGAATAAATTTGAGCGATTTTGTCCAACAGATGCTCCAAAAATTCTTCTACCTGGCCTTGCAGATACATCTCCGGGTTCCCCTTGCCCAGAATCTGATAGTGCCCAATATTATGCAGAGAAGGAATAAAAGAATTCTATTCCAATGGCAGCAGCCCACTGCATTGCTGTGCTAGTTGTGGAGGAAGGTGCTTCTTCCTCTACCAATCCTACTGATTTCTATAGCGGATGCCAAGGAGGAATGGTAGACTCAGTTCTTTGTCTGTAAACATGTTTACTCACATATATACATCAACCTACTCTGAAAAGAACAATCAACCAAGATCTGAGACAGTGTAGACTATCAGTTTCAGCCCTACTTACTTTAGGTCTAGAAAAAAACCCTGGTAGAACTAAAGAAGAGAGTATGGGACTTAGACATTCAGGCCAACAAAGCCAAACTTTCCTATCTCTCATACAGACAAATTGCTCTCTCCACGTGGACACTCCCCAATCACTTCAATAAGATTCTGAACACCCCACATAGAAGACTCTTCTCCCTAGCCCGTACAGATGCTCTCCCAGTTAGGGTGACAACTGGTCAATATGCTAATCTTCCATTCAGAGATCAACTATGTATTTGTTCCAATATACAGGATGAGTCTGTTTCACACATCCTTTTCAAGTTCCCACTATATACACACTGGTGATCAGAGCTAATACACCCACACTTCAGTCTGATAAACTCCACACATGATGAGGAGATTGAAGTATTCTTATTAAATGGCTAATACTTAGATGTTTTGAAGGCAACAGCAACATTTCTATTGATAGCCTTAGCTTATAGAAACCATTTGGTCCCTTCAATGAAATGTTAATTTTATAGGGCCTCTTTCTTCTATATATGTATGTACTATATCTAGTTACTAATGTATGTATTAATGATGTGATGTATTTTTAAATTCTGTGACTTGGTCTTGGATTATGAATAAAATAAAATAAAATAAAATAAAATAAAATAAAATAAAATAAAATAAAATAAAATAAAATAAAATAAAATAAAATAAAATAAAATAGACAAGACATGATTAGCAGCTACAGAATTTTTTTTCAAATAATTTTATTAAAAGTTTTGAACAAAATAAAAGATAATACAAACTAGAAGAAAAAAAGAAAGAGAAGAAATGAAAGAAAAAAATGTATTAAAAAAAACACACCCGTCCCCCAAGAAAGCGATTTCCCACCCTCATCATGGCAAGTATAAACAATTCCCTGATCTCTTCACCTCCTCTTAGCTAACAAATATAAAATTCTTCATCCCATAACCCATTCCTTAACAACAGGCAAATCAAATAACTAACATCTTCAATATAATTACCAGCAAAAGATCCAAACAAAGCTCTAAGATTTTAACATTAATTAACATATATAAAACTCAACATTCCACATCTCAACTCTTAACTATAACAAAATCCCATTTAAAAGGCATAAAATGGTTCCAATATAAACAAAATGAAAAAAACTGTTTAACATGATAAAAAGAGACAATTTCTCCTTTACAAAAGACAAGCTCCAATATACAACATTCCAAATAACAACTTATCCTTTTCAGGTACACATTCCATGTCTCCACTCTAAACTGTAAGCACATCCACATTTCACAAATATAAAATAATCCCAGTATCCTAATAAAAACCAAAGACTAAAATTTAACATAAGAATTTCTCCTTTAAAAAGACAAATTCTCCAAACTTCCTTACTTTGAATAAAGAGAAACAGTTAAACACAAACCCAGTTTAAGTACTATAAAATTAGGATTACATCAAGTAACTATAAGGGGGAAAACTTTTACATAATATTAAATATAAGCAAATCCTGTATACCACATTTTTCTATCAATAAATCCAGAAAGAACTACCCGGAATAACAACATATCCCATTTTATCCCTGGTTGAATAAACTGACTTTGTAGTCCTTTTTTCTTCTACACAGGGCAGTCTTTCTCTGTAATCCATTCAGATGATTACTATCCTTGTCACAAATTTCTTTAGCCCTTTAAGTATTCTCTTTTATAAATCCAACACAGGAAATTATTCCAATTGTTCTCTGGGATTATCATTTTTATTTCTTTCTTCATTTTTAAAAACTCATCCAGTATTCTCTCTATGTCTGATGATAGATTCTTATTCAGAGTCTCATTCATATTTTCCTCAAGTAAATTTGCTGCATATCTTGTTCTGTAACATCTTCATCTGGGAACAAACTGTTCTCCAGAAGACACAGCATAACTGACATTTCATGGTGCAGGTCTCTATGCAGTTCTTCAAAGATGTCTCTAAACATCATTAAAAGTTGCTTGTCTTATAACTTCAATCTCAAAAACAATTTTTCTTTGCCGCAGACATACATTTATTTTTTTTAAATTAATTTCGAAGTCTTAATGTTCGAAGTCCAAAACTCCAATGTTTTCTGAACCTTTAAAACTTTCTGTAGCCAAAACCTTGTATTAACTTTTTGCTGTTTAAGTTCTTAAAAATTATAAAAATAGATCTTCATAGTCTTATATCAAGGAATGAAAGCACTCACCCAGTATTTCCAGCCTTGTCACTATGCAGGTGTCTAACTTCTTTGAAACAGTTAATAGGCAATTTCCAAAAATAGTTAGCAAGGGAAGTGCACAAACTTACAGTCCTTTGAAAGGCTCTGTTTGCAGCTGGAGCAAAGATGACAAATTCCCCCATCTCCCAGTTTCCCCCACCCACCCAAAATCGCTGTCTTGCAGCCTCTTCATGAGGAACAGGAACAACCATAAGGAGAAACAGCTTGAGCAATCTCGTGTCTCTCTCTTTGATCCAGGGAGGATTGTAGGGGCCAGTCTGCTTTGGCTCCCTTGTAAAATCCTGCAAAAGCCAGCTCCACTTGTCTGCAGAGATGTCTTCAGTCCACCATCTTCCCCTGGAAGCCCAGAGGCCACAGAATGTTGAGTACTTTGATTAGTCTACCTCATCCCCTTGCTGTGGCTGGATCAGGAGCTTAACTGGGTAGTAGATCATATCCAGCTCCATTGATCTGTTGATGGCCCATTTATTTGAACATCAAGCTTCTAGGAATTCTCTGGCTCTCCAGGCCACACACAGAACCAGACAAGGCAGACTAATCAAAACAGAAACAACACCATTCCCAGAAACAATTTATCAATCCGTCCAAGAAATGTCCAATCACTAACCGACTACCCTGAATTCAGATCTTACACAGACTACAAGTTGCTACATATAAATTGTTCAAGAAACAGACCCAACAAAAGGAGGGGGGGTCACATTATACATAAAATATGACTACACCTATATCACAAATTCATGATACCAATGATGAAAATACTCCCAAAAGCATATGGGTTAATATCAAGGGAAAAAGAAACAATAATGAGATTAATGCGGGTGTGTATTACAGACCACCCAACCAAGCAGAAGATATAGATGAAATCTTCATAAGATTAAAAGAGATAGAAGAAAAAGCTGACCAATTTTTATGGAAATACAAAATTGGAAGTGGACGAAAAGGGATAAACAAGGAGCTTCCAGCACAGTTAACTGAATTCAAAATAAAAATGATAAAATAATTTGGGATGAAACTATAGAGAGGGAATGCTGAAATATTTGTATGGAAATGATAGCGATATCTTGAAGAACAGAATTGAAGAGATCTTCAAAATGAATGGAGATGTTTAAATAACAAAAAACAATAAATGGAGTAAGCATATAGTGTGATGAAAGCATGGATGATTTGCAAAGAGAGAATGGTATGGGTTGGTATTATGAATCATTTGTGTAAATTAGATTTGCTTTGTTTTCTTCTTTTTCTCATGCCTCAATCCCTTTGGCTTACTATTTCTCACCCCTTTTCTGCACTTTGTATAACACTGCTGACCTCACTTCTAGTTTCCTTTTTCCACTTTTTTCCCATCGCTCTAACCCAAATCTTTGAAACAAAGTAAAGATTTCCAAACAAGTAACATGTCTTCGCTCTGCAAATAACATATTCTTTATACTGCAACATCATTCTTATTATATTCAATAATTATTGTCTTTCTTAAAGATGCCAGAGACGACACCAGAAACTTTATTCATGCAATATAGCTCCGTATTTGTATACTCCTTACCTCACAAATCTCAGACTCTAGTTGACTTACAAATTGTTGACAAGGTGTTTCTGTATCTGCTTTTAGCAACAGACTTAATATTACAGCTCTTCATATTTTTAATCTTCCAAAACCAAGGACTATTTTGCGCTCTCTCTCTCTCTCTCTCTCTCTATATATATACGCATACACACACACACACACACACACTCATAAAAGAGTTAACTTGCCAGGATTTTGGTTCCCCAAAGTGGAGGTAATTAATACTGTAGAGATCCATATCTTCAGTATGCCATGCAAATGTTGTTTTCCACATTCCAAAATATAAATATGGAGTGTTGACTCCCTCAATGGAGATTCCACAATCTTCTTCTACAACATCCAATATGGTATTGAGACGAGCAATATTCCATTCATTTACATCCTGAAAAACAGATATGAACAGAGCTGATCAATAAATCAAATATAAAACAAACATAAAAGAATAATTTTCTTATGACATAAACCTCATCAGTGATTTCTTGATTAGGGGCAAAAGATGAATTGAAATGAATCTTTAAAATAATATATCTCCTAAACAACAGTAGTTACTATTTAAAGTATTAATAAGAACTTATTTCACTAAAACCATGATTCACAGGTCACACAAACGCCTAGCTCAAGATAGTTCATAGTTTTGGCCTAGGGGCACCATGAAAAAATTACTGAAGCACTAAGGGCACTGTGAACCAAGAAAGCTTGGGAACCTTTGCCCTAAAACATTGGCCAATACATTAAATTCTTCATGGAACATCTTAATTTCTGAGCAAATTCTCACTAGTGAAAAGAAGTCTTGATGAGTTAACTAGTTGCTAAAGACAAATGTTGCATATAATGCCACTCCTTCTCCTCTTCTGATTTGGAGGGTTCCAGTCTTTCCAACTAGAATACTTTCCTCAGAACACAAAGCAAACCACAAATACTATTTGAAGTAAAGAATCTGGAAAATGTCAAAGGTACTAAAATACACATTAATAGAGAAGCAAAGTATCTCAGCCACTCCATAAAAAACCCTATAATCCTGACAACATAGTCAGGATTATTTTTTCAAGGTTAACTTTTTTGCTTTAAAGATGTACTTCACAATACATTGCTTGTTTATTTGTCATTCACCCAAAACTCTCAAAGTGGTTTCCATACCAAAATTGGAAAGTTCAGTTGTAGCAGAGGGAGAGAGAGAAACCAATGCCATTCTATCAGCTCTATTAAAAGACCAGCCGACAACTCTATCTGAAATGTTGCCATGTCAGCTTTTCATTATAAGCACTATTTTCTTTGAATACCTGATATATATTTCTTATTTTTATGACCTTTTTCTTTCTTGTGTTATATTATTGACATTGTAAACCAGCACACAGGAATGTATTAATATTTTATTCTTCATATGTAAGCCAATCAGAATTATTTTTGACTGAAGAGTGCATAAAAATGTTTTAAATAAAAACAGTGTAAATATATTTAATTCCAAAGTTATATCACCTGTTACTTAAGCAAGTCCTTATTTGAGTTGTCTGTCTCACTAGGCAAATAGTACCAATAGTTCTTATGTAAATCTACACTGGCACTCTTTTCATAGCCAAGACAGTGTTCATTCATATTATTTTCTACAAGCAATCACTGCTCTATGACCACATAGTAATGACTACAGCACAGAATTATCTACAGTTATAGCATAATCAAGTGGAGTGCACATTGTATACTATTGCAATTATAGGAAAGTAAAAGGAATGTGAAATATATGTGTTCTATTATTTGCATTTATGACCAGGTCGCATGCCATAAGCCTCAAATAAAAAGCTGCCCCTGCATGAGAAGTAGAAGGTCATTCAGGCTATTTAATGTTCTTTTTTATAGCTGTCTCCTAAATACACATGCACCTCCAGATCTAGGCAAGAGCACAAGCTTTAAAACAAAAATGCCTGTATGGTATTAATATCCACACAATTTTGTAAATGTTTACTAAAAATCAGGGGCAAAGAAAGAATAACAGAGATCAACCACTCCCATTGTCAAAGATTTTTTTCCAATAAAAAATATTTATGCTAAGCTGATCGAGTTGGGCCTAAGGCGGAGTTTGCAGGTTCTAACAATGTACCACAGCAAAAAATCCCTGGACATTAATGATACCAAAACTAAAGTCGTCATGTTTACTAAAAGATGTAGCAATTGTAAGCATAATTGGAAGAAGGCAATATCAGTACTGAATAGTAAATTTCTTCAAATATTTAGAAGCCATTTTGTAATCTATCTTAATATGGAAGAATCAAACAAAAGTTGTCCAATGCTACAGCCTGATTTGCTAGCTGCAGTGATAACTTTGTCCCTCCAGCAGTAACACTCTTTAAGCTCAAGTTACTGAGCCTGTTGCTTTATGGCACACAGCCATATATGGTCTTAAGTGCTTCAGAAGCAATCCAGAATAAATTTATAAGAGCTATCTTTTATATCTCATATTGTATGTCAAATGCTGTCTTGTGTCTAGTAGCTGGTCCTTCTTTTACAGAGACACATTTGAGAATCTGTCGGCTAAGATGCTGGTTTAAATTAAACTGTATGGAAGACTCTCTTGACCCTCTAATTTTTACTGACAAGGTTGTTTTCCGTTAAAAGAAAAGTACAACCAAGTTGAAAAGATCATAAGGCTCTTATGCCAAATCACACCATTGATTTACACAGTCAGTTCTACTGAGCCCAATTGGAGATGTTGCAGATTGAAATGGTGATTTTTTTTGGTATACAATACATGTAATATGTCACTGAGCTACAGTCTTTCCCAGTATGTTTTGCAATGTCTATTCAACAAAAAATGTAAAACAAAGACATTGTTTAAGTTTAAATAGCTTGTTGGACCACAACCATTTTAATCACAATGAGTTTATTAGCTCCAGAGGTTGCAGTTTGTCTTAAGAATTCAAAGCCTTCTTACAGCATAATACTAAATAATACCAGAGTAAATGCATATATTCTGGCCACATTTTTTTTAAATAGAAGCCTCATAAAATAATAGTCTTCATATATTGTGGAAAATAAGTAACTTCCCTTAGGATACCTGCATTGCTTTTACTCTTGATAACACAATCCACATACGGTTTCATGTGAGTTCCATGAACTCACCATGAACTCTTTCCTTCCAAACCATGAACTCTTTCCTTCCATTGCCTCATTTCTAAACAGGTTCTATTTCATCCATCCTTGCTGAATATATGAAAATCCCTAACATGAATAAATATGAGAGATTACGATTCTATATTTAGAAGAGATTTCAGTAATAGCACATAATACTCATGAAATCTATCCTTGTGCAAGGTTACCATCTGGTGGCTGATAAAGAAATAGACCAGTGCAAAGTGCTTTTCAGATTAGAATATCCCAAAATGTACAGGTGTCAGGACATACTTTTTACTCAGCCTGGAAGGAACTGGCTATTTACACCATCCATCTGCTCCTTTTCAGTTTCCATGTGGCTACATTTACCTGAGAAGTGTGACATTTCTGATAAGACATCCATAGAGTCCTACTAGTAATGTAATATCACTTTCCCATATGCTTTCCATTTATATTTTTTCTCATTACCTTTTTCTGCCAACTTTTTAACCCAAATTCTCATTATTATTCCATCTCTTTAACTACTCTAATAACAGTCATAGAAAAAGATCATGGAAAACCACATTTGAAAAATATTGCCAAGAAAACTGCATGGAGTTGTCCATGAAGTCATCAGGAGTCATGATTGACTTGAAGGCACAAAGAAAATATTTTAGAGATATCTGCCACTTATGCAACATATAGATGATTACTGAGATATGAAATCAGATGGAAATGATTATATAGCCTATTCCTTTCAAAGAAAACAAAATAACGTCTAAGACCCATTAGAGCTTTAATGTTGCCAGATATTGCTAAATAATTATTTTACCATAAATTTGTAGTTATCTCATTTGCATTAAAAACATCCAAATGTAGGATACAGGCTATAAGCGTATCTCATAAAATATACCTGCATTCAAAAGAAATGGACCATAGTTATATTCAATTTATATTTCTTATTTGTAGTGAAAATGATATAATATCAGATAGCTTAGGAAAATAAAAATAGTATGCCTACTTCATTATATATGCTTCCGTTAATATCTGCTCCATAGATTGGTGCCACAAAAGTTAAATTTTTCCAGTATTTACGTTCTAAGTCTTCAAAATCTAAATGTCTTGGAGTACAATATCTGTAAAGGAAAAAGTGAAAAAGACAATAGTTACAAAGAGCTAGTATTTATATATTATATAAATAGTTTGTTACTTGTATAACTAAGGAAACATTTAAATAAACCTTAGATTAACAAAGAACACTTTGTGTGTATGTATTTTGTCTATGTGTATACATATATGTGTTTGCCTATTAATATTCTTGAAAAATTGAAACATTTTTAGTCTTGTTCTACCAGTTGGTATCAACTTTCCACAAGTAACTCAATCTCCAAGCTAATAAAAGTTTATTTATTTTGATGTTATACACCTTGTTTCAAATGCATTTTATTGCTAACAGTTGCTTATAAAACTAACAACAAACAATTGTTTTTCAAACATTGCATAAAAGGAAAAAATGGAATGAAAATTCAACCTAGGGGTGGGTAGTTTTTTCTTTCCTAAGGACCACTAGTTGAAATACTAGATGCTACACCAGATATCATAGTTGATGAAAGGATGAAGGAAATAATGAGTTTTTTCTCTTTCCAGTAATCTTTTTTTCCAGCAAAATAGCAAAATTTACTCAGATCACTTGGAAAGAAGAGGAACATTCATTGTTTCTACCAGTGAAGAAACCAGTTTCCTGAGTTCCAGATGACAGTTGGGAATGGATATCTACCAATCTTCTCCCTAGGCTGCCAACAGATCATAGATCAGCATGTACTATACCAAGCAGCTTTCCAGTGTGAAAGTGCTCCCTATAAAGCACCAATCAACAGAGAACTGAAACCATGATACAGGGAAGCAGCATCTACTGCAAGTCATACAGATAGCTTTAAAAGATCTCATGTGACCCATGGACTGCCAACCTTGGTTTCCCATGTAAAAATTATCTGCCTGACAAGAGTTTTAATTTCCCTTTCTCTTTGTCTAATTGTCAACTGCCACTCTCTTCACCTCTCTCTCCAAGTTCTCTTAGTCTGCCGTTCCATCTTCCTTATACAGAAGTATCCAGCTGATAATTTACTTATTTTAGGAGAATGCAAGTAATTTACTATCTACCATTACAGCCTGTATGTCTGCCATTTAAGTGAGTACATTTCCAGCATACAATGATACATGTGCCCACCCCTCAGTTCTAATTAGTACTGTTAGGCAAAGGGCAGTTATATAGCTGCAAGAACCTTGTCCACATGCTCAGACTACCATAACTGAAACATATTTCATGAAAACACATAGACGGTACACTGGACACCAGTAAAGAGGAGGTTGATTTTAGTTTTAAAGCACTCCACAGAATTGTCTTAGTAGGTAACTGAGGACTTAGATACCTCAATCATCAAACCACATAAACCATGGAAATATGTTCAGTTGCCAACATGTTAAATCTTTCAAATTTATCCTCTAGTCATGATCCAGCCAGTTTCACTACCACAATTCCTTTAAATAACAGAACGTACTTACTCCTATTTAACTAAGAATTCTTTTCAGGGCTTCACTGAAATCATCTGTATTTCATGTAGTTAAACTAGTTTTACTTTTTCTGAAAATTTGTTATAGAACTCAGAGCTTCAAAATCATTAGAAAGCTGTCTTAAAATTGCTACTGGCAGGGATTCTCAAAGTGGGGATCACAACCTACTGGGGGGGCAAATTTGAGACAAGTCACACTCACTCCTATTCTGCTTGAATACAGGTAGTATTCAGCCAATTGCTAGTAAATACTGGACTGGATGGGCATTGGATGCAAATGCCATGGCTCTCCTTTGATTGTGTTTGTGCAGATGGTGTTTCAAACCATCCAGAGAACCAGAGGGCCACCCAAGGCAACCTGGCTAGGATCAAGATGTTCTTGCCTAGTCTCACTTTCCCCCTATTCCAAGGGTAGCCACTTGCTTCCCTTGGAATAAGCTAAGCTGTGCTAATAACAGGCTAAGTTGTACCAGTAACAGACTCAGAAAGAGGATCTGGAGGGCTAGACTGGCAGATCTCCAGGTACAGCATCTCTCCACCTAAAAAAAGAAGATGGTTGCAAACGTCTCTCTTGGATTAGAGCCATCTAGCTGGGGTCCCTTCCTCAACAATCAATTGTATTCTGGAACTGCATTTGGAAAAGAGAGGCCAATTACCAAGGAGGAAGCCCTAGCAGTGGAAGACAGACTTCCAAAGAAATGCATGAAGAACAGTGCAATCTTGCTGCTAGGTTGACAGCAAACTTTCTCAAAAAGAAGCCAACATCATCAATTCATCCTTTAGTAGGATTAATAAAAGTGTCCCTAGGATTCTGGCCTGAATAGAGTGTTACACAAATAAAGAAGCTTACTTCCAACCATGCAAGTGAGAAAATACATACCAATTAGAAAGAGTATAAGTGGGGCATTGCAGGGTAAACAGGGGTAAATGTCAATCTTGGAGAGTCATGATGTGGGGCAGTGAGAGGGAAAGGGAGTAGAAGGTGAGATCACTTTAGAGGTACAAAGAGGAGGGAGAGCATAGTTCAATCAGAAGTTTCCAGCAGGTAGAAGAAGCGTCTATGCTTATAAGAAGTAGAAATAAGGAAAGCAGCTTCCAAAAAGGGCCAAAGATCCAGAGCAATCAACATCTCCTCTTCTTCTTCTTGATGGACATTTTGCTGGATCCTGGAGCTGAGCCTGCACGTCTACCACAGGCAGCCTGACTGCTGTGCCTCTTCTACTTCTTGTAGAAACAAAGGAAGCCCAGTGTGTCTGGCATGCCTGGGCTGAGTATATAGGTTCAGCCCCACAACGTAGCAAGATGCCCTCCTGGAAGAAGCACAAGAAATTGTTTAGTTGCCTTTGGAAAAGAGGGAAGTTGAGATTAGGTAATAGCACCTCAATCCTGGTTGTGTTGGTTGTGGCCTTGGGCAACATTTGGGAGCAGGTTGAGATTATTACAAGAGTTATTGCTGTGAGCACAAAGGCCACCAAGGAAGGGCCCTGGTGCCACAAGCAAATTCTACTTTGGGTGTGAAAGCTTGGCTTATACAAACACAACAGGACTACTGACAGACCTCATTTCCACTCTGCTTGGACAATCCAACAGTGTTATCCATAGAAGAAGGCCACATAAATTTACTTATTATTTTAGGGAGTCATGGCACCACAACATTTGAGAACCCCTGTTGTAAAATATTTTGATTTTTAAAAAATAGTATATAAACCAAAATATCTTCTAAAATTAACATTCTGAAAACAAACAGTACTACCTTGAGAAAATAGCTTTATGCTACTGGGATAAAATGCAAAAAGAAAGAAGAAAAAATATTGAAATAATGCAAGAAAACTATTTGTTAACAATCATATACTGAGTAGAAAGATAAATGAATGTTCCATCTCACATCCTTTCTTATCACGAAGTGTCATTCCTAAACTGTCTCTTACTGTGAATAAACTGCTTAGATAACTAAGCAGTAAGCCTCTATTAATTTATTCTTCCTAATCAAGAAACTTACTAAATATCATAAAGAACAATAAATAAGTCATTTATTCTGAATTTAAAGGGTAAAGGGTCTGAATGCACCAAAGGACAGATATACAGGTCACAAACAGAACATCTTTTTTCAACCAAGCGCCCTATTTTGCCTTTATGGAGGGGCTCTATAAAATAGATGAGGCCAGGATAGGAGAAAAAATAAATCTGACTGAATCTAAATATAATTAACAACAAATAGAGTTAATTAAATATAATTTTAATACTGCAGATTGTACACCTGTATATAACAAAGTATGGGATGAATATACCTACTTGTCACTATTAGCAAGTAGCCTAAATTCTTTCACAGTCATTGGCTTTTTTTGAATGTTGTATTGAGTGAAGAGACCTGATTGACCAGTAACCATCTGCTGAATGGGAGCTGGAATCATTAGATCATCAATATCATCATAACTTTTCCTTGGCTTCCATTCCTTAGGAGGAATTACCTAGAAATTTAGAAGAAAGAAATTTAGTTTTGAACAATGAAGAGCAAATGTTACACTGAGAAAGTCCATATAAGTAAACCTAAGAAGATCACCTCAAAGAGTTTATGTAAGGATAGATTATATCTCCCATAATATTAATATTAACCAAGTTGTTAGTATAGCAATATTTGTGAAGAATTTATTATACACTGACTTATACGTGAATCATGTTTAGGCGCATACTGTTTCTTTTTTAAAAGTTGTATTTCTCTGTTATTTTAATTTTAATTTTAAAGGAAACAACTGAAACAGCGGCTTGAATAAGCAAGACTGCATGATGACGACTGTAAATGGCAGTTCCCAGAGTCATTTCAGGAGGGTAATGCTGAAAAAATAAATGGCACCCTTCCATCAAGTTCCATACAGATATTAAATATATATAATCAATCCATTATATTATGTCATCATGCACTATATCACTATCACTTGTAGCAGTACCCCATTCTATGGAGCAGGAGTAAAACTTGTATGAAACAAAGAATAAAAAATGAACTCAATCTGAAAATACTGCTTTTTGAAACAGCATCACTTATCTGTTTACAGGCATGTCTATGAACCAACTGTTAGATTTTATTTGGATTCCAATCTGGTGATTCAAAAAATCATACAGCAACAAATGTTTCTAAATATATTTATCAGGGGACCAAGTACGTTTATTGTTTTTGTTTCTTCTGCAGTTGCTTGAAATGGATCCCATTATAGATGCCCATAGAAACTATCAAAAATTCAGAACAGGTTTCACTTATATACTACTGCAGTAAAATGAATACTAAATTGGCATGATGCCAATTTATTTGATGAAACTGATTTATGCTGACAGTGGGACACCCCCTGCTCAAGAAACCTTAACTTGATGCAACTAACTTCCTTTTTTGCAAGGGCGAAGGTTGTGGAGAACGTAGTGGTTGTACAACTGCAAAGGATGCTAGAAGAAGCAGATTATTTGGATCCTTGATCTCTTGGCAGCTTTTGAGTATCATCAACCATGCTATCCTTCTTGACCATTTTGGGGGGGGGGGGGGGACCACACCATTTTGCAATGGTTCTTCTTCCTGATAGTTCAACTGCAATCAGTGGTGGTTAGAGAAGAGAAATCCAATTGGATACCTCAACTCTATGGAGACAGATCTCCTCTTTCCAATCCTTTTAAATATCTATATGAAGCCACTAGTTGAGATCATCTGCCAACATGAGGTTTGGTATCATCAATATGTTGATGATACCCATTTGTACTTCTCATGCCCAGACCATACAGATAGTGGACGTGCTGATTCATTGCCTAGAGGCTGTCATGTATGGATGGGTAGGAACAGATTTTAATTAAATCCCTCCAAGATGGAGTGGCTTTTGGTTTGTGCCCTGAATTATTCCAAGGATGCTCCTTCTTTCACTTTGAACAGAGTTGTGCACCCCTGCTCCATTTGGGAGTTTTTAGACTCACAGCTCCTCCTTGAGGAACAGGTGGCATCTATGGCTAGAAAGGCTTTTGAGCAGCTACCCTTTATGTGCTAATTGTGACCTTTCCTGGACTGAGATACCCTGCTCAGTCATTCATGCCCTAGTCACCTCCTATTTCAACTACTTTAATGTGCTATACATGGGACTACCCTTGAAGAACATCTGTAAGCTATAACTGGTGCAGAATGCAGTGACCTAGGCAGTGATGGGTGTATCTCAATATACTCAGGAGACCCCACTGCTCTGAGAGTTGCATTTATTTCCAATTGGCTTCCAGGTGAAATTCAAGGTTCTGGTTGTCCCTATACGGCTCCAGACCTGAATATCTGAGGAACCATCTTCTCCTGTATTCATCTACCTGTCCAAACAGTTCAAATAGAGTCAACTCCCTCCAAGTCCCATCTTTATGGGACTGTCACCTGATGCATGTTCTTAGTGGATGGCCCCACTCTTTGGAACTACCTCACAATGGGAATTAAATCAGCCTCAACCTTCCTAGGCCTCAGGAAAGTTCTGAAGACCTATCTGTTCTGTCTTACACAAGTACTCTTTAACTGGAAGGTGGGGTCGCTTATTTTTTATTTTTATGCTTGTATGTACTTAGGATTTTCTGGGATATTTTAGATGTTTACATTGTTAGCCACCTAAAGCCTATGGGAATGGGTAGCATACAAGTAATGTAAATGAATAAATAATACATAAATACAGTGGTACCTCAGTTCACGAACTTAAATCATTCCGCGACTCTGGTCACGAACCGAATTGGTCACGACCCGAATCAAATTTTCCCATAAGGTTCAATGTAAATACGGTTAATCCGTTCTGACTCCTCCGAATTTGGTCGCGACCCGATTTTGGTCGCGTCCCGAATCAAATTTTCCCTTAAGGTTCAATGTAATTACAGTTAATCCATTCTGAACCATATGTTTTTTTTTTTTTAAACCACAAAAATATGAAACAAAATACAGTACTAAGAGAGAGAACGCTAACCTTGCTCGACGCGACTTCTGGCATGGAGGACAGGAAGGCAGGTGGGGAGGCGGTTATTGCTTGGAGGGAGAGTCCCCCTCCCTACAGGAAGCCACAACCATGTATCACAGGAGGGAAAATGGCCGCGGACCCTGTTCGTCACCCGATCCGGCGTTCGCGAACGGAAGCAAAATTTTGCGAACAGAGCTGTTCGTGACCCGAATTGGTCATGAACAGAAGCGTTCATGACCCGAGGTACCACTGTATTAATTATCAATATAAGTACTGTTTTCTAGTCTTGGCTTGATATGAAAAAGTTTTATTGTTTAATTATAACTGTCAGTTATGAGGGTATGTATCTCATTTTGAATGGTCAGGAGGCTTCTGGTATTAGGCAGCTTCAAAATTCATGCTGAAATGACTCTAAACAGATGCAGCTAATGATTCCATGGCCTCCATTGCTTCAGAGCTTACCTATGAGGCAGATCATATCCTCTAATTGGTTTTTTACTTGAGATATGGTCTATATATGAGGCCCCAAAAGTAACATCCTTGCCACAGGACCAGCATCTGTGATGATTGGACTGTTATA
Organism: Python bivittatus; assembly: GCF_059951505.1. Classification (NCBI taxonomy): domain Eukaryota; kingdom Metazoa; phylum Chordata; class Lepidosauria; order Squamata; family Pythonidae; genus Python; species Python bivittatus. Next base: position 43,844,393 of record NW_028277112.1, on the reverse strand, counting down.
ATATATTCCCCTCTGCCGAGACCATATTACATTAGCCCATCTCAGGGACTGATGGATCGTCATGGATTTCAGGCAAATTTCAAGGGAATGTTTTCTCAAACTTGGCAGGCCTCTATACATGAAACACCAATTCTCATAAGAGTTTGATATAGTGTCTCCTAAGCACCTTTGCTCCATGTTGGAATACATATAGTACATCATGATATACAATGTAGCTGCAGGCAATATAACAAAAGGGAAGATGACATACTGTAGGTCCAAGAGAAACTCCAATCAAGGATAATGGAGGCATCATCATAAGACCTATGCCACAGCAATCACAGAATACAACAGGATATGAGTATATCCAAGAAGCTCTTTAGGGTTGTTGGATACATTTAATAGTTCTGACAAAGTTCAGATTCCATTTGTATTCCATTCTGAACAGCTTGGCAATTCTTCAAATTACCTGGATTACTGGGATTGTAATTACTTTAAACAGTACTGGGCTAAGGTATCCAGTGCATTGTCTAATAACATTTGTTTCAGTCATTTCTACAGCTTGTCTCCTGAAGAAGTTGATAAGATAGATATGTTTATGCCATTATCTGTATGATTCCATCTTCCAAATGTTCAGACAGATTAATACCTCCTTCTTGCAGGCTGTTTCCCATCACCTTAAATGAGGCATTGATGAGGTCCTGATTTCAGAAATCACCTTTGTATCCAACTGACTTCAACAAGCATCAACCAGTGTCCAATATTTCATATTTAGTCAAGCTGATGCAGAAGAAACTAGCACTGTCCAGAAGCTCTTATATGAAATGACTAGGCTTGCTCCTTTCCAGCCTGAGTTTAGATCTAGATAGAGCATGAAGACTGTCTTGGTCATTTAGATAGATGATCTATACTGGGAAAAAAATGGGGGAATGCAAACCTGTTGACACTCCTGAATCTCATTGTATCTTGCTGGAGCGCTTGGAAAAACTGGGATTTGAAGACTCTGCTTTGCAATGGTTCTATTTGTATCTCTCCAAAAGCTAACAGAAAATAGTACCAAGAAATTTCTGCTTGACCCCAAGAATAAGTATCTAAGTATCCTGAAATCTTTTATCTATATTCAGCTACTAAGAAAAAGGTATCAGCTACACTTCCCATTTCTTGTGAGCTTGGGATTAAATATCAGCAGAACCTTCAAGTATTTCCAAGATTGATTGATTTATTTATTCATTCATTCAATTTATATAGCCACCCACCTTAGACCAGTGACTCTGGGCAGCTAACAACAATAAAAACAATCAACATTAAAAACAGTACAAAAATTAAATATAATATAAATGCAGTCAAGAGATCTTTAAAAAACTGTTGGTATCAACACAACCATGAAACGGGGCTCTTCACACCCTTGGGGCCCCAGGCCCGGGCATAAAGCCAGGTCTTCAAGGCTTTCTGAAAAGCCAAAAAGGTCAGGGCCATCCTAATCTCAGGAGGGAGGATGTTCCAGAGGGCAGGCGCCACAGCAGAAAAGCCATGTCTCCTGGTCCCTGCCAGTTAACATTCCTTGGCTGACAGGACCCAGAGCATGCCCAACCCACCGGACCAGATTAGATAGGTAGAAACAACTGGGAAAAGATGGTCCCTAAGGTAAGATGTAAAATAATGGATATGGGAGAAAAGCAGAAACTAAATACAAACAAGATGGAATTGATACTGATTCGTGGGGCCGTTTGAAACTGGCTGCATTCCTTCTTAAAAATCAGATTCATTACCTAGGCTTTTTATGGATCCAGCATATGCTAGACAACCACATAATACTGATCTAATGCACTGCTATTAGGCCTAATACAATAACAAAATTTTGGTAGTGAGCTATTGTGCTAAAAACAATAGTACTGCCAGGTAAGTATAGTATTATATAAATATTTAGCAGAAGCTTTTAAGATGTGAATAATGTAGTAATATTCATTGTACCTCCATATACTATATTTAAAAAAAAAATACCTTTGCTAGTCCAGCACGATGAGCACCTTTTGATTCCATATATGCCAAGTATTTGTTAAAATCCCTGAATTCATCCATTGTCGGTTGAAATGTCATAATTTTACAGCTTGGATTTGGAGGTGAGTCCAATGATTGAGCAGCCATGGCTGCTCAGCGTTACACCTGCTAGTAAGGAAATAAATATTGACTACTATGAGCTTCATTTGAACAAAACATATTATAAATGGCTTTTATCTAAATTTAAACTTACATGCTTAAAGTTTCTGTTTTTATACTTATTGCTTGAAGAGGCCATTAAAACCAAAATAGATATTGAAAGAGAAAAGGAGTTAATGGCATGAAAAGACTAAAAGCGTAAGGTATAATCACCACTAATTCCATGATTTTCAATCTAGGCCTTCAGTTCGGTCCAATTATACATGCAACTGCATTTATCTAGGATTTAATATCTAAACAAAGTCTCACAGAGTCTGCATGTCATTTCTGTGGACCTTGGTACTTATTTCCTATGTGTACATCAATCACTTTGGGACATAAATAGACATTCAGTAAGCCAGTCTAAAGAAGAATGTTAGATCACCTCCAGTTCAACCACTATTTGATGTAGAATTTTACATTTCAAATGGGGCAGGATAACAGAAACATGCACAAGTTTCCTATTTCCTGTAATGGTTGAAAGATACTTCTATACTTGGGTGTTAGGATGATATGGAAAAAATAAGAAGTTCTGAAAAATTCTTCCACAATGGCTATTACATTTACAGAATTTTCTTGTGAACTTATCTGACTGTATTCTATAGAATATTTTAAAAAAACTTTCCACAAGTGAAATGCCATAGCCTTGCCATATTTTTTGGAGGGGGGGGGAGGTGAATAGACACATAATTTCATATACAAATTGAAGTAACAGACAAATGTGAAACTAATTTTTATATAATTCCTGTGGTTAAGAAGTGAAAGTATTTTAAAAATCCATACATTAAGTAAGGAAGATGGTAGAGGAGTTATAATTTTTACCTGCCGATTCTATACTTTCCTTCTATTTCAACTCAGACAGTTTTCTTTTGCCTATGAATCAGGGAAGGGGTGAAGAGAAAAAAAGAGAAATAAATCATTTGTATTACTGCATAAGTAATAAAACTTCCACAGATATTCAATATGTAAAATACATTTACTTAATTTAAAATGAGTTCATAACATTTTCCTAAATTGGAAAAAAAATTCTAAAAAAACTGAACAGGCAAAAAATAATTGATAGGATGAAACAAACACTCAACAAAAACAGCTAACAGGACAAGTTATGTCAAAATTATTAACTCTGATTTGTCAGAAATGTAACTTATGCTCAGCAAAAATATAAAATTATTCCAATACTTATTTTAGTTTGATAAATACACTTGATTAAAACAAATATTGACATCTAACATGCAGGTAGCAAAAGTTACTTAATTCTAATTTCTTCAACATTCTCAACATAGCAGTGAGAAAAATCATATACTTAAATGCCAAAGCTATTTTGATAAATGCTAGGGTATGGGAACTGAAAAAAAAAATAACGAGAATAGGTTTATGATACATATCTTATAAATTTGTATCTCTGTTTAAGCCAAACAAAATTACATTAACTATAAAAAGTTAACAAACAAAAACAAAACAAAAATATATTTAAAACATTCTTATATCAAAAAGTCTCAAGATATATCTTATTTAATCCTAGTAGTTTCTGCTCCCACTACACCTGACAGTGATGGAGATTCTCCCAGAGACTCTCTCAAACAAGATATAACTGGCCCAGATACTATCTATTTCCATATTGAGTAGTTTGATGCAGCACAAATCAACTCAGACACAGAAGTAGCAATCTAGTTTCAAGACTGTTTGCCCATGGAAACTTCGTCCTCTGCTTACTATGCTGACAGAATGAAAAGAAAAGTTGGACACTGTGCTCATTCTCAACTTCTTTTGATAGCCTCTGATATCCTATTTATTTATTTGCAGTACCATTTATAGTCCCAATCAGCTAGGACTCCAGGCAATGTAGAACATCCAAACATTGATAAAACAATACAACAATATATGATAATACTGTACAGTTTATCCTTCTTGATAAACCTGAGGGTTGGGGATGAAGTTACAATGTCTGAATGTTTCTATTTCTAAGAGTTCGTCTACATAGTCCCCTTGCCTAACCCTAACCCTTGCCCTGTCGTGAGATAGCCTACTTACCATATTTTCATGCCAGAGCCTCCATTTTAAGTCCATTTTAGGCCCAGCTTACCCCAAATGTTTTCCTGTGGAAAACAGAACAAACCTTCCTCTGTGCCAAGATTCTGATTCACATGGACAAGAGGCTTGGGGGAGATGACTGACCTGCAGGACTCCAATTGGCTTGCTGCAAGACTGCCCCCTCTCATCTGGCCGCATGTGGCTCCATGGCTATTTCTCCTTTGGCTGTCAAGAGAACAGAGCAACATTTCCTCCATAGGAATACTGACTTCCATAGCCTCCACCTACCCTTTGCTCTATGCTTACTGTCAGGGGAGCTAGGAACAGGAAAAGGGATTCTTCCCTCTCTCTGCTACCTAACTCTCTCCCCAATGCTCCCCCCAGTACAGACTCTTCACCACCTACCACCTATCACCATCCCTGCCCTTATCTCCAAGCTTTCTGGACAGCACTGCTACCATTCCTGATAATAGCAGCAGGTACTATCCCCACCCTTATCTGAGGGCTGCAATTTTGCTGGCCTCATATTTGAGGCATGGCAAAAGGACAGCTGCTAAAGCAGTGGTTTTAGCAGTGGTTTTCCACTGTCTTCCCATTTTTTTCTCCTCATAACTAGGGATATGGGGAAGAGTGCTGAGGGTTGCTCTAGAAAAGGCAGCCATAGGACTACTATTCAGCTCCTTATATTTTGTGAGAAACCACAGAGTTCCATATTGTCTCTTTTGCTTTTAAACATCAGTATAAGTGCTAAGCAATATCATAAAGGGATTTAGCATTATTACAAGGTATATTAAACTGGTTTCTAGGATTACTAACAGACCAGTACAGGGGCAATAAACTTACACTTTATCCTTATAAAATGAATGCTCAAGTTATAACTATGACAAATACAGATATACTTCAGGTTTCTAGGACTTGCTTTACTTCATTATTAGAACCCTGAGATCTGCAACTAGACCTTTGTGCAAAAGATAAAGTCTATTTGTTCTGGACACCCAAGCTAAATGAATGTTACAATCCTTTCACAAAAATCTATACATGATTACTTCAGCAACATAATTAAAATGGGAGGTCATTTTGCTGCATTTTTTGAAAATCATCCAGTGATTTACCAATAGATGCAGCGCTCTTTTCTGCCCATCTGTGATCTATGGCATGGAATAAATTATACAAGCTGCAACTTTTTCTAGATAAATATAGCATACATAATTATCAGTGCTCTGGTCATTTCCAGAGGAGGTAACAGCAATGTGCTGTACAAGGGGCTACTTCTTAAGATAGCAAACTTCTAGTTCAACTAATATAGAATATGGCTGTACCTAGCTATAGCAGATGGAAATATATGTCATCAGTATATAAAGAGCTCCATTTAATTCACAATTCAAATTGGTGGAGTTCTGGCTTGGGAATCAAGGTAGCTGAAAGAATGTTTATTTTCACTGGAAGTCTTTTTGTTGTAGTAGTAGTAGTTTGTTTGTTTTAGTAGCTATTTAAAAATACTGCCAACAGGAAATACAGAAAAAAATAGAAAAACACAAGAGACTAGAAAACAGATTTACAAGCTGTATAAAATTAAAATTTCAAAGCAAATGGTAAAACACCAGGATTGGATGGGTTCCCTATCAAGTGGTACAAAACATTTATAGATCTTTTGGTACCAAAACTTTGTCAGGTATATGAAGAGATATTTGATAATGGAATTTTATCACTGGCATTTAATCAGGCTTACATTACAGTTATACCAAAAGCAGGTAAAGATCATACTCAGTGTGCTAATTATCATCCAATCTCATTGATTAATGCTGACACAAAAATTTGAACAGCAGTATTAGCAAATATATTACAGCAAGTGATATCATTCATTATTAAGAATGATCAAGCAGGGTTTATAAAAACTAGGCAAGCAGCAGACAACATCAGGTTAGTTGTAGATTTAATAGACTTGAATAAAAACAAAGATTGGTTTGTAATTTTATCACTAGATGCTGAAAAAGCCTTTGATAAAATACATGAACAGTATACGTTTGCTGTACTAAATAGATTTGGATTTCCTTTGGAATTTATTAAATGGATTAAGATATTTTATGAGTCATCCACATCTAAAGTAAAGATTAATTGTATGTTTTCTCCTACTTTTCCACTATTTAGAGGAACTAGATAAGAATGTCCACTTTCACCCTTGCTTTTTAACATTTGCATGAAACCCTTGGCTTGTACTATTAGATGACACAGGGAGATCTACGGAATAGTACACAACTCAGTTGAACACAAATTGGTTTTATTTGCAGATGACATTCTTTTGTTTATTTCTAAACTTCATACTACTATTCCAGTGTTGATGCAAAGGATATATGCCTTTAGTAAAATAGCAGGATACTCTGTTAACTGGTCCAAATTGGAATTGATGCCAACAGATGAAAATTTGGTTACCCATTCATTTAAGGAATATCAATTCCATATTTGTACCACATCTATTAAATATTTAGGTATCTATACAAAGGATATAACTTAGTTAGCAACAAGTAATATAAATAAAATATAGAGAGAGGTTTCTTCAGATATCGATAGATGGGAGTCATTAAACCTCACTCTTTGGGGAAAAGTGAATGCTCTCAAAATGAATATTATTCCCAGATTTATATTCTGAGACGAATTCCAGTTTTTATATCTGGACAATATTTTCAGAAAATAAATTGTTTAGAAAACTTCTATGGGGTTCTTCAATTCTAAGAATATCTTTACAGAAAATGCAATTATCAATTAATGAGGGAGGATTCGGTCTTCCGAATCTGGAGCTACACCATCATGCTTACCTATTGTTAAGTATTAAATACTGGAAGCCAACAAGCGGTGTTAATTTTCCAATTTGGGCAACTTTGGAATATACATATATAACACCTTTGGTCAGATGGACAGCATTAGGATCTAAATATACCAAAACTCTAGTATCTCTGGAAACAATTCCGTCAGTTAGAAAGCTATGGAACATAATGTCTAATAAAAAAAAATTGACTCTTTTTCCCATGCCAAATTGACGTTATGGGGAAACCCAATTTTAAAAATTTGGAAAAAGATAGTGATATGGAAAAATTGGATGGAAGCGGAGATATTGACTTTGGACTAACTGATAGATGATGAACATGAATTTTTAACATACTCTGTGTTAAGAGATAAATATAATCTATCAGATGTAACCCAATGGCAATATGACCAGATTACCTGAGGGAGTATCTCATCCCCATTAGATCGACCTCTCCCACCCGTCAGGCAGAGAAGGAATGTTACAGACCCTGTCCACAAAAGAATGTTGACTAGGGGGCCCAGGAAGAGAGCCTTCTCTGCTGTTGCCCCCACCCTATGGAACATTCTCCCCTCAGAGGTGAGGTGGGCCCCCATTCTCCCAGCCTTCCGGAAAGGAGTGAAGACCTGGCTCTGCCAACTTGCATGGGACATGAGGAAGGATAACCAACCCTGGGGGTAGTTAGTACCCTGAAGAGGGTCCCATAGACTAATAACTTTTCATTTACCATCTATTCCTTGGAATACATTATTTATTTAAGAACACTGTTTTATTGCATTTTAATTAGTATTTATTCTTGTTTTTATTGTAAACTGCCCAGAGTCGCTCTTTGAGTGAGATGGGCGGTGACTAAATTTGAAATATAAATAAATAAATAAGGTTTAGTATTGCTTAACAGAAAAATAGCTAACAGGAAAGAGAATTCAATCTTTAAAATGTGTTTCATTCTATAATAAATCATCTCCCAGAATTGTTGGGCTTTACAACATTGCTACCAAATATGATCCAACCTGATTACTATATTTCCAACAGGTTTTAAAAATTCAGGTATCTATTTTGGCAATCAGCACTGGGGTAATTTACCAACAGTAAAACATCTTGTACTAGTTTTCGCTAAGACTGTTTTTGTAAATCCATTTGAATTGTATTGTTTATTTGAAGATTCTGACCATTCCAAAAAAAAAAAAAAAATCTCAAATACATTTCAACTTTAAGAACTAGCTCTTGCAATCTGTATGAATTATCTCTTCACTAATAATTTTTTGTAGATTCATCTGTATGAATATGTATGAAAATTAATATATATTTTAGGCAAGGAATAAAAAGGCATGGAACAGTAAATCTGGGCTGATTATTTTTCTATGTTTATCCTATATTTTTAATATGCTGCTTATGATTGAGTAATTTCTGATAGGTTGTGCATTTCTATCTGTATCAAGCCAAAGATATTTATGCAAACTGCCTGGAAGCCTTGCTCCCTTAGTAGAAGTAAGGAAATATAATCCAGTCTATGATCCATGTTAGATAGCTAGTTTGATAGTACAGATTGAAATTTGAAACCACCAATCCACCTGGTTCTTTCAAGTCTTAAACTTAATCTTCAATCTGTCCATATAAAGTTAGGTATCTGTCTTCCATTCATTCATTCAGTACCTTGTCTTAAATTCTTATTGGGATAATTTGAAACAGAAAATGGGGTCTTGGTAAAATATTTTTACTACTGCTATTCTTCCTAACCAAGGCAGTTTTAACATTCTCCATTTTAATATATTATATTTTTCCTAGTCTATTAATAATTATTCTTAAATAGATATTTATTGGTTTTTGTTAAATAAATTCCCAGGTACTTTGCAATAAATCATACAATGTGCTTATATCTTTTAACAGCTGTCTTCTAGTTCTCAGCATCAGAGGCAATGCAGATTGTATCTGGAGAAAAAAGCCTTAATTTCTGTTGACTTATCTTTAGAATTGCAACCCAGGAAGGTTTAGTGGTATCTTCTTTGTTATCAGGTGAAAGCTTTTTTTTTTTTTTTTTTTTAACTTTTGTGGAATCTTGAATTTTAACTGCTTATTTTTCTATTGCCATCATGAAGCTGCCAAGTGAGGCCATCCTAAATTTTAGACGATTTATTATGAGTATGCCAGTAATATTCAATTCTACTTATTGTTTTGAAAAGACAATGGATACATTAAATTGGATTATGAAATAGTGCTGTGCTATGCTTTGGATTCAGTTCAGAAAAATGCTTTGTAACACATAGTGGTATGTACACGGCACTTGGCTGTGAGAACAGCCACATCTTTTCAGGATTGTAGGGCTGCAAATGAAACCTCCCCTACCCAATCTGGGATTGAAAATAAATGGATTAGGACCAATAAACCGAAGACTAACAAATCCCAAACAATGGATAATAGTTATGGTTTGCTTATAATTTATTTATAAATACATTAATTACTTTCAGTGGTAAAAGAATCAGACCCCAAGTGGTTCATTCATTAGGGTGAATTTGTTATATATGTGGCAGGAAGCTAGTGTCTCTCCAGATGTTGCTGCACTACAGCTCTCAGCATTCCTTACAAATGACCATGGTTGCTAGGGATTTTAGGAATAGTAGATTCACAACATCTGCAATGACACCAGTTGTTTTCTCCTGATTGTCTGTTTTGCATTGCCACTGAATTTATGAACACTTTTCAAGAAGCACTATAGAGAGAGAATGCAGTATGCAATTTATCTGTACAAAAGAAAATTAACTTTACTTCTCTTGTAACCCTAAAGAAAATGTTCCAAATACAGTGGAACCTCGGTTTACGAACTTAATTCGTTCCGTGACTCAGGCCGCAACCCAAATTGGTCGCAACCCGAAGCAAATTTCCCCATAAGGTTCAATGTAATTACCGTTAATCCGTTCTGGCGTGGAGGACAGGGAGGCGGCTATTGCTTGGAGGGAGAGTCCCCCTCCCTACGACCACGTGTCAGGGGCGGAAAATGGCCACGGACCACGTGTCAGGGGCGGAAAAATAGCCGCAGACCAGGTGTCAGAGGTGGAAAAATGGCCGCGGACCGTGTCACGGGAGGGAAAATGGCCGCATATCCTGCTCGTACCCCGAGGCGGAGTTCGCAAACCGAAGCAAAATTTTGCGGCCGGAGCTGGTCATAACCCGAAAAGTTCGTTAACAGAAGCGTTCGTAACCCGAGGTTCCACTGTACGTTCTAATAAGCACTAGAATCCCAAAATCTAAGCAAAAGCAAAATAGATCTTATCTTATAATGTCCACAGACATTGACTGACCAATTCATATATACCATACTTTCAAAAATTATTAATAATGGAATCTTTAAACTTTGATGTATAATTACAATTTAAATTATTATATAATTCCTTGTTTAGACTTTATTATTTCTCAATTTGCATTCTAAAACTTAGAGAAACTGTCCAAATAGGGTAAATGAACTGTGAATTAAATGTTTTCCAGTATACTTGTCTATCTAGAGTAGAAATAATCACCTAGGCTAACAGAACATAAAGCATATGCCATATTCCATGTTTAATTAAATCTCTTAGTTTCAATCAAGGCAAAGCAGGATATAATGTTACATTGCTACTTTCTTATAACAAAGACTTCGGATTCATCCCACCATTAACCAACTCTCACGTGTCCAAATTATAATATAACAGCTGTGACTTTTTTCCAAACAAGAGGAGCCAAAAGGATCATCTATTCTCAGCACAAAACATTTGCGGCAGTCAAATCTGTCAAACTATGTATTGCACATAATAATGTTCATTTTCCAAGCATCCAGATATGAATCATTAGCTTAAATCTACAGATCTGACAACAAAACAACAGTTACTTGAAGATATACAGTATTTATTTAACATACTATGGTATATACTGGTGAATTATAGTACAGCCACATGAAATAAACAACGTGACTGTGAAACCTCCTCTAAATATCAGGCTTCACTAAAATGTACTGTCACCGAAAAAAATCAAAATATTGGGAAACAAAAGAGAATTAACTGTAGCCTAACATAATATTCAGCACACAAAAGGAAGCACTGATTGAACCAAATCTTGTCTATCAAAAATTAAGTACACTTTGATTAACAGAGTTCACAAACCTAACCCTTGTGTTTTTCAGCAAAACTGATGGAAGGAGAAGCTGCTTGTAAAATAGAACAATACTATTAATTCCAAATGACCTAAACTGTACAAAAATGGGGTGGGGATGGGGAGGAGAAAGATAAAATATATCCAAAGCATATGACAATGACGATAAGCTTTAAATATTTACCTGACTCTACAGGCACAAATTAAGTTTCCAAATTACTCCTCAGTTGAGCTCATATCTACACAGCACTTTGACAGTGGAACTATCAAAGCTTACATCCAAGATACTCTGACAGCCTAAACATGTTTAGCATTTAAAAACTTATTGTAGCACCAACATGTGTACTGATGCAATGCAGAGCTATTCTTGAACAGTTTTAAATATCAGTTATAGAATTTTATATTAAATATTTATATATCAAATATTATACATAAATAATATAATAGTATACATAAATTAATAAATAGTATAATATATTATATAAAGAGATTTGAGATAGCTTGGCAGCTATGATGCCTGATAGGACTTTCCATGTTGTGGGGAGGCAGGTTATTGGCTGGTACTTGGACAGTGCTGTTCCCTTGTGGGGGTCATTCATGATCAGCACTGTCCTTCCTTGTGTTAGCCAGTCTGGGTGGGAGTCTGCTGCTAGCAGCTGATTCATCTGTGCTGCTAGGCGTTCATGTGCTGCAGTTAGTTTCTTTAGCCAATAGATGTGGATCATGTGTGGGCCAGGTGTTGTCCAGCTCTTCATGTTCTTGAGCTGGTGTTCGATGTCTGTTACTGTGATGGTGACTGGTTCCTGTTCTGGGAGATTGCTGTGGTCTGTTATGTGTCTTTTCTTTCTCCCATATGTTCTTCCAGCACTGTTCAGTTTCTGCTGTTGGTGGCTCTGATGTTACTGTGTTGTTGTACTGCAGTTGGGAGTACACTTTGGATGGTTCTTTGGAGAACAGGGCATTTATCTTCTTGGCCTCTGCTTCTGTAGTGTATCTCCTTAGCCTGGTAGCCAGTGCTGTGAGCCTTTGTTTAGCAGTCTCTAGGGCTTCAGATGGAATCAGGCCCTTGTATTTTTTCAGTAGCCAAATCTTATCCTTAATCTCCACACCCTTCTATAATTCCACCAGCTGACTAACCTCTCTCCAAATTGCCTTGATCTTAGCCTCCAACTTCATTTTCCAGGGGGGGTATGTACTGCTGTTCTTGATTGTGTAGCCAAACATCTCCAGGATAACAGCGGCTGTAGCATATACTAGTTCATTGGTTTGAGTTATGTTGGTAGTAGGAATTGTTGTGAGGGCTCTACTGGCATCTTCTAGCATACTATCTGATGGTACATCCACTGGGCCTTGGTAATTGGTCTCAAGGGTTGACCACAGCTTGTTTATCCATGATCTTATGCCTCATATCAGCTGCTGTGCTCTGTAATGGAGGGGGTAGCAGTGACATTTCAGCTTCAGATGTTGGCTGCACATCCAGTTCTTCCAGGTCTTCTTGAGTCTGGGATGTAATGTGTAGTTGGTCTGTCTCAAGTTGTGAGAGCAGCTTCCTCTTTACTATGTTGACTAACTGTTTCTTAGTGTGGATGTAGGTCTTCTGTTCATCCGTAGTTCCCTCATATGTTTCATATATCCCCTCTCATTAGATCTACTGTTGTAGTAGCATTCCATCAATTCCAGGTTCTCTTGTCTTGTCCATGTTTGGCTTGTTATATCAAATATTATACATACATAAATTTTAATATAATATATAGAGAGATTTAATATAAAAATATATTAAATATTAAATTGTATGTTTGTGTAAGTGTGTGCGTGTATATATATATGCCTTCAAGTCATTGTTGACTCCTAGCAACTAGTCCCTGCAGTTTTCTTGGTAATTTTTCAGAAGCAGTTTGCCCTTGCCTCCTTCCAACAGCTGACTGAGAGGGTGTGAACAGCCCAAGGTCGTCCAGCTGGCTTCGTGCCTAAGGTGGGACTAGAACTCAGAGACTCCCAGTTTCTAGCCTGGTGGTGCCTTAACCACTACACCAAACTGGCTCTCAATATTAATATTAAATTAAATACACTACAAGCACTACACCAGAAAGCAAACTGCTCTAAATGGGACTGTGTTCCTGAGATTCCAGAGAGCCACTTGACAAATAACATTTTCAATGGCAATCATAATTACAAGTCTACAGATGGTGCAACAGTATTTTGTGCATTAACAATCTTTTTTTAGGAAAGGGAATTTCTAATACTACTGATCAATATGTCTGTCCTTAAATAATATAAACTGCATTTTCTAGTATGTTATTCTTCATAGCAGTTTAGTTTACTGTGGATAAAATCAATTTCTGCCTATATTTTTCTCTTGTGACATGTATTAAAAAATAGTTGCCTAATAAAAACTAGGAACTGCTCTTGAGAAACAGCTAACAAAGTGTTTTATTAAGAACTGCTATGTGAATTAATTGTTTGAAATAATATAAAGAGTAGCTGTAGTGATGGGGAAATACAAAGCAGCTTTGCAAAGAATCAGGGAGGCAAAGGATGAAAAACTAAGGAATTTGGAATATTTACGGAATATTAATAATCTTAACTAATTTAAGATAGTGGATTTTATTTATTGGGTTTATCTAGAATGTCACAGTTGTAAAGAGAATTTAGATACAAGCATGATAAAATATAAGTGATATGTCATTTTGAAAGTATGTAAATATAGCTTAATGTAGGCAAAATTATAACTATGTACATTTATACAAATGTTTGAAAGATCAATGACGTATGATTTGGGAAAGAAGATAATTCAATCTTATCTCATGTCTATGATTCTGACCAAATAATGTTAGATTAATAGGACGGAAAATAAGTATGTAGAGTCCAAAGAGGCATTTAACTTTCCAGTGAAGCTCATCCTTTCTTGCTTGTTTGCCTCATGTAGACTAATAACAAACAATCTCTGGTATATTAGGATATTAAATTAGAATCCTTATCTCATGCTGATATACTGGGCTAATCCCTTGATATAGATAATGCCATATAGACACCATTGTGTTTTAATCCATATAATACGTTTTTAGTAACCAGAAAGAAAGACACTTATTGCCTCAGAGAATGACTTAAAGATAAATTACTGTGCATCTAAGATCCCAAGAGACATATGTCCCAGGAAAGTCTGATGTGGTAGGTTTAAATGTACTCCATAACTGGTAAGCTAATCCCATAGCTAAAAGAGAGACTTTCCCTGTAAATACTGTTTATTTACATTTACATCTTTATGAAATCTATCATGCAGAAAACAGTCTTTTATTTAACATCTTTCTTTTAGTTCATTATAAACCAAAATTCAGGTTAAAGATAACGGATCAGATGAGAGGCCAAAGGTTGTAAAATTACCATTAACACCTAGACTATAGATTGAGATGAACATGGGTCAATTCATTTAACTAAATACTTCTATTTACTAACTTCATTCCCTTCTAAATCTATCTCCTTATGCTGCCTTTTTTTTTCTTTTTTTTTTCCCTAACAGAATGAGAAATGCTCTTTGAAATGCCCTTTAAAAACAGTACAGAATAGCGGTCTCAAACACAAATTCTCATGAACTCCACATGAAGACCAGTCCTGAGGCCTTTTCACAGATGATCCAGAAGTTTCAAGTGACTCAAAAATGAAGAAAATGAAGTATTACTGTATGTTTTACATTTATTTTACTGCAAAACAGAACAAAATTTACTATTTCATTTTAGCCATTTAGGTCACAGTGACGGTGGCACAGTGATGGTTGGGACTGCTACTGACATTGGACATGAGTGTACTGTAGATGGCGCTTGTATGAAGAGTTATGAATAGCAAAAACTGAATCTGCAGAAGAGACCCTGAAAATCCTGCTGACAACCCTAACCCTAAAGCACTGGAACTCTAGGCAACGGCATCTCCCCCCTTGACAAAGCTTGTCATAGGCTGCTGCCCTGCAATGTGCTCACAGAGCCTACCACAACCTCCCAATGCAGGGCATCCCCTTTGCACACGAAGAGTCTGAGGGACCAATGCCAGCATTGGTCAACTATAGGGAGTAGATCCTGGGCAGCTGTTACTGAGAGCAAAGAGAAACTGTGATGATGGCAGGAAGAAAGCAAGAGGGTTACTGTTAGAGCGCCTTTATTTTTGGCTAGCAGCATGATTGGCCCAGGCACAGAAACATTTTTTTCTCAACCTAAGGGAAGATCCATACTGCTTGGTCAAGATCTGCAGTTGTTTTCTTTCTGTAAGAGTGACTGAAGCACCTTCTAATGTTCTGGATTACAGCAAGCCAGTACCCACCTTTTCTTTTTTCCTTGTCTCTTTTAGAATTATCTGGTTCGCTTGCACCTCATTTGCCACACTCACTGAAAAGGGCAGGGAACAATGCTGACTTCTTTAAAGTAGCCTTTGCCAACAGAGAGAGATTATTTATTAATATTTTAATGGGTCCACTGGAAATTACTGCATATGGGCCATAGGCCACAAGTTTCAGTTATCTAGTCCAGAAACTATCGGGAATGGTGTAGTGAATCCTGCAGTGTGCATGGGGTTGGGCTTGATGACTTCTTAGGTACCTTTCAATTCTATGATTCTATGAAACTAGAATTGCTAGTTTCATAGCTACTCCAACCTGTGGCAGCTAGACTTTCATTTGCTACTCATAAGTAATTCTAATATTCTGTCAGCTGCAGATTTAAGCTTCTCGGCTCAATTCAAAATGCTGTTTTCAATCTTTAGAGATGTAAAGAGAACAGCATACCCCATCTCATAGGACTAATCCAATCTACCAGAGAAGCCCAGCCAATGTGGTCAACAGGCCTCTCCCACCAAAGTCCCTACCATTATTGGCCATCATGACTTGTCCTTCCTTCCTTCCTTCCTTCCTTCCTTCCTTCCTTCCTTCCTTCCTTCCTTCACCCACACATGCACACATGCATGCATATAATATATTCCACCCACTCAAAACACTGGATGGTTTACAATGGGAGAACCAACAGAGAAAAAACAACTCCAATATATGAACCCAAACAGGGTAAAAACAAACTACCTCTTTGTGTGATTCCATGTGGATATTAAATATCATGGGGAAGAAGAGTGAGCCCTTCCATACTGGAATAACTATTATTTGATGCTCCTCCCCCACAGTCACCAACTTGAATTGCCCACTTGAGAAGGAATGCACGCGCACACACACACACACATGAAGTAATATTTCTAATCTCCAAATATCTCAGGCAATCCAGTGTGATGGTATCGGATACCACCGAGAAGTCTGACAGGACCAAAAGAAGCATATTCTCTCCTTCCAGATCCTAGCAATGGCCATCCAGCACAGCAACCAATGGTGACTCAATCCTTTGCCCAGGTTTGAATCCTGACAAGATAACCTGCTTCCTCAATTATTTTCTTTTGCTGGAGTCCGACTACCTTTTCTAAAATCTTCTTCAAAAATCAGGGATCAAGATCAGGGATTTGGTGGGTGTTGTTTAATACAGTATTCAGAAATGATATATTCAGTGTGGAAGGTACCACTTCCTCCCTGAATCACCTCCTGAATCTAGCTGCATATAGCCTGCTCTGATACCAGAAGAAGCCAGATGGAGCATGGATCCAGCCCACAGATGGAGAACCCTATCAACTTCCTCAAACTCAAAAAAATCCATTAGGCTGGAAAAGGTGGGGTGCAAGTGAAACAAGCAAAATTGACTCTGCTTTATACCTCATCCTTCTCCTTAAAGAGGGAATGGGCAAAGTTTCAGTACAGGAGGTGAGATTCAATTGTTCACTACCTCCTCTTATATGGGGTAAACTGATTCAGGGAGAGGGCTGAATCCAGCCCGCCAAGCAAATTTAGTTTCCATTCCTACATTAGAACCCCAAACAACTTAAGACTACTTTTTAGGCCTGCCCAAGAACTAAGAGCAGTATTAAAATACCTTAGCAGTGTTTCAGGATATTGGATGAACGAATACAAGACACAGGACCTTTTCAGTGCTCTAGTTAAGATCTCTCTCAATTAAAATATTTCTCCCAAATAAAAATCTGTCAGTTACTCTTGGAGTTTTTTAATGGAAATTAAACATACTTATTTCAGTAAAACTTTATAAAACATCACTCCTACCATTTCTTCCTTTTATGAAGAACATGTGTTTCATTTTTAGTTACTGGTTCATCTTTGTTTTACCTGTTCATTGTAATTTGCTATTGCTTTTTAAAGAATTCCTTGTATTACTATATGCTTTTGTGACTACAGTATGATGTATATTACCCTATGCACTTTCAGTTGTTGTTGTTGTTCAGTCGTTAAGGTAAGCCTAATATAAATGATTATAATTTTTAATTTTATATTCAAAGTTTTAATAACATACAGTCATAGATTAGTACTGTATATAGCATAGAAAGTAAAGAAATAATTTCACCATGTCCCTGGCTCCACAGGTTGCTAGATCAGATAAAGAAGTAGGTTTTCTACAACCCTTAAGAAAATAGTGCAACACCATTTTCACCTTCAAAGACAAAGATCCCCATTTCACAAAGATCACGGTTAGAATGTCACAAGGCCCCATCATTAAGCAAAATGATCTGCTCAAGCTACAGATAATGGGAGCACAGCAATTGTAGACCCTTAAGCTGTTTTTCCAGAGACTCCTACCTGCTCTTCCCCACCATACCCTTTGGAAAATAGAGCTGTATGTACCATACAGCCTGTCTTGCATCCTCTAAATTAATATATTGCCCTCAATGCCGTGAAACAAGTTTTCCCAGCATCAGTTTTGAAATAATATTCAATAGGCAATCCAACAGGCTTCTGTTTGTGGAACTAGGGAGAAATAGCATACCATTCTTTGCTTCAGGCAGTAATATATGCAATATCAGCCCTGGGACACCATATTTTTGAGGGTATACATTTTTAAAATATTAAACCTGAATTTCTGCAGAGTTCAATAACTTGGTACCCAAAGCAGAATAAATTATACATCATATACAAAAATTAATGTATATTCTGTGGCACAATTCTATATTTCATAGAAGACTGCACATTTCAGTTATGTCTAAACGTCTCACCTTGCCTTAATGTGTCAGGCAGAGTGATAATCACAAACATTCCTGTTTGTGCAGAGCGCAGCAAAAACTCCAGGAAAATATTAGCCATGACAGCAAACACAATGCAATGTCCATTTCTTGTTTCCCAAAGAAATCCAGTCAGAAAATATATACTAACTGGTGTTTATTGATAAAAATGCAAAATTCCATAAAATGCAAATATCATACAAAATATAGAGAAAAACACATCTTCTCATTAAATGTAGCATCCAAGACTTATTAGCAACACAAGCTTAACAAAATCTCTAGCTACAAACTCTTAGAGAAGAGGTACACTACTTGGTACTTTGTTACAACTACGTAGCCCATAAAACCTACATAGTGGCTAACACTAAAACAACTAACAACTACTCAGAGAGACTGAACATTTTTCTCTCCTTGTATTATAGCTCTATGCCACCCCCACTGGGTAACTAGCATACACACGCCAATAGGTGGCAGTAAATAGCACAATACACAACACACAATAACAGGTGTTTTTCACATGATCTCGGTAGTCAAAATATTATTTGTTATTGTTGTAAAGATAACGGGATGAATCCTTTCCCATGAGAAAGAAAATCCTGACATAATGGCACCCAAAATTAGCCCTAAGATACCTCTTTTCAAGGTAAGAATACTTCTGTATATTGACATTTTTCTGTCAGTAGCATGATATACAAAGATGATGCAATACATAGCAACAAAGATAGTTGTTTACTCCCAATTTTCTTTTTAAAATGTGAATTAGCAGGAAAAGGGCAATATGCCAAAAGAAGATTGGAGGGGGAGCTAAAAAGTTTTATGAAAGGGCCAAGTATTAGTTTTGATCTGTAGATTACATTAAAAATGTACAGATATTTATGTATGTGACATTTATGCAGAGTTTTAAGGCTTTTATGAGCATTCTACAACTTGAGTATTAGATATTATTTCTATAATTTTAACCCACACTTCATTGTTAAAAATAAATTCCAATTTTACTGTCAATAAATTAAACAGTTAAAACAATAGTTCAATAAATAAAATAATGTATTTAAAATCATAAGCATAAAGCATAAAATCATAAGCTTTAGAACTATGTTATAGGACCACAACAGTGAATCAAATCAGAAAGCCTAGCTCACCAAATGCTTGAGCGATCAGATAGGTCTTCAACTAGTCACGCTCAGTACAAGTCCTATCTGAAGAGAAAGGGAATTGCACAAAGTATCCTGTCTCAAATTGCCATATAGTGAATCCCTGGCAGATGTAATGCTAGGACATTCCTTCTAGATTTGCAACTTCAGAAACAACCTCAAGAATAGCCCTACATACACCTCACTGCAATTATCTAGTCTTGAGGTTAACAGTGTACAAAACATTATATTCAGTGTATCTGTGTCCAGGAACAGCCAGAACTGATAAATTGGCCAGAAAAATGCAATCCTTGCTACAGAGTCTACTTGTGTCTCTACCGATCATAAAAAAACTAGAAGCATCCCGATTACACATATATTCCTTTAGAGAAAGTGCACCCTATCCAAATCAGTAACATTTCTAATGTCCAGACAAAAAAAAAACACCTACTTGGAGTGTGTCTATCATGCTGAGACTCAGCCTCAGTTTACTGTCCCTCAGCCAACCCATCAGCAATCTTAGGGAATGCTCAATTTCTGAAATGTTATTTCAGGCATAATCTACATCATGCCTGAGGTGACTTTTTTTGTTTGTTTTTCTGAGAGAAGATTTAAGTTTGAGAACTTAAAAACATTTATACATCTGAATTCATTGTAATTAACATGTAATACAATTTGCACATATTTCATTAAAGAGAGAACCTAAGACAACCAAACAAAAAGTTTGTTAAAAATGAATAGATTTATTATGGACTCAAATTTGGTGGATTCTAGTACACAATCACTTTATCAGATGCAGTATTAATAAGCAAATCTATGGTGTCTCAGTACATAAATGAGGCAGCATTTTGGTACAGCTGAGCCTGAAAAAATACACTGAACTGTAATGGGGATCAAACTGATATGTCTCAGAGGCTAACAAATGATAAAGCTGGTTTTAAACTGACCTGGGGAAAAAGTATTCAGATCTGGGATATATCGTATTCAGGATTATTCTTATAAATGTTTCAGGATTCTTAAGTGGAAATAAAACAAATCAAAGAGCTATCAAAGGTTAAATATTAAATACATTTAAGAGGGAAACAATCTGTCAGTGTTAGAAGCATTCAAGCCAAGTTACAGGAACTGAAAATAGCAAATGGTGCTAAATAGAACATAGTAAACATCTCAGAAACCTATTGGGAAAAAACCCTTGAATATAAAATCTTGGAAAGGACATTGCAGTAATCCTTAAGATACAGGCTAAATAAATTCCTCTATGGCAATGCAAGATAACTTAAGCCCACATAACATTTTGGGGAAGAGAAGCAGCAATGGGTTTGATGATGATGTAAAAACCCATGCAAACAAAAATTCATGTAAAACAATTTTGTATCATTTTCCATTGGTGGAATGAGAAAAAAAAATCTTTGCATTTTTTTTTAAATTAAACCAGCTTTAGACACACATTTTTATGTTTTCTGCAACTATTTTTTCAGCAACTGTGCTACTAAATTTCAGTAGTGCAGTCAGAGAGAGTCCTGGGAAATTAACAAAAGTGGCCAGTTGTGGTTGCATGTTACCATCCCATTACCTGAACTAGAGAATCACAGGCCAGAGAGTTAGGGTCCAAAACACTGATACAATTCTTTATAGGCAAATCATATAACAACAACTTCAAGTAAACTCACACTCATTGGATAAACTTATTTCCAGGTCACAAAAAGAGACAAAGACTTATATTTAGAATACAGGTAGTCCCCAGGTTAAGAACTCCCATTTTAAGTACAAACCATAGCTAAGAACAGAGCCTATTGTAGCAAAATTCAAGTTAAATACACAGTGATTCGAGTTAAATACACAATGGTTCGAGTTAATTACACAATACTACTTTGCAATAATACTGTTCCAGCTTACATTCAAATTCAACTTAAGAACAGACCTTGGGAACAGAACATATTCTTAAACTGGGGACTACCTGTATTTGTGAATGAAAAGGATTCATGCACAAATACTGATGCCATCATGTATCCGTTTAGTCTTTGTGGTGCCACAGGTTCCAATATAGCTACACATTGGATGCTTTATTTTTAACTCAACATACTTTCAAGCAAGAGTAGGGATGAACTCCAGCTTTTCACTTCACAGAATTTTCCAAACAAATACAGAACACACAGATTTAATATAAGAAACATCTGACAACCTGGAGTTTTTAAAAAAGAAAAAAGAAAAAAGAAAAAGCAATGTGGTGAAAGCAATGCCCAGACCTTGAAATCCCTACAAAATTAAGTCTGAAACAAAAGTAAACACTACAAAACAAAATGGTAAAAACTTGACTGCAAAGGCAATTTAAGCCTGGCTGGCTGTTAGGGGGGGGTCACTGTATTTCTCACTTGTGAGCCCTCAATGCAAAACACCTGAAAGAAACCTAGTTTCAGTTATTTTGTCTTACTCAACCGGCACTTCTCTGCCCTAGCTAATTCTACAAACGGGGGCACCAAACAGCCTCCTGTACTCTGTCTTTACAAAGATATTCCTCGCCTTGCAGGGATTTTTACCCCTGGTCTCAACCCCGAAGGGCCACCAGTTGACTACCATTTCGCTCCCAGCCAGCCCGAGCACCCTGCTCCCCGAAGTCCTACGCGACTCCTCTTCAACCTCCCTCAGCGGCCCTTCCCACTCGCAGGCAGCCTCTCCCTTGTCCAGCCTACTCACCTGACAGGTCTCCCTCACCAAACTAGCTAAAGCCTTTACTCCCCGGATACCATGCTTGCATCCCTCTCCTTGCCTCTTCATTGTTTCCCCACGTTGCCTCAGCGGCTGCTCCTCAACATTTCTCACGAGGCCAACCCCACAAGAGGTCCTCCTCCATCCCCGAGGGCCAACCCCAACGTCCTTCCCTTCCACTTTGTTTTCAGGAGCCCACCCGGGCCAGAGTTCGCACACAGCCTCCCCATCGATCACGGGGCGCCCCCGGCCATCTGTCTCCTCGGGCTATTTCTCGCCGAGGGAAACGCCGCCTTCTCCAGACAAGTGGGTAAGTCCTCCTCCATTGCCTTTGCCCATTTTACCTGAACGTGATGAGGCTAACCTCGCCACCGCCTCGAGGCACAAGCGGAGAGCTCTGGTTGTCAAAAGTCGCCGCACTTCCTCGGAGCTTCCGACCACGATTGTAACTATCCCCCCCCCCCTTTCTGCTGGGACTTGTTGTTCCGCACACGGATGACAGCTATGAACTGCGCAAGCGCAGCCCGTTCAGAAAAGAACTTCCCACTCGCACAACCAAACCCCGCTCCCCTAGCTCGCCGCGAGAGCTTTTGAGGAAGGCAACCCTGTGACGTGAAACGCGGCGGCTTCCTTTCTGCAGCCACGTGATCCAAGTGATTGCAGTAGCGACCTGTACCGTTCCGCTACGCTGTAGTGCCATTGAGTTGGAACGTTCCAAAGGGGCGCGAGGCTGAAGAAAACAAATCCATCGTGTTGGGTCACATGGGCTCTCCACGTGGGATGCTGGGAGCTGCGGCGTCTTTTTTTTAGGCATCGGGGAAACTATTTAACAAATCTCAGAGATCGCCTTAATTGAAATTGGGGAGCTGTGCACCAAATAATCAAGGGAGGAAGAGGAAGGAGGAAAACAATTGAAAAAGCTGCCTATCTTCTCCTCCCCCCCCGCCTTGAATTCAGCAACCAGGCAGGACAGCCTCCTGCTACCGGGAGGTGGGTGAAGCGGTTGAAAATTCGGATCGTTATTCACAACGTAACTTTTAAAGTAACCCTAACAGGCTTGCCTTCAGGGCATTCTGCTCCCACATGGGATGGGATGGTTAAAAATGAGCTTGCTTCGATTGCTACTTATGTTAGCTTGTGAATCAGAATCCTAGTTCGTTACTCCATCTTTTAAACTAGCTTGTGAAAGAGATGGGGTTGTGATCGCTCAACCAACTTACTCATGAACTGGAAATAATCATAACTGTCGGAAAAGCTACCTTTCCTTGACTTCAGAAAACAGGCAGGACAGGATACTTGGGTGAAGTGGAGGAGCTAACAAAATCAGCTAGTTTTGCATTACCTGTGTTGTGTAGGATATGCTCTTGTGTTACAAAGAAGATACAACAAAGGAGCATTGCTCTGTTTTCAGAGAATAGCAGCAACAGATAGAAGTTTCTTGGATGGGCAGCAGAAGCAGAATGCAAATTATTTTTACTATCATTTGTTCTGTTTGCCATGTCTTGGTTGACTGGATAGTCGAGTTGGGTGGCTTTATAAATTTAATAAATAAATGCATACGTACAGAGTTGCAGGTTGTATAGTTTCCCTCCTGCGAAGTAATCCCATGAAATTTCAACAAATATGAGCTGCTTTGTTATGGAACTGCAGAGTTGAAGACTAAGGCTCAAGGCTGACATGAGTTCTTATGATTCAATTACTTGAGTCCCATGCCTGCCAATGCAGGATTTCTCCATTCATCTTCCAGAGCTGTATTTCTGTAAATATTGTTCTGCCTCTGTAAGTAATGCTTGGGGAATAATCAATGTGAACTGACACTTTCTGTCCCCCCTCTCCCTCCCCCTCCCCCTCCCCCTGAGGAGGAGAAATGAACATCAGAAAGTTCCTCACTAAACAAAGCCAATTAAGAAAACACATCTCAGGAGAGACCAATGTGTGAGGAGGGAGAAACTAGCATATATTTCTTTTCTGGTGCAGCTCTAAGACCCTTGGAGAAGGCACCCTGACATAAGGAGGATAAAAACTGCAGTGCCAGTGGCACCATCATCTCTTCTACTAGTGTGATGACACTTTGGATCTTCATTTGTTCACCCAAAAGATATAGGAGTGCATGTTAATGTGCAGCAATCCAAACATTTTTTCTAAGAACTGAAAGCATGATGTTCTTCATAATGATTACAAAAGTGATTAAGTGGGCCATACTTCTGCTTGATTGCTTGTATGAACTATCCTGTCACTACTCCCCATATCTCAATGGAACTTCCTACAAGTTCTACATAGTATTGCCACAGGCAGTTCATTGTG
Source organism: Python bivittatus (assembly GCF_059951505.1). Taxonomy (NCBI): domain Eukaryota; kingdom Metazoa; phylum Chordata; class Lepidosauria; order Squamata; family Pythonidae; genus Python; species Python bivittatus. The sequence continues at coordinate 43,820,048 of NW_028277112.1, read as the reverse complement.
GTAAAAGGATGCCTTTATAGAGAAGTCATTCACAATGTACAACAATGTTCATGAAGTGCCAAGAATCACCACCAATGCCTGGTACAGAGGAACACATATCACTGAAGCAAATGTTCTTGCCACAAGGTGGCAACCTGAAATGACCATTGTGTGCCATACTGACAATGCTGCAAAACACGAGGTGCTGGACAATCATAAGAAACTAGGATTCGTACTAATATTATGTACTATAGCACACAGCATGAGAGAGAACTTTGGAGGCACACTTAAGGTCAACATTAAGAGCTGGAAATAATATGGAATCATGGAAACTGCATCATGCAATGCCTGTCATGTATCAGTCCATGTGTAATGTGAACTTACAAAGAATTGTAAAGAGCAGGGTTTCTCATCCAGGGTTCCATGAAACCCTGGGGTTCCATGAGAGGTCACTAGGGGTTCCCTGGGAGATCATGATTTATTTAAAAAAAGCAGAGACCGAAGAAAAACCCTCCAACCTCCAACACTGGGTTGGCCCAACAGCGCACACGTGAACCCTGGGCAGGTGCGGGTGTTGCACATGCACATGCAAGCAGGTAGGTGAGGAGTGAGAAGAAGCAGAGAGAGGAGCGCCAGGTGATGAGAGAGTGCAAGAGAAAGACACGCTGCCAGGGCCTCTGTGCCAGGGCTCTCTTTGCCAGTGTGCACCTGCCTTTCTGCAGGTGCCTGCTTCCCTTTCTGCAGGCACAGCAGCCTGGGCATGGCTCTGTGTCAGGGCGGGTGTAGGAGACCTGGGACTGGGCTGGCCCAGGCACCAGAGGCAGCAGGAGCCACCGACAAAGCGGGGAGGAGCAGGCGGGGGAAATGAAAAAGTGGTAGTGGTGCTGAAGGCTTTAGCATCAAGGTGCCAAAATTTCAGGAGAGATTGAGGAGTCCAAATATTAAGGAGAGGGTTGTTGAAGGTTGCAAGGCGTCAGCCACCTTCTAGTTTCGCAAAGGGGTCCTTGGGAGAGGAAGTGGAAAGGGGGGGGGGACGAGGAAGGAGAAGCTGGAGTTGGGGAATGAGGTGCTGGTGGTGCAGGGAGGAGGCCAGAGGCCAACTAAGCATGCCAGAGTCATCTGCGTCGCTGTGATGCATTTTGCAGTTATCATTCATGATGGTTTGATAAATTGCTCAAAAACTGTACACGCCCTTAAAAGTAGCCCAAAATAGCAAAAAAAAAAAAAAAAATGCAACCTGCAAAGGCCAAACATTTCCCACAACAGATCTCCAAAACTCAAGTTCAGCCCAAAATTGAGTATTTGTGCAGCAAAAAACAAGCCCAGGTTTCATGTTAAAGAGGTACATTTAATTCTTTATTTTTAGTTAAGAAAACTGTTAATGCATATAGACAGGCCTACACATGAAATAAATATTATAATTTTGTAACTTCTGGCCTATATTTGAGCCTGAATGTGCAGGGGTTTATGAGGCCTGAAAAATATTTCAAGGGTTCCTCCAGGGTGAAAAGGTTGAGAAAGGCTGTTGAAGAGATTCTCCAAGAAGAGATTAGTTCTGCAGCAGGCTTTTACAATCTTGCAGATGAGACCACCTACATCTCTGGATGGGAGATGTCACTTGGCATATGTTTTGTGGACTTAACAGATACGTTATATGGGGGGAGTCCCTTGGTTTTGTGATGCTGAAATATTTGGATGTAATCCCCACTGCCAAGACTAGTGTTGTTGAATGCACAAAATGCAAACTAAATCTGGAAAAGTTCCTCAAAGATGTGATGATTGTTCCACATTGGGAGTAAGAGGGGTTGCAGGCTACAAGAAAGAGTCAGTACCAAAGCTGTTTTTGTTCATTGCGTGAACAAACAGGCACACAGATTCAACTTGGCTTTCTATGACTTGAATGCTGTTACTGAGATAAGGAACACAGTTGGGTGGCTAATAAATTTAAATAAACAAACATCAGGGTATTTACCAAAAAAAAAACCCAAACCCTTTGAGAAAATTTTCCAGAAGTTATTCATTGTGGCTGACACCTCCACCCAGCCAAAACTTGATGCTCTTCAATCAAGAGCATAAAGCTCTTTGGTGTGGCTTACTGTGCTGCTATTGATATGCTTGACATGACCAGTAGAAGGCAAGGTAAATAACTTATTTTGTAATATACAAATTCTGCTTTCTAGTGGGATATGAAACAGGGGTCTGCAAAGCACTCCTCTAACCACCAACTTCACTCATGGTTTCACTGCTCCTTGATCACAGGCCCTGCTTAATAACGTTGACTGCTGTCCTGTATTGTGTTGATGTGCAGCCAGCAAAATGGAACTGGGAGAAGATGCCCCTCTACAGCAGCCTGAGAGTGGATGCTAGCACCAAGCTCCTAGAGAGGTACATTTGTCCATGAAACAATACCTGAATGGAAGCCTGTCATTGTTGCTTGCCCATTGCCTCTGCCTTCACCAAAGACAGGTCTTGGAGGAAGCCCTAGTGCAGGGCTAAAGGTTTATTACCAGGCATGCAACACTTTCCAATCAGTATCAGTATCTACTGGTCACTGAACTTACAATTGTGTGAGTACTGGCTCCACTCAAGAAAAGAAATGACTTCTTCAAGTGACAGTCAACTATATGCATGCATTCTAACGCAGCGTCTTCTGTTCCTGTGACCCTAGGTGCTGTGGTGCTCATGTGTGACCTAAGCACAGTGAATAGTAAAGTGAGTAAGACAGCACAGACATGAAGAGAAACTCTTCCAGGATAATATAAGACTGACAAAGATAGGAGGAGGTATCCTGCCCTGCAGGAAGGTAAAGATATAAGCAGATTCTGCCCAAGGAATGTCTTGGTTTGGGGGGAAGAGACACCGCTAAGAGGCAGGGTGGCTGTAGCAAGTAACACACCATGGCACTGCTGCATGTCTGCAAACCAATAATGCAGTTCTATGCCCTTTGTTTGCTCCATCTTAATACTAGGTGCAATGAAGCACATCCACCAACACCAACACAGCTTGGCATGGGCTGTTGTCCTGCAGTGAGTTCACAAAGCCTACTACCACCTCTCTATGCAGTGCATACCCTCTGCATGAGGCAGAGGCTACTAGGAGGCTACAGGAACAAGGCTAGGATGGTCAGCTATCTGGAATAGATCCTGGATGCCTGACACTGTTCACAAAGAAGAGCTGTGATGCTGGGGGAGCAAGCAAGACGCACAGAGGAGGACTTTGTCCTGACTGTGATGGTGCCTCAAGGTCTAGGGGCTCAGTTGACACCCAGTTTGCCCTGCCCAGGCACAGGGCTGCATTGGCCCACAGGCTATAACTTTCAGTTATCAGATCTGGAATCTTTGGATCATCCAGATTGCAGGAGCCAGAATTAGATTTGCCACTTAGAAATAACTCCAGTATTCTATTAACTCCAGATTTAAACTACTTAGCTTAATTCAAAATGCTGTTTTTAATTTTTAGAGAGGAAATTGGGAACATTAAATTAACAGGCCTAATGCAATCTACCAGACAATCCCGGCTGATGTGGTCAATAGACCTCTCTTCCTCACCAAAGTCCTTACAATCCTAGCCATTACACCTTGTTCTTCTCATTTATTCATACACACATACATACATACATACATACATACATACATATGTATGTACAGCCTATATCACCCACTCCAAAGCTAGGTAATTTACAACAGAGAACCAAGTAATCCCAACACATAACCCAAAAATGATAAAAATGGATTACCCATTCAAGCAATTTAATGTGGATGTTAAATTGGGGTGGGGGGAGGAAACAAAGCCGAGTCCTGTGTCATACCACACTGGAATAACCATTGCTCCTCTCCTACAATCCTCCCCCATAATCATGAGCTTAAATGCCTACTTGGAATGAGTGCAACCACCATTAAATGGTGCTTCAAACCTCTAACCCTCACAGGTAATCAAGAAGTTTGGCCTGGTTGATGGTATAGGATACCACCAAGGAGTCTAGCAGGGCCTGGAAAGACACATTCCCTCCATCTATGTCCGAAAAAAGATTATCAGCACAACAACCAATGCTGACTCAGTTTCATGCTCAGGTCTGAATCATGACTGAGAGAACATCTGCATCCTCTGCTGTTCTCTATAGGTGAAGCCCCACTGCCTTCTCCAAAAATTTTCCCCAAAATGGGAGACTGAAGGTCTTGTTTAATACAGCAGAGTCGGTAGATGTTGTGATTGTAAAAACTACCAGTTGGCAACAGACAAGTGATACTCATCATTTAACATAGAGAATGATCCAAAGTAGAACTTCCAACACTCTTCCCCATCTTCCATATAACAGGTTTTCAATCAATGTTAAGGTTTGGATTACCCCATAGCATTGATTCCAAGTGAGAAAAAGGATCAAAATGCAATTTTCCAGCAACAGTTTGCTACAATATTCAAACTGATGTAATAGTGATGGGAGTTATATCAAATCTGTTAAAATCCAAAATAGTCTAACCAAAGGTGTCATGTGTAAATAGTCCAAAATGGCACAGGAGGAAAGTATATACTGAGTGAAGCTGTCCAAAATTTCCCATAGTGAAAAGATACTCATAATAATGTAATTCAAGCAAATTCTGACTTTAACTGACAACTGCATCTTTTTCAGTTTTCTTCAAAATTGAAAAATCACATAAAATTGTTGAACAAAATGCCAAGCTTTTTCAAAATGTTTCCATAATATATATATTATGGATTTTATATATATAATATATATATGAATTTCATATATAATATATATATACTGTATATATATATGAATTCCACACAAAATACAAAGTATCATGAGAATTACATTCATTTTGAGAGCGTTTACCCTGCCTCAAAAATGTAAGACTTAAAAACTCCCTTCTATCAATATCCAAGGAAACCTCTTTTTTTTATATATATGTATGTATGTATGTATGTATGTCATATTGAAGGTAATTATTTGAGAAATGTCACATGGACTAAAGAATGCCTAAATAGTTAATTAATTTGGTACTTATGAAAATGATAATTACTTGTTGATAAATAAATGGTTTCCTATTGGTATCAATTCCAACTTCAGCCAATTAACAGAGTATCCCACAATTTGCCCAAATATATTAGAGCCAATGCCAAAATACATCAGATGCCCAAGTGCATTACAGCCAGAACTGAAATATGAAGTGCAGAAATAAACGATGAATATCAGTATATACCACTAATTTAAATACCAATGAACTGTGCAAAAAACTCTGGATACTGTATTATTTCACTTTGACCACTTAATTGTTTCTCGTTAACCAGAAACCCAGTATCTGGATTTATTACTGGGGTTGTGTGTAATATTTTTCCAACGTCACATCTAGAATGATCTGAGAAATACTGCTTTTGTTTTCTGTTCTGCCTTTGCTAAGAAGAGAGATTATTCTTCAGCCTATTCCTCAGTTCCTTGGTCTTTGCTGTGGTCAGTTCGCCATACCTCCCCCAGAAATCTCAATTATTTAATATCGTAACTGAAATCCATAGCTACATTTTTATGACACTGCAAAATTTTAAAAAATGGTATCAGAAGTATTAAAATATTTTGAAGCCAAGCCTACATTTAACCTTTGGACGATGTACCAGGAATCACACTTCAAAAAGTAGATTGGTTATGAAAAACTGGCCTAGGGCCTCAGATTGGAACATACAAAACAAGAGTTCGCTATTATTAATCATGAATTTTCCAGCTGTTAACCAATCCACTGTGAAATATATTCATTGCAAAATAAAAGGTACTTTTGGGGTAACTGAAATGAATCCATTCTAAATATACTGAATAAATTCCATGATTGGATTGTACGTTTTATTATGTAGACAGTAGGTGGCAGACTTTGCTTTTTATTTGTAACATATTATTCTTCCCACTTTTTTGAAAATATAATGCTCTTGGCAGTAGGAAATCTGGCTGTGCAACTAATTTGTTTTTGAGACAGAAAGCTCTGATGAGGATCAGAGAGGAAAGACATAGACAAATGTCAAGTTGATTTTTTTATACATATAAATGCATCCATCCACACTGCAACATTATTTAAAACTAGCCTTATGAATATCATTCAGCTTGAAGCCGGAAATAAAGTTAGTTGGTCCTATGGCAGAATGCTCACTCCAAAGATGATATCCGTTTAGGAAGGACCAAAGCATCTATCTCTTGCAACAGTTTGTCAGAAAACAGGTTATAGAAGTGATTGTGTTGAGAATCAATTTAAAATTCATTCATCTCCTTCCTCTGTGATAAAGGAATGGTGTTGTAGGGAAAGCCTGTGACTCTGCTCCTAGTAACTGAAAGAGACCTGGCTTGTACTTAATCTACTGCCTAACTCTGTGTGTGTGCGCGCGCGTGCATGTGTGATTCCCTGGAGGCAGGGAGGAAGGAGCAAGATGTTACTACTAACTAGTAGTTGAAGGAGGAAGGCCTGTGTCCATCTGCTGTCTGGCCAAGCCCTTCTCTACCGTATAATCCTGGGGTTTTACTGGAGACTTTGCTCCTAGGAAATGCCAACTCCTGCCTCCCCTCCCTGCTCTCTAGGCCTTGCTTGTTGGAGGAAGTGAGGGCCACATGGCAGAATATTGTTTAGTGCTTATTTACTAGAGTGTACTAATAAAGAGTGTGCGGTTAAGTTTCAAGAGGATATGGGTTGTGCAGCGGGTGTCTGACAGTAGATGGAAAGTTGTTGTACTTTGACAAGGGGAAGAAGACTGGTTTTGAGATACCCAGAAACCATTTAATGACCTTGTTATGAGACCACCTGCAACCCTAGTGTAATCTGAAGCTAATTATCATAGCAAAATGTACGCCCCTACAGTAGAAATCTTAGAAAACATAGAGCATGTTAAGCTTATTATGGGATGTTAGTAGGTAACATGGAATCAAGTGCATCTACACAACAAAGTAACCAATCATGATTTTCCATACCTACTTTCCTGTTTTTGAAAAGTATAAAGATTGATGTAAAACTTTACTCAGGGTTCCTCTCCTTGGAGAAACAGGACCCTTTTTGCTGAAGCGTTTCAGTAAAAAGAATAAAAGGATTCCCCAACTCAGTGTGTTGATGGGATCTTGCATGCTGGGTAGACAAACCTGCACTCTTTTGTGGCCAACAGAAGCTTCTAACTGACGTGGCTCTTTTTAGTACAGTTGTGTCATTTGGTGTAGGTATAGTTACTCAGCAGTTCTGACAAACTAGCCTTGCTGCATCACCCTCTGCATATCGCCAGAAAGCAACTTTAGTTTATTTTGCTCCAGGTTCTGGCCCATTCTCCTTGTCTGTTTTTCTTGTTTTTCTTTTTAATAGAAAAAGAAGGGATCTATCTGGGTGGGTGATTTGGTTGATCTTGAAGGAGAATACTATTTTTCAATAAGATCAAGGCAATTGGTGCAAAAGGACTTGCCACGGTGAATTTCTAATACTAGATATCCATCTGAATTCAATAAGTATGTATAATTCAGACGTAATTACAAGAAACACTGAGATGACTCTGGAATCATGAGTCAAGAATCATGAATTATAAAAATTCAGATAAGAACTCAGCAGCATCTCCAATTTCATCTAAAGTGGCTGATGTTTGCTTACTAACAAACTTTACAGTAAGAAATATCTGAGACATTGAAGTTGTTGGAACAGAAAATATCTGGTGTCCATGTAACACTTGATACCATCTGTTAACTGATAAAAGTGGAAGTCTAACGTGTGTCCCTCAACTGGAAGTATGAAACCCTGATAAGAAATTGGGGAATGCTGCTCAGACAACAGAGGTAAAATAACAATGTTTGGGCTATTGCTTCTGCTTAGAAGCAATTGTTAATCATAATATGAACAAGACTGGGATAGCCTGATGTCGGAACAAGTACTCTATCACTTGAGCCCTGGTTGAAGTAGATGATGCAAAGACAGACTTTCAACACCCACCCTAGCTTTGGCTAGGAGTAAGCTTGACCTTATGGAGGGTAATGGAGGACGCGGTGACGCAGTGGCTTAATGATGCTGAAAGTTGCCAGCCAGAAATGGTCAACACTTCAGCGGTTCGAGCACAGCTCTGCACAGCAGAGAGAGCTCCTGCTTTCTCCCCGGCTCCTGCCAACCCAGCAGCTCGAAAACTCACATGAGTAGATAAATGGGTTCTCTCACCCCGGTGGGAGGAAAAATGCTGGTGGCACTTGCACGGGAGACAGGGACCAGTTGCCAGTAACGCGGAAGCGCGCACGCCCGAAAAAGGCGCAAAGCAACGGAAACCCTGCTTCCTGCGCTCGCCAGCTGGGCTCTGCTCTAGGAAGGAGGCAATGGCAAACCACTTCTGAAACACCTTGCCTTGAAAACTGCAGGGACTCGTCCTGGCAGTCGCCACAGAATCAGTAACAATTGAGTGTGGATTAAAAAAAATGGAGGGTAATAGTGACAGTTTGGAAAATATTAACTGGGATGAGTGTAATACTTTTGGATTACACTCTTTCAAGATAGGGTATGCTGATGTAGAATAATATCTGTGAATGCCTGAGTTTAGTTATACACAATTGGGTAACTGGAAACAGTAAAGGCCCTTCACTGGGAAAGCAGCTTTGATGAAAGATTTGCATTGGCTTTTGGGTCTCCCAAAGAAAAAGGTGACATATTGCTAGGTAAAGTACAGTACTTTAGAGGACAGAAATAAAATGTTGAGTTAAAATTTAAGCATGTGTTAAAGAGCCTGTTGCTCTTCAGAAAGCATGAACTATTAGTTGAAATTGGCTGTTTAAAAAAAATCCTCTTGTGTCTTTCATGATGGGAACCAACTGATTGTTGGATATTATAACCAATATCAGGCAGAGAAATATAACTTCCCTACACCACCACCACCACCCCATTTAGGGAGATATTTTCAAAAGGAAAGGTAGCATGGTTCTTCATACTTGGAGATAGGACATTACCTTAAAAAATTCCCAGAGTGAGAGAAGTTCTGAGACAGGTTGATAGCTATAGAAAGTGTAGCAATCCTGATAAATGAGGCAGACTTGGCTAAGGGAGAAGGGTACATATATTTGAATAGCTCCCAGACATATTCTAGAAATCCCCAAAGCTAGTCCTAAGGAAGATCTCAGCAGAAATATAATAGATCTTATTCTGCTCAGGTTCATGAAACAGACAGGAATAATCTCTACTGGCTAAAGCCATTATCCCTTGAGAGTTCAATGATTACAGTTCTACAGTGAAACATAGGTTGGAAGAAACATGCAGGGATGAGGATTTCCTTGGAATTCTGCAAAAGAAATATATTATTGGTCTACAGATAACCTAGATCATGGAGATGAATTTTGTTCCCAAGATATAATGTATGGACTTTTTCCTGTAGCTTGGATGCAGGCAAGCGGCAAGCCACTTGGATGTGGAATACGGTACACTATGCACAAATATCAGGCTCATTGAGGGACTTTCAGCTTTGATCATGAAATAGATTAGTTATCCATGGGATGCATTCACAACATGTCACCAATTTTTTTCAGCATTCCTGACTGTGCAATTTCAGTCCATTTTTAATGAGCCAGAGGGCCTGTAAGCCCCCAGCACTGAACACTGTGATCAAGTAATATGTAACAAAAATAAGAGACTCTTGTTAAGACACTCCCTACTAGATGAAGTGAGATATATTTCATGAAAGCTTATGCTAGAGAGTAAAGAAGATGACCTTGAAGGAAATATGCAAGAACCGTTACCTAGGCAAAGAGGGCTGACACATTCTTTAAGTCCAGAGCAACAAGATAATTTTCAGAGGTGATTCAGGCAGATGCTTCTCTGATTCACTGGGATATAAAGAGGAGATAGGTACAGCACAAACAGATTTGCAAGCTTCTGTTATTACAGCCAGTCTCAATAAACGTGCAGATAGTTCTCATTTAATAACCACAATTAGGACCAGCAACTCAGTCACTAAGTGACACAGTTGCTAAAGTGGAAAATGATATGACCTCGACTGTGCTTACAATTTTATTTCAGCTTTCCTTTTTCCCCACTACCCCACCCTTTGGAATGCTAACCCCCATGCTGGGATAATTAACAAGAAGGGATTCATGTTTGTATTTACATTCATTTGAGAGGAAGGGATTACAAGAGAGGAAGGGGGCACACAATGGGGAATACACATCAAAAGGAATGTGCTGGTGCTGGCTGTTTGCCTAGCACTAGCAACTCCCTGCCCCAAGCCACTTAGGAGCAAACAAAAGCAGAAGGTGTGAAAATGATTAAAGTCTTGTCAGTTACAGACAGCGGCTGCAAGCCAGCTAATTAAGGTCACAGAGCTGAACTTGTTACTTGCAGTTAGCACATTTGGGGGAAGTGCTGTGCTGTGGAGAAAAGCAGCTCAGGAAGAGATTACTTCTTTAGGCAAACTCTACTCTGTGAGGCCCCTTCATGGATCACTGCCTTGTCGTGGCGAAGGGGCTTGCATAACTCAGTGAAGCCATGAGCTATACCGTGCAGGGCCACCCAAGACGGACAGGTCATGACAGAGAGTTCTGACAAAATGTGGTCCACTGGAGAAGGAAATGGCAACCCACTCCAGTATCCTTGCCAAGAAAACCCCATGGACAATGTTAAAAGGCTAAAAGATATGACGCCGGAAGATGAGCCCCTCAGGTCGGAAGGTGTCCAATACGCTACTGGGGAAGAGTGGAGGGCAATTCCAAGTAGCTCCAGAAAGAGTGAAGCGGCTGGGCCAAAGCCGAAAGGACGTTCAGCTGTGGATGTATCTGGAAGCAAAAAGAAGGTCCGATGCTGTAAAGAACAATATTGTATAGGTACCTGGAATGTAAGATCTATGAACCAAGGCAAGCTGGATGTGGTCAAACATGAGATGACAAGACTGAACATCGACATCTTGGAATCAGCGAACTGAAATGGACGGGAATGGGTGAATTTAATTTGGGTGACCATTATATCTACTACTGTGGGCAAGAAACCCTTAGAAGAAATGGAGTTGCACTCATAGTCAGTAAGAGAGTCGGAAAGGCAGTAATGGGGTACAACCTCAAAAACGACAGAATGATCTCAGTGCGTATCCAAGGCAAACCATTCAATATCACAGTCATCCAAGTCTATGCCCCAACCACTGATGCTGAAGAAGCTGAGGTTGACCGCTTCTATGAAGACCTACAACATCTTCTAGAACTAGCACCAAAAAAAGATGTCCTTTTCATCATAGGGGATTGGAATGCTAAAGTAGGAAGTCAAGGAGTAATCGGAATAACAGGCAAGTTTGGCCTTGGAGTACAAAATGAAGCAGGGCAAAGGCTAATAGAGTTCTGTCAAGAGAACAAGTTAGTCATAGCAAACACTCTTTTCCAACAACACAAGAGATGACTCTACACATGGACATCACCAGATGGTCAATACCGAAACCAGATTGATTATATACTTTGCAGCCAAAGATGGAGAAGCTCTATACAGACAGCAAAAACAAGACCAGGAGCTGACTGTGGCTCAGATCATGAGCTTCTTACTGCAAAATTTAGGCTTAAATTGAAGAATGTAGGGAAAACCACTAGACCACTCAGGTATGACTTAGATCATATTCCTTGTGAGTACACAGTGAAGGTGATGAATAGATTTAGAGGTTTAGATTTGGTAGACAGAGTGCCTGAAGAACTATGGACGGAGGTCCGTAACATTGTACAGGAGGCAGCAACTAAAACCATCCCAAAGAAAAAGAAATGCAAGAAAGCAAAATGGCTGTCTGATGAGGCTTTACAAATAGCTGTGGAAAGAAGGAATGTGAAAAGCAAGGGTGAAAGGGAAAGATATAAGCAACTGAATGCAGATTTCCAGAGAATAGCAAGGAGAGATAAGAAGGCCTTCTTAAATGAACAATGCAAAGAAATCGAGGAAAACAATAGAATGGGGAAGACTAGAGATCTCTACAAGAAAATTGGAGATATGAAAGGAACGTTTAGTGCAAAGATGGGCATGATAAAGGACAAAAAAGGCAGGGACCTAACAGAAGCAGAAGAGATTAAGAAGAGGTGGCAAGAATACACAGAACAACTATACAAGAAAGATCTTAATGTCCCCGATGTCCATACTGGTGTGGTCACTGACCTTGAGCCAGACATCCTAGAGAGTGAAGTCAAGTGGGCCTTAGGAAGCATTGCTAACAACAAAGCTAGTGGAGATGACAGTATTCCAGCTGAGTTATTTAAAATACTAAAAGATTATGGTGTTAAAGTGCTGCACTCAATATGCCAGCAAGTTTGGAAAACGCAACAGTGGCCACGGGATTGGAAAAGGTCAGTTTATGTTCCAATTCCAAAGAAGGGCAATGCCAAAGAATGCTCAAACTATCGCACAATTGCACTCATTTCACATGCTAGCAAGGTTATGCTCAAAATCCTACAAGCTAGGCTTCAGCAATACATGAACCGAGAACTACCGGATGTACAAGCTGGGTTTCGAAGAGGCAGAGGAACTAGAGATCAAATCGCCAACATTCGCTGGATCATGGAGAAAGCACGAGAGTTCCAGAAAAATATCTACTTCTGCTTCATTGACTATGCAAAAGCCTTTGTGTCGATCACAACAAACTGTGGCAAATTCTTAAAGAGATGGGAGTACCAGACCACCTTACCTGTCTCCTGAGAAATCTGTATGCGGGACAAGAAGTAACAGTTAGAACCGGTCATGGAACAACCAATTGGTTCAAAATAGGGAAAGGAGTACGACAAGGCTGTATACTGTCACCCTGCTTATTTAACCTATATGCAGAGTACATCATGAGAAATGCCAGGCTGGAAGAATCACAAGCCGGAATTAAGATTGCAGGGAGAATCATCAACAACCTCAGATATGCGGACGATACCACCCTAATGGCAGAAAGTGAAGAAGAACTAAAGAGCCTCTTGATGAGGGTGAAAGAGGAGAGTGCAAAAGCTGGCTTGAAACTCAACATTAAAAAAACTAAGATCATGGCATCTGGGCCCATCAATTCCTGGCAAATAGAAGGGGTAGAAATGGAAGCAGTAACAGACTTCATTTATTTGGGCTCCAAGATCACCGCAGACAGAGACTGCAGCCATGAAATTAAAAGACGCTTGCTCCTTGGGAGGAAAGCTATGGCAAGCCTAGATAGCATATTAAAAAGCAGAGACGTCACCTTGCCGACAAAGATCCGCATAGTCAAAGCTATGGTTTTTCCAGTAGTAATGTATGGCTGTGAGAGCTGGACCATAAAGAAGGCTGAGCGCCGAAGAATTGATGCCTTTGAACTGTAGTGCTGGAGAAGACTCTTGAGAGTCCCCTGGACTGCTAGGAGGTCAAACCAGTCAATCTTAAAGGAAATCAACCCTGATTGCTCATTGGAAGGATCGATAATGAAGCTCAAGCTCAGATACTTTGGTCACCTAATGCGAAGAGAGATCTCTTTGGAGAAGACCCTGATGCTGGGAAAGATTGAAGGCAAAAGGAGAAGAGGATGGCAGAGGATGAGATGGTTAGATAGCATCACTGAAGCAATGAGCATGAAACTGAGCAAACTCAGGGAGGCAGTGAAGGACAGGAAGGCCTGGCGCAATATGGTTCATGGGGTCACGAAGAGTCGGACACGACTTAACGACTAAACAACAACAACTCTGTGAGGGGGGGAAAAGGGGAAAAAAAATTACAGTAAAACCATATAGAAAGTAAGAAAGTGTGACAAAACAGGAGCTGTGAGTCTAGGAGGATCCCCCAATTTGCAAAGACCTTAAATTGTGAGGAACCCAATATCATTATTTTAAATAAGTGGCAACAGCAAGTAGCTCTTTAAAAACCTATTAATGGTAGATAAATGCTTTTAATCTATTTTGCTTGAGTAATTTTTTAAAGAACACACACACTTCCTATAAAACTGCAGAGCTGCACATTTTCAAAGGATATCTCTGCCTTCTGCTGCACAGAGCCTGAAATGATTAAATCTGGCAACACGCCTCATTTAATTACTCAATGACTCAAGATTTAGCAAGCAAAGTCCTTGTACTTATTGCGTACTTGCCCACTGTAGATAACAAAACTGATAGCAGGTATTGTAATAGCCAATGGTTTTGATCAACTGTGCATATTCCTAGCTAGTCAAGTAAGTAGATCCTTTATTATTATTGCAGTAGTGTGGTAGGGAAGGAAACAAATTAATAAGCAAATGATTTTAGGATAAAGCGAACTAGAATACAATATGATGCTAAAAAGCTAAATTTCTAAATTACCAAAATATTAGAACACTGAACTGCTGAAATATTAGAAGACAAGGCTACTAAAATACTAAGATACTGAAGTGCTAAAACACTACCCTGTCTAGAGTATCCTCTTCTTTATCCTATCTTGTCTTCTCTTCTGCACAACACCACCTTATCCAGGAGACTGCCAAACAGAGTTTTGCCACTGCTCATATAATATTGGATCCACAATCCTCAAGTAAGTATCTGACATAAAAATCTCCAGAATTTACAGATACTGATATACTGTAAATATCTCTATAAAAAGGATAATATAAAAGATTATGTGACATAGATTCTACCATGTGAATACCACAGGGGAAATCCTTCTTGTATTTGTCTTCAGGAATCACTGAGAGTAGGATGTCAAAATATGCAAGAGTGAAGATGCTAGTATTTCAAAGGAGTGAGCTACTCTAATTTTCACTGCCTTGAGCTCTTGATTGAAAAGTGTGATATAAAGTTAACAAATAAAACCATAAATAATGTGAAAGTAAATACAATTCCTTAATATTCTATTCATGGAGATTCTGCCATGATCCATCTGATCATGTGCTCCTGTCTCTGTACAGTCTTTGCTTTTTTGTACCACATTCCTGACAGCATCAGTGGTGAAAGTTCACACTGCTTTTTTTCCTTCCCTGTTGCTTGACTCCAGGTATTCCTAGCCATATTTAATAGTAACAGGAAAATCCTACTTAATTTAATTAAACACAGAATGTTGGTATATAAACACCAATACTTTGGGGAGGCTGATTCATTCTGCCATGTATGCTTGGAAAGACCATGCAGTAGTGTGGTAGTGATGGTGGTTGCTCCTTCTTCCCCTCTCCCTCCCGCTCCCCCTCTCCTTCTTCTGATTAAAACTATTCAGACATCTGTATGTTGAACAATGATTTTTTAGGTGAAACAAATCCTATCCTTGTCAGCAGGAGAGTACAGGCTGAGGTTACAGAGAGTACAATCCAATAACTTAGCAAGGTATTGTTTACAGAAAGACAAATGCTAGCTTTACTTGAATCTACAAAGATAAATACCAACTCCCACATTTTCTCTGACATAGAATGCAAATATACAATCAGAATGCTGGCCAAAATTGTCAGAGGAGATGTCATTATATGATGCAATTCTATTACTTTATTGCCAAGCTACGTTGGTTCAGAGAGTCTCTGTTAAGTTTATGGATCTACAGGCTCATACCCACTTAAATATCTACAAAATATCTCTCAATATAGAATCTTTTATATCTTTTTCCTAGTTCCCACTACAATTTTGTTCCTGTACCAGACAGGTAATGCTGAGAGACACTTATCCAGAGCCATTCCACCAGCATTGTCTGCTGAGATTTTAACTTCTTTTCTTCTGCTCAATCCTCTAAAGGTCTGCCATAAAATAATTTGACTTTCTCAATACTTGCTGTTGTGTTTTATGTAACAACTATTTGGATTGCTATTTAAAGGTATTTGAAATGAAGAGAATATGAGCATGCAGGATAATTATTCAAATTAAAATTGTAAATGGAAATTGGTAAGAAACTAAAGCAAGTTATAGATGGAACTATGAGTTTATAGTAGCTAAGAAAAATGATGAAAATAAATAAAAACAGATATTCTATTGTCGAAGGCTTTCACAACCGGAATACGATGGCTGGTATGGGTCTTCCGGGCTGTGTGGCCATGTTCTGGAAGTTTTGTTTCCTAACGTTTCGCCAGCATCTGTGACTGGCATCTTCAGATCGTGCCAATCGGGTCTGCGAAACACAATTCCTAAACCCTGAACTTAACCATCTTAATTGGGTCCTACAAGCGAATGGCTACTCCAAGAATGAAATAAAAAGAGCCATCAAACCAAGAAAACAACATGCGACTGAAGAAGAAAAACAGCCACCCACCAACAAAGTATTTCTGCCCTACATCAAAGGGGTCATGGACCGCATGGGAAAACTGATGGAAAAACACAACTTCCAAACAATCTTCAGACCCACCAGAAAAATACAGCAAATGCTAAAATCAGCAAAAGACAAAAGGGATCTCCTCACCGCTGCAGGAGTATACTGCATACCATGCAGTTGCAGGCAAGTATACATCGGGACCACAAAACGCAGCATCCATACCAGGATAAAAGACACTGCAGACTACAGCAACCAGAAAAATCTGCAGTAGCTGAACATGCTCTCAAGCACACTGGACACAAAATCCTATTTGAAAACACAGAGATACTGGACAACACCAACAGCCACTATACCAGGCTATACCGGAAAGCCATTGAGATTCACAAACACCAGCACAGCTTCAATAAAAAAGAGGAAAGTCTAAAAATCAACAAAACCTGGCTACCAATCCTGAAAAATACAGCCTGCAAAAGGTCAACGAACTCAGCTCAACCACCAGGATGCATGAACAATTCACACAATGAACATGCTAATCACCTTCAGCAGCCACTCGTTAACAACTCAATGGAAAAAACCCTGCCTAACCCCCAGGAAGATACAGACATATTCTGACACCAAAACAACCAGCCAATCATTAACCCAACACCCCCACACACACGCACACACACCCTTCAGGCACCCTCGCTGATCTCTATAAATACCCATAAAAAGGGCCACATCACCCTGGGCACAGAGAGAACTGCTCCTGTCTGTGCTCCTGCCCTCTGAAGATGCTGGTCACAGATGCTGGCGAAACGTTAGGAAACAAAACTTCCAGAACACGGCCACATAGCCTGGAAGACCCACACCAGCCAAAAACAGATATTAACCAAAAAGTTGAGTTTAAAATGAGATTATGTAATGCCACATTGCTCCACTCTTTAGAGTTCTCTTCTTTTCTTTATATGCTAGTGTAATTCAGTTTGCATCGTAGATAAAAATCAGTATACAGAAGAATGTCATTAATACATCTGTTTTAGTAAATAATTTAGTCCCATCCTGTAATTAAATTATTTGCAGCATTTTTACCATTTTCAGAAATATAAAACTCATATTTCTAGTTAATATATGGAATAAAGCAAAGTAAAATGTACAGGTAGTCCTCACTTAGTGACCACAATTGGGACCAGCAACTCTGTCGCTAAGTGCCACAGTTGCAAAGTGGAAAATCACATGACCACATGACCATGATGGACTTATGACATCACTTCCCATTCGGTCATTAAGCAAATCACCACACTCATTAAGCAAAACATCACATGACCACAACTTGTAATTTTACTTCCATGTCCTCCATTAACTCTGCTTGTTGCAAGCTGGTTGCAAAGCACTCAAATGGCGATCAGGTGACTAAAGGACGCTGCAACAGTCATAAATGTGAGGACTGGCCACAAACCTGTTATTTATAGTGTTGTAACTTCGAACAGTTGCTAAGCGAGGCAGTCAGTAAGTAAGGACTACCAGTAGTCAGATCTAAGTTCCATTACATTACGGAGGTTAACTGGAGATTCAACTCCTTTGCCTCCTGTTGTTTTTACTGAGACTACAAGTAGAAAGAGAAGCAGCAGTAGCTGTTTCTTGTGCTTAGACCCAGGTGTATTAATTTGTCATGTAATCAAAACAATCTAAATAAAAATATACAATATATTAAAAAGGGCCTGCCTGAATTCCAGAATATTTCCATCATCAGAACAAATTCTCACCAACTAAGGCAGGGGTGCCCATGGAAGTCAAAAAGTCAAGATGGTGTTTGCAACTGTACAATCACAACTGCAGTGCATGTGAAAAAAAAATCTTCATTTTTTTTTGCCCCCTCCCCAGATACCCCAAAACTGAGGAATCAGAGCAACCAAGGTCAGAGGTCAAGCCAGGGGTGGAATAATTTTGGTATATTGGAGTGGATCAGGTATGAATGAAGATTACAGTGGAACCTTGAGTTACAAATTTAATCCGTTCCGTGACTCTGGTTGCAACTTGAATTGGTTGCAACACGAGGCAAATTTTCCCATAAGGTTCAATGTAATTACCGTTAATCCGTTCTGGCGTGGAGGACAGGGAGGTGGCTATTGCTTGGAAGGAGAATCAGGGGCGGAAAAATGGCCGCAGACCACGTGTCGGGCAGAAAAATGGCCGCAGACCACGTGTCAGGGGCAGAAAAATGGCCACGGACCACGTGTCAGGGGCAGGAAATGGCCACGGACCACATGGAACAGGCGGGAAAATGGCCATGGACCACGTGGAACGGGTGGGAAATGGCCGCGGACCACATGGCACGGGCAGAAAAATGGCCGCGGACCACGTGGAACGGGCAGAAAATGGCCATGGACCACGTGTCACGGGAGGGAAAATGGCCACGAATCCGGTTCGTAACTCGAGGTGGTTCGCAACGCGAGGTAAATTTTTGGGGCCGGAGCTGGTCGTATCTCGAAAAATTCGTAAGGAGGGGCGTTTGTAACTCGAGGTACCACTGTATTTGCTTCTGGATTGGGATCAGTGCAAGTAGAACTATACTGTAAATTATCTGAAAGAATAATGCTTCTATTAAATATATATGACATTAATGTTTAAAATGCATAATAATAGTCTTTCATGGCCATAATATTAAATTAATATTTTAAATTATTTTGGAAGCACTTCACCATAAAATTGGCATATAAATATGGTAACTAACATATATTATCATGTAATGTTCAGTATAGATAAGGATTTCAGTGGGACTGACTTCTATTCACAGCAGAACTCCATATGTCTCCTTCCCTTCCCCACCCTGCCCCACAGTTTTTCTGGTAGATTTCTATGCTTTTGCACACAAATGCTGCATCTTTGTAGCTCTCTTACACCCTGGCTGGTTTGTGGTATGTGGCTAGGTAATGTGGTCCCCCCCCCCCCGACATTACTTTGGAAACTTATTTAGTAGTTTCCAATTTAATTTAAGTTATAATTTAAAATCAAATCATTAAACATAAGAAAAAAGAAAGTGTAAACTTCTTTTTTTTTTACTTTAGGTAGTCCCATGCAGAAAAAAATTAACAGAGAAGGCAAAATACAGAGTTGTTCCAAATTATAGTGATTTAATAAAAGGATCTCCCATAGAAAAATATATTAAAAATATATAAAACAATATACAACTTACCACTTGGGCAGATCCTAAGATGATACTGATTTGCTCTTGTTAGAAAGCATTCTGTTGTGAAGAGATGCCAGTATGCATAAAGATGAGCGTGTACAGAGGACATGGATTGTCAAGAGTCAAGAAATTAACAGAGGCACAAGGAACAAGCCAATAACCTGAGTCCAGTGCTAGCCAGACCTTTACCCATGCCCAGCTAAATAACATTCTGTAAATCAGGAGTTCCTTTCTGATTCACTTTTACTTGTATTGTACTTCTCTGGGATTCTGCTATTAATCCTGGGATAGCTGGTGGTGGCATCATAGTATACTTTTTAAAGATCTGTTCTCCAACATTTCTCCACTTTTCAAAATCAGGCTGTTACTGTATTATATTCTGTTTCTCTCCTCACTAAATATATTTGAACTTTTATATGTTCATGTTTATTTTAGTAGCTGAAAGAAACACTGCATCAGAGAGGAAAGGAGCTTAGCATGGCTCTCAATTTCTTATGTTTTAACTATGCTTAAAAATATTATAAAATGATGTAGAGGATTTATCTGACCAAAAATAGTATTCTATCCTCTCGAACTCCCAAATTTATTAACATGATAGTGATTATGAATTGGATATTAAACAGAAGTACTGAAGCAGAAGTGCTATTTTTTAAAAAATGGAATTTATTTAATCCTTTATGGCACCTTAGGAAAAATAAAATGTAGACACAAAACAAAGCCATCATACTTCCTGCTGAACACAGTTATACAACTCTACTCTTCCAGAGACAATCCTGCATTCAGGAACTAGATAATTGTAGAAGCTGCACAGATTCAGTACTGCTAGCTAAGTTGCTTTTTGCTGACAAGAAAAAAGTCATACACTTTATTTGTTTGTTTGCTTCTTTGTTTGTTAATCACAATTATATAACTGCTCATCTCAATATGTTTGGGTTGGCAGTAGGTATAAGTAGGCAAGAGAGGGTGATTGGGCAGTGAGTTCACTATGTTGCCTATTGGCAAATGTATACCTGTTGTGGGACCGTGCTTGTCATATCTGACATTTTATGAGCAGCCTCTTCTCTCTGTACTCTGACTCTGCGTGTTCCCACTATTCCCTACAGGACATATGTGAAAATGCTTCCCGGCTCTAAACCAAGCAGAGATGAACACAATATACTGTAACTGCGTAATTATCTCCTTAGTAATCAAACTTCATTTGTGCTGTCCTATATAACAATTAGTCTATAACAATATAGATTAATCAGCTATTTTTTATTTTTATTTCATATAACTTACAATATTTCTGAACTACTCTCTGCAGATTTCTCCATAATATGATGACTGCATCTGAAGAAGGAAACAGCTGTCAGTCACCATGCATGCATGACCATGTTAGGTCTGCTAAAGTACCCGACACAGCTCAGCCCTCAGCTACTTAGTGCTAACTGTGGGGTCAATGCTTCTCCTTTTGGATGACCAACCATAGCCCTGTGTACTGCATCAACAAGCAGCATGACATGTCCTTGCTTTTGCAGATGTTGTGCAGTATCATACAAATAATAATAAAAATAATAATAATAGGTGGATAAAAATCTGGCTGACTATGCAACCAATCATAGTAATAATTTATTAGATTTATATGCCACCTAACTCCCAACAACTCTGGGCAATTTACAATTGTTAAAATCATTTAAAAACAACAATTCAAAAAACAGAAACAGCACAAGACAAAAGAACAACAATGGCAAAGAAGACAAACCCAGAGGGAACAAAAAGGAAGAAAGGGATGTCAACCATCCTTGCCAAAGGCCTGGGTGAAGAGCTAGGTCTTTGAGGCCCTTCAAAATACCAGTAGAGTGAGAGCCATTCGAATTTTGGGGGGAACCTCATTCCAGAGGGGGGCACTGCTACAGAGAAGGCACGTTTCCACAGTCCAGACAGATGGCATTGCTTAATTGAAAGAACACCAACCTTGCCAGATTGAATCAGCTGGGCAGATGTTATGGGAGACAGATGATTCCTCAAGTAACCAGGCCCTATGCTATCATGATGAAGATTGTGATGATGATGATGATGATGACACACATATTTTTCATCACCTTACCTTCAGTTTCCTGAAGGCTTTCTCTACCACATTCCTGCACATGGTTGTATGCTGCCTCACGTAGGTCCAGCACCCAGAGAATGACTTCATAAATCATTGACATAATGGATGTGCACTGTCCCTAGGAATAATTGGTGGTATGGAGACACCTCCATTTGTCACCATGGGATGTCACCATGGGCAAGCATCTCACTTCCATGGCATTACACCACCTTAATGTTAATGAAGCAGCCAGTGTGATCAGTTTTGCAGGAGTATGAAATATGTACTCTCCTGGTTACATACTTCTCTCTTTACTTTAAGGTGCATAGATAGGTATGTGCTGTCCCATTCTGCCAAAGCTACCCAAGATCTATGGGAAAGGAAGGCACAGAATAAATTCCTTTCAAGCTACGGGAACTCACTTCTACAATATGGTGGTAGATGATGAGAACTTATCTTGTGATGATTACCCAGGCATTGAATAACACATTCCCTATTGCCAGGCACACCTCAGTGACAATGGTTCCCACTGTAGGTCTCTCTGGGCTGAATTGATGTGCCACCACACAGTAGGAGATATGGGTTGAGGGCCACTACACTGTTATGGCCATTCCCAGATTGAGATGTCCCACATGCACAACTCATATGGAAATGGGCTAACCAGTGTTTGTCATCCCAGACAGTCATCACTGCTTTGTTCCATCATTTGGCTGATGCAGAATATATCCACCTAATCCACCTAATCCACATAATCCATGAAGGGATTCCCCCCCCCCAACTTCTATGCAGGTAGGCAAGCCACAGTACTTCACCTGGTAAACTGTAACCTCTAAGTTCTTGGAGTTCCTGGTTCTTCACTCCTGGCACTATGCAGTGATCACAGCAATGGCAGCTTTCTAGTCTGACTTCTCCTCCAGCTCTACTGCAATCACTCCCATCACATGAATGGTGGCATTCTACCACACACTGTGATGGCAATGGTAAGCACACCAGGGACTGTCCATTGTGTGTGGGTCAGGGTCCAATAAGACCATTGTCAGCACTCACAGTATGAGGGAGGAGTTGGATATGGCACAGTGTGACTCCTTGAATTTTGCAGAAGCAGCACTCACAAAATTGCTTTTGATGAGAGTCGTCATTGCATTGACATGATGTTCATGCAACTGGTAGAGTGAGTTCTCATTTGGTGGATGTTGTGTGCATTCATGGTCCTATTAGAGAATCCATAGGTGAAATCACTGCATTCCACTTTTTATCTTATGCATATTTTTGCACATCCTGTAGATGAGATTGGCAACCGTGTGCCTGATTTGGCTGCACATCAATGGGTTTTGTTCCTTTGCTTGCTAGCACAGTGTACCCAAATAAACATGAAATGTTTTTCAGGAGAGTAGAACAGAGGGAGGAGCTAATCTGCCTACACACATATACTCATAACTATTTAGCAAAGCAGCATCTGCAAGGGAGAATTTAAAAAAAGCAAGGTGGCGGAAGCAGCATTGCAATGCTAGCCTTCTCCATTTTGTATGTGCATTAACCACACAAATACAAAAGATAAACCAAAAGGAGGCAAGAGAGATTATCCATGACAAGGACAGTGCCAGGAGGATGCAGGTTGCCTGAGATTAGTGGATGGCATACATACAGGCATGTGGCATGATGGATGCATGGAGCTCTGATCCTTGTCTGAGCTTTAATGACCAGGGTTGGCTATGCATTACCCTACCAATGGTGATGAACGAGCATCTCATCATGGAGAGAACCACCAGACCAAAGAACTCCCATTTGCATTTTCTTTAGCAAGGAACACTTGACCGTTCATGGCTTTTTCAGCTTCAGGCAGTGTAAGTGCACCATGGGTGCCCCTTTCCATCCTCAGTGTGCTTGTGGTTCTTGGCTGTGGAACACTCACTGGTGAGGCTTCCTAGGTCCCCAAGGTAGCAAACACCTGCAAAGCACACTCAGGTACATCAGTTATTTGCTGGTCTTGCTTTGCATCCCTTCACATTGGATCACACAGATGTGACAAGTACCTAGTGTCCCTGGAGCACTGGGGCTGGTACATTGCAGTAAGTCCTGCATCAACTACATTGCATCCTTGTTGGTGAAGCAGAGGATCTGGGTCTGCTCCTTTGTGACAATCCTGTTGTGTGTTTCCTCTCAGAGTTCCTGTATAACCTGGTGTCCCTGAGTTTCTCCTATGCCACCCCCCTCCGCAGGGAGGCAGGACCCATGCGATTGGTCCGCCCCCGGCGCCTGATGGACCCGTTAGGGTTTCAGAGGGAGCTGGGGGATATTCCCGTGGACCTGCTGCATGGTCCAGCGGAGGCCCTGGCTGCTGCCTGGAATAGAGAAGCGGCCAGGGCCTTGGACAGGATCGCGCCTTTGCGACCTCTCTTGCCACGCCGGCCCCAACACTCCCCATGGTTTACGGAGGAGTTGAGGGTGCTGAAGAGGGTTAAGAGATGTCTAGAGCGCCGCTGGAGGAAGACACGGAATCCGACCGAACACATGTTAGAGCCGCTATTAAGGCCTACATTGTGGCGATAAGGGCGGTGAAGCGCCAATACTTCTCTGCCCTTATTGTGTCTGCAGAGTGCCGTCCGGCAGTCCTGTTTGGCATCACCGAGTCCCTCCTGGGTAAGGGGGATGTGGCGGTGCATTTGCAGGGCCGCACGGAGGAATTTGCAGAGCACCTGCAGGATAAAATCGCTCAGATTCATTCCAAGTTGGACTCTGAGTGTGGCGCAGGGTCTGGGGAGATACCGGGGGATCGTTCTTGCCCAGTTAACTGGGAACGGTTTGATCCTGTTGTTCCTGAGGAAGTGGACAGGATCCTTCAGTCTGTGAGGGCCACCACTTGTCATCTGGACCCATGCCCCTCCTGGCTGGTGAAAGCAGCTTGGGAGGTGACATGTAGTTGGATCCAGGCGATGGTTAAGGCATCCTTGCAGGAGGCAGTGTTTCCGGCACCCTTTAAAGAGGCATTGGTGCACCCCCTCCTCAAGAAGCCCTCCCTGGATCCTCCTATACTGGACAATTTTCGTCCAGTCTCCCACCTCCCCTTCTTGGGGAAGGTGGTTGAGAAAGTGGTGGCTTCGCAGCTCCAAAGGGTCTGGAGGAAACGGATTATCTGGACCCTTATCAGTCAGGTTTCAGGCCCGGCTATGGAACGGAAACGGCATTGGTCGCACTTATGGATGATCTCTGGCGGGAGCGGGATGGTGGTAGTGCGACCATCCTTGCTCTCCTTGATCTCTCAGCGGCGTTCGATACCGTCAACCACGGTATCCTATTGGGACGGCTCAGGGATATGGGGGTGGGTGGCACAGTTTTGGGCTGGTTCACCTCCTTTCTCCGGGGCCAATCCCAATCGGTGGTGATAGGGAGCGAGAGGTACCATCCTCGGCCCCTCCTTTGTGGGGTGCCTCAGGGTTCGGTTCTCTCTCCGCTCCTTTTCAACATCTATATGAAGCCACTGGGTGAGATCATCCGTCATCATGGGATGAGGTATCATCAGTATGCTGATGATACTCAACTATACATCTCCATCCCTGGTGAGGTAAGTGATGGTGTTTCCGCCCTCTCGCGGTGCCTGGAGGCTGTGAGGGTCTGGATGGGGAACAACAGGCTCCAGCTGAACCCTGGCAAGACAGAGTGGCTGTGGGTTAATGGCTCTTCTGTATCCGGGACGTTGTCATCATTGGTTCTGGATGGGGTAGCACTGCCCCAGCCAGACCCAGTGCGTAACTTGGGGGTCCTCCTGGACTCACGACTCCTGCTCGAAGAGCAGGTGGCAGCTGTGGCCAGGAGGGCTTTTGCACAGCTTCGGGTTGTGCACCAGTTATGCCCTTTCCTGGATCGGGATGCCTTGTGAACGGTCACTCATGCCCTCGTTATCTCCCAGATAGACTACTGCAACGCGCTCTACATGGGGCTACCCTTGAAGAATATCCGGAAGCTGCAGCTGGTCCAGAATGTGGCCGCGCGGGCGATTTTTGGGGCCCGAAGAAGGACCCATATAACACCTCTGCTCCGTGAGCTGCATTGGGTACCAGTTTGCTTCCAGGTCCAATTCAAGGTGTTGGTTATCACCTTTAAAGCCCTACATGGCATGGGGCCAGGCTACCTGAAGGACCGCCTCGCCCCCACGATCTCTACCCGTCCCACCCGATCTCACAGAGAGGGCATGCTTCGGATCCCCGCGGTAAAAGAACTCTGATTAGCGGGGTCCAGAAGGCGGGCCTTCTCTGCTGTGGCCCCCGCCCTTTGGAACATCTTGCCCCCAGAGGTGAGACAGGCCCCCTCACTCCAGGCCTTTCGGAGGGACTTAAAGACATGGCTCTGCCATCTGGCCTGGGGCAGGGAGGGAAGAAATCAGAATTGGGATTGGCTGGCCCCTTAGTGGTATGCTGTGGCCCCAGCGGCCTCTTGGATTTCTTAGCTTTTTTATTTTTTAATGTTTGGTTTTATAACTTTTAACTGTATTCATGTTTTTTAGTATGTTGTAAGCCACCCAGAGTCCCCCATTGTGGGGAGATGGGCGGGGACAAATTAAATAAATAAATAAATAAATAAAATAACGTTGCCATTGCTCTCATAGTCTGCCACTATTTCTCTCAGGAGCTCTTAATCATGCTCTAGTCAATGAATGAGGGACTGTATCTACCTTTGATGTGTGGGTGTTGCTTCTTTCCTGTTGGAAGGATGATGCAGAAACATACTGCAACTCTCTTGGAGGCCATTGGAAGGAAACTGGATGAATGAGATCTGAGTATTGATTGTTTTGTTACCCTTAGACCTAGCAATGGCCACGCATCTGCAGGCTGTGGATCAGGGAGCTATCACAGTACAGTGTCAACATGCATCCCTTGTACCTGTCCAAGTGTTGCAATGGTCCCTGCATCTTCTACCTGGAATCTCAGCAGGTGTTTTCTCATGGATTCTAAAGCAGAAAACCCAATGCACATTACTCAGTGGCCACAGCTGGTGGTGACATAGAGTGCAGAGTGCCCACAACAAATGCAGAGCAACTGATCAACCTGGCATGGCAGGGCTAGGAAGTTCTCGGCCAGAAAAGTCAAAGCAGCCAATGGGCCTGGTAGAATGTCCTCAGCGTTGAGGGTCTTGGAACCCTGCTGATGAAGCTGCTGGTTCCTTCGCATTCCCTTGGTGAATTTCACATGCTTGCCTTGCCTCTGACTGGGAATGCTGCAGATCACACACTTTGGAGCTACTGCCGCATAGAATCTGCGCAAAGGTAGAAGGGGCAGGAAGTGATTTAGCACTGTATGACCATCTTCTCCCCACATCTGGGAAATATTCATTGTATCATTTCTCCTCCTCCTCCTCCTCCTCCTCCTCCTCCTCCTCCTCCTCCTCCTCCTCCTCCTCCTCCTCCTCCTCTTCTTCTTCTTCTTCTTCTTCTTCTTCTTCTTCTTCTTCTTCTTCTTCTTCTTCTTCTTCTTCTTCTTCTTCTTCTTCTTCTTCTTCTTCTTCTACCAACCAAATGATGCACACGTACACGACCACAAGGACATTTTTAAAAGTAATTTTTAAAAATGCAGCAGAGGGGAAACAGACACAGTAGGAGGGAGTCAGAAGCAGGGGACAGAACAGAGGGCAGAGAGCAGAGATACGAGGATCACGAGGAACCAACCAGAAACCCATGATTTGTGACATAAAACAATGCACTCTCTGTCCCTACATCGTGCATCCTGTGGTGGAGTATCAAAGAAAATATAATTTCCTGTGCAGAACATTTCAGTCCATGGTATAGCACAACTGTGGGTGGTGGGCAAGATAGGCTTGTGGGGGTATCTGGACATGCCCTCTAGAAGTGGGTGACAGGTTGTCCTTGTGCCACGGGAGAAAGCTGTGGGGATTTGCCTTTAGCAAGATGAGGTAACAAAGCTAAGGAATATTTCTTCAGCAACAAGTTGCGTGGAAAACACTGAAACAGAAGTTAGGGTAGGAGGAAAAATGAAAACAGAAAATAAACAGGGAAGAGAGAGGATCTTTTCTATGTTCTCTGTGATCATCTCTTTTTGTTCTGGAGAAACAACTGATAACGCCTGACTGTGCGAGAAATTGGCTGACCGCCAGCTTCGCGTCGTTTGTTCTGTTCTCCCCAATCCAGCCTCGGGAGGGAGCGCGCATTGGCTGGCGAGGGGGCAGCCTCCCGGCAGGTGGCTTTGGCGGGCAGATCTGAGGTAGGGCGGGGCCAAGAGGGCCCTCCTCTCGGCTGACGATCGGCGCGGGGCTATAACAGGGTCGGGGGGCCTCGGAGAGAGAGTTGCGGGCTGCCGTCTTCGGAGCGCAAACTAACTTTGCGCGGGCGAATTGGGGGCAATCGGCTTCTAGGCATCATGCAGTCTTGTGTCCAGTGGTGGGGGCGGCTGATGGGTCGGGGGGCCAATCTGCACGGACACCATGGCAGCGCCTGGGGAGGCAAGAAGCCGCCAGGCCGATGGGGACGCAGGGAGCAGCTGAGACTGGCTTGTGTGAGTAGAAGCAGTAGCACCATTGGGGCGAGAGCCGCCCCCGCCGCCGCCGCCGCCTCCGCCGCCTCCGCCAGGCACATCGAAAAACTCCTGGGCAGGCACGATGACTTTTCCGAGCGACATATCGGACCAGGGGACAAAGAGAAGCAAGAGATGCTGCAGATCGTCGGTCTGTCGGTGAGGAAGCTCCACAAGAGCTCGCTCGCTCGCTTTCTTTCTTTCTTTCTTTCTTTCTTTCTTTCTTTCTTTCTTTCTTTCTTTCTTTCTTTCTTTCTTTCTTTCCGTCTCTCTCTCTCTCTCTCCCCTCCCTCCCTCCAGTCGCTCTAGCACTCCCCCCTTCAACAGCATCGATTTGCTTTGTCTCGTAATCCTTCTCTTTCTGATTCACATCATCATCACATCAGTATCTTTTCCTACTGTGTCACATCAGTTGATCTCTTTGTATTTGAAAGGGAGAGAGAAAGAATGTGAACTGAATTTCACAAAATCCCCTTTTGTTAGTGAGAGGTTTATTGAAAATTCCTCAAACCGCCTCTACTCATGTCCTACGATGCCTCACTTTGGCCTCTTTGTCTTTGACTATGAGTCTTGCAAGAAGTGGACCTCTAAACTTGCTGGTGATTCTGATGATGCTTTGATGCTTGTATTTTTAGAGTATTGATGAGTTGATCAATAGAACAATTCCTGCCAACATCCGTTTGCAACGGCCTCTGAAGATGGACGACCATATATGTAAGTCCTTTTCACCCAATTATGATTAGGGTTATGTGCCATCAAGTTTGTTTCGACTCTTTGCAACCACATAGATACTGTAAAAACCTAAATTTAAAACCTCCTTCTTTCATTATTTGTAATCTACAGTTTATAAGAAAGTTACATTTTCCCATTGGTACTAGGAGCAATTTTCTAAAATGCTCATGGCAAGATCTGATTGCGACTTCAGGTCTCCCAATATAAATATTCAGAAACAACCATGTTAGTCTTCAGTGTTAACTTCTTATAAATATATCTAAATGCAGTACCATGCTTCTAAACTATTGATGGCTGTTGCAGAAAAATCCATTTAGGAATGCACAGGTAGAAGTTTTTCAAAGTAAAATATGACAGCTTTTAAAGCAGATTTAAAAGAGAATACCGAAGTACTATAGTGTGGTCAAGTGTGAATTAAGTATAATTTATGAAATGTATTAACCTTTCTTGTATGGTTATATGAAGCACTTCCGCAGCTTTAGGTATGGTTTTATTGTTATATTAATGAAATGCATTCAAGGGTTGTCAAGGAGAATGAGAATATTTTAAATATTTGTTGTTTAGAAATTGGTGCCCAGAAAGCGCTGTCTTTGTTAAGAGATTGGATTCAAATAGCCCAATCCAATGTATTCGTTCTGGTGTATACATTTCTGGTGTTGTACCTATGGTATGCTGGCTTATGTAGCTAGCTGCATCTAGCTACATCTAGCCAGAAAAGCTAGCTATGTCCTGTCCTTGTGTACTTGGATAGGAACTCAGCCAGGAAATCACAAGGCTGTAGCTTAGTTTTGGAAATGGGGGGGGGGGGAACAGTTGCAAACCCTTCTATAAAGTGATGTTTCTCTAGAGTCACTAGAAGTTAAGGTGAGTTTCAGGGAATCTTTACCTTTTGGCTGTCCATAAACAATTACAAAAAAAAAAAAGTTATGTTTCAGAACATCTTCCTTCACTGAGTACAGAATGCTTTTTCAAAACAATTAGAATGCTTTTGATTGGAATGGTATTAATGGTACTAATGCTTTTGATTAACGGTATTAATTTATACATATAGTAATTTAGTAATTTTCTTTGGGGAGAGGAAGAGAAAGAGGGAGTTGGAAAACAACATCAGCTCCTATTTCTAAAGAACCATAACGTGAAAATGCTCTCTTAACAAAAATTTCTTCCCGATACTTATGGCATAGGCTGATAAAGAGAATTTGTATACAGTAAGTGCAATTGTCTTATAGCTTTTAGACACTCAGACAACTATTTCATGAAGCATAACTTGCTGGTTTTTTATTTTTGCTAATATTTTGGTATGTAACATACAAGTGATTTTTAGCCTCCTGCTCTACTTTTGATGTGGCTCACCAGCAAATTGCAATTTGAGGATAATTTTTAGGCCCTGCAGCTTTTGTTAAGTTCCTGGCTAGTTCAATCTGGTTGCTTATGATGACATCACAGAACAGAAGCTGCAGCCAGAATGAAACAGCCCGGGAGGTGATAAAATAAAAAGGGAGACACAAGGCAAAGAGTCACTGTGTGATGAAAAGTTCCTTTATCTCCTGGTTTATTTGCATCTTTATGCCAGTGTAATTTAGTATTTTCTGAATAAACTACCTTCTTTTTTTTCAGTCTGAATGAATAATCAACAAATGATATTCATCTCTCTCTGAAAGAATATTTGGAATCTTCCAAATCAGGAAAAACAGAGTGTCAGTATTCAAGGGTTTATAGCTAAATGACTTTCAAGAGAAACATAACTTAATTAATCCAGATAAATACTTGCAATGTTAGGTCTTCCTTATCCAGGTTAGAGAAATCTGAACATCTACTAGAGATTCCAAAAAATCCAAAAACTTTGTTGCCAGCCAGTGGTCAAATGGATTTTTGCAGACCAGATATGGTAGCCATAGGAATAGTGTCTCTCAGCCTATCTATCTATCTATCTATCTATCTATCTATCTATCTATCTATCTATCTATCTATCTATCTATCAAGTTTATATGGCCGCCAATCTCACAAGAAGTATATGATATTAAGGCTATTTAGATACAACTTCCTAGCATAAAATAAAGCCATTTCTATCAAATGAGGGGGAGGCATGTCTAGTAGGAGTGGAACAAATGAGAATCTCCAGATTTCATATTACTTCAAAAAAATAATGGGAAGAAATATCATAGCTTGCTTTGCCTCTTCTACTAGCTAAGGAAGTCAAGGAGGAATTATATGATACTTCATGGTAAGCAATGTATGGCTTATTATAACATGGGTGTGGCCATCGAGAAGATGTGATATGTTTTATATTTTTATAATATTTCTAGGCCATGTTTAAAGCCAAAATTCTTCTGGTCCTAAGCTAGACTTCCATGTTATTAGGCAGCAGTCTTTGGTCAGTGGCTGGGGTATCACTGGTACCTGCTAAGTTAACCTTGTTAAGGTGTTGACATCTAAGCTATTTTGCAAGTACCTAAATATGTTAAATATATAAATACTTTTAAAGGCTGAGCAAATATTTTTAAATGCACCCATCTCTTCTTTTTAAAAATATATTTTAACTTGGGAAAATCCTCTCACTTTTTTGTTTTAATTCTGGTCTTTCAGTTTATATTCCACACTTTTGTTTTCCACAATTGAAATGGACAGCCAGCACTTATTTAGAAGGTGCACTCTAAATCAATACTAAATCTCAATACTTCCCCAAAGAGACTTTTTGGTCCCTGTGCCTCAGCTTTATTTCTTCCCAGTTTATTACCTATTGCATGGTTCTTCTATAATGCCTTATATAGATAGAGAGGACCAACCTGCATTTTAGCCTCTGCAAGCTAAGATTAAATGAGTTTACATCAAATTAGTCACACTAAACATAATACAGTGCGGTTTCTTTGGAATAATATAAAATAAAGCTGATGGTGAGATTATCTGTTAGGGAACATTAGCCATTTGTTGCTTCATTTATTACTAACTTTCAGGGTTCATGAATATCAACTGGGTCAGCTGGTCAGTAGTATGAATTAACCATGTTCTGTAACAGGCCATGGTCTCCTCAGGGATTCTCTGATATCATGAAGGAGAGAGCTGGGAGTTTTTCTAGGCAACCCTCTTTGGTGAAGCAGTAGAATCAACACTATTGTGTTACAGAAATTGCACATCTTTGATAACACTTTTTCTAGGATGGAGTATACTTTGGCATCTTAAATATATAATCCAGAATTTTTCAGTACAGTACATCCATCTTGTGGATTATGTTACTGAACATGTTGAACCCTGGGTCAGACTGATGAGAATTATGCATTGCAGAATGGTTGAGAGAGACCAGCACACACTTTTACCATGCTTAGAAAAGTTCTGGTATATTCATGGACTTATGTTCCCTTATGTCTGTAAAACCAAGGGTTGTGAGTTCAGAACACTCACTTCTGTTGAATGCTTATGTGGCATCAAGAAGCGTCTAGTAGGAAAACTGGTCAGCAGCTTCCAGCTTTCTTTGAAGGTCTGCATGGGAACCATGCCTACTGTATGATTGGGTGGAGTGTCCATATTACTTGCTTTCATGGAAGTTGAATGGAGGATTTCATGACTATAGTACTTTATTCATCCAAGCTGCATGGTAGTACCCAGAAGGAGAAAATTATAATCCAGTTAATTACAGATAGCCCTCGGTTACCAACAGCAATTGGGACTGGCAGTGCTGTTGCTAAGCAATGTGGTTGTAAAGCATAATATCACATGACTGTGTCACTTAGCGACACAGCAGTCCCCATTGCCGTCGTTAAGTGAGGACCTCATATGACCACGACTTCCAACTTCCTGCTGACATTGACTTTGCTTCTGGGAAGCTGGCAGGGAATGTCAAAAATCATGATCACATGACCATGGGGACACTGCAATGGCCAGAACTCGGAGGATCAGTCATAAGTCCCCCTCGTTCAGCACCATCACAAGTTCAAACAGTCACTGAACGAATGGACATAAGACAAGGACTACCTGTATTCATAAAGTGATATGTAATATCTCCAGGGTATATGAGACATATGGTAAAAATAAATTTTGTTAGTAGTTAACAATTCTACCTTTTTAAAGAAAAGTAATTATTGGCTGCTGGCATTTGGATATAATATATATAAAATGAACAGTAATGATAACGTATTTAAAACTACACAAGCTCTTGGGAGAAATGGGCATTTTTCCAGGGAAAAATAACACTTTGTTTCTGAAGGTGCCTAAAAGTTAACATTGGACTGAATGTGCGGTATTCCTTTTTCTCTCTCATTTCCAATTCTGATATAGCAGTGCCAAAAGATCAATGAACAAAGTTAAGATCATTGCCTGTGATCATGTTATGCAATTCCTTCGGCTCAGAAGAATAACCAAGGCCAGAACAGGCATGTATTAAGCAAAAAGAATTTCCAGAGAAAGAAAGAAATAACAAACTAGAAGAAAATAATGCTGAGACCCAGAGGGCAAAAATCCTAATGGGTGGATATGGAGATAGAGTTCACCTTCTCAATGCTGGCTATGCATTTCAGATGTCGAAACTCTATTTCCAGAAAAGTGGCTTTACTATAGTACGTTTTGTCTTCACTGCGAGAAGAAACAGGCTGAGTCAGGTGGCCCATTGCCAAGTATTTCTTCATCAGTGTTTACACTCCTTTGGATTCAGTACCTTGTTTACAGCTTTCTCCGGGCTGATGCATAATCAAAGGCCAATGTCTGTTCTATGATATGATAAATACTGCCCCCAAAGGTGTTTTAAATATTTTATACTTTAGGCCACCTGTTTGCTGGGAAATAGTATTTGTCTAAAATGTTGTTTAACAGGCATCCAGAGTTCAAGGTCAATCCAAAAAATTATCTGGAACTGGTTTTGCTAAAGCAGGATCATACTGCTGTAACTCAGGATGCGCTGAATCTTTTTTTCTTTTGAAGCAAAAAGTTAAAATATAGTAAGCCAAAAAGAAGAATGATAACTCTTGAGTGGGCAAGGTGGGTAACCCCCCCCCACATTGAAAAATCACTAGATCTACCCTGAAAACATGATTTATATGCATTCCGGTGTGTTTGATTTTGGTACCCCTGTTCAACCCAGATATTGAACACATTTATTTACACAGTTCCCATTTCACAGCCTATTTTGCGTCTCTATGCAGCTATTCTGGTCAGTTACTCCTTGGAGATACATATTTGTGAAATCTGGCCTCCATCACTATTTCTTCCCACTTTGTTCTGAATCCAGTCATCTGCCCCATCTGTCATGAAGCATATTCTTGCGTGTCTTTGAACTTTGTGAATTTCTTCCTGTAGTTTAATGCTTAAGCTTTGTGTTAGGGGCAGGCGATGCACATAACCAGTTTGGCAGATCCGATCTTTTTACCCATTCTTGTCCAGCAGTCTTTTAGCTCTGGCTGAGATATCAGCTCATCTCGTTAAGTTCCCTTTCTTAGGTGCTGATACCTAAGCTGTGTTGCAAGTTCTCAAATTTATTTCATATTTAAAGAGTTCTAAAGGCTGCACATTTCGAGAGTATAAATGCAAAGTGCTCGTTTCTTTCATTTTAAAAATATATTTTAAGTTGTGAAAAGCTTTTCTTTATTTTTTCTGTTCGAGATGGCTCGTCCTGTTTCTACATCTGAAATGCATAGCCAGCAGTGTTTTAGAAGGTGAACTCTATCTCAATATACCCCCAAGAGGATTTTTGCCCTCTGTGTCTCAGCATTATTTTCTTCCCGGTTTGTTATTTATTGCCTGATTGTTCGATAAGGCCTAATATCAATGGAGTGGACCAACCTGTATTTTAACCTCTGCGGTCTAATGCTTGTTTCTCTCTCTCTCTCTGTGCATGTGCGCGCATGCAAGCGAGCAGAGATGTGCCTTAAATCAGTCTTGATTCATCAGGAGTACATGGACAAGTCCCTACAGTTTTCTTGGCAAGATTTTTCAGAAATGGTCTGCCATTACCCTTTTCCTATGGCTAACAGAAAAATTAGCTGAAAGTCACCCAGCTGGATTTGTGTTTAAGGCAGGACTAGAACGCAGAGTCTCCTGGTTTCTAGCCCAATGCCTAAACCACTACACTGAAATGACTCTCAGCATGAAATGAGCTTGCATTGAATTAGTAACACTAACTGTTACCTAGTGCAGTTTCTTTTGCATAATATATAATGAAGCTAGTACTGAGGTTATTCGTTATGGGCCATTAGCCATTTGTTGCTTCATTCATTTATTTCTAACTTTCAGAGTTTGTGTGTTTCAGCTGGGTCAGCTGGTCAGTAGCATGAATTAACCACGTTCTGTAACAGGTGGCGGTCTCCTTAGGGATCCTCTGATATCATGAAGGAGAGAGTTGGAAGTTTTTCTAGGCGATCCTTTTTGGTGAAGCAATGGAATCAACACTAGTATGTTACAGAACTTGCACATCTTTGATTAAGCTTTTTCTAGGATGGAGGATACTTTGGCATCTTAAGTATGTAATTCAGAATTTTCCGGTACTCCAAAACGTGGGGAGTGGGGGAAGGGAATGCAAAGAAGATTATGTAATCTGCTACTTTATCTCTCTTTCAGCATAGAGGTTTAGCACGATGAATATAGATATGTTACTATATTCACACATTTACATAACAGTATATCCATGTTGGGGATTATGTTACCGGACATGTTGTGCTTCCAGATATCCCTGGGTCAGACTGATGAGAACTATGCATTGCAGAATGATTGACAGAGGCCAGCATACACTTTTACCACGCTTAGAAAAGTTCTGGTATATTTATGGACTCACGTTCCCTTACGTCTGTAAAACCAAGCGTTGTGAATTCAGAACATTCACTTCTGTTGAATGCTTATGCGGTATCAGGAAGCGTCTGGTAGGAAAGCTGATCAGCAGCTTCCAGCTTTCTTTGAAGGTCTGCATGGGAATCGTGTCTACTGTGTCATTGAGCTGGAGTGTCCGTATTACTTACTTTTGGAAGCTGAATGGAGGATTTCATGACTATAGTACTTTATTCATTCAAGCTGCATGGTAGTACCCAGAAGGAGAAATTATATAGGTAGTCCTCGACCTATGACCATTTGTTCAGCAAGTTATGAAGTTACGATGGTGCTGAACAAATGGTGGTTACAACCAGGCCTCGGAGTTCCAGCCATCCCAGCACCCTGCAGTCACGTGATCACGATGTGGGCACTTGACAACCAGTTCGCACTGACGACCGGTTGCAGCGCCCCACAGTCACATGATCACCACTTGCAACCTTCCCTGCTGGCTTCCCCAGAAAGTCAGTGCACACCCCCTCACATCCTTGCACACCGTCCCCGACCCATGCCTCTCGCTCACTTTCCCTGACCCTCCCTCACATCCCCTCACTCCTTCCCTCACCCAGCAGCACCCACTTACCTGCCTGCCAGCCTGGAACTTACAACTTTCTGTTGACTTCCCCACTGACTTTGGTTCTAGGAAACCAGCAGGAAGTTGCCTTGCCTAACTCTGAGATTCAGTTAATGAGAGCAACTGGGACTGCAGGGATTGCCATCGCTAAGCGATGTGGTCACGCTTTACGACCACATCGCTTAGCGATGGAAATTCTGGTCCCAATTGCTGTCGTAAGTCCAGGACTACCTGTAATCCAGTTAGTTAGGCTTTTCCATGCATCTATGAGACATATGGTAAAAATAACTTTTGTTAATATTTAACAATTCTACCTTTTTAAAGAAAAGTATTTATTGGCTGCTGGCATTTGGGTGTAATATATATAAAATGAACAGTAATGATAACGTATTTAAAGCTACACAAGCTCTTGGGAGAAATGGGCATTTTTCCAGGGAAAAATAGCACCTTGTTTCTGAAGGTGCCTAAAGTTAACATTGGACTGAATGTGCGGTATTCCTTTTTTTCTCTCATTTCCAATTCTGATATAGCAGTGCCAAAAGATCAATGAACTTTGTTCTTGGTACATTAAGATCATTGCCTATGGTCATATTATGCAATTCCTTCAGCTAGGAAAAATAAGCAAGGTCAGGACAGGCATGTATTCAGCAAAAAGAATTGCCAGCTGAAGTTCCTAAATGATTAGCTAACTATCTCCAGCTTGGTGGGCTTGCTGTAGTACGTTTCGTCTTCACTGCTGTCCTAGAAAACTGGGAGAAGTAGGCTGAGTCAGGTGGCTGATTGCCAAATTCTTCTTAAAAGTGTTTACTGTCCTCTTGGATTTCAAGTTCTCAGTTCATTCAGTACATTGTTTATAGCTTTCTCCAAGCTGATGCATAATCAAAGGCCAATATCTGTTCTATGATATGATAAATACTGCCTACAAAAGTATTTCAAATGTTTTGTACTTTAGGCTACCATTTTGCTGGGAAAAAATATTCCTCTAAAACATTGTTTAATAGGCATCCAGAGTTCAAGTGCAATCCCAAAAATTATCTGGAACTGGTTTTGCTAAATCAGTATTATTCTGCTGTGCCTCAGGATTCACTGTACCTTTTTCTTTTGAGGCAAAAAGTTAAAATATAGTAAGCCCCCCCCCCCAAAAAAAATTGGGTAAGATGGTATGCTCCAGGAGTTATTGGCTATGCTGACCAAGGCTGATGAGAGTTACAGCACAAAACTCTGGTGG
Organism: Python bivittatus; assembly: GCF_059951505.1. Classification (NCBI taxonomy): domain Eukaryota; kingdom Metazoa; phylum Chordata; class Lepidosauria; order Squamata; family Pythonidae; genus Python; species Python bivittatus. The sequence continues at coordinate 43,782,870 of NW_028277112.1, read as the reverse complement.
CATAAAATTGCATTAACTTATTAGGTAGGAAGTAGAAGTAACTTATTAGTGGCATGATCGTTATCTTAAGATAGAAATCATTAGGCAACAGCTGTGTTGGAACACTGGTGCAGACCTAATGTACTATTAATGTGAGTCCAGTAGTACAGGAAAATTTGTGAGAGTCCAAAATGACCATCACTTAGGATAAAGATTCCAAATTCAAGCATATCAAAATACTTATAAATCATGTTTCAGTGTAGATTTAGTGATGCAGTGATGGTTACTACTTTTGACCAACATATTAAAGTAAATTATTTACATAGTTCCTGTTTTGCAGCCTATTTCGCATCTCTATGCAGCTATTCTGGTCTGTGTCACTCCTTGGAGATACATATTTGTGAAATCTGGCCTCCAGCATAATTTAAAATCAAATTTCTGCTCATTTTTTAAAAAAAATTCAGAAAACAGATGCAGTCTTTGAACTATGTGGACTTCTTCCTGTAGTTTAATCCTTAAACTTTGTGTTAGTGGTAGGCTGTTGATAAGCTAGCTAGGTCCTGCCATTCAAGGTAGATAGATCCTGCCATGCTTGGGAAAATGATCGCCCAGGTTGTTTACATCCACAGTGCCTGTGTGAGGAGGATCTCACATCAAAGAATTTAAAGATGGTGCTTAGGATTTGCAACAAAGGCTGCAGTCTTGAGTGCTTCCATTAATTTATTTTGTCTCCCCAGGGCTACCTGTTCCCTCCACATCCCCCCATCCCAGGTTGACAGGATTTCTCTTTGGATGGTATACAAAGGAAGGTTCTGTCTTAAGAGTAAATATGCATAGGATTTCCCCTGTTTCCTCAGCGTTATATTAACACATTTATTTCCATCATTGGCCAGTACAAGTTTCCTATGTGTAAATTGTGCCATTTGGGCAACATAAGCACTACTACTTACCTCTAAACAGGAGTATTGGAATGATCAGGGGTGTCCGCAGGGTATGGTGAAAGAAGTCAAGATGATGGCCAGAACAGTGCAGTTGGAATTCTGGCAGTTGTTTATGTGTGTGGCACATGTGTGGCACATATTAAAAAAACAGGTGGAGCTTTCATCACACCATCGCAGCCACCACCTTGACTTTTTTTGCCACACTCTGCAGACTAATGATGGCAGGTAATAATTTTAAGGGTGAAAATAAAGATCATGCCATTAATGCCAGCATACTAGCAATGATCACTCACGGGTCATATCTTATCAGATCTGGATTCATATTGCCTATAGGAATGTAAATGTGTATCATTATTAGGCCTGTTTTATTCCTGAATTAAGATCATGTTTGTCAAATTCCTTTAATTCTCCTAACAGGATGGCAGCATAAGCAGGCATTATTGTCACTTGGCCTGGGGTGGGGAGGGAATACTTCACGTGTGGGGATGGCTAGCCCCATAGAGGCCTGCTGTCTTCAGCCCCAGATTCTTCATCTTCTTGGACCCTCCTTTTCCTCTTTTTTAGTAATGTTTTTAAATTTTGATGTTTTATGTATCTATATGTGTTTATTGTTTTAATGTTTTGTGTGAGTCGCCCAGAGTCCCCCATTGGGGGGAGATGGGCGGGGCAGAAATTTAATAAATAAATAAATAAAATAAAATGAAGAAATTATGAACCCAGAGAGACTGCTACGATGATCAATGACTAAATTCAAGAAGAAAAAGAATGACATCTTAGGAAAGCTCATAGGGGAAAATGGCAACCAGCTTAGATAAAAATACAAATTATCCCAGCAGATAACTTACATTGGTCAAGATGGTCTGCTCCGGAAATGATCACTTCGAAGTCATTAGTCATGAATGACAGCAAATACCCCAAGAAAGGGGACAAAAAGAATAGGCGACTTAAATCAATGGTCAGACTGCTTTATAGATGACCAGTTCATTCATGTCAGAAAGGAAGATGCGTAGCAAGGAAGCCATGGACAGTTTTGCAGGGTATCTAGAGGAGGCTTAAGAAGAAACAGGAAAGGCAGGAGCATTTGAAAACTGTGCTGGAGGCAACTGTAGTGAACTGGGGACAAAATGAAAGGCAGCTGTGGTGTAGTGCTTCTGCCTGAATGGTATCCTCACTAATACCTTTGGAACAGACCAGAGATGGATCTGGCATTAGAATACATCAAAAGCTGATCAAGAGCAGGGATGGGGGAATTTCCATCGGAGGGCTTTGCACAAAGTCAAAGCAACTCCCAACCTCTTTCATCCCATGATGTTGGCTCTGTGCAAGGGCTGAGTCTCTTAATTTCAACTCATCTGTAATGCATTTGAAAGTACAGTAAAAATAGTCCAGCTGCTGGTCTATCTTGAAAAAGAGGAAGCAAATACAGCCGACATGAATAGCAAACCAACTGGAATGCTTCCAATCATCAATAAGAAGAGGTAGGACCTGCTATATATTGGCATGGTGACCAGATCAGGCAATTCATTAGCAGTGGTACAGTTGTGTAGAAGAAACTAACTGGAGCTAGAGTAAAAAGTTATATGGAGCATGTTAAAGTCAAACTGTTAGAAACCCAAATTTAAGGCTTGCTGAATCCACGTACTTTAAAGCAGGGTTTAATCCTGAATCCACGTACTTTAAAGCCAGCTGGGGAATTCTGGGAGTTGAAGTCCACCCATCTTAAAGTTGCTGAGGTTGAGGAACCCTGCTTTAAAGCACCAATATATGTGTTAGTATGTAACCTGTGTATTCACTGCTTCTATTTCTTAAGCCTATTTCACCATTGCAATCAGGTGAAATTTGCCAAATTCTTATTCAGATTAATGATTAGAAATACTGAGCACTATAGTTTTTGACATCAGCTATTATTTATTAACAGTTGTATATTAACATTTCCTGTGATCTTTTCAGGAGAAGTAGTGTTACCGCTAATTTCTTCCTCAAAAATAAAAGGCCATTTTTATTTCTGTATAGCAGTTTTATTATCCCATGTAACAGGGTTTTTTAAAATCATTTATTAGGTGGCTATAAAGGTAGAAAGAAGATTTGATATTGATGCTCATTTTCTTTTGTAGAATAGACACTGATTAACTTTCAAGCTCTTCCAGATTATTTATTTAGGCCATTGTTTCTGCAATAGTACTCTGTCATCATACAGACTTTTTAAAAAAATATTATTTGTTTAAAGATAACTTGCAGCTGTTTATGTATGCTAATTCTAGTGATATTCAACCACGTGACTGAGGGATTTCTTCAGTGCATTCAGTGTAGATCGGCATAATTTTATATTCCTCACCCTTTATGCAGCGCAAGGATATTATTGGAATTATGGCAATATGAAGCTTTTAATTAGGAATTGGGTTTCAAAGAGGTTTGACCATCATTGGAAAGGCTGTCAATATTGTTTTCTCAGATGGCTGATTTCTTCTCAGTATACTTTCAAGGATGGAATCCATGGGAAATCTAACCTTCCCAGCAAACTTATATGGAAATATCTTCAGACTGATAGCAGCACAATGTCAATTACATTAAAAAAAAAACTTATACTTTTTCTGTGTAATGTAACAAAAGTTGGCCTGTGGACTCTATATTGGTTCAACATGATGCTGTTGTAATGTGATTGGTTTGTTTTTGGCTCAGGTGATGTGCAGATCCACCCAAAGGAAGAGCTAATGATAGAATCCATAGTGAATGGGTCTACATCAGTGTTTCTCAACCTTGGCCACTTGAAGATGTGTGGACTTCAACTCCCAGAATTCCACAGCCAGCACACTGGCTGGGGAATTCTGGGACTTGAAGTCCACACATCTTCAAGTGGCCAAGGTTGAGAAACACTGGTCTACATGTTATGATTAGCTAAAGGCAAGCAGAACACATTATGGCTGAGTATGCTGTATAATTTTATTTGTTGATTATTAGATTTATATCCTGCCTTTCATTCAGAAGCTCAAGACCACACATATAGTGCTCTTCCTCCTATTTTTCCCCACAGCAGGGATCCTTTGTGGCACATTAGGCTGAGAGACAGTGACCGGTCCAAAGTCACCCCATGAGCTTCTGTGCTGAAGTTGAACTAGAATTTGAATTTCTTTGGGTTTAGTCCATAGCTTAACTACTGCACCCCATGTAATCAAGGAAATAAAATCATGGCTGGTGTGGGTCTTCCGTGCTGTGTGGCGGTGTTCTGGAAGTTTTGTTTCCTAACGTTTCGCCAGCACCTGTGACCGGCAGCCCTGCTCCTGCACTCTGAAGATGCCGGTCACAGGTGCTGGCAAAACGTTAGGAAACAAAACTTCCAGAACACCGCCACACAGCACGGAAGACCCACACCAGCCATCGTATGCCGGCTGTGAAAGCCTTCAGAAATAAAATCAGTTTACCAATTAAGTCAAAATCAGTCAGTAAAATTAAATCAATAAAATATTTTTCTCCAAGTCACCATTTTCCTAAAGCTATGGGGATGTGCTGAAAGACTTGTTAAGCTTATGATAAGGGCAGCTAAACTTGTGATTAATAGGCATGAACCATGATTCTACAGTGGTTGATTCTAAGAGTTTATAGAAGCCCTTTTGTGAAACAGAAGAACTTCCTTACAGATCTCAAACGAGGTAAAATAGTTGGTTTGCCTTTTATTGGTGTAAGGAAACCTACTTGATTTATGTAAGAATGCAGATAAAATAAATATAACTCCTTTGAAAGCAATGTATATTTTAACTACACTTTGGATCTCAAAAAATTGTTGAAAAACCATGTTGTTACACTGCTCATCATAAAGGGATAAATGTAGCTGAAAAGTTCTGTGTAAGTTATAATAATTGTGAATAATCACACAGCTTGATTTGCTGCACTTCTATAGATTTCAATATGGAAAATAGGCAAAATAAGCAAGCAGCTGAAATGGAATGGTCAGGCAATCAACTTACGTTGCTGACCACTTGCATATATATTCTCTAATTTTATAGATTAAATGGTGCAAAAGGCTTGACATGTTTAACCTTTATTAAAATCTTCACACAATGTCTTCTATACATTTCTTTCTAGGTGAAAATGAAATTCTTGATACTTTATACAGTATTGCCAGCAAGAATAAAATCTGGAGATCTTATATTGGCATGGGTTATTACAACTGCTCAGTCCCTCAAGCCATTGTGAGGAATTTGTTGGAGAACGCTGGATGGTAATCTTCCATTTTTATCATTAAACACACACATACACACACATTGCGTTGTCCATGTCAACATGTTGGAGAACATTTGAACACCCACAGTTCTACTTTACAGTGATTCAAAAGATGTTCATGAGAGAAAATACAACTATAAAAAAAATGTAAAAATATCTTTATATTTGCCATTTTCCTAGCTATAAAATTTGAGCATAAATATAAAATCAGAAGTTATATAAGCAATCGTAATGCATTCATTCATTTATATAAAAAATTAGCCAAATTACAGTGGGTAAGAATCTTGCTGTTAATTTCTCAGAGTACTGCTGTGTGTATGGTCTGTTTCTGCAGTGCCTACAACTTGTAAATTCATTTCCTAAATATATGTAGAATATAAAAAAATACAAATGCTGAAAGATAAGAATGCTTATTTGCACCTCTTCCTATGGTTACAGTAGCCTAGTGTGAGAGCTACACGTCACTACTAAGACTGCAAATGAAGCTTAGGATACATTACTTGTTTCTCAGACCAGAAGGGTGATCTGCCTAAGCCCTATCACTACTCTGCCTGGGAAGAAAGCCTGTTGTTGTTGTTTATATGATTTTTACTGAAACTTTTTTAAAAAAAGAAGATAAAAACGAATACAAAGTAATACAAAGTAATACAAAGTAAGGAAGAAAAAAGAAAAAGCAAGCAAGCAAAGAGAATGCAAAAACTGCAAATAAAGAAAAAAAAGTTGAAGAAAATAGAAAAGAAAGAAAAAAGATACAAAGAAGGGGCTTCTGATATTCTTCACAGCAAAGTACAATAATATTTTAACCTCTCTCTCTAAAGTTACATCATAATACTCGTCTTTCTATAATCTATCCTGTCTAATCATCAAAGCCATAAATCAAGTTCATTTTTTCATTTTTATACAAAAAGTCCATAAGAGGTTTCCAGTCACCAATAAATGTAGATAGTGTATGTATCTACATTTGTAATGTAGAGAATGTAATGTAGAGAAAAAAGAATTTTGCTTAAGATTTAGAGCAATTCCAGAACAACGTGGAGAAGATATCAGAGAAAAGATTGTCAAGCCTCTGTCTAATTTCCTGGATTGGGAGGAAGATGACTAATGGATAAACAGTTAGAAAAAAGCCATGAAAGATTATTTCAGTATATGATTACTGCAGCGAGATTATTATAGGCACAGAGATGGAAAGATTCAACACTACCCACTATGGAGGAATGGTTGGTGAAATTGACAGATCTTGCTGAGATGGATAAATTAACATATTTGATTAGGGAAGAAAGCCTGTTGTGATATGTTCTTTCATTCTCTCCAGCCCAAAAAAGCAACCTTGATAGATACTGAGGAAACTCACCCCACTTCTTGGCTCCCTCCCTCCCTCCTTCCTGAGGGCAAGAAGCCATTCCTTATCCTGCCTGGTGGATTCAAGGCTTGGTTTTGCCCCTCTAGCACATTTTTTCTTGCCACAAAACAAATGCAGCAAGGCCACCTGTAGCGGGAGAAGCTGTTGGGCGCACTGGAGTGTCAGTGTTTGCATGCTCCAATTAGCCAGTTGGCAGGAGCTGTGGAAATATGGAGATTCTTGTGAGAAGGTGTAAATATGACTCTGAGAGTTTGGCATATAAAAATATTGGCAGTGTGGAGGCTCCTATACACTATTAAGTAACAAATGTGCGTCTGTGCACAGCTCAGAACTTCATGATTCATATCAGACAAACAAAGGTGCAACTCTTTCACATGACCCCCCCTTTTTTTTGCCAAGCATAATACGGAGGGGGGGGGAATAATACAGCTGTCAGCCAGTCAGAGATTTTTATCAGCTTTAGATTATTGATTCATTTATTTCATTTGTACAGATCTGCCTATAAAGGTCATGGTTCTAAGTAAATAAGCATACTTTGTTTTTAGATGATATATAGAAGAGTTACATCAGATATCACATTTGTAGGAACATTCTGTTCTGGATAGTTAGCTTAATCTAGTAATTGTTTCTCAATATGGCATTACCCCAAATATTAGGATCTGTAAAGCATTCCTAATTCTTTCCATTATGGTTGGCCCTGAGGTCAGATGCCCTTATAACTTTCAAAACAGGTCCATTCAGTTTTTGTTTTTAAAGGTGTTTATTAGTACAAAATGATTATGCACTCATAATAAGAAAGAAGAATTTACAATGCTTGGCATCCTGAATCACAGAATCCATTAACAGGGCCACTAGCCTCATTGCCAGCTTGAATGCATACGAGATAAAGATTCTGACCTATTTCTTACAAGGTCCTCCCATTTTAAGGCTATGCTCCCATTTTAAATCTTTGCCTGTACCTGTACCTGGAGGTCCGATTAATGCAAGTAACAGTCATTCTGCAGGAAGTTCTGTTTTGATTGCTGATCAGTGAAATTCACATGAAGCTGGCCAGTATAAAACTGACTTAAGGAAAAAATATTTAGAAGGAAGAAGACAGAAAATGAAGGGCTGTAGGTTCACTTACCTAATGGACTAATCTACACATGTCAGGTCTATAAAAATGCTCTGACCCTTTCCTTTCCTTTCCTTTCCTTTCCTTTCCTTTCCTTTCCTTTCCTTTCCTTTCCTTTCCTTTCCTTTCCTTTCCTTTCCTTTCCTTTCCTTTCCTTTCCTTTCCTTCCCTTTCCTTCCCTTTCCTTTCCTCTCCTTTCCTCTCCTCTCCTCTCCTCTCCTCTCCTCTCCTCTCCTCTCCTCTCCTCTCCTCTCCTCTCCTCTCCTCTCCTCTCCTTTATTTTAGCAACATAGACTATTGACACATGTACCCTATTTTTTGTATTTTCACAGTGAGAACTAGGCATAAAATAAAAAGGCAGAATACATTGTACACTTCATTCAGTCTAAGAGTGGGCAGCCATTGGCTGTTCATGTTTTTTTTTTCCTGAATGAGAATAGATTTCCTCTTATAATACTGACCACATTATTACAGTTGTGTTGTTAAAAAGTGCAAGGTTAAATGTGTTCTTTAAATTATTTGGAGCTGTTCTTTTTATTTACATACAATGCAAAGAACAGGAAAAGTTAATTCTAAAAACATAAATGGCTTGGCTCAATAGCCTACTATCAGCTGTTAGCAGCATAATGTCGTAGGACAGTGTTAGACTGTGCACCCTGGTTGTGCCTGGGTTCCTGAATGACTTCAGACTATCGGTCTACAGCAGTGTTGCCCTAGAAACTGAGCTAATTAAGTAAGTGATGTGACATGAACATAAATGAATGGGCAGGGAATTGAAAGTATGTTTGGTTTCTTGAGGGACTGGACTATCAGTCTAGACTTAACCCTAGAAACCCACTGTACCTTTAGTCATTTTTGCTTGCACAATATTTATTTTTCATGTGCTACATTTGATTTACTAACACAACACAATTTTTATCAGTTTTGCAATAAATAACAGTAGTCTGTGCAGTAATATTTCATGTGAAAATTATGTTTAGAAACAGTACAATATATTTAAACTGAGGTATCATTAGGAAGGTTAACTTTTACACTCAGATCCTGCAAAGTCAGTTTAAGTCTGTCTTAACTAGGGCACTGCAGAAATCCAGATTCAAAGGGGAAAATGTGATTTGATTTATTTGCAGGCATGAATATATTGTCTGTCAAGAATGCCCTAAGGCAGCAGTGTGCATTCCTGGCCCTTCATAGCTGATGTGCAATCTCACGTGGTTTAATGTGCTCCCAACAGATACAGTACTGCACGCACATTCACACAAGCTTGGAATCCCAGCCTTAACCCTATCCAATCTGTAGTTTGGTAGTTTGGGGTCCAAGGAATCTTCCCACCAGTTCTGGATATATTAGGAAGCCCTGTATTTATATTTCTGGAACAAAAATACCTGTAGATGGATGACAAGTAATTTTAAAAATGGTAGGATTTTCCAAAGTAGTTTGATGTATGAGTCAATAGTCTACCATTCCAGGCAGGAGATTTAAAAGTTTCCACTGAGCATATACAAGCCCACAGCCATTCTTAAGCTACATCTTTAAATCATGAATAAAATAGTGATATCTGTCAGGGCATATTATTCATTTATTAGTAAGTGAGCTGGTCCCCCAGGTGTTTTTAGCTCATTTAGACATTTTTAAAATTAATCTACAAAAAATGATATGGGACTTGAAGGGGAAGAAAGAACATATATATGTGGTTTCCCGCCTGGAGGTCCCCCCAGTATATGATTCTTACTTTCCACAAATGCCTAAGTGAATAATATTTCAAGCCTAGTTTAAGTACAAGTCAATTTCTGAATACTGTCTTTGACAGCGCTCAGTTATGCCATAAGAAACTTATCCAAGGCATTGTGTTGAATGCAAACGACTTAAGGCTGTGAATTTCCAAGTAAATGAGGGGGGAGGGATCTTGAACTATTTTATGCTAAAAATCAAAGCCATACATTTTTAAAATCCTTTTTTTAGAGCTGTCAATCATATACCTTGTCAAATATATATATATTCCATTTTGCTGAGCATCTGGAATAATAGACCACTCTTAGATTATCAAACGTTCATAAAACAGTCCCTTTTGGATTCTAGCATGGCATTTGGTCTGCCATTGGTGTTCCCTAGAATTGCCTGGCAACAGAATTACTTACAGTGTTTTATACACAGTGCTTCTCTATATTCCTTTCAGTATTTTTATTTAATATGCGTTAGCATGAAATCATTAAAATCTGGATAAAAATAAAGATTCTGAACTAGTACTCCAGTAGCACCAAAACCCAACTAACCCCTGTGTTTTGTGTGTAAATGTGCTTTAAAGAGAAATAAAAATTGAATAAATAAATCAGGATCCCTTATCACTCCCCTAATAATATTGTAGTATTTAAGATACATACATTGCTTTTTTATATGCAAAGTTAATATTTTTATTTTTATGTATCTTTCTTCTTCAAGGCCATGTCCCTCAATTTATCCTCACAATAACAATCCTGTGTTGTTGGGCTAAGAGAGACTACCTGGCTGGAAGACACCCACTGAGCTTACATGACTGAGAGTACATAAGAATTTGGATTTCCCCAATAAAAGCCTTGTGTGTGTGCGCGCGCACGCACGCACCTTAGAGTCAGTGTTGAGCCTTGGCAACTGCCTGGACAAATCCCTGCAGTTTTCTTAGCAAGGTTTTTCAGAAGTAATTTGCCATTGTCTGCTTCCTGGGGCTGAGAGGGAGAGTGACTGGCCCAAGGTCACCCAGCTGGCTTCGTGCCTAAGGTGGGACTAGAACTCACGGTCTCCCGGTTTCTAGCCTGGTGCCTTAACCACAACACTAAACTGGCTCTCTCAAAGTCTAGTATGTTCAACCGTGGCAACTTTCCAAAGCCTGGTCTTCAACTCCCAGCCAGCAAGCTGAGAATTCTGAAGTCCACCCATCTGAAGTTCCCATGGCTAGAGAACAGTGATCTAGCACCTTGACCAGTATACCTCACTGGCTGAACTGCAATTTTATATTTTTTCTTATATAAAAAAAACAAAAAAACTTAGTACCAAAAATAGATTGATAGGGTCTACCTTGAGAAACATTTTGCTTGTTGCAGATGTGCTCATTAACCATTTTTTAAAAAGTGAATCTTTCTGATTTTGCAAATTATTGTATGGCTTCTATGTGAGGTCAAACTATAGTATAGCTTCATAGTTTGGCATTATATTTATGGGAGGATACAGAATATTATTCTTAGCAACTATTTATCTCTCTTTCAGCATGACAGGATTTTTTTTTTGAACAAGACAATATCAAGCAGAAAAAGATCAAAGGGGTCAAATAATTCAAAAATAATCTCCCTATATTGGAAATAGAGCAAACCAACATTAATGTTAAAAGATTGCACTTAGATTCAGAGAGTATCTTCTGTCAGCAACATAATTGCATTCTTAGAATTATTAAGCCTCGTGCATATTTTCTGTTGGTACATCTCTGAATTTATATTTATAACAATCAATTTTGTCAAATGATATTAAATATTTGTCCATCCCTTTGACAGTGGCTGGGGTAATATTAGAAATATGGTTCTGTAGTATTCTCTGAACTGGTAAAAGCTTAATGGGAGAAATCTGTTGCTTTTAATAGGGTTACTCAGTATACTCCTTATCAGCCAGAAGTATCTCAAGGCAGGCTGGAGAGTTTGCTAAACTACCAAACTATGGTGTGTGATATCACAGGAATGGATGTGTCCAACGCCTCCTTGCTGGATGAAGGAACTGCTGCAGCAGAAGCTATGCAATTGTGTCACAGGTAACAACCTCAGAACAAAGGAATGCTTTTTGTGGGTAGAAAGTTCCTCAGGACTTTAGTGCTGTGGGCAAGGTTGTCCACAAGGCATAGTCAAAAAAGTCAAGATGCACATAAAAACAAGTGAAGCTTTGATCACACCATCATGGCCACCCTCTTGACTTTTTAAATCATAACTTGGAATACTTAATTATATTGAAGAGACTGAAAACAGCCCATAGGCTTACAATCTAAATGACAATATGAGGAAGAAACAGAAAAGGACACAAAAGGAAGATATAATGTTTCCAGGGTGGCCATTGATAAGTTTGGGGGAAGTCATATTTGTGGGCAAATAAGGTACGAGGGTAGTCCTTTTCCTCTGTTAGCTCCATTCCCAAAATCTGTTGTTCAGAGATATATGAACAGGATGCGCTGTTCAGTTATCACAGTTCATCACCCCTATTAGAGCCAGGGATTTATTTAATCCACTTTTAATAAGAAAATCATGACTTATTTCATAATCATTTCCCTTTGTGGAATTCAGTAGACTGTGGGCTTGAGTTTCCTTTGCTAAATTTCCTGGAAATATAAATCTGAATTATAGAGCAGGAGATGTCAAAGCCAACTAGGAACAAGAATGTTTTTGCCTGTGTAATACAAGCAGTGGAAACTTACTGGCTTACAGTTAATTTTTTATGACCCATATTTGAAGTAATTCTATTGTTTTCTCCTTCCAACAGGCATAATAAGCGAAAAAAGTTTTATGTCGACATCAGATGCCATCCTCAGACGATAGCTGTGGTGCAGACTAGAGCAAAGTAATGTTTAATTCAGATGTTTTAATAAAAAATAAAATAGACAAAATGCTTAAAGTTATTTCATAAGAGGGTCTGCCTTAATAAGATTTACGAAAAATGAAACATGCCTATTGCTCACTTGAAACAATTTCTGTTGAAAGGCAATCAAGCAGACCTTTAACTGTGTATTCAATATTCTTGCTTGAATTTCTTTTTCTTTTTAAAATCATGTTTACTACTGGGAAATGACTTGCTTTGTTTTGGTATGTCATTCTTGCTTTCCAGATACACTGGCATAAATGTGGAACTGAAGTTGCCTCATGAGATGGATTTCAGTGGTAAAGATGTCAGTGGTGTCTTGTTCCAGTACCCAGACACTGAGGGAAAGGTAGAAGACTTCACTGGCTTGGTTGATCAAGCCCATCAGAATGGGGTAAATGAAGCAATAATAATATTTCCAACCTCCATATATATCCAGCAGTGTAACTGAAGATGTAGATGCCTGCTTTTCCAATCTAGTAAATTATTGGATTATAACATTTCTGTACCTGCACAAAACTGGAATCCATTTGATCGCAATAAAGGCAGCTTATCTATACAGGTAGTCCTCACTTACCACTGCCTCATGCAGCAACTGTTCAAAGTTACGACGATGCTGTAAAAATAACTTTGTGACCAAGGCATGCATTTATGACCTTCACAGTGTTCCTTAGTCACATGATCACCATTACAGTCAGTACACGTTGTCCTGTGCCTGACCTCTTTTTCCCCCCCTTTGCAGAGTGGAGGGATTGAAGAGGAATGGATTACAAGAGAGTAAGCAGGCACACAATGGGGAATACACTGGCTGTTTGCCTAGCATGCTTGGGGTTGGGAGCCTTGAGCTAGGCAAACAGCCGGTGCTAGCCCATTCTTTTTAATGTGTATTCCCCATTGTGTGCCTATTTACTCTCTTGTAATCCCTTCCTCTCCAATGAATGTAAACACAAACATTAATTCCCTTCTTACTAATTATCCCAGCACAGGGGTAAGCATTCCAAAGGGTGGAGGAGTAAGGAAAAAGGAAAACTGAAGTAAAATCATAAGCACAATCATAGTCACATGTTTGCCCACTTAGTGACTGCTTTGCTTAATGATCAAGTTCCCGGTCCCAATTGCAGTCACTAAACAAGGACTACCTGTTTGCAAAATCCCCCATATGAGTAAATACGCCATTTCTGTTACCATAAATGAACATTTCTTGCATGTATCCTTCTGCTGTCTTCCACTATAAAGCAACCCCTGAATGCTTTATGTCAGTGTTGTCCAAACTTGGCCACTTTAAGATGAGTGGACTTCAACTCCCAGAATTCCCCAGCCAGCCATTCTGGGGAATTCTGGGAGTTGAAGTCCACTCATCTTAAAGTGGCCAAGTTTGGACAACACTGCTCTATGTAATCATTATACCGGATTATATACGACCTCTTGTGTTTCCCCATGCATTCATTGAACATAAAATTAATGTTTTCTGTCATTGTTACGGGTGATGTTTTTTCCTGAGAGGTGTTCTTAGACAGCCCAGGTAACTCTTGCTGTTATCTAGATGGCTTTTTGGGAAAAGGTCTAACTTTGGCACTGGCTTCTCTTGTATCAGAGTCTTGTCTGCTGTGCTACCGATCTCCTTGCCCTCTGCATCTTGAGGCCTCCAGGAGAGTTTGGAGTTGATGTCGCTGTAGGTAGTTCCCAGAGGTTTGGGGTACCTCTTGGGTATGGAGGACCACATGCTGCCTTTTTTGCGGTCAAAGAGAATTTGGTGCGAATGATGCCCGGAAGGATGGTGGGAGTTACAAGGTAGGTTCACTTTCTGCTGAAAATTTGAATCCATGTTTTTCTAAGTGCTGAAGGGATTATTGGTGGACTGTGCAAATGTTTATTCTTCTTCTGTATTTTCCTTTTCATGAAGTGTTTTGAGCATCTCTCTTGTGAACAGCTGTCAAACTTTCTGAAAGAATTTGACTGTTTTTGTGTGTATATATTCACTAATATATTGTTTCTAATCCCCCACTATCCAGAAAGCATGTTTTTTTAAACTGTATATTTCTGCTTAATCTTAGATCATAATTAATTTTATATAACTAAATCTTACTACTGAAATACATGGAAACTTACATCAAATCAAGTTTACTTTCATACACACACACACACACAAATTCATATACATATATGCAAACATACTCACATAGTATATATAATGATGTAAAGTCTTTCTGTAGTCTAAAAGTTAATCTTGCCTGAACTAAAAATGTAGGAGGTGCCATTAAAAAAATAATGTTGCTATATATAGGATTCAAGGACCTATAATGTTGCTATATATAGGATTCGAGGACCTATAATAAAATAGACTCAGGGATTTCTTTGGTTTGAGGTAAAAATAAAAACCCCATTATGCTTTTCAATAATTAAGGCAGATACAAGAGAACACTTACAGAGAAAAAATAGCATGTAGAAGCCCAGCATTTTCCAGTTCTTCCCTTCCGATTAAGGGGTTCCTTTGCACACAGGAAGGCTTCTGTGTCTTCTCAAAGATTCCTCATTTAGTTCTTTGCACGTGTCTCTTCACACACACAGATAGGCCACTTCTTTTCAACATGCGGGTTGATGGAACATGACAGTTGTAGGGGACATCATTCTCCAGGCCAGGTTTGTTAGTTTCCCAAGTGCATCCAGTTGGCCAGTGTGTGAAGGCTGGGCTAGATGGACCTATGGCCTGATCTAGCAGGGCTCTTATGTTCTTAATGGGAGCTCTATATCCATAGTATTGTGTGTACAGAACTCTAGGTAAGGTCAGAATGTGTTTATCACAAATAGAATGCTCATTGTCCTTTCCTAAAGAATATATAATAGATCCTCAGTCCCCAACATGTTGCCAGTCCCCAGCAGTGTCCTCACTAGCATGTTCCTTGGTCCACTATGTATTCTGACCTTCCTAATTTTAACTTTCTTTAAGATTCCTTTAATTAAAAACCTGAATGAGAAACTGGGTTGAAAGAAAGCAAAGCACCAGTTTTAAGCATAATCTAGATTTCCAACAATGCCTTTGGACCTCACCTAAATCCTAAAGGGGTTAATACAGTGGACTCTACCCCCATATTTTGTTACCTTTTGATATGTGATATTTTGTGACTGGCCATACACAGCATGACAGCTGTTGTTTGTCCATGGCATGCTCTCAAAAATGTAAAAAAGAAATAGGGCAAGATCTGGGATGCAGGAATTCTGAACGCCAGTAGATGGCAGCAACAGGTGATGCTTTTCTATGTCCCTTGGCTGCCATCTAGTAGCTATTCAAATCTTTGTATCCCAGATCTGGTACCTCTACTAAAAAAGTTAGGAATCCTAAATTTAAATTAAGGACTGCATTCTCCATGATCACACAGCTTGAGTAAACTCTTTGAGATGTCTTGTTTCAAATTCATAATGCAATTTGTCCAACTGTAGTGTTGCATGTGGTTTAATTTCAGGTGATAGCAAAGGGAAACTGCCTTGATTCAGGAACAGTTTAGGAAGTTTCATATTCTACATTATTCCTTTTACCATACCTTTTTTTATATATATAAAATGAATATTGGGTCATTTGTTTGTTTGTTTGTTAACAAAACCAAATAGCCTTTGTCTGTTTAAATCAAAGAAAGTAATATATTTTTCCTCTGTGTATGGTGTAAGAGATGCTAATGGAAAAGAAGTATACAGGCTTGCACTGCAAACTCGAGAACAGCATATCAGGAGAGATAAAGCCACTAGCAACATCTGCACGGCACAGGTGAACTTTTCTTCAGTCATTGATTAAAAGGCTAACTTAGATGATTTAATGCCAGTTTTACTGCCAGAGTTGACCCCGGGACTTATTCAATCCCAATTTCTGCTTCTTAGGCCCTTTTGGCTAACATGGCTGCGATGTTTGGAGTTTATCATGGTGCAAATGGATTAAAGCACATTGCCAAGAGAGTGCACAACGCTACTCTCATCTTAGCAGAAGGTGAGTGAACCTTCAGACATAAGAATACCCCGCCCAAAAGCAGCAATTTTGATATTGGAGAATGTGAATAAACTCACATCAGTACAGTATAAAGGATAGTGATTCCTAGGACAGGTTTGTAAAACAACTTAGAACAATTCAAGACTAGTAATATGAAAAGTCAGTCATCAGTGGTACCAGCGTATTTGCTGATAGCAACCAAATCATAGGAACCCAAAGGCAATTGCACACAAACATTGTGAAAACCTGAGTGGGCAATCAGTTCGTGTTTGTTTCTGTTAGGTCTGAAGAGAGCAGGTCATCAACTCCAACATGACCTGTTTTTTGATACCTTGAAAATCCAGTGTGGGTGTGACATTGAAGAAGTCTTGCAAAGAGCGGCCCAGAGACAGATAAACCTACGGATTTACCCGGATGGCACAGTAAGTGACCGCTTAAGGATACTCAGAAGTGATTCCTAATGCCTTTCTTCATTATCATTCTCTCTTTAAAGAGATAAAGAATATCCAATAAAAGCTTTTCTAAGAAACTCAGTCATTGTTTCAGAAGGGAAGCTCTTTAAAAAGCCTTTGAATGTGTATTAGAAAAAAGAACTTCCAGAAACAATATTGTCAGCAAGGGTCTACATTTACAAAGTCATCTGATTCTTTCACACTTGGATTTTTTTTCTGAAACTTCTGTAGGTTATATTTTAAAATGCCCCAATATTTTATTTATTCCCCTTATATACTTAGAGTAGATAACATTTATTGTTACTTTCCACAAGCAATCCAATCCCCTTGTATACTGATCTTTATTCAGGTGGTTCAGATTTGCCTTGTGCGTGGTTTCCAGGTCTCCCATTCAGGCCACAACTGAACATATTTGCATGTACTTTATTATAAGAAATATTGAATGAGTATGGTCATATTCTGTTTATGAATGAACAGATCAGGGAAAATTGCATATAGTTGAGTATCTTTTTCTGTTGGCTTGAATATGATGGGAACATTTTTAATGTTGCTGTTGATAGTAATTAGGACACTATGTATAGTGTATACCTTCATATAGGGAGTGTCAATAAATAACATCTAGACTGTATATTCTATTACTTTTTCAGTGTAAGCTCTTGTAGATATACTGAAACATTTGCACTGATGAACTTACAAGTTATGTCCTTCCTTTCTTCCAACTGTCAATAGCTTGGAGTTTCTCTTGATGAAACTGTAAATGAAAAAGACCTAGATGACCTATTATGGATTTTTGGCTGTGAATCTTCAGCTGTAAGTAGATCACTGATCAGGGAGCTAAATATCTAATTGGTCAACATAGAGCGTAACAGGTCCATAAGGGACATAGTAATGCCTGGATTCTCATTCAATCAGCAATATCACAGAAGATACTGGAAAAAATCTTAACTTTCAGCA
Organism: Python bivittatus; assembly: GCF_059951505.1. Taxonomy (NCBI): domain Eukaryota; kingdom Metazoa; phylum Chordata; class Lepidosauria; order Squamata; family Pythonidae; genus Python; species Python bivittatus. Next base: position 43,765,292 of record NW_028277112.1, on the reverse strand, counting down.
GTGTAATGGGAAGTTCAATAAAGCAACTTGTATCACTCCCAAATTTTAATATTACCCATAACTCTTTCACTTTGAGGCTTCCCAATCTCTGTGTGACTTTACCCTTTTGAAATCAAAAAGATACATAACCTCAATTATCTCTCTGACACCAGTTATCCCTCAGACAAAGATAGTTATCTTAGAAGATATATTTGCAGATTGAAACTCATCTTCTTTTGAAAGTAACTGATCCTGTTCCTGAATTGAGCATGCTTCACTTTTCAATAGATTATGCAAAGATAAATGCAATCACAGCAAAACCGCTGAAACACAGACAGCTTTTTTTTTTCCTAAAATAGTTACTATTCAAGAATGTAATCGAAATTAATTCTGAGTGGGGAAGGGAGACTGACTATTTCTCTTATGTTTGAAAGGAATTGGTTGCAGAGAATATGGATGAAGAAACAAAAGGCATTTTTGCTACTCCATTTAAGAGAACATCAACATTCCTAACACATCAAGTATTCAACAGGTTTGTAAAACTCTTTGGAATTAATTTCTTTCATGCTGGCTGATAAAGTAATACAAAGATGGGAATAAGGGAATTGATATTATTCCAGAAAAAAAATACTGAGTCAAAGCGTGGGACAAGTTAAAAGATTAAGCTACCAAGTTTTCATTTTAGGAACCTTGTTTATCATGCAGCTTTTGAAGGGAAACCGTGTAATGTTGATCAATTAATAGCAAACAACACACAACTAAAGCAAAATACTTATGATTATACTATGGTATGTATCTCTGTGTACATCCATTTAAATCCAAATGTTTCATCATCATATATCTATAGCCTGGCTTGGAAAAATGAATTGTAGTTTAGAGCAAAAATGAACATTAACAGGAAGAAAAACTTATTACTGATCTAACAGAGGATTTGGGGGCATAGATAGTGTTTGGCTTTTATTATTACCCTGTTTGTTAATGTAAAATTTTGTGTCTGCAGCTATCACTCCGAAACAAATATTGTCCGGTATATGAAAAGATTAGAAAACAAAGATATTTCTCTTGTTCACAGCATGATTCCATTGGTAGGTATTAATTTAAAAGGAAAAAAATCATAGTTGTTAGTGTCCTTGAATAAAATCCTGATGGTATGTTTTCTTTCTTTAGGGATCCTGTACAATGAAGCTGAATAGCTCATCAGAACTTATAGTAAGCTGTTTTAACGACTGTATTATTTTTCTGAAATAAGTTCTAGATAACTACCCAACCATTCTTTGTGAACATTAAGGAAACTCAAAAACTTTGGGGTAGATTGCAATCTGCTTCTCTCAAAAAGAACAATTTAGAATCACTTTTTGGTGAGACCAATGAAGAGATGATCTTGTGAATGAGCTCAGTTATTTTAGAACGATATTAACATTTGAATTTGGTTTGCTCATTGGACCATTGTACAGCACAATCAGATTTGCAAGATTCCATTATTATAGCCAATCTCAACAAAAGTAGTTTTAGCCTTCCTGTGGAGTTGATTTCCTGGTCAGATCTATGTAGTGGGGCTGACATGAATCTTGCAAGTCTCATTGTGCCATGCCTCCTCCCCCTTCTTACACTGAATTAGGGGGGCATCTACCTGAGCTTCTTCCAAATATTATCTGTGTTTTGTAGATTGAAGATATGTTTAACCCCTCATTGCTTTGTTAACGGAGCTTGCCCATCTCCATCAAGGTCAACTTCCTTACTCTCTACAATCATTCACTAAGGAATTGTTGTATACTAATCCTGAAGTGGTGTAGAGTCCACTGTTAAGATGACTTTGGCTATTTATTGCAGGTCAGTTCAGGAGGGTAAAATATATTTCACAGTCCAACCTAAAATAATTTACTCAAGAAATAATTCCTCTAGTTACTCTAGAAAAAGTATATTGATTTCATTTTCTGAAATATTTAGCAAAATATGTTCATTCCTTTATGTGAAGAAACAAAGCACTAGAATTCCCCCACCCCCAGTTGACAACCACATTCACAAAGTGTTTGATACAAGGTTCTCCACTGGGTAACCAGGCCTTATGGTCAGCTAAGAGCTGCATTCCATGTTCTTTCTATAATTTATGGACATATATTTTTAACACAAATATGAACTGATTTTTTCTTCTTTTTCTCTGTGCACATATCTGTATTGTAGCCTATTACATGGAAGGAATTTGCCAATATCCATCCCTTTGTGCCTCTGGATCAAGTTCAAGGATACCAGCAGCTTTTCAGAGAGCTTGAGAAAGATCTGTGTGAGATCACAGGCTATGACAAAATTTCATTCCAGCCAAACAGGTAGAAGCAATATTGTTTCATCCGTTGCACTTTGCACAGGCTTAAAACACTCATTTTGCTTTTTCATGTGGTCATTTTCTTTCTTGGTTATCTCTGGAATAAGAATGCCTGATGCATGTGCACTATTTATATATGATAAATGGAACATAACTCTTTGGCCATGTGCACACATGGCAAAACAGACATTTCTAACATTGAAGATGTGTATCAGGCATGCTTCTCATTAATGGAATGGATAACTGCATAGAAAAAATGATTCTGTGCAAGAGAATCCTAAAACGTCATTTGAGTCCCATCAGAGTTACAACAAAATACAGACTGGTTTGGATTTAGATAGTGGAAATGGAAATACTATATTTATCTTGAATGGTTAGAACTTCAGTAGTAACAATCTGATTTCTGGATAGGTGGGTGCTTGGGAAATTTCTGAGTTGCTTTCCTTCATTGTAGTATCCAAGATACAGAGAAATACTGAACCAGACTTTTGTGGCTTGTTTACCAATTTCTCGTATTTCTCAGTTCCCATCACTTGCCTACCTCTCCTAGTAAGAGTATGGCAAATCAGCAGATAGTCTGAGTTTGTGTCATCCAGCTGCACAGGGGCTAGTTAGTTTCATAATCATGGCAGGGAGTGCCTCCTTCTTTGGGGCTGTTTCTGCCCTGGGGTATATTTCTTTATTTTACATTATTTTAACTTGGGAGATAGCCAAATGAAGTTGTGGGGGGAAAGCATGCAACACCAGAAACGTTCTCAGATGAGAGTGGCTTCCTTACTGCCATGGTGTCCTGACTGGTTTTCCCTTCTGGCTATGTGGCTGTCCCCTTTCACTGTGTCATCACCCCGCATCTCCCAGTCACCTTACCTATAAATGACACATCCTTGCCTATGACACATCCGTACATCAGGACAACTCCATTTGCCAGTGACACAGAATAGATGCCATAGAGACAGGCTGGGGTTTGCCAGTGAGGACAACATGCTTTATACAAGCACTGATTTGTGCTGACTCAAGGATGGGCAAATAGCACTTTAATTCAGTCATGGGGAAAAGCTCAGGAAAAAAAAATGTTAATCTGCTTAAGTGACTTGGTTTGCAATATGGATTTAAAAGTGATGAAATTCAGTGTTATTTAATCTTCATTCTCTGCGTGGAATGAAGTATTCCAGTACTTCTATTCTGGAGATTATTAGATTTGTTTAACAGAGTTTTAAAACTGGATGTTGATTGAGACCACTCTAAAAAGTATTATAATAAGCGTTGTCTCTTTGCAGTGGAGCTCAAGGTGAATATGCTGGGCTAGCTGCAATCAAGGCTTATTTAAATGCAAAAGGAGAATGGCAGCGAAGTGTAAGTTACAAAGGTGGACTTTTATCTAAGTTTTGATTTTCTGATCCTCTATGTAGCTAATTATTTTTGGAATGGGAGGTTTTTCCAGTACAAACAGACTTAATTAGTCTGGTTGTGTTCAATGGAAGCTCTATGGGCTGTTTGACATTTGCACAGAGTTCAGTTTGCCTGTTGCTCTGTGAGACAATCTGCCTCCTTTTGCTAGTTTTCATATATTTGCACCATTTTCCTATGTGTTTCTAAGTGCAAATGTCTTTAGATACACAAGCCATTCTGCAAAGATTCCATAGAAAGTACACTATAGTTTTGGGTCAGACTGAACAAAAACAACTGCCTTGTCCATTTCCCACTGAAACAGATGGAGGGAGGGGGCCAAGAGGCACCATATTTTGTATTCTACTCTTGCAAGGGTTTCTATAAATATGTGAAATACTGAGCACTTCATTGATAAATAATTTATTGGTGGGAAAAAGGACACATAGTTGGTTGATCTAGAGAGCTAAACAGGGTTGGCCCTGGTGAGCACTTAGATGGATGATCATCTGGGAAGTCTAGACTGTAGGCTAGACTGGGAAGTCAAAGAAACATCTTGGAAGCAGGCAACAGTGAATCACTTCCATATCAGGACAAAAAAACCCATCAGAGATGTGCCCATGTCAACTTCTGGGAGTTGAGCTTGATTCAAAATTTAGTTTACTTTTAAAGGACTCCCTAATCAGAGTTCCATGCTGTTATTGTTGTTGGGATGATGGTTGCATATGTATCATCACAGCTGAGCTGTACATCTGGGCAGACAAATACCTGCATAGCAGTTGATTGTCTCCTGAAGCTCAATTCTACAGTAGACAAGACAGCCCTTCCTTCCACATTCTGAAACTTGAAGGAACGGTATCTTTGAAAACAAACACAAGATATGACTAACTATCAAACTAGTCAATATGGACTCCCAACAATACCATTTGACTTTGGAATAAAATGTATCATGCACCTCAACATAATAGACTTATTGAAAGTATTTCTTGTATTTATATTTATTTTGTGCCTTCAAGTCAGTGTTGATCCTTGGTGACTGCCTGGACTAGTCCGTGCAGTTTTCTTGTAAGCATTTTTCAGAAGTTGTTTGCCATTGCCTCCTTCTTCTGAGGGCTGAAAGAGAGTGACTGGTCCAAGATCACCCAGCTGGCTTTGTGCCTGAGGTGGGACTAGATCTCACAGTCTCCCAGTTTCTAACCTGATACCTTCACCACTACACCAAACTGGCTCATTGCTTGCATTATCCAGTAGCAAAGAAGTTCTTAATGAGATGCTTCCTCTTGTATCAAGTGAACAGCCCTATGTTCACTGATTAGCAACCTTGAAGCAAAAGTTAGGTTAAAATCAAAGTCATGCTACGATGCCATTGTGCCCAGAAGGGCAATCTAAAGGGTTTTGTATTGGGATTATTAAGACTTTGTTTTTAATCATTGAAGGAAGGAATCTGGTGACATTGTATCTGATAATATCTTTGCTTCCAAATTGGAGATTTTAATATGAATTACTCCCTTGTGAAGAAGTACTAGTCATAAGATAGTTATTGCTTTTAACCTTTTTGCCTACCTTTCGTTATTCTTGTTATCTGATTGACACTTAATGCAAAGCTATAAGCCATGGTTTACCACTCCCTGCAGCCACGTTCTCATATCACACTCAGCCCAAAGCAAAATCTATTACTGCTTAGGTCAATATTTTCAGTGAGTTTAGTCTGTAACATAATTAAGCTGGGATTAGTCAGACAGCTTTCAGATTTAATAAGGGTGTGCCCCGAATTCTCATTATTATGCTTTCAGTTCATGACAGTCTATTCATTTTACCTATTCTTCTCTCCAAAGGTCTGCCTTATTCCTAAATCTGCCCACGGAACCAACCCAGCAAGTGCCCAGATGGCAGGGATGAAGATTCAGCCGATAGAAGTAGATAAAAATGGAAGCATTGATGCAAGCCACCTGAAAGCAATGGTTAGCCCGCTGCTCTTTGTCCTAATACATTCCTCTATCATAAACTATGAACGTCTAGAAAAAGCAGAAGAGAATATTTGTCTTTGAAAATGTTTTTATGCTACAAAATGTATTGGCTATTTTTAAAAATGTCTCGTTGTTTGAGAATCAGTGCTGTGGATGTGGATGTTTTTTGTGGCTATTTACTATTTTCCTCCTTTAGTGTCCTGAAACTGAATATAAGTGAGAATTGCATAAAAGAGTAAATGGTTATGAGAAATATCAGACACCAAGTAGAGTTCTTCCTTTGTGGGTAGATGCCTGATAATCTTCAGTTAAATGATGAGGGGGAAATCTTTGTTAGGGAGCTGCTACCTGATGAAGTTGGTAAGACTGAATTAAATGAACCAGATCTGATTTGATAGGCCTTATATGCCTTTTCCAAACTGATTGAGACAGGATTCTGTTTTTCTTAAAATTTGGCCATGCTCCATATGAGGAGTTGAGAAGGAAGGATCTTGTTTTTATCACTCTGATATTTCACATTGTTGTTATTTTTCCCTTCTTCTTGTAGGTAGATAAGCACAAAGAAAACTTAGCAGCTATCATGATTACCTATCCTTCCACTAATGGTGTCTTTGAAGAGCAAATCAGTGACGTGTGTGATCTGATTCACAAATATGGAGGCCAAGTTTATTTAGATGGCGCAAATATGAATGCCCAGGTGAGAAATAGACAAAGACAAGTCCTTTTAGTTCATGTAAACAAAAATGATTTTTAAAAATACTGGAAAATGGTTGAGGCATGCCCAAATGTTTGACTTAGAAATGGTCAATATAATGGGGCTCCGATGCATGGGATTTGGGCAGTGGGAGCATCGAGGTTCACAAACAGGAGCTGATTTCTCATATTCAGTAACTCTGTAGCCCTGAATATCTGTTCCTGATTGAAATCTTGGGCCACTCTTACACCAATTATTCATAATTTCGGTGTGCAAAAGTTTAAGCGAGTTACCAGTACAGAAAAGGTACAATATTTGGATCTTTTTAGTTTCAAAAAAAGGATGCATCAGGAGAGACACAGTGAAGACACTGTGGTGTGGAGAAAGCAAATAGACACTTCCCCATGTTTAATCATCTGGTTCCACTGAAAAACAAGACAATTGAGTGAGACAAATGAAAATATTTCATAGAGTAAAGTATGTCAGTTGGCTACCAGAAGATGTGGTGCTGGACATCAAATTAGAGGCTTTTGATTGGGAGAATGTAACTACAGTGGTACCTCAGGTCACGAACTTAATTTGTTCTGCGACTCTGGTCGCGACCCGAATTGGTGGCGACCCGAATCAAATTTTCCCATAAGGTTCAATGTAAATATGGTTAATCCGTTCTGACCCCTCCGAATTTGGTCGCCAACCGATTTTGGTCACAAACTGAATCAAATTTTCCCATAAGGTTCAGTGTAATTACGGTTAATCTGTTCTGAACCATATGTATTTTTTTTTTAAACCACAAAAATATGAAACAAAATACAGTACGAAGAGAGAGAACGCTAACCTTGCTTGACGCGACTTCTGGCGTGGAGGACAGGAAGGCGGGTGGGGAGGCGGTTGTTGCTTGGAGGGAGAGTCCCCCTCCCTACAGGAAGCCACGACCACGTGTCACGGCAGGGAAATGGCCGCGGATTCACGGACGGAAGCAAAATTTTGCAAATGGTGCTGTTCGTGACCCGAATTGGTCATGAACAGAAGCGTTCGTGACCCGAGGTACCACTGTATTAGAAACCATTTACTCCAGAATCAAAGCAGCCCATTACTAATGTCTTGCCCTGTTTATGGGCTTCCCAGAAATATCTGGCTGGCTAATATGGGTAACAGTCTGCTAGCTCTGGAAGTCACCTTATAACTTTTCGCACAGCTTAACATGTGGTAATGATATTTCAGTTTTAAAATAGTGACCTAAAATATTTCTTCCTAGCTGAATTTGCTTTCAGTGCATTTAAGGTTGGGGTTATGATAATTTTTATACTGAATAGCTTTGAAAGAAACTATATAGAAAAAAGTAACAAGAGCCCCTCCCCCCATTTTTAAAAATATTTTTTCCTTATCATATTTCATTCTGGGCTCTTAAATTCAGCCATCCTCTAAATATTGTTGTGCCAATATGACTGTAATAGGTCATTAGTACAGAAGCACCATGTCAGGGATGAAAATGGTTTCTGTGATAATGGTCTGATTGACTGATGGGGAAAAAAATCAGTCAGTGGTCAGAAACTATGGAGCAACCCACGGTAACAGTGTGCAGAACCAGAAGTGACAACGGTGGTGGTATTGCAAGACTGCACAGCTTTTGCCTTTCCTACTCCATCTTTCCAGCACTTGCTTTTTCACATGCATAAAGTTTAAAAAAAATGCAGTTGCTAGTGAGACTCGCCAGAGAGGAAGAGTGGGCTCAAAGCATTTGACAAGCCAGCAGGGCTAACTGCAGGGTATGGTCAAAAAAGTCAAAATGGCAGCCACAATGGTGTGATTAAAGTTCCACCCATTTTTATGTTTGCCAAAAAAATTCAAGATGGCAGCCACAAATAATGCAATCAAAGTTCCCCACATTTTTAAAATGGGGGGAGCTTTAATTGCACCATCATGACTGCCACCTTGACTTTTTTTGATCATACCCTGCAGATGCCTCTGCAAGCCAGGTTATGTGATTCCCCACAATGCTCTAAGTCTTTAACACCTAGATTTTGGATCTGACATTTTTCTATCCTTTCCCTGACAGGTTGGCCTGTGCCGCCCCGGAGACTACGGGTCAGATGTTTCTCATTTAAATCTTCACAAAACGTTTTGCATTCCTCATGGTGGAGGAGGACCTGGCATGGGGCCAATTGGAGTGTTAGTGTCTGCTTCTTGTGATAAGAGCATTTATTTTTGTTATTTTTTTCATGTAGACTTTAAAGCAGAAATCTTAAGCATGCTCACTAGGGAATAAGATACATACATAGGATTACCATGTAAGTAAATCAGTGCTATTGGAAGAACCTAATATTGAGATGGAATAGCCAGATCATGTCATCCCTACATGTATTCCTCAGAAATGTCTGGGTGAAAAGCCTAATGAGGATTTCCAGAAAAGGCATCCACTAAGAAAAATATATACCCTGCCTCTTACTCATGCATTCCTCTACTTCTCTGATGTTCAGTGCAATCTGTTTTCTAGGAGCCAGATTGGCCATTAAAATTGGCTCATGATTCCTGTGTATAGCTAGAAAGGTGGAAAGCTAGATGCTGTTCAAGAGAAGAGGAGATTTTCTTCCTACTCTGACTTGGAGGGTCAGAATGAAATGTAATCAAGCAGACCTTTGATTCTGGCTAATTCAAACATCATGCTATTGCTGTGCTGCAGTAGGAGGGAAGCTGGATGTTCAGGATCTTTTCTTGCTGCCTTTTAGGAAGAAGCATCTGGTTCCTTTCCTGCCCAGCCACCCTGTCGTTGCCTTACCGCATGATACACATTCAAGCCCATTAGGAACAATCAGCGCAGCCCCTTGGGGATCCAGCGCCATCTTGCCTATTTCCTGGGCTTATATCAAGGTACTTCCATGATTTCTGCTCCTCATTTCTTCTGTACTAGTAGATTCTCACACTGACAACCTTCGAGATTTTTCTGCTTTTTAAACATGAAAATAACAGAGATCTGCAGGAAGGCGAAGACCTGCATGGCTGTATGAGAAGAGATTGTAAAGGGTAGTATTCAGAAGTAATTATCTAAGCCAGTTGCACAAGAGGGCTTTCAAGCCCTCCTTCACACTGCAACCCCCGTGTGCAGTTGATTCACAAAGTTAGTGGGCCTTCAAAACAGAAATGCTCCAATGGTTTATAGCCCGCTTTTTTTGTGGACGCTCACAGAGGTGTATGTGCACTGATGACAGCATACACAGTGTTTCCTTCTCCTATTTTTCCCAATAGCAACAATCCTGTGAGATGGGTTGGGCTGAGCGAGAGTGACTGGCCCAAAATCATCCAGGGAGCTTCCAAGCTGGAGGGTTGACTTGAATCTGGGTCTTACCACTCCTAGTCCAACACTTTAATCACCACCTCACACTGGCAAATGGTTCCAAGTGCCATCTCAGACAACCCCAGTTAAAGGGATTAAATGGCAAGTGCTGAAAGGCCTATCGCTAGAGCTGACAGTACTCTACCAGATGCTGCAGTGAGCTGTTGCTATAAGAAACTTCCCTTGTCTTTCAAAATAGATAGAGATGACAATAAATAATAACAGCAATAACAGGGACAAATCAGATTTGACAACATTATTTATGCCTGGTCCTTCAAATCAAGATACGACGGATAAAGACAGCCTCACTTCATAGAATTTGCCGCTTTTTGACATTTTTTAAAATTAATTCCTTGGGTGAGATCTCTAAGGAAGACATAATTTATATGCTATCCACTCCTGAATAGTTTTTGTTGGTTTACACATTTGTTTGTGTAAGCCACTAAAACCGTTCATGCACTGATGGCATATAGATTTGTAAACTAAACACTGAATAAATATCTATAGAATGCACTCATCATTTAATCTCCTTATACTAAGCCCCTACGATAATACAATAGCCAGCTTGGACTATTCAATCATCTATATCAGGAATATGACTTTCCCCCCATTTTTTTCATCCTTAATGTTTCCTCTCCTTCAGATGATGGGAGGAAAAGGCCTAAAACATGCCTCTGAGATTGCAATATTGAATGCTAACTACATGGCAAAGCGACTGGAGAACCACTACAAGATCCTCTTTAGAGGAACCAAAGGCAAGTATCATCACTTGGAATAATTTCTGTCCAACACGGTTAGCCATTGTACCAATGTGTGGCCATTTAGCAAAAGCAAAAGAAACAAACTGGGTGAGGGAAGCTCAGTTTGACCAGCATTTCTGAAAGCCAAAATAAGCCACCCACCCTCTCAAATAAGAAGCATCATTCCAACCTCCAGAGCAGTTGCTTCTCTGTCCAGCAGGACAACCTCAATGTGTCCCACTGAAATGGGGAGCTGCCCTCTTCCCCATCAGAAAGAAGATTGTCATGGTCCTCTGTCTTCGTATACAGGAGAATCATTTCCCTGGCATCTAAGTCACACAGCAGCTTGTGTGGCCCTGTTTTCATTTCTTCCTGCCTGGCCTTGTTGAGAGATGGCTGTGAGATGATTGGAAACGTCTGCTTCAGTTTTTAACCAAGCACAGCTAAGCCTTGTGTCTGCACACCAGCAGGTTATGCTTAGTTTTACCTGAATTCCAGAACACAACTGCCAACCACACTTTCCATAAACCATACTTAAGATCTCCCATCATTTATAGTTCTGAGAGAAGATACAACTAATTGCTGTCAGTAGTGAAACATTCTGGTCTCTGTACAGCCATGTTGGAAGAGAGGACTAAGGGTTTGTGAGTGCTGGTGATCATTTCATCTGAACTGGGCCACCAAGTCAGCCTGTTACTTGTACTTTCCATCCAGCAAAATCATATTTGGGGAGAATATTGGGCAACTCAGGATCTGAGTGATACAGAAACCAAGCAGGGAAGGCATGCAGAGCCTGGCTTCTGCAATTCCCACACCCTTTACCAGCAGCAGTCATTGGAGCATCCATTCACCTCTGTGTAGTAAAGGAAGACGTGTGTGTGTGCGCATGCTTTCTCCTCAGGGACTGAGCAGGGTCTGCGCATACATGTCGCATTGGTGTGTATGTTTCTGTTTTTCCCTGAAATTGCATTTGTATGTATGTGTGTGCCAAGAAGAACTGCAAACCTCATAGCTCTACTCTGGGTCTTGTGACTTGTGGGGGAGGGGGCTTAAAATGGAGCAGTCTGCAGTACTTCAAGGGGCTGCCTTATGTTTCCCATAGAAATGCATTGGGAAAATCTTTTTCTGGAGATTTTTTTTTTCTCTGCAGCCCCTGACCAATTCTGGCCCATGATTAAACTAGAACTTTATTTTTCTGGCCTCATTCTCATTCTGTTCTGGTTTTTTTTTGGAGAGTTCTCCTGCTGTGGGACCTAGAAATGACATTCCAAGCCCCATTATATAATTTCTTTCCAACATTTGGTTGGATTGGAAAGAATAAAAATTAAATTAATCCTCCCAAGGGAATTTTCAGAAGCTATAGGGGCATCTGAAAGTGAAATATGCTTAGCCCCCCTTATTTATTATGTATTCATCAGAGTGTTATCCCATCTTTTACTCAGGAGCAAAAAGCAGCATCTTTTGTGTCTGAGGGTGAACTAGGACCTGGGCCTCCCCACCTCTAATTCAACACCTTAACCATGATATCACACGGGCTGCCTTATGTCCTTGAGCAGTTTTAATATTTTACATGCATGTGCACACACACATACATACACACATTCAAACTAACATTTTTGAAGAACATCAGTGGAGAATTAAGATAATTACTTTTCTGAAACGTTACAGAGAATTCTGTTTCATCTTGTCCCTCATAAATGAAGCCATACTGGGTTCTACACAATATTCAGCTAAAAATTAACACATACAACCAAGACCAGTGGGGTCAAGGGACATGCAAAACATCCTATGCTCATATTTTATTATTCTAAAAAAGATTGATGTGTATAAATCTTTACTCCTAAACAGGTTACGTAGCTCATGAATTTATTTTGGACACCCGGCCTTTTAAGAAAACTGCAAATATTGAAGCTGCGGATGTTGCTAAGCGGCTTCAGGATTATGGTGAGGTTTTTTTCTTCTTTTCTTAACCACTTTATTTGGAATGCTACATATCTGACAACCAGCAGAGATGTGATTTGTAATGCTGCTGCAAAGTGTGACTACGTGGTGAGTGGAGAGAGAAAGCTGCTGATGGGGGTTTTTTGCATCAAGATAGTAAGAGTAGATAGGACAGGACATACAAATGGCTTTAACCAAAATCCAGAAATGCATGTATTTGCTTTTATTTCATACATGTTGTCTTCATAAAGCTGATTAGATCAGAGATTGACTCTAGAGTGGGTGGATGGTTGGGGTGCTTCTGGCTCTTGAGGTTTATTACTTTAAACATCATGTGAACAATTAGAATTCATATTTCCTAGGATTCCACGCTCCAACAATGTCCTGGCCAGTGGCAGGAACCCTCATGATAGAGCCGACCGAGTCTGAAGACAAAGCAGAACTAGACAGGTTTTGTGATGCCATGATCAGTATTCGACAAGAAATAGCTGATATAGAAGAAGGAAGAATGGATGCTAGAGTTAACCCCTTAAAGGTAAGCTCAGGGAGGTTTTATTTTTGCTTTGTGTAACTTCTAGCGGTTGCTCCTTATTCACAATTGAAGCAGTTTGACATAAACTCTTGTTCTTTTGTGGGGTCTAAACTAAATTTCTTTGACTTAGATGGCCCCACACACCTTGACCTGCCTGGCTGCACCCAACTGGGATCGCCCATATTCTAGGGAAGTGGCTGCTTTTCCACTAGTAAGTAATGAGTTACCATTTCATAAATATATTTTGAGCAATCATTTTATTAGAAATGTTCTGGCCAGTTTTAAAACAGAGCCAACAAGCTGTTCCATCAGATGTGCCAAAAACCCTCTATTGTGTATTTGAGGACCAGGCAAGACATCATGCTCACCTTACTGCATTCAAGGGGTTTTCCTTGGGGCTGCCTTAGAGGAAGAGGAGATGAAGTTTTTCTCTGTCTTTTGCAGTTTCTGTCATGATCAGGTTTAACGCTATGTGCACTAGAAAAATAGATATCTGCATGAAAAAATGCAAGGATGCCTTTCCTGTGCTGAATATGGCAGATAGTCTATACATGGGAGGGTTTCTAAGGCCAGGAAAAGTCAGCAGAGCATAATACAGATTTAACAGAAAGGAATATACAAAAAAGTGTAGCGTAGCTTCTGTTTTATGTTTGAATCCGTCCAACTGTGGTTCAAACTGCTATTATCCCTATTCTGAAATGATGTTCCTATTCATACTGAAAAGACGAAATACTTAAGTAGTCCTACTCAAGAATTACTCAAATATTCTTGAGTGGGCTTAAAGAGAAACATAAAACTAATTCTGTAATTTTCAGCAGAGTCTCAGATTTTTGTCTCAAAAAAGTAGCCCTCCTAGCAGTGGCTTTTGACCAACTGCTTTGGAAACTGGCAAGTTCAAACATGGTTTGCTTTGAACTGAAAAGGGGGTACAGGGAGTCCCCAGTTTAAGAATGAGTTCCATTCCCCAGGTCTGTCCTTAAGTCAACTTTGTATGTAAGCTGGAACAGTATTATTGTATAATACTGTATAAGTAGTATTGTGTAATTAACTCGAACCATTGTATTTCAGTCAAATCAAATTTTGCTACAGTAGGCTCCATTCTTAACTATGGGTCTTCCATAAACTGGGCGTTCTTAACCCAGGGACTACCTGTATTGGATGCAAAGGATTTTGTTGCCCCCACAAGAAGTGAAATAAAGAATTGATCTCTGTTTTGTTTTGATCTACAAGAATCTAATAAAACTGTTTTAACAAGAACATGATGTCCAAAGTACAGCAAGCAACATTTGATTAAACCACAGTGGTTATCCTGGCCAACTGGAGGGCCGTAGTTAACATCAGTGGAAGGGCTGATGACATCACAGGAAAATGCAGAGCAAATGTAGCCCGCGGTGGTGGTGGTAGGAATTAGAAGGTGGCAATAGAAGTGGGAAACCTACAGGCGGCTAGTCACTCCCACCCTTCAGTACTTCTGGAAGAGCCCAAAGTGGTAGTATTGAAATTCAGCAGCAACATGGTCATTTCACTAGTGCAGTTTGGGGTCATTTGTGGTGAGGTGTAATTGTGCAAATTGGAACTTTGTCTTGCAGAGGATTCCCACTTTCATTCCCACCCTTATTTCTGAAGACAAACAAAAATTGTACCATTGAGTTTCAGTGGCAGAATTTTTGGGTGCTGGGAGGGCAGAGTGCAGGTTACCCAGTCCAACTTTAAAGTAATGAGTGGAACAACTTGACATCTCTGAAACTCCTGGACTGACTTGCAAAAAGTTGCTTTGGAGAAAAGAAAAAGAATCCCCAGAGCATGTTTCCAAATCTTGTAGGGCTTTATAATCGATGCCTTGCCTTGAAAGTTTTCCTTTCCCTGATGCATTTTACTGCCTGCAGCGTATTAATTTTTTAATGTACGTAAGCACATTGTAATGACTAATTTTGTAGTTCAAATGTTATACTAGATAGCTTTTCTAAATATTTCTTCCTCTTCTTTAGCCATTTGTGAAACCTGAAAATAAATTTTGGCCTACAATTGCCAGAATTGATGACATCTATGGGGATCAGCATCTTATTTGTACCTGCCCACCAATGGAGGTCTACGAATCTCCTTTTGCTGAACAGAAGAGAGCATCATCTTAGGACCAGCTTCCTTCCACCCTTTCAATTACCTTTCAGATCACTGGGCTCAATTTTTCTTGCTGCATTTCTAGCAGTCTGTGAAGACAGATGAAATCTTCAGCCCAGTGAGCAAGCTTTATATACAATGTATATTTTTGAAAACTCCATGCTGTTAATTAAATTTTTGTGCAGCTACTTGTAAATATACTTTTATTAAGCGGCAACTGATTTGATACAGTGCCTCAGTTGCCATATCAATCCATGCTAAAGTGGCCTTGATTAAGCCTCTCTGTTCTATTCAGAATCAGGGCTGTTTTTCTGTGATTAATAATAAGCATAGAACGGTATGAACAAAAGCAATACGCTGTTTAGACAGTGCCGTGACTATGCCTCTACTCCCTGAAACGCCCTTGATACAGAATTATTAACCCCAATTTGTTTTGGAGATAGTTTTATAATGTGTTTCTTTTGGACTTGGGCTGTTAGTAAAATGGAGTTACTATTCATTTTGTATGAAATGAAGTCATGGACAACCATTAACGCAGTTTGATATGGTCGAATGCAGGTGTTTTTTTTTTTTTTTAAGTATGTACCACACTCTGTTAGGTTATGGCAATACATCTTTGTTGTTTATAATTACATATCCTAGAACTGATATTTTTAAAATTTTCTCCTGTTAATATTCCAATAAAAACTAGCTGATTTAAGAGTTTTTGAAGTCTGATTTCAATCTGTGTAGCAAAAAATAGGTCACCTTCTTCAGAATATAGACTCTAATGCTAGCCAAGTAGGCCTAGGACCCTTGCTCAAAGGCATTTGTGATCTCACACACCCCTCCCTAAGTCTCAAAACCTTAAGAGGCTTTGCAAGGGCTCAAATGATTACACTTGTGGGAACATAAGATGGCCTCCAGGGTTGCTAGCATTAAGATTTCTAATACTTTTTGCCCTAATACTGATTTTTAAAGGGCACATTGTTCGGCAAAAGAGAAAGCCCTGTTCCCTTTTAGGTTAATCATTTGAATATTACTTAGTCAGCCATTTTCTGTGAAACTGAAAAACTGGCTCAATGCATTCAGTGCAAGAGCTGTAGCTTGTGGCTAATTTCCAGTTTCTTTGTTACAACTCGGTAGACTGACTTAAGAAGGCATAAATGATGACAGACACACACACACACACACACGCACACCCATGTGGGTCAGACACACTTCTTGAAATATGACTTCCTGTAAAACTTGGCGTGGTGTAATCTGATACAGGACTGTTGGAAAACAGTGTTATTACAGCAGTCATGAGTATAATCAATTACAATATGCTACAGCAATTAAATGCAAGTGCAACAATCTGAATTTATTGAAATTAAAGGATGAGAACACATCCTTTACAGCACACATCAAAAGCATGTAACTTTTTAAAGCTACTATCTCACATTAAACAGAGAGATGCCCACAATTATCAAAAGAGAATTCCAACTTGAAGACATTGATGGCAAGCTGGCTGCTACGAAAACTGCCTTAACAGCTGCCTAAAAAGAACCACAATACACCCAATTTAGTGTGGCGCTTACCACCTCTGGTTTCAGAGAAGCTTGCAGGGATAGGAAATGAATAATAAAGTGCCTCCTACATATAATTAGAATCCAAACAACAAATGTTTTTGTGGGGAAAAAAGGCCTGCAACTAATGCTCCAGTAGACCCTGAGGCGGTAATTTCACAGTAACGAAACTTGGGATAAACTCCATGTAACTCAACAGGAATTACTCCGAAGCAGAGTGAACTGTTCTGATGTACGAGAAAAATGATCAACATTTTATTAGTAGTGTGGTACACAAAGCCAGTCATTGTGATTTCTAGGCCATGACTTATGGCAGGGATCAGGAAAAGGCAACCACCATCCCCATAAAATGGTTTATTTCAGTATTTTTAAAATGCTGAAATCTTGCATGAAAACCCAACATTTATTTCTGCCTCTCCCAAAGCTTCACAAATTTCTAGCCACCTCAAAGGTGGTTATCAAAATTCCAGAAAATTTGGCAGTTTTAATTTTGTGCTAGGAGGCAGGGGAATACTTGAGTCATTGTGCAAGATAGTTGAGTCCTTGTTTATGGCTTTGGCAAACCAGAACACTATAGCTTGTTCAAAACGTCATTCTTTAGCATGTCAGAAATTGGCCACTGAATTATTTCTTCTCATATTCTCCCTAATTATTAACTTTGGTCTGGTTTATACATAATGCTAACTTACAATTTAATCTTAGGTGTATAGGGCATAACTCTATGTACAAACCATGCTTATGTGTGAACTGGGTCTTAACTGCAAAGATAGCACTTGTGCTTAGCATTAACTATCTTTATGAAATAAGCAAGGATCATTGATCAGTTTGAAATTGGTTTTCTAGATAAGAGTTGGGGAACAGCACTCCTTCCAGTATCATTCCTCTAATCCCCACTACACCTCATCACTATTGGCAATTGATAAGAGAAATGGGGCACAGAATCCAGTACTAGGCAGGCTAGAGGTTCCCTGGGCATGCAGTAGAAGATAATTAAAACGTTGTCTAGGCTGAAGATATACTGACTAACCACGACTGAAAGCCCAAATGAAAGCTTTTAATTTCATGGTTGTCTCGTCACTGAAGGAAACGGATCAGCTTGGGAGACTGCTATTGCTGCCGGAGTAGCTAAAACCATTTATGAACTTAGGGTTATGTACTAATGCAACCTTTGCTTTCTTATCCTGCTTTGGCCACAAATTCCGTAAGTACTCTTATGTCTAAAACAGACTGCTGGCTGATCTAGCAAAATCATTATTTAATCTGTGTCTCCAAGGAGGAAACAGAAAAGTTCTGCTTTCAATTTTTATCTAACTAGATTCCTTTTGCTATCACAGTTGAAAAACTCTGGTTTATTTAAACTGAATAATTCAAATAAGTCATGATTAACTGTAGTTTTGTTATCCTGGCTGATTGACTAAGTATAGTGTAAACCAGCCTGAGTTTAGATACTGGCCCAGTTCATCCATAATGAAAGCCGTAATATTTATTTTTTACATGTATTACATGTAAACTAGGTCCCTATGGCTTTAACCTTTTAAGTTAAAAATTCTGGTGTAGTGTTATATGTGAATTCGACACCCATTATTTTAAAGCATCTTGTTTTATTCTAATTTCTTTCTGCTAAAGAAAAAAAAGGAAATATAAGCCCAAACTGGTTAAATAATGCTAATCCAAGGTTCAGTATCATATCTGACTTAGAACCAAAAGGTTCGGTTTTAATATGTAATATAGGGATAATACCAGCTTCTCCATGTAAGGATTCAAGAAATGCATGAAAAGCTATGTATATGTTAAACTAGTATGTAAGTACTCAATGTTATCTGTTCTGATAGTAGTAGTAATTTGCTAACTTTAATCAAAAGCTGATATGAAAATGTAAACTCCTCAGAATGAAAGTCTTATAAAAATGTATTTTAAAATATATAACTCTGCAAGGCAAATGCCAAAGGACTAATGTAAACTTCAGGTTTACTTGTCCTGCATATCAAAATTTCAAATGGAATTTTATGTAATATATAAAAACACTATTTTAGGAAATTACTTACTGTCATGTTATGGGTGTAAAATGCAAACAATCAACACTTTATGAATCATAAAATATTTAATAAGTATATTCAGAGGTGGGGAATATACTGTATATAAAATTTCAGATCACAATATGAAGCAATTTGAGCCCTCTCCAAGCTAGCACTGCTTTCAATGCTTATAAGATGTATTGCCACTAATACAAGACCTACTAAAAGCAAACAGTTTTACCTAATACAAAAGTGGCTTGTTTTATATGAAATAGTTTTTACACAACTAGAGTGTCTTGAATACCCTCTTTAAGTGCAAAAAACACAAATCACTTTACATTAACAGCAACAATGCATTCATATTGTTCTCAGTCCTTAGTAGTCAACTTGCAGAAGATACGAGAGCACAATAACGCTCACAAAAATAGACTAAAAGCTTGTTCTTGCAAAAGGAGTAAGAAAGACAGCAGGAGAGGAAACACAATAAAGAATTATGCACACCACAGAATTTGATGTTCTGCAATAAAACTGGCTTCTTAAGTACTGTTTTCTTGTTGTAAAATCAAATTGCACGGATCAGGCAAAACTAATGTTCAGGAGGCAGTGTGTAGCTAAACTTCATTTGATGTGTTCTTAAACTTCCCCCAAAATTGTTTTCTCCATCTGAGGTAGTTATAAAAACAACTGAAGCACCTGCTACTACTGTGGCCAGAGCCAAGAAAGCTTCTATTCCTGCATACAAACTAATGGTCGTCTGTTCAAAACTACCTTTTTGGAAAGGAAGCTGTGAATGTGAAGTTCTTACTACACAAAAGATTGCTAAATGGGAAAGAGGGTTGAGTTAGCGGCTTCACAATGTGACAGTAATATGAATTCCCTCAAGTTGGCTGGTCCACTGTTGGAGTTTTCCTAGATTGTTCGCTTTTTTACAGTTTATTCAGTCATTTGGAGAAGAAGGTTATGAATACATATCATCGTCCTTTGCTATAACCAGGGAAGAACTGGTCAAGTAGTGTCTGCAGTATCTTGTTGGGAACCATGGTGTAGCCCTTTCCAAGGTCATGTCGGCAAGCAGGACAGGTGAAGACTTCAGCTCTGAAAGAGCGCTGTAAACAGCTCTAAAGTCATGAGAAATATATATATGTTAAAATCCAGGTCACAAGATAGATACATCACTTAGAGGCTAGAACACTATCCAGATGCATTAGGGATGTGCAAAATATTCTGTGCTTGAAATAGACAGTCCTGGGCGCGCTATGTCAGGGAAAGTAACTTACAGAGGGAACACAAGCCATGCAGCGAAGGAGGAGGGAAAGAGAGAGGCAAGGTGTACTAACTCTGCCCACTTGCGCTATACAACCTCACCAGAACATTTCTTGCCTGAAACTGGAATAACCATGGTTTCCCAGGTTTCAGCTCAGCCAGACCATGACCCTGCCCAGGATGGTTGGACCAAGCTTCTGAGTTACAATGCGTCTGATTCTTCCATAAGGCAAAACATACTGTCATACTTCCTGCAAAAGGTTACCCCCAACATTTTTACACCACTATAAAATCACAAGTTAATTCCAAATTTGAAGAAATATATATTTATCATTTACAAAATTAGGAGTACTAATGCAGACTATCTTATGCCCCTTCACATGTCAACTTGCAATTCCCAGCCTTCCTCATCAATGACACTGCTGGCTGGGCCTGATGGGAGTTGGAATCCAACATCTGGAGGGCAAAGGTCGTCTCTCCAGTACACTAGAGTGAACTGTGTACTGAAAGTGGTGTACTGTGTACTGAAAACCTATATGTGTGGGTTAGGCTAGACTTGACAGGAAATTATTGTTCTCTTATATGTAAATGAATTTGTCAGACCCAGCCCAAGAACAACGGTGAAACGGTCCAGTTGAGTTCAGTTCCTTTATTTGCTTACACCATATAGGCAGAATCTTGCCAGACTAAATCTATACTACTGCAACTAGTGGATATACCCTGGGGGATTCTAGGGAGTAGCTATCTTGAACCTCTTTCGTTTCCCATGCTCCACCTCCGGACTGGTTTTGCCTTTTGTCTCCTTGCCCTTCCTGAAATGCACCCCCTCCTTGCTCTCTGCTGCAATCCACCACATCACCCTCCCCTTCATAGACACATTCCATCACAGAATTACAGAAAGCTTTGCGCTTTTATGATCCCCACCCTCTATTTCATCCTCTTAGTATATGAAAAGATCAGAAACAGCCCTCCTAATCGGCAGTTTTGAATTGACCACGGTGTCTAGTAATGTGAACAGGACAATAAGGCAGAATGTGAGAATACAGTGTTCAGTAACTAAGGAGAGATATGCAATATTTCAAGCTTAGACTTCTGCTTGTGCAACAGGAGTCTGCCTAGCTCTCGTTCTCTTCACCCCCAGTGTGCTCTGAAAGGCCCCCTAGCTCTCTGGGGAAAGGAAAAGGAAATTCAGTCCACCGCAACATCTCTACTGAAGGATGGACATAATTTGATACAATTAAGAGCTTAAACAATTTTTTTTCAAAGCCAAGACACAATAGAAAACTGTAATTAATTTCAACCAGCATTCCCAATCCAACGTTTTCCAAATATGTTGGACTACAAGTTCTTATGCTTATGGTTTCCAAGTATAGTCTCCTATAGGTTGTGCTTTTGCTGTTTTGTTTGGTCTCTTCTGGTTATGATCTGTTTCTTAACTTTTATTATTCTTGCTTTTAAAATGTAAGCTGCCCTGAGTCAAACAAATGCTCTTTCCCGCTCTATGAATCAACATGAACTGTAAAAATAATTTAAGCTGAATAATCCCCTGGCAATTACCAGAGATGATGGATATATCCTGTAGAGGCTCAAAAGAACTTTATTCTTTCATGTATATAGTAATTCAGCACAAATTTTGACATAAGATTACAGAAAAATGCTAATATCAGGGTTTGGAAGAATTTAACATATTGAACTGAACATCATCTTCAAAAGTTTTCATTCAAATAGTCAAAAAATCAGTTAGATAAATGTAATTATGATCTAAAATCATGCCAGAATTATTTTCTCTGTTTCAGGAACTATATAAAAACATCAAAGACTTATAACAAAACCCAAAGTGTTATTTGTAACACTTAAAAATTAACCAATTCATTATAGCATAAGATTTGATGAAATTGTCTATGTCCAAAAGAATCTTATATTACAATATATTGTTAGGTTGTAGGATGCAACAAGATTCCTCATTGTTGTTTGCTGCAGTAGGTTAGTACAGCTATACTCTGAAAGTTATTACCATAAACAATGTCATGGATATGTCTGATCAATATATGCATAATTTTACTGTTTGAACTAACATGAGACGACTAGTGACTTACTATATATAATCACTGTAAGAGTCAACTTTTATTTCTCCTTGATACATTAGATTTTAAAATATAAGTTGATTTGCTTTTACAAGTTTTTCAACTTAACTAGGACAATGTGAAAATGATCCATGAGACACTTACTTTACAGACATTGTGCAGGCACTCTGTGGTCACCGGCTGGTAAACCAGCTCCTGGCAGCAAACACACATAAAGGATTGTTCCAGTTTCTTCAAAAAATTCTAGGACAGGATAAGGGAAAAATAATTAAGTGAAATGCTGAAGTGTCCATGATCTTTTCATAAAATACTACTGTTTCTATATCAACCCAGATTTTGTTTGGGGCCTGGAATATAATATTTGAAATATGTCTTCTATTTTAATAAATATGCCACATATTAGCCAAATTGTGCCTTTACTCTCTTCAGCTCCTCATGCACTCTGAATGGTTGGGGAACTTTCCAAAAAGTTGCAGGCAGAACAAAGTCCTTGTTGTTCCACTGAAATCCAGTTGCATGACATTAAAAGGAAACAATGCAGAATATTGGTTAAAACACAAAACATACTGGTCCTTCCTTAAGAAATTTAAGAACTTCATCCCATAATTTCTGGTTCGGAGAGTCCTCCTGTATCAACCATTGTTGTTGCTGCGTTAGCTGAAAAGCTTCTCCTTTCCCTCCATCACTCATCTTCATGGTTTTGGCTGTGTTTGTAGGTTGCTTTATATTGTCTGGAAAAAATGTTATCAAAGTACAATGATAAATTTACACTGGCTTCTTAGACTAGCTAGATATCCTGCAGGAACAGGCTTACTGATTAAATTATAAAAACTTCATATTTTACCAGAAAATGGAAAAAACATGAAAACAATCTTAAAGTAGAAATTTTCCAGAACATACATATTCAGTTTTATTCTTCATGTTTCTTGTTACTCTGAATGTAATACATTATATTCTGAAAATATATCCACCCAATTCTAAGGACAAACCAATGGATAGTATATTGATATTTGCAAAGATAGTTCTCACACAACTAGTGGTCTGACAAAAACTGTTGTTTTTCTTTTAAAGATACTTTCAAAGAAAAAGTAGAGTTTTCCTTTTTATATGGAAGAAATTTCAAATAACTCCCCGCAAGAAAACAGTATGATACTTAACTCCAATCTTAAATATTGAAAACAAACTCCTTCTTAAAATGTGTAAGTTCGTGTAATTACTGCAGCAGCACCATCCACCCATAAGGGAAGCACTGGCACCTCTGAAGGAATTTAAAGGTTTGCAGAATAGAAAAAAATATCATACAGGGAATTGCAAGCAGTCCAGTGAGGAATGATTGTGCTCCACAGGCACAGAATGCCAACTCATGGGAAAATTCAGAGCGAAGTATCTTAAAATTCAGAGTGGAGTATCTTAAAAGAGAATATAGGCAGCAAATAGAAGAAGCAACAAATTAGCATGCTAAAAGCAAACTTTTTTTTTACAGTGTTAAGACAGTATTGTCCTGACCTGAACAGAACATGTATCTTTTGACCTTTTTGTAGCCAAGTTATACCTCTGAAGTTGAAATGATGCTCAGTTTAGCACTTCTTGGAATAGCAAATCCATGACCTTTAATTTCTTGTTCTTTTCTTTTACCAGAATATGACGCAATCCAGAAGTGCTCACTTTGGCTGAAAACTGATTCTTAATTAAACTATTTTCACTTGAAGCCATTATTTATAAAGGGTTTAATTTTCCTCCATTTCTTTGAAGTTCAGAATGCTGAACATTTAGTATTTATGTGTAAGTTCCTTGTCAGCAATCCTTGTTCCAAAATAGACCAGCATGATTATTCCCAAATTAGAGGTTGAAGATAAACATCTGAGCGACAACGGCATATCTATAACTGTTGTGAAATAATAATGCCAAACTGGAAGGGTTTTATGGGTGCATTTTAGAATATGAATAACTTAAGTTCCTCAAAGTTGTACATTAAGTACAAGAATCATTGTGGAATGTGACCAGCTCTCTATAAAGAGAGGCTTCATAAACTGACTTCCTTCCCTGTTATTGACCTACTGTCTTGTCAAGAACCTCCAAAGCTTTCATATGCCAAGTATCAATCCCAACATTTCAATTTTTTTCTTGCATCGTCCCTCCCTTCTACAAGTTTCTAATATATCGTAGAAAAATCTTAAATCCCCTCTTCCTTTGTTAATCTATATAGTAATGGCCAATAGTAACCTATAGCCAATATTTTTTTTAAATGACCCAAAAACTGCACTGTCAAATTCTGGCAGAAAATGCAGGAAACTGAAGGATAATTTCTCACGATTCTTGGTAATAAACAAACAAACATTTTGAAGCACCCTGAAGACATGGCTCTTCCCCCAGGCCTTTGGCGAGGATGACCGCTGCCTCTGTTCTTCCTTTTCCTTGTTCCTATCTAGGTTTGTTTTCTCTGCCATCTCTGTTCCTTTGCTTTGTGTTGTTGTTCTTAATTTTTTGTATTGCTACTTGTTTTTAAACGTTTTTACAATTTGTAAACCGCCCAGAGTTGCTGGGAGTTGGCTGGCATATAAATTTAATAAATGATTATTATTACCAACAAATATGTACGCCTTCATTTAGATTTAACTTATTCAAAAATGATCCTAAATATGTACGCCTTCATTTAGATTTAACTTATTCAAAAAGGATCCTAAATGATCCTAAAAATGATCATTTAGATTTAACTTATTCAAAAATGATCCTTTCAGCTTACAGAACTCTATTTATTGTATTTCCAATAACTTAAAATCACCCACACTTTCTGAAAACAACCCTCCCTCCACTCTAAAATTCAAGACCCCTCATTTAGTTGACAGTGGTTATACAAAACCTAGTGCTATGGGTCTTTGGATGATATGGAATATCATTTCTTGAGGAAGTGATTGGAACTTATTTATAAGGGTAAGTCTAATGGTTAATACATATGGATGAGAGTGCATACCTAGCGTGATTGATACTTCTGTCAATGCCCTGGCCACTGGCTGGCATAAAGACTCCTAAATGTCTTCTCTCTGAAGGTACTCATTCAGCCCTGCAGTTCACCAGCTAGTTAGGAATGAAGAAGCGATGGAACAATAGATAAAACATAGGTGGAAGATGACTCAGAAGAGATCCAATTGAATACAAGAAAGAACCAATATGAAAAGGCTGACTTCTCAAAGCTGACAGATATATTAGATGTATGAGGGGACCCAGAGAAATTATGTTTCAATATACAGTGGGGCAAAAAAGTATTTAGTCAGCCACCAATTGTGCAAGTTCTCCCACTTAAAAAGATGAGAGAGGCCTGTAATTTTCATCATAGGTATACCTCAACTATGAGAGACAAAATGGGGAAAAAAATCCAGAAACTCACATTGTCTGATTTTTAAAGAATTTATTTGCAAATCATGGTGGAAAATAAGTATTTGGTCACCTACAAACAAGCAAGATGTCTGGCTCTCACAGACCTGTAACTACTTCTTTAAGAGGCTCCTCTGTCCTCCACTCGTTACCTGTAGTAATGGCACCTGTTTGACCTTGTTAGCAGTATAAAAGACACCTGTCCACAACCTCAAAGAGTCACACTCCAAACTCCACTATGGCCAAGACCAAAGAGCTGTTGAAGGACACCAGAAGCAAAATTGTAGACCTGCACCAGGCTGGGAAGACTGAATCTGCAATAGGCAAGCAGCTTGGGGTGAAGAAATCAACTGTGGGAGCAATAATTAGAAAATGGAAGACCTACAAGACCACTGATAATCTCCCTTGATCTGGGGCTCCACACAAGATCTCACCCCATGGGGTCAAAATGATTGCAAGAATGGTGAGCAAAAATCCCAGAACCACATGGGGGGACCTAGTGAATGACCTGCAGAGAGCTGAGACCAAAGTAACAAAGGCTACCATCAGTAACACACTACGCCGCCAGGGACTCAAATCCTGCAGTGCCAGACGTGTCCCCCTGCTTAAGCCAGTACATGTCCGGGCCCGTCTGAAGTTTGCTAGAGAGCATTTGGATGATCCAGAAGAGGATTGGGAGAATGTCATATGGTCAGATGAAACCAAAGTAGAATGTTTTGGTCTAAACTCAACTCGTCATGTTTGGAGGAGGGAGAATGCTGAGTTGCATCCAAAGAACACCATACCTACTGTGAAGCATGGGGGTGGAAACATCATGCTTTGGGGCTGTTTTTCTGCAAAGGGACCAGGACGACTGATCCGTGAAAAGGAAAGAATGAATGGGGCCATGTATCGTGAGATTTTGAGTGAACACCTCCTTCCATCAGCAAGGGCATTGAAGATGAAACGTGGCTGGGTCTTTCAGCATGACAATAATCCCAAACACACCGCCCGGGCAACGAAGGAGTGGCTTCGTAAGAAGCATTTCAAGGTCCTGGAGTGGCCTACCAGTCTCCAGATCTCAACCCCATGGAAAACCTTTGGAGGGAGTTGAAAGTCTGTGTTGCCCAGCGGCAGCCCCAAAACATCACTGCTCTAGAGGAGAACTGCATGGAGGAATGGGCCAAAATACCAGCAACAGTGTGTGAAAACCTTGGGAAGACTTACAGAAAACGTTTGACCTCTGTCATTGCCAACAAAGGATATATAACAAAGTATTGAGATGAACTTTTGATATTGACCAAATACTTATTTTCCACCATGATTTGCAAATAAATTCTTTAAAAATCAGACACTGTGATTTTCTGGATTTTTTCCCCCATTTTGTCTCTCATAGTTGAGGTATACCTATGATGAAAATTACAGGCCTCTCTCATCTTTTTAAGTGGGAGAACTTGCACAATTGGTGGCTGACTAAATACTTTTTTGCCCCACTGTAGATTGGAATGCCTTTTCTATCTAACAACTGATGAATTTAAGTTACTAGACGTACCATCAATAATTGGTCTTTTCTGATTTCCATTGCTCTGTTCCACAGGCTCCTGCTTCATAGGCTGTTTTTTTACTTTGTCTTTCTTTTCTTTATTTGCCATAGCTTCCCAATAGCCTTCTGGGTACTACAACAGAAGAGCATCACATCTGAGTATTTTAAGCAATGCTTGCATAAAAACAAGAACATCCGGAATGACAGTATTTTCATAAGATCCATTACATCAAAGAGAACTCCAGCTCTGGAGGAGGAGCAAAAAAAGCTGTAGTCTGAGTCAACTGATTCACAAAATGCCATTATTCCCTTGAAGACACAAAATGAACACTAAGCCTTCATTTCTATCTTTATAACAAATAGATTGGCTGAAATTACCAGGCTTGCCTCCTTGGTAAGGAATCAAGGGCTGTTTCCACTTTCTGTATTTTATCAACTGACCTAGGAATCCAAATATTAACAAATGAAATAAGTACTAGATTACCCATTGAATACATTTTATATTGGGAGTGGTTTATGTCTGAAGGATAGGAAATCATATCTGAGACTCCCAATCTTTTGAAGGACTAAAGAGACAGAACCAAAAGTTTTCTGTCCATTTATTGCCAGGCGGAGCAGTTAAGGATAAGGGTGGGAGCGGGAATCTCCTGGGGAAAACTGTTCATTCCCACCTAAAAACCATCCCAAAACATGGAAAAGGGGGTTGCTGAATTTCAATCATAATTTAAAAATTCTGGGGAGGGGGCACAGATGTAGTGCCATGTGTAGTCTATAGGTTGTCCACCTCTCATCTACATGAAATAAAGTATGGACTTCTGAAACATGAAGATTGCGGAGAAAATATAATCCAAGTTATCTGACATCTTTAAAACAAATCTTAAGAAAACCTTACAAGAGAGCTTCAGCTGAACATTGACTAGCTTATCTGTTTCAGTAAAACATAAAAACTGTGGCAGTAAAAAGTTCTAACCTGTAAACTCAGGCCCAATTTCTTTGACCGTTCAATTCCCTCTGTAGTCCAAGGTGCAGGTTCAGCATCATCTCTTCTCAGAAGATAGCGCCAAACTAAAAATCCACATTTTCCAATTTCTGGCCAATATTTCACCACCTGTTTTATAAAGTTGCTTTTATATGTATCTTCTATAGTCTAGCTGCTTAAATCAACTTTAAGAATCCATTCAAACTTTTGTATCTAAAAAGTTTAACCTAAGGGCATCTTAAAGTATTTCCTAAAGTTGACTATACAAAATAGTTTAAAAAAATCAAGCATATTAAGTAAAATGATAGTCACAGGATAGACAAAACAAAAAACAGTACAAATAAGATTATTTAGAATACCACACTAAAGCCTGAGTGAATTTATCGATCTGTGACTTTCCTCTTTGCTTAGTTGTACACTCAAGATTGCCCACAAAATTAAAATGCAGAACACAAAATAGAAAATTAATGTATGAAATAATCAACTATTAAAAACTTGGAATTGTATCTTGAATGCTCTTCTAAGGCACAGAGTGTAAGGGCAAAACCAACTCCAAAAAGAGTACATTCCATAATATGAGTGTGAAACAGAAAAAAAGCCTCTGAGAATGGGGGCACATGCAAAAAGGCTTCTTCTGCTGATCATAATGTCCCCACGGGTTTGTTACAGAAAAGGCAGCTCTTCAGGAAGTCAGGTCCTAAACTCTTTATAGAATGTTATTATTTTTTATTTTTTAATTAAATTTATAAGGTCACCCCATTCTATAGTTTAAAGTTTAATAGCAGCACCTTAAATTGTACCGAGAAAATCAAAAGGTTTTTCACTACAGGTATAATTCCCATATCTTTTATTAGTTAACAGCCCAATTGCCACCTTTTGTACCAACTGAAACTTCCAGATGCTTTTTAAGGATAAACCACAACAGGGTACATTGTAATAGTCCAGATACAATATGACCAAAGAGTAGATAACACTGCTAAATCCAATTGGCTCAGCAATGATCCAGCTATCATGCCAGTGTAATGTGCTCTTTACTATAGCTGCCACCTTGATCAATGAGATCTTCTATTTCTATGGAGAAGGGAGGGTACAATATACTCACAACAGGCTAAATTTCAATATCCAAATACCCAAGACTCAACTACGTAAGCCTGGATTTAATTTTAATTTGTTCATCTGCATCCAGCCCATTATTGAACTTCAGCATTTGTCAAGGGAACCAACTGCTTCCTTGACGGCAAGCAGTAATAGAACTGGTGCTTTTAGCATACTGATGGCATCCTACTCCAAAGTTCCAGCTGCTTCATGTAAATACTGAACAGCTGAGGGACAGGATGGAGTCTCTTGGGATGCCATAGATCAGGTTCAACAGAAGTGCCCCAGCAAAATATATGAAACTACTGCAGAACAGATAGCCTAGAGAAATTAGGAGAGCCACACATTCTATCTGTTTTCCAGCACAGGTACCGTATTTTTCCGACTATAAGACGATACTTTTTTCTAAAATCCTTATGCTAAAAATTGAAGGGCGTCTTATTCAAGGAAGTAAGCCGAGGAGAGAACCGCGCAGTTGCAAAACTGCCCATACTTTGTCTCTGCAAACAGGCTTCCTCCTATTTCTAGCCTCCAATCATGAGTGAAATAGCTTGACTCTGCAAACAGGCTTCCTCCAATCACGAGCCTCCAATCACGAGTGAAACTGCCCATACTGTCTCTGCAAACAGGCTTCCTCCAATCACGAGCCTTATGTAACTGACGTCAGCTGATGCTGAACAAACCAATTAGAGGAAGTCTGTTTGCAGAGACAAGCTATCGCCAGTTTCACTCGTGATTGAATGTAATCAGTTATGCAAAAGAGCCTGGAAATAGAGCTGCAGAGAGACGGTTTGGACCTCCTCCCACCGAGTGCATCAGGTAAATGTTACCTAATTACTAAATAAAAATGTATTCTGCACTATCTTTAAAATATTGATTTCTTAATTTTGGGTTGGAAAAGTGGAGGTCGTCTTGTAGATGGGCGCATCTTATTGACGGAAAAATATGGTAATCCACAAGGCAGTTTCAGTCCCATACTTTAGCCAAAAGTTAAGGTTAAAAGATCTGGAAGAGTAATAAAATATTTGCCTGGAACCAGCGTTCACAACTTACTTAGTAAAACTCTCTAGAAAGATACTCTCTAGAAAGTCAAGTATAGCTGAATTAACTGGAACATATTTTTCTAATCTCCTTCCTGGCAGAGTTCATAGGAAAAGCTAGGCAGTTGTAATGCTAAAACCAGATCTAAATCCAATTGAAGTGGATTTTGGATCTATTTCATCCAAGCACATCTAGATAAAACAACTTCTGTATATATATACATTAGTTCTAGGAAAAAACTTATGCTATCTGAAAAACAACTTACATACAAAGGCAAGTTGATGTATTGATCTCAATTTATCTATCTTGCTTCTGATCATCTGCACTGTGTTGTAGTGGACTTCCTAAGCAATGGGTATTGTAAAGATGAAAGATCTTAAACTCAATATTGACTGTCTGCAACAAGTAACATTTGATATCCAGATTGTTTCACTAAAAAGTATATATCCCACATTTTCTTTTTTAAGAATCAAAAGGCAATTTATACTGGTACATGGCAGATTTTAAAATGTTTATTGCAAATTAAGCTAAATAATAAAGTAAGCTAAAAAAAATTAAGAGGGCTTTTTTACATAAACGTCAAAAAGATGCCAACAATTGAGAACTCTATTTCTTATGCTATACACAGAAATCCAGCTCGCTCTATCTATCTATCTATCTATCTATCTATCTATCTATCTATCTATCTATCTATCTATCTATCTATCTATCGTATTTATATAGCCACCCATCTCAGATAAAAGTGATTCTGGGCTACGTACAATAATTAAAAAGAATAAATACATAAAAAAACAATTACAAGTAAAAATAACCATAAAAGCACACAAAACAGAAGGGGATAATATTAATAAGGGAGCCATTGCAAAATCTCCCTGGTCCCCTGGAACCCCCAGGCCTGAACACATAGCCATATGCATATATTATTGTATTATTGAATACACAGACTATTTATTGCCAATTCTTTCTCTTCCTCCCTTACCTCAGATACATTGTGCAAAAGCTGAAAAAACAGACAACTAATACAATAGTGAATATTACAATAAATTGATTATTGATCCTTAATGAACATATTTTTCTACAGAATGAGTTGAAACCAAAATTGCATGAACTGAAAGCTGTGTGCACAAAAGGCTTTCTTTAAAGCTTCTCTGATAGATCAGAAGGGCACTGAGCTCAAACTGTGCCAGGGGGGACATCTAGAAATCACAAAAAATTATACACAGGCACCTTTTCTGCTCACGCAACATGGCATGCTTCTACATGATTTTCAGCAACTCCCAGACTACCCCAAATCTCTGGGAAGATTTTTCAAAGGGGGTATGGATCAATATGTTTTTCAGTAAAACAAAAAGTACTTTGTTATTAATATTTTCCAAGATAAGGACAAACATAGCAGAACAACATTTACCTTGTATATGCCATCATATCTATTGCCTTCCTCAGGAGCGTATTTGCTGATCCTTCGACCTTTTGAACTGCGAACAACTCTAACTGGTTTTCCAGCTCTCCAATTTTTAGACTCAGCTCCATTTTTGTCATCCAGTGGGGCATCACAATTTAGAGCCAGGGCCCTGCAAAATGTTTTTTTAAAGGTCTTCACATAACAAAATGTTTCTTTAAGTATCAGAGCATCAGTGAGGATTATCATGAGATGCCAAACTATTGCAATTTGACGCTCCAGTCAGCAGAGCATATAGTAGGGTAGTTAAGCCCAAAATCACTATTGACTCAACTAGAGTTTGTTCCTATGGAAAAAGTAGTGCCTCATGTCAAGCCTGAACATATCCTCCTTTTCTTCCTTCACAAAAGAGTGATTCAGGCACTCATAGCTGCAGCCTCCAGATGCAAGTGTCCCACAATTTGAAAGGCTCCTAAATTCACTATGACTCAGCCATTAAAACTAAACATTAAAGAGGTCCATTTACTCTCGCTCTCCCCCAACCTCCGCAACCTGTTCTGCTTTATCCTCTCACCAACAAGGTAGTGAGAAGCAGAAATATTGTTTTCCTCTGTAGGAAAAACTACAGACCAGCTCTGCCTAGCATCTTGATTTCCCAGAGCACTTTAATTTTCCAGGGGGCCTCTAAGTTGCCTTAGTAATCTATAAGGTGCAACAGACTTAAAATGACTACCTGCTTGGAAGTAGACAGTTTCTCATTAAAAGAATGAATGCTTGCTCCTTAAAAGCAAATAGAAAAATATTTTCAAAAAGGTACCTGTTCATGTGTGTTAGAGTTTGATCAAATGAATGTTCCCCAATTCTTTTATTGCCAGAAAGATCTCTTCCACCACTCCCGGTGTAAGTAAATTCGTCACCTCGGTCCTATAGAAGAAGATAAATTATCCTTTAAAATGTCAAATTATGACTGAGGATAGACAGGTCTCAGATATACAATTAGAAAATGAAAATGAGTCCCATGTAATAACAGCTGTGCATAGAAACTATACCAACACTTGATCTGCTAGTGCCACAGATATTCTGTGTATGCATGGTCATGTTCATGTATGTTTGCATATGAATGTGTCTATCTAAAAATACAAAAAGTATTAGCTTCAGTAGGCAGCTTTTTAGAAGACCCAATTATTTACAAACCATCCTAAGTGGGGCAAGAGGGGAACAGAAAGCAGATCTCCTGATATGCACATTCTGAGCAAAAATGGAATGATTTTTCAACCATTTTACTTCACATTCACAGTCCCTCTCTCCGTTCTATATCCAGGACAGATGTGAATGCAGCAACTCTGAGTTAATGGCAAACAGCTGGATCTAACAGCAACAGATTTCTACATGCCTAGACACAGAGAATGCCTCTCCCAGGTCAAGTATCCTATCCACAATTTTCAGTGTTGTCAAAAGACTGACAAAAAGTTCCTAGAATGCCATTAACTGAGGGGAAGACATGGCTGTGCTCTTAAATGTTTTAGAATATAGGTTAGGAAAGGTACATTGATAGGGTGAATACTCTCTACAAACTGTCCAAATATTTTATTCTGTTTGTTATTCTAAAAAAGTTCAGTTACTATATTTGATATGTTTTAGCATATTTGTATATTATCTCTTTTTAAAAAATCAGTTCAATAACATCTACTAGCAGTTTGCATTATTAATGTCCACTACTCTGGTTTTTGTGCATATGTGGTGTCTGGCCTTTTGTTTTGTTCCAATTCTTGTTGAAGTTATACTGCATTATATACACAATGATATAATTACTTTTATTAATATCTTAGTACACTATTATAGAATCCATTCAGAAGAAAGGTGAGTTTAAACAATTTTAAATAAATAAATAATGAGCTGAATGGCTTTGAGTAATTTTGGACCTTACAGGTATGATGATGAACTAACCTTTCTCTCCCTGACTATACCCCTTCCCCAATGTAAGATGCAAACTACTCTCCTCCCCAAAATACATCTATTATAACGATGCACTTAGCACTACTCAAAGTTTAATTGGTTCAAGGGCAGATGAGATTTAACAAGTTTTGGGCAATAAAGCAAAATTATGTGAAGGCTTACACACCTTTCTTTTTCTTTGAAGTATTCTACTGATTTTGGTATCAGCTATCCAGTAAAAATGCATTTTTTACTTCCACATCGTCTCAGTAATAACTAACTGGCATCTGACTACAAATGATATCAATAAACTAAAACAAAACTGTAACAACAACAATGCTAGTATACTGTTTGTATTAATCACAAAATTGTAGGTCTGAGGAAACAGGGCAAAACATATATATTATTATCTTCTTGAGCTACTTAGTATGTGAACATGAAATGTAGACTATAAATAAAAAGCATTAATTAAATATCAAAGCATGCCAGTTAATGCCAGTTCACTGCTATCAAGAGTAATTGGCTGAATCAACAGAAGGCTATAAGAGTTGATGATTTTGATTTACACACTAAAAATCTATTAATGATTTATCTAGTAGAGAGAAATGTTTTGTAACATTTCATAAGCAACTTATGAAAACCAAAATGCTACCAAGTATTCTAGTAAAATTATATGAACTGATTTTTTTGGTTGCACCATTGACACACCATTTTTTAATTTATTTGCTAGGTACATATCCCACCTTTATTTTGTGTGATTCAAGGTGATATAAATAATGCTCCCTCCTCTTATTTCCTCACACAACTACCCTGCAATTATTGCTATCATTACTGGATAAACACTGTACAAAAGTCAGAAATCAAAAATAGAAATGTAAGAAGATACAGCTTAATAAAAGAAAGAAGTATTTAATAGCACCCTCTCCTACTTCCTTTAATCCCCCCCCAACGCTACTTAGATATTTATACTCTGCTTTAAACGTTTACAGTTATTGCTTATATCTATTTGAACCATTTTTTCCAGTTGTTTCTCTCTTTTCTTCAAAAACCATATTCTGTATCTTAGCTTGGCTTGCTATATAATATGTAGATATATAATAAATATATAGATAAATAATATCTATTTGAACCATTTTTTCCAGTTGTTTCTCTCTTTTCTTCAAAAACCATATTCTGTATCTTAGCTTGGCTTGCTATATAATATGTTGCATGTAAGGGAGCCATTCCTGCTTGAATTTGGTTAGACTTCTGTTGTAAATATGTACAGTCAATTTCTTCATTGCCATATATTCTCTAATTTGATCTCCCAATCTTGTATCGTCAGCATGGTTTCTCTTTCCCAATATTATGCCAAATTAAGTCTTGCCGCCATCAGCATATATCTCCATAAATGGTGATACCTTTCTGGAATCATTCCTAATAAAAATATCGGTGGTTTCAATTCAAATGTTATTTTCAAAATTCCCTATGTATTTCTTGCTAGTACTTTTGAATTTTCTGCATGACCACCACATATGAAAAATTGTTCTTTTTGTTGTTATAGCATTTCGCCCAGCTGGCTTCCAGGCTTAAGAGAAAACTAGAATTCCAGGTCTCCCAGTTTCTAGTCCACCTCCTCAACCACAGCATCAAACCAACTCACTATGAAGACATATATGAAAGTAATGCAGTTTTTAGACATAAATTTAACAAAGAAATGAAGAAAATCAAATTGGAATGGTTTTTATACTCCTAAAATGAACACAATGGCAAATATTTAGCTGACAGGAACTAAAATGGAAAATTAATTATAATGTAAGAAAATATGAATATAGAACAGCAATAATTCTAAAACTAATTAAAAAGGAAATACAATAATATTAGGCTATTAAATCTATTCCTATAAAATAAGTGGGCCCCTATGTTTAGAAGTTTTAAAACTATGTATAAAGCAATAAGGACTGTTAAAATATAGAAAATGATAAGTAAGGTCATGCATAACCTATTGCTTCCCAAACTAGCTTTCAAACTTAGAGTAGATTAGAGGAATTTGTAAGAAAAAAAAAGTCCGAGACAAAGGAAGAGGGCAATTCCTTAACATTAGTGAACAGCAAAGCAAGATTATGTCCATATCAGTCATCATAAGTAACACAATGCTTGATTGTTTTAAAAGTTTTTTAATGACAAAATTATTATACAGTTATTAATTACTAGGTTTTTATAATCTGTTCCTGATGCCTCTACTACCCAACTAATTTAGACGGATGACTGTCAAAAGACAATCAAGCTATGCGACTAATCCTGTTTATGTCAGCATGGCACAAGACTACAGCCTTAGCAAAAGCAACCTCTGGATTACAATTAGTTAACAGACATGAATGAGCAGCATACAAATATTGTAAATATATTAAATAAATAATTATACACTGCATATTAAAAAATGACCAAAGATTAAGGGATTCTGTAATGAAATCTCCTTGCAATTAAAAAAAATTAATGCTAAGTAATTTGTTGATTACTACTATATAAATATGCCATATTAACCTGCTATACATGTCGTTAAAGCCAAAAAGCCAACAGAGTCAAAGATTTCTCTCTGATTCTCAGCCATATACGTATAATTTTGTTTGCATGGCCAGCATAACATATCCTGATCTTCACAGTTCATTCCAAGGTCACATCAATCCTTATATAACAGCTTCAACCAAAAGACATTAATGTCTTTACTGGAAAACTCCCATAGTGGCAGCAGGTCACTAAGTGTTATTGGCAAAATATATGTAATACTATCATGCTACCGATAATGTCTTTACTAATAGTTCTTAGCAACAATCCTTGGCACGTTGCTTATGGTTTTATGGTTCATTTGTAGTATGCTTCAAAATTCCTCCTCATGGTACAGAGCTGGAGAAGAGGGTGGAAACACTACTCTGACAATTTGTGGTCAGAGATGGTTTGTAGAAAACCATTTATGCCTAAACCATGGCTAAATTTATGGAATGAAAAAGAAATATTGATACAGTATATACCAGAACAGATTGTTGCTGTATTTATTAGTTGTAAATGTTTCCTAACATGTGCTTCTAAGTGCTAGACATACAGATATGTCTGAGACAAACTGCCACAAATAATACTTTTTTAAAAAATGTGAATACTTCAAGTAGCATTGCTTTAGCTTTTACATTTACTTTAGCTGAGACCTAGTTATCACTGAACTGATAAAACTATGTCTGAAGTGTATCACTTTGAATTTTAGATAGGCAATATGACCATAAAATACAAAAAATATATATATACAGCAAAGAGAAAGCCTTTTCTCAGTTATTTTCTACTTGTAGGAATATTTTACGTTATTTTCATTCAATAATGTGATCTCCTCCTGAAATGTGATATATAGTCCATAGTCAGTGTGGTCCATATACAAATTATCATCTCAGTAAGCTTTAGGCTAACATGAAAGATAATTCTGGATCTTAGGGTATGTTTTAAAGGCTCATGATGCAGCTGCCTGGCTTCAACTAAAGCAGTGTTTCTTAAAGTGTGGTCCTAGGAGCCCTGAGGGTCCCCCCAAACCCTCTCAGGGGTCCTCAAAATCAAAATTATTTGCCAGCCTATGTTGGAAAATAATAACAATATTAAAATCTCATCAAAAGATCATGAGAAGCAGTAGTGGCAGTGAATGCCTCAACTTTAATTTTTAATACAGTAAATATTGATAAATATAACCCATACAAACAAAAGCTCTTTTGGGGTCCTCCATAATTTTTAAAAGTGGGAAGGGGTCCTGAGAGAAAAAAAGTTTATGAAATACTGAACTAAAGAGTTTAATGCTGGACATTGTCTAAATGGGAGACTGCCAAAGAACTTCATGTACAACACTATGAGTTCGATCATGGAAGGAAGGCATGCAGTAAATAATGGATAATAAAAGAGTACCATCATTCCAAAACTGTCAATAGGCTTCCTGAAAATAAAATAATACAAAGAGGACTGTATTCACTTATGTCCATTCTATGACAGAACATTCAGTAAACACGCAGCAGCTTCTTAACTTAGATGATTTTCTGATTTTCCTTTGCTCTATAGCTCCCTCCACTGTAAATTTGCTTCAAAAGGTTAGGAGGTCTTCTGAAGAATAGCATGTAGTGCAGGAGACTGAAGGAGGAAAAAGAGATCTGCAAAAATATTTTCTTTCATTGTGTAGACCAAACTGTCAGTGAAAAGCACAATTGGAAAAAAAATAACATATGCCAGGCAGAAATTATGGCTTTTAGGAATGCCACTTTCCAAGTATTACGCTCTAAGCCTCAGTTGATAGAAGTTCTAGTTGAGGGTCCCATGATGATACTTGGTGGTATAACAGAGAGGCTTGTCTTATGAATCTCTTGACATGGCAATGGCTAAAACTGAGATGCTAAAACTGTGGAGAGGACTGATACCTGCTTACAGAGGATACTCGTTAGAGTTACTGATCAAGGCCCAACCTTAAGAAGTGTAGGAGGACAATGTGTTGGCCTTTTAAGAAAGCCAGGAATTTCCTCAGAGTTAAGCACATTGTGTACAATTCTAAGAGTTCATGGTGCCCTGAGCTGCTTCTTCCAGCTAGACCTAGGGGACTATTTAGCTTAGGCAGTGCACCCCCCATTCTGAGCCCAGAATCTGTGCTGAATTACACACAGTGGAAGGGAGATTTGCTGTAATTGCAGAACCTAATGGACCAAAAATGCTGAGAATGCCTGGCAGAGAAAATCCACTGCAGGGGACAGGAGTAATGAATCTATGCAGGTGATGATCAAGAAGTTCAGGCAGCTGGTGTGAAGGACTGATGTGACTAGCTGCTGGATAATCTTCTTTCGCCCCTTTAGCAGAGAGAGATCTTTTTTGGTGTCCAGGATGGTGCTCAGGTGCTGCTTATGGTATGCATTTATTAAAAAATACTCATCTACATTTATTAGAAAAATCTGCATCCTGTGGCCCAAAAGTCCCTTCATCCTGTTTGATTGATGGAATCAGATCAACAGGTCAACTAGTTGCAGACAAATGTGTACTTCCTGGGACCTGAGATGCCTGTGATAGTCACCACTGCTTTCATGAATACTCTGGGAAATGCTAATAAGCTGAATGAAAATTGACAATAGGTGCCTTTCGATGACATGGGGGATGAGATGAACTGATCTCAAGGGGCTTGATGAATCAATTACATAATGGTAAGAGACCATATTTAAAACACATGTCTGAAGTTACATTGATTCATAGGTAAGCAACCTATATTAGTCTCCTGCCCATGGGAGGTTGGAGTGATCATTGTTTGCGTCCGCCCTTTTCCTATGGGAAAAAGCATTCCCCCTGGGCTAAGGCTGGGATAGGTGTGATCTCTTTTCAGTTCTCTGCCACCCTGGTGGTCTGTGATCCTTATGGTCTGAGGTTCTGCTTTTGGTGGAGTAGAAACAAGAGGTTACGCCTGGCATTCAGCTGCTCTTGTCTTCATGTACTTTGACAGTTATGGGTAGGCCTTCCCTGGAGATTCTGGGGTACAAAGTGATTGCTATGCCTTTAGGAAGGGAGCATCACTAGTGGAGTCACTTTTATAGCTTAAATGTTACTGTTCTATTACTAAAAACCCATGGGGGAGACTGAGTGCCTGGTGCCACCAGCTTTTATCCCCTTTGTGCCTATGCTATCCCATTCCCCAAAGATAAGCAACAACAAGCTCTCTCTTTCTGAGAGGCACATGGTTTGCAGCCAGCAATTTGGAAGCTGGACCACTGACTATTGGGGTGGCAGGGAGGATCTCTGGCTTCAATCATTGCTGCATGGTTGAAGCCAGACCCCTTGCTTGCCCTCACCATCAGAATCAGAGTTATCTGCTGACAGTGGATTGCTGTCTGTTAATATGATGACCATTTCAACAAAGAAGGTAAAGACCACAGTACAAATTAAGAACAACAGGAAAAGGGACTGGGAAAGGAAAATAATTGGAGGCACAAATGTATGACTGGGTTGATCCTGACTGGCTCTGCTGTAGAGAAAGAAAGAAGAATTTTAAAAGGTGTTTGCCTCTAAAGTTCCAAGTATATGTTACCGATTATTGCCAGGAACCCCTTCAGATCTTAAAATATCTCTAGGAGAAAGAATTTGGGAATGCCTTAGCAACAAAGGAAGTCCAGACCATTAGATTTGGGATACAACACATTATTTCTATACGATAGTCACTATATATATTCACATTCAGAGAATGAAGATTCAACTTGGTCTTGGACTATAAATAAATGTTGATTAA
Source organism: Python bivittatus (assembly GCF_059951505.1). Lineage (NCBI taxonomy): Eukaryota > Metazoa > Chordata > Lepidosauria > Squamata > Pythonidae > Python > Python bivittatus. The sequence continues at coordinate 43,725,773 of NW_028277112.1, read as the reverse complement.
GATTCAATTTCTGTTCACTTCAGATTTATAGAATAGGCCTATTATAGTCACCTTAGTTTACTTTCACTGGGAGGGATCTGAAATAACAGTGTTTCTGAACTGTAGCAGGACAACATGATAAACTTCCATTCTGTAGTAGGACAACATGACCAAACTTCCATTCTGTTAAGGCTCTGATACTATGTTGCCACAAGCAATTCCTAGTGATAGAAGGAAGTATCCATGTCCTGCCTATGGCTAAACATCAATTTTGGTCTGGCTGGTGAAACTGGATCATTTGAGCTGTCGCAAAACAAATTTCTGCATGTTAATGAATTTCTATATTCTTCTCTCCTTCCCCGTTCAGAATCCCAGTATAGCTGCATGCTGGGACCTACCGATACTTAGCCTACACAAAAGAATATCCATTTTAAACATTCAAAAAACATTTTTATCAGCATGGGTACATCTTTGTATAGGATGAGACAGAACAAATAGATCATCAATATGTAAAATAATCAGAATATAAAACTTACAACTTCATCTTCAAATCCTCCAGCCAACACAAGGGAGTAAGCTCCATCATTACTACGTCCATGGATTCCACCAACGTGAGGTCTATGAACACCAGCTTCACTCACCTTTAAGATAAAACAAGTAAATTTAAAATACGTTCCTATTTTTAATAGCAGAGTTATTTGGCCACAAATAACATATCAGTGCATCTAATTAAAATACTTTAATCTTGTTTTCCTGAATAAATGTATTCAAAAACTACTAAATTGTACTCAAAATGCTTCCCAGTTTCAAAAGTATTTTGTCATATATTATAGTGCTGCAGTTAAAAAGTATATTTAAAATTTGAGTCCCTAGAGCAAAGTAAACTTAGTTTTGGCCATTATCCAAGACAAAAAGTTTATCTTAGAGTAAAAATATTATCCCAGGGTCACAAAAAGTTCACTTATATTAGTTTGCTGATGGGGTTCTATCCAGTGCAACAATGGGAGAAATTCAAAAGTAACTACTAGTATAACATAAAAGCTAACTGGCCACAAATACGATATTAGAAAACCCAAGTTATAATTTATACACTCATGCAAATGACACAGCAGTGAAACAGAAGAGTAGAATACAATATATAGAAAGTATATCTACATACCTGCACTCTAAATTTCCATGTTGCCCCAACAGGAACACCAGGTATAGGTCCATAATGGTTAGAAGGAACAATAGTGCATTCCTTAGTACGGCCAACACAGGCCATGCCCTACCAACATCAGGAGAACACAGCAAACAATTAATCATAGTAGTTGTGAAACTTTATGAAGAAATACATGTTTTAGCAATGTTTTAATCCATGGCTTATTGAGATAGGGATATTCAAAAGCCGTTTTGAAAACAGGCTGTTGTTCTAGAGTCAATATAAAAATGTTCCCAAGTGGCTTTGCTCATTTTTTTGAGAACAGCTACTGTGAAATATATATACATAAATTAGCAAATTTCCTTGTTAATAGCAGCATATAAAAGACAGCATAAAAATTAAACTGTTTTTTTTTCATATGGCAGATATATTTACAGGTAGTCCTCACTTAATGTCCACTCCTTCAGAGACCACTCAAAGTTACAACAGCGCTGAACAAGGGGGACTTATAACAGGTCCTCGTAGTTGCGGCCATCGCAGTGTCCCCACGGTCACATGATTGTGATTTGGGCACTTGGCAACTGGCTCGCAATTACAATGTGGCAGCATCCAGTGATCATGTGATTGCCATTTGCAACCTTCACTGCTGGCTTTTGACAAGCAAAGTCAATAGGGAAGCCAGTAGGAGGTTGCAAATGGCAATCACATGACCGAGGGATGCTGCAACCACACGGGATTCACCAAACCACGCAACTGGGACTACCACAACTGCTGCCATTATTCAACATGGTCACATGACGTCATGCCTTATGATTGCACTGCTTAGTGATGGAGTTCCCGGCCCCAATTACTGTCAGTAGTCAGTAAGGACTACTATATTTAGATATTTTATAACATACTTTTTCAATTATGGTTTTCAGAGTTCTCCATCCAGACTAGGTAGAACAAAATCTTTCACTGGAACCAATCAACAGAATTTTTTCTAATCTGGATTAAAATTCCATTATTAACCCTTATCTCAGCCATTATTGAAGTCTCTTAGCTTCCAAAGGATTTTCATTTAGATGGTACAAGCATATATCATAAGAGGCACCATCTTAGAAGAACTATTTCTATTTATAAGAGGAAAGAGGCTTTTCTAAAAGTATAACAGCCAATTTATTAGCATTCAAATAACAGAGTGGGCAACATCCAATTGCCCCTTGGGAAAGTATCACACAACTCAGAAACCACTGGCATTTTCTCTGGATTATACACAGGCACCATGCACTGACCCTTTGGTGGCAGATACATGGAAAGCTTTTGATGAAATTCTTAACGAACAGACAGGTTCACAATGAGGCAGGGAAATCTTTCAGATACCATAGTACCAAGCTACATAACTCTTCCTAGGTTTATTAAATTGTGCCCCAGAAACAGACTAGAACCCAGTTAAGACTTTAGTTCAAATATTATCCACCTGAACAGCTCCTCTCAACAGTTTCACTGCTGTATTCTGAACTAAGTGAATATCTGAAGTACTCTTATCCAAGACCATCCATATACAAAGCATTGTAGTATTCATGCTTGAGAGTTCTGATGTTGCCAACAAAGCTAAAATAATCAAAATCAATCTACTTGCATCTAACAGGAGCCACAAATGCCACAGCAGTAATCTAAAACAATGCCAAAGATGTTGTGATATAGATAATTAACTTGTGATTCTCTAGCATAAAGGCTGGCAATCTGTTTTTTAAAACTGTAGTTACTTTTAAAAGTAACACTAAAATAATAAACATCATTTCACTTTGCCAGCAACATAGAAGGAGAAAAAGCACACTCTAAATCATTATTAGTTTCAACTCCTAATCATGATTTCAATTCCATACTATGTTTACTAAAAATCATAGTAGGGTATGATATTTAAAATGAGTCAAAAAGTGTTTGCGTCTAACATTTTTTTTGGGGGGGGAGGAGAGAGATTACTTCTGAAACAATTTTTAATTATATGAAAGTTTACACAGAGTTGGTCAATTAACTGATCAGCTAAAACTCAGATAATTCTAACCTAGCATGTAAGTAGCTAATAGTGACATCAGGTGGCCTTTCTGAGTTTTTGTTTTTGGGGATTATTTTATGTAGGAATTACTTTTCATACTTGGATTATGAAGTTATGGAGGACATGAGGGAACAATTATTATTTTGTTATTATTTTTAGATTCTTGAAATAGTCTAACTGGGCAGTATATAAGTGATGAAATAAATAAATAAATAAATGCAAACAATAACCTAGTTTGCATGTTTAGAGAGAATATATACAACAGTATCTATTTGTAAATATTATTTACCTTGCCCCAATCTCGCTGGCTGTCAGTGCAGGCAGATGGCATCTTTGCTTTCTTTTTACTTTGTTTGAGCTTTTCCCCAGCTTTTACAACTTCATTAGAATCATTTTTACAGGAAGGACAGTACCTAAAATATTAATTACTTTAAAATCTATTAAACTATAAATAAGAATAACACCAACAAATGAATTTCATGCAATATGGACCTAAAACACAGCTCCTTGTGGCTTTATATTTCTTATTTTTTCCTTTATATTTCTTGCAACTTCTTGTAAATTCCTTTCCTTCACCTCTTTTAATCCTATGGATATTATTTATTTACAGTATTGCATTTATACCTTTTTTTTTTTTTTTTTGCTCATGGTGGGATGTAATTTTATCACTATAGTATCTTGTGAGAGAGACTAGACTGCCAGATTGACTCAAAATTATCTAGTGAGCTCCATGATTGACTAAACCACCAAAGTCTCAGTTCAAGACCTATACTGTACAGGTAATCTTAGAACAACAATTGGCTTACAATGGCAATTGAGACCAGAATGTCTGTCGCTAAGTGGTGAGGTTGTGAAGTGTGACCACATCGCTTAGCAACGGCAATCCCTGCAGTCCCGGTTGCCACCATTAACTGAATTCCAAGGTCGTTAGGCGAGGCAACTTCCTGCCAGCTTCCCACAACCAAAGTCAGTGGGGAAGCCAGCAGGAAGTTGCAAGTCCCAGGCCAGCAGGCAGGTAAGTGGCTGCTGCCGGGTGGGGGAGGGAGCAAAGGGGAACACGAGGGTGAGTTGGGGAGGATGTGTAAGGGTGCGAGGGAGGGTCAGAGAGGCTGTGCAAGGCCTGGGTCAGGAAGGGTGAGGGGGGTGCACAAGAGTCACAGCACATGTAGGGAAGGGTGCATGAATGTGCGAGCGAGAGGCGCAGCACAGGTCAAGGAGGGTGCACCACACCAGTTGGGGAGGGTGCACAAGGGTGTGAGAGAGGTATGGCGAGAGTTAGGGAGGGTGCACAGGAGTGCAGGAATGGCCAGTGCAGCGCGAGTGCAGAGGGGTTGGGTGAGGATGCACGGGTGGGGAAACCTACCCCAGTGACTTGTGACATTCCCTGCCAGGTTCCCCATTGACTTTCTGGGGAAGTCAGCAGGGAAGGTTGCAAATGGTGATCACATGATCACGGGGAAGCTGCAACCAGTCATAAATGCGAACCGGTTGCCAAGCACCCAGATTGCTATCATGTGACCGCAGGGGTGCTGGGACAGCCGGAACTCTGAGGACCGGTTGTAACCACCATTCGTTCAGCGCCATCATAACTTCAAAAGGTCGCTGAACGAATGGTTGTAGGTCAAGGACTAACTGTATTTGCATATAACAGACAAAAAACCCTTCTAATTTTATTTCTGTGTTCAACTGTTCACTATCAATTATTTTGAGTATGTACTGACATCCTGACCTTGATGTCTAATACTTTTCAAAAGGCAATAGTGAACTATCTTTTAAGGCAGGAAAATGCTGGGAAGGTTACATAATGGGATCCAAGGTTAAATCAGTTACCTACCACCAACCCAATGCCAGTAAAAGAGGTGAAACAGAAATCAACAGCATCAATTGCATTTCCTTCACTGTATTAGGTAGGGCTGTTCTTCTATATCATACTTTCCCTCAAATACTGTATTAGGGTTTTGGCCTTGAAATAAACAGGGCAAGGTTAGACATAATTTGCTGCTCCTCTCTCGGCTTCAAGCTTGGATCTGACAATGTGAAATGCAAAACTAAACCATGATCCCATTTTACCACCATTCCAGCATGTGCGCCCAACAACCACTGCCAAGACACAAAGAACTAGGACAAATCTCACATATTTGTCCAATATAGGAGTTACATGAGGAAAGCTGGGATCATCACTCTCCCCTGCAGCTGCAGGTTTAGGATAAGCATCTGAATATCACATTTGCTAGCAGCTGGCTAAGCAAACAATATAACAATTATACTGCCCAAGATAATTAGGCCTTGATTTTGAGCAAGCACTACTGAATGAAATTTATCCTAATTAGACAGGTTTTGTGCTCAACAACTCCTGGATATTCTCTATGAGAAGAAAGAAAAAATATACTATCTCAGCAAATACTTGCAAAATTCATCATTCTACAAAAAATTGTGTGGTATTCCAAATTTAGCTTCTCTTTCTAAAAGACTGCAGTTATTTTGAAATTCTGAGTATTTGGGGTGAATTGCAAACAAACAATGTCCTGGTGCACACTGTTCAACAGCTTCTATTTGGCTCCTCCTGTCAGGAGTGGCTGAATGAATCACAGAGTTGAAGGTGATGAACAAACCATTGCTCTCAACTCTGAGTACAAGAGAATCAAGCCAAAGATTTCAATTTGCACATTATACTCAATAAATTACAGAAGGAACTATTGAATTTCTTTAGCAACTCTTGCTGGCAAAAAGAACAGGAACAATCAACCTACTTCACAATAAGCCTGTGGCTACTATACAGTGGCTTCAACATCTAATGTTACAGATAACATGAACTCCAAGAATTTCTACAGTTAAAAGTTTACAATTTAAAAGGATTACAATTCTGATTTCATCTGGACATAGGGGTTTAGAGTGTGTAGGAGAAAAATAATTTTCCCATTGTTTTAGCACTAGCAGGGCATTAGAATAACAATCTGTATCCATCAATTTTAATTATATTGACAATGAAACTGATTTTTGAATGTAGTTCTCTTTTAGTACAATATAAACAATCCAAAACTCATTCTTTCACTCACTGAATACATTACAAACTTTGTAATGAAGGAAGAGATTTACTGTTAGAGTCCTTTTCTGATGAATGAAAGAGTATATTTTGGAAGGTTTTTTTTAAAAAATCACATTTGTATGCCGCCCAACTCCCAATTACTCTGGGTGGCTCACAACAGTCAAAACAAGAAAATTACAATAAAACTAATTAAAAAGAAGGGAAAAAAGATATAATATAAAATTTGTTAATATTATATATTATAATATTATCTATAATGTTACAGAGGAACACATTCAAAAATCAGTTTTGTTACAAGTTCACAGTATTTAGGAAGCAATCACAAAAATTATGTTCCTTACCAGTCCTCATCTTCTGGTATTTTGCTTAATGGTGGGTTCAGGCAATATATGTGGTAGGCCATGTTACACTCATCACAGAGAAGTTGCATATGTGCATCCTGTTTTCCCCCACATAGATAACAAGAACAAAATCTACATTCTTTATTTGGGTCAGCTCTGCAGTGTTTACATTCAGGACCACTTTTTCCTGCAAAGGGGAAAAGAGGGAAAGAAGGAGAGAGGGAAATAAAGTGATGAAAAAGGGACTTGAACACTGACTACACATAACATTAACTATATAAGCAAACAACAAAAGCAAATACAATGATCACAAAGATTCCCTAGCTTGGCTTCCCGGGATGATAGCCACCAGGAAAGCAAATTTAAAATAATTGTAGGCTACCAGATAATCAATCATTCAAAGAGTACTGCCATCAGGCAATTGGGCTGTAATCCTCCCCACAGGAATAACAAATTTTTATAGGGAAGGAGTACAATAGAACTGGATCCACCTTAATAACATAGTTGTGAAAGCACATTATAAAGTATCTTACTGAAATCAAACAAATAATGTAGAAAATATTTTGCTCAGTGGATATCCAATCTATGCCAAACCTTGTCCATACTTATCTAGGCTTAAGACTAACACTGTTATTTGTCTGAAGCAGCAATGGAAGAGAAAATATGCAAACAAATTAAGATAAAAAAGGAAAGGTAGCTGCATAACAGTATCTGCATAACAATTTAAAAAGACATTTTAGTATTGACAGAGACAGAAGCATTGTTTCTCTGCTGGATACACAGAGTTTGGGTAGAGACTTGCATTAGAAGAAGATACAGTATACAAAAACCCAGACACAGAAATCTTATCTTGGGAGTTTTTTAACCTAGAGAAATTATTCAGAATAATGGCAATTCCCAGGGATTTACTGAATTTCTAATATTCCTACAACATACATCCCAAAGTCTTGCGCTTATGAAATGTGCACCACTACTTCCTTTGAAGTATTTGAACACAGAGAGAATTAAAGATAAATAAAGCTAATATTCAAATATTAAGAAAGAAATAAGAAATGGTGATCTGGACGACTGCAAAATACCACCACTGCTAGCCACTCCTAGGTCAGCTAACAGTCCTTCTCTAGTGGACTATCTAGTATAATTAATCATTTTATTTGTGAGAAAACCAAAACACATTTAACACAGATTAAGGAGGGACTCAAATTCTCTAACCAATGAAAGTGTACCCCAGTTAGGAGGATGCATTCTGACCGATTTTATAACAAAAATGTAGTGTTGCTAAAAGAAAAGAAAGGCCATGTACTATGAGGTGTTCACTGTTACTGGACAGAGTGTATCTGCACAGAAAGTTGGATCATAAATTGTTGGTGTTTTAATGCCCTGGAATAGAAATTCAGTCAAGACTTTACTACATTACTAGAAAATGTGCATTGTCTTACTCATTTCCCAGAATGCCTATAGAAAATTTTCTTTAGTTGGTAATTCAGTTCTGCCATCTGAATCCCTTGCATCTATAGTTTTTACTGGGGATGAAAGAGTGATTTGGTTCTTATAGTTGCACTATGTGTCTCCTCTTCTCATGAATGTGGATGGGCTTTATTTTTATTTTAACCAGTATCTTGTCTAAGGAATCACCAAAAGACCTCTTTCCTTGAAGGCACTGGAGGATAATATTGACTTAGAATTTAGCATTTATATTCCAAGTCTTCAGCCACAGATGTCTGCAAATGACATTTGAAACAATGGCTTTGGTTGAGAACTGCACTGAATATAAGTTGCTGTTGACTGTGAAAGCTGCAGTTTTGGATAGTCTGCTAACACTTTGTAGGAAATCATCTCCAAAAATTTTTTTCCACCACAGAATCACAGCTCAAACACAGATGAGGCTTCCACCACTTAAACTGCTAAAGCATTGGCCTCATGAGACTTATTCAAAGGAATGTAACTACATCTGTTGTTGGGATGTTTGGGTATGTGATCCCCATCATTTGGCATTACTAACCTGGAAACCAAGGATATCACTGTGGCATTTAACAGTGGGACTTTTAAAGCCTTGGAGGTGGCCTGCATTTGCTACAGTGGAAGACCTTTTCTTTGTACCTTTAAAGATCCAGTCGACTTTGATCATTCTTTTCAGTATATCTAGGAAGGAAAGGCTCACCAATGGATCTGGCATTGTAAAGAATGCTTTGATCTCCCCTAGGTCCAAAAGTGGATTTGTAAGTGGCTAGGATTAGGCTACTTTGAGGCTGCTGGTCTATAGCCCTTGGCCAGGAATGTGAAATCACATTGAAAAAATACCTGCACCAAGTGCCTGGTAGGCATTTTTTCATCTCCCTAAAATATCTTTCCTTCCTCACCAAGGACCTGGGGAAAAGATGATTCTTGGGGCAAGTGGAAGAAAGCTGCTTCGGCTGGTTATGTCTCCTGGAGAAGGTGCTGCTGAAGAATGGCAGCCCAAACCATCTGAACAATCTTCCAATATGTCCTCTTCCCCCATAACATCTTTTCTTTCCTAGAAACTCAATCAATTAGTAATTTACTATGGTGGTCAGGAATGAAGAAAGATTGCTCTCTGGTGCCACCTTGGTCCTATAAAAGACAATTATTTGGTTCTGCATGTCAGAACATTGGGAAGAGAAACCTAGCTAGAGATAACTTTCAGACATAAGAAAAATACTGAGGTATTAGCAGAAGAGGTTGCCCGAGTAAGCAGAGTTTAAGTATACGGCAGTGATGGCATAAATGTGCAAACCTTTGCAGACAGTAAAACTGTTGTCTTCTGATTTTCTCTACAAATACCTTTGCACAAATCACGCTATTAAAATACATACTCCTGTAATATAAACTTATTTCTATGAACTGTATATGTATTTGCTTATATGAAACAATATATTTTGTAATCAAATATATTTCTTTAAAAAATACAATGTTTAAAACACTATTCAAAAATGGGAAACCTTTCATATGCATGCAAAATACCTACTTTTGAACTCTCCATCTGCAAATGTCAGTGGATATGCTCCTGGTTTTTCAATCTTGTATATTTCCTCTATAAAACGGAGTTTGCAATCATTTATTACATCTTCTGGGCCTCTGAAAATTAAGGAACAAAAGATTCAACTCAATTTCCCTCATTCTAATTTTAATACTGTCCAGTGCAATACAACAAGGCTACATGAAATTACTGGTAGCAGTTTTAACTTTACAAATATATTATATTCTTGAGTAAGATTCACTGACTGAATTAAAAACTAATAAAAAGCATGCCTCAGACCTCCATTCTGAAAGAAGAAGAGGAGGAGGAGGAGGATCATACAACGGATATATATAGTATTAGCAACCAATTACATATTAACAGCTGTATTAAGAAAAAAATCACAAATATCTAATGTTATCAACTGGAAAACAAATTAACAATACAGGCACAACCAACCTAAATTTTATTCATTTTAACATATACAGTACATTTAATGATCAATATGGAAATAAATACAATTAAGCAAAGTACTGTCAAATACCCCCTATAAACTCATATGATGCCAAAAGAAATGGAACCAAGTAAAGAAAGATATTAATATGCTCAAGGGAATATATGTTCAAAGAGCCAAGAATTAAGCATATTCAGAAATCATAGAAAATCAAAGAAAAAAGAATCAGGGAACAAGAGGGTAGCATAGCTGATTGGCTGACATCTAAATCAGGACACTGAAGTTAAAGAAGAGGACTTTCGATTATAGGTCTCATTCATTTTAGTGGACAAGTAAAATATGTTCATTTCTTTCAGTGTAATTAAATGGACAAATATAGTCAACTCCAGCAGGAAATACTTGTTATATATTCAGAGCACAATACTGTATATTTTAATTAATTAATTAATTACTGTGTCGTTTAATTAATGAAACTCAGAGTAGTTTAATTAATGTAATACGCTTACTGGTTAGCCTGCCTGTCACAATATAATATGCAAGAGTTCCATACAGAGAAGCATAAGCATAACAACCTAACTTGCTTAATTTTTCCTCCTCAAAATTCAGTGTTTTATTTAAAAAAAATCAGGTCACTCCCACATAAATATCCCTTCACATAAATCCTTTATTAGTATTTCATGTTGCTTTATGGGCAATGCTGACATGCGTATTTAGACCTAGTTTTCATCATGAATTGCAGCACACCATTTTAACAGATTGCCAGCAACAAAGTTTACTTAAATTTGAAATAAACTTCATATTTCTTTATGAAATACCTGTAATAGTTTCTGTATTTGGGTTTTTTTAATGATTGGAATGGTTCTTAGTAACTGTCAATAGATTTTTCAAACTTTATTTATCTATTTATTTTATATGGCTACTCACTTGCTAACTGTAGCATTAGGTGGGCAAAAGTGACTCAAATATATCAGGATTTATAAGATATCCCAAATCTAGTTGCTTCTGGATTTTCTTCAGTATTACCAAGCATTAGCTTTATGGATACACTTCCAGGAACGAATGGAGGTGTTTCCATGAAGACTATTGAAAACTTATGAAGAACATTATCTTCTCTAACGTATTCAGAGAGATATTCAAAGTCTGCTGATGCAAGAGAAAATAAATTCTTAAGGTCATAACTGTGCTGCTTTTCACTAATATCCATTTTTGCAGATATGTTCATCATATTCATTATTCTTTCTGGATTTACAGCAGGGTTCTTTTATTTCAGGGTATCGGCAGTCCTCTGCCACCACAATGAAGATCAGAACATTGCCAAAATGTTTCATTCCACAGGATTATGAGAACTGCTGAAATAAGCATAATTAGAGGGAAAGAAAACTAATGAGCTGGTGACTTGTTTCAGCTCTCTCAAAAGCTTGATGCAAAGTGGAAAAAATATTTAAACTGAGGAGAAAGGGGGAAGAACACATACTAATGACAACCAAGCATACACCTCCTCCTGTTACCACTTGTCCAAACATAACACTGCTCTGCTAATTCAGCCATTTTTTCTGTGACTGAGTAATTTTTCTTGTCTAGCTAAGCACAATTCTGAGAACTAAGTCTATTTTGCACTTGGGAACATTGATAACACTAAATAAGAAAATACTTCCCTCTGGAAAGCAAAAATTACCACAGTGCAGTACTCTATTTGCATACACTTATTTCTGAAAAGCAAAAAATCTGGCAAATCAGAAGCATACCATAGTTGAAACACTGCTTCTTTCTATGTTCCTGAAACACAGAAATCACTACATTACTGTAATATTTCTCGTATATAGTTCATTTTTGTAATTTCATAGTATTTTTAAAAACAAAAATCTAAGAATCCTAATTTCTATATAAATTCACTACTGAATCAAAGTGTCCATAGTGCTACAGAACCAAACCTATTATGAAGAAAATAAGGCTGTGATTTCTGTTCAGTTATCAATAGTAGGCCCTAATGAACTCAATGGAATTTATTGCTGAGCAGATTTCTCCAGAATTGCAGTTTAAGTATCCCAAATAATAGATGGAAAGAGAAAAACATGAGTGAGAGCCAGTGTGGTATAGTGATTAAGGTGTTGAGCCAGAGGCAGAAAGACCCAGGTTCTAGTCCACTCCCAACCATGGAGGCTCATTGGGCGACTTTGGACTAGTCACTCTCTCTTTATCCAACCTACCTCACAAGTTATTGTTCTGGGGAAAAATAGGAGGTGAGAGTACTACGTATGCCATCTTGAGTCCCAAAATGAGTCCCAAAACTTTCCTAGAGTTCTGAGCCACCTAGCAGATCTAACTAGGCCAGTCTATGCCTCAGATAGGTCTAAGCTAGCTACCTTTCACCTTCAGACAAGATTTCCAACTTGGTACACCTGTTCTTATCACTCACCATATTAGCAAGGAAAACCAGAAGTCCACTTATGTGCCAGTTAATATCCTGGGGCAGGTGTAAGCTCTCTAGTGCTGAGATATCTGATGCATCTACACAGCTTGCTGCTTAGTATTTGGATCCACTAAAGACTCATAGGCCATACATTTGCAGCTCCCTGTCAGGACTGGAGAGCTCTGTCAAGGTACCACTGTAGGACCAACCAGACCTACCACCTGTTCATGCCTCTCCTTCTGGCACTTCCATGTGCTCTTGCCACCACTTTGGAGATGGGAAGGAAAGCCACTGATGCCCTCTTTAGTGGGTTTCATCTTGTCATGGCCAGCTACTGTGATCTGATTTTCTCTTTACTTTATGTGTTCTACACCACTCAAAGTAGAGTAACTGGCAATGGAAAAAAGCAACCCAAAAGAGAGACAAGTCTCACTCTCAACTGCCACATTCCAGGCAATTTTCTTCAGGGGAAACAGAACATAGAAAAGAAGATGCTTCTTTGGCAAGTAATAACTGCCATGGATGCTTCCCACCAGTCTGTATCACCACGTGACTGGTCTCTGAAAACAAATACGCTTTTACTCTTCTGCAGACAGCAGAGTAAAGACTGAGAAAGAGGGTTTACCTTCTATCAGATGTCAAAACTCTTAATCCCTGTCTTCTAGCTAGAAAAGATGGGGTCGCCCATTTCTATGAGCTCATCTTCGGGTGACTGAGAAACAATGAAAATAAACATCTGGCTTGTATCTTTATTCTGTTCTGTATTCTTGGATTGACTTTGAAGAGAAATCTAATCTCTCTCTAGGAACAGAACTTCACATTGGTAGCCCCTCCAAATCAAAATCAATATAAAATACAAATAATTTTAAAGTACTTATTTTTAGTCAGAAATAAAAGATCATATTCCATTATGAAAAAGATAAGTAGCACTGAAAGAATACACTGACTGTGATCCACAGAAAAGTTCTATTTGAAACTGAAATAATTTAGAACAATGTAGAATGCAGTATTACTCAATAAAATCTTACCCCAGCATAATTTTGGCATAAACCTCTTTGTTAGTCCTTGAAATTTCCCTCAGAGAGGTAATTTCTGCATCAAACCAGAATCCTCTTTCTTCTGGACTCTCTACATTGTAATTAACCATCACCATATCACCCACATGTAATTCGTTCCACTTCAAAATAGCTCTTGCTCGAGGCCGCAGATTATGGACAGTCATTTCCACAATGCCGCTTTCTGGATATCTTGAAGAAAGAATAAAAGCAAAAGTTATAATAACCTCAACATCATAACACAGATTTAAAAAATATCTATACTGTAGTAAAACACCTTTAAAAACATATGGTATAATCAAGCCCAAGATATATGGGAACCTGCTTTTGAAACTTAGGGGAATTTTACTGACACAGTGAGAAGTGTTGTCCAAAGGCCATGATTGCATATGAAGGATTGTGAAGATGCTTAAAGTCTTCAGTGGTGGTCTTATATTTAAAGATTGTGAGACATACTAATAGAACTGAGCTGGCCTTTAACTGTAACAAAATAAATACTGCTGGGACATCAATATAATTCATTTATAGAACAAGTGTTTTTATTTTCTCAATGTATCTCTAAACCAGTTAACATAAATCTGATTAACTACTTTATTTTGAGATATACAGAAAAACAGTAGACTCACTCCAGTTCTAAAAATGTATTTGGAAATAAGTCCTAGTAATTTCAGTAAAACATAAGACTCAGAATTTCAGTGACATTGCAGTTTGCAAAAGTAATTATAACAAAAGATCTCAAGAGGCATCTAAAATTGCAGTTAATGTTTCAACAACAAATAGTAGTAGGCCAATATTGAGACATTTTAGATCAAAGTTCTTACATGTCCAATTACACTTTTTAAACTTTAAACACAAATCCATATCATATGATTAATAGTTATCAAATGTTTAGAGCTTTGGGAGATTGCTGTTCTAAGAAATAGAAAACCAAAGACCACTTGGCTGCATAAATCGAGTTATACAACTACTTATAAGAACAGATTAAAGATATTTTTGAAAACTACCTCTGTATCAATAAAACAAACAAACAAACAAACAAGATCCATTTAAATAGGATGGAAGCAACTACTTCCCCACATTCCATGTTGCAGATTAACACTTATGATTATGACATATGATCACAACTATTTCTGGTTATTATCAGTTAGCAAAAAAGGCTCTTAAAATAAAAAGATGAAATACAGTGTCAATGGAATTCAGTATCTAACCCTTGAAAACTCCTAGAATTCCACTTCAGCAAACAACTTTTACAGTGTTGCATTTTATAAAACAAGCATGGGGTTCTTTTGGCCCTCAGACCATTGTATTATCCATCCATCCATCCATCCATCCATCCATCCATCCATCCATCCAGCCAGCCAGCCAGCCAGCCAGCCAGCCAGCCAGCCAGCCAGCCAGCCAGCCAGCCAGCTGTCCCTCCTCCTCAAGCTCTTCCTTCCTAAAGTACATGTTAAGAAGATAAGCTACTTTCACACCAAGCAGCATGAAAAATCAGGAAACTGCTCATGGAAGGAAAAATTGTTTCCTTGCAACAAGGATAGTTCCATTCCTTCTTCTATTTTGTAATAAAGAAACTTGATTTCTCATCCTTTCCATTTGTCCTGAATGGAAAATCAGCAAAGTATGCCCAGCCGAATGGAACGTGCTTATTCCTCCAGGAAAACAGATCCTATGTCCCACAATCAACACAGCCCTTGGATGTAAAAAGCTTGTAAAAGTTAAATAAGTTTCTTTTCATACAAATTGTAATTCATATACTATTTTTAAAACAATGCACTAACAGGCAGAAACTAATCTAACTTCTACACTTCTGCATGCCAAACAGTAATTAAAAACTGCACAATAAGGGGTAAAAATCTGAATAAGGTACATATAGCTCATACTAATGACCCTGAAATCTTATGGTATCAGGGTCTTTTAAGTCTAGGTTGAAAGACGAAAATGTGGAACCTAATGAAAATTTTATTTATTTAGATGAGTTATATACTCTCTCAAATATCTTGGGGCAGCTTACACATAAAACAATAAACAAAAAATAGTTACCATAAAATATAACATTAATACAAAAATTCTGCTAAAGCTACCTAACAGACAGTCGCATTGGACAGGAACTCAAATCCTCATGCCTGGGGGAAAGCCAGGTCTTTCAGGCTTTAGAAAAGGTAGGCTGGGTTGTGGCTACCCAAATCTCAGGGGAATGCTATTCCATACAGCACACGCTGACATGCATTATTTAAGAGGTGAAACCCAGAGCATGCCGACTCCTTTGGATCATATCAGATGGGAAGAGCTGCAAATAACTCAGCCTTGTACCATGATGGTTTGAAAGGTGATAACCAACACCCTAAATTGCACCCAGAAGCCCATTGGCAACTAATGCAGTTCACAAAATAGAGATGTATACGGAGTTACACCTGTAACTACTCATGCCGCTACATTCTGGACCAGCTGCAGCTTCCAAGAAGTCTTCAAGGGCAGCCTTGTAGAACATGTTACAGTAATCCAGATGAGAGGTGAGCAATGCATGAATTACAGTGAGTAGGGCCTCTCCAGGAAAGGGCACAAACATTGCACAAGATGGAATACATAGAGGACAGAGAAAAAGGGCTTAAGGGTCAGAAGAAGAGCCACTACCAAGGCAATGGTCACATAAAAAGGGCTTGAGTCTAGGGCAAGAATGTAACATGAATAAATGTTTCAGACAAGCCCTAGTTCACACGAATATAAAGGAAGGAAGGGGGCAAGCACATTCAGACCTGCAAGATTCTGTTACTATAGCTTTACAATGACCTACATAGCATTGGTTTCCTAGTCTGATCTACCTTGAAGAGCTGACAGAATGGTACACAGGCCATCCAAGCCATGGCTACCACCTGCTCTTCAAGCAGGTGTCTGGAGTAATGCAAGCCAATTCAGAAAATCTTTGCTTCCAGGAGGTTCCAACATACAGAACCACTCAGGTTTTACTAGGGTTGAGCATAAGTTTGTTTCTCTCCACCCATGCCCCCACAGCCTCCAGTTACTGAGTGAGAACCTTAATGGTATCACTTGGCAGCAAGAAGTTGAGATGTATAATTGGGTATCATCAGCATACTGATATTTAATCCCATGCCAACAGATGACCCAGTAGCCTCATATAGATGTTAAACAGGAGTGGAGAGAGAAGCAAGCGCTGAGGTACTCCACAAAGCAAGAGTCAAGGGTTGAATCTCTCCCTGCCATCAACACTGACTAGAACTAATCTTGAAAGAAGGAGAGCCATCGCAACACCATGCCTTCACTCCCAATCCCCTGAGCTGGTCCAGAAGGATATCATGATCTGTGGTATTGAAGGCCACTGAGAGATCAAGGACAGCCAGGATGGATGCACCATTCTCATTCCAGTCCCACTAGGGGTCATCCAGAAGTGCAATCAATGCCATCTGATACTATCTCCAGGCCTGCAGCCTGACTGAAAGGCCTCCAGATAATCTGTTTCCAGATAATCTACTGACAGACCACTTTCTCAATAATCTTGCCCCAAAAGGGAAGGCTGAAGACAGGTCTGAAATTATCCAACACTAATCAGAACCAGGGATGGCTTGCTGAGGAAGGGGCAGACCACTTCTTCCTTAAGAACAGGTGGAACCACCTCTTTACTTAAGGATGAATTGCCACCACCTAGACCCAACCATACATCATCTCCCAGGAGGCCTTGATCAGCCAGGATAGATGGTTACACTCAGAGCTCCAAGGACCAGGTCCACTTCCTTAGGATCAATAGACTCAAATCCTTCTCAGGTAACCACACAAGACTGTGTGTGAGTCAACTCTACAGGACTCGCACAGCTGGATTCCAACTCAAAATAAATCCAAGGATTTTATCCAATAGATGTCTTGAACGATTTTCACAACAGCTGCTCAGATGATCTTCTCATCCCTCCCTCCCAAGGAGAGAATGAGTTACCTTAAACAGGGCTGCAGAACATCAAACTGCAGATGCAGTAAGAGTACAAAAATATACAGATGGTCCCCTGCTTACAAACTTTTGAGTTGCAAACTTTCGTCGATATGAACAAGATGGACCTGGAAGTCGGGAGAAGGCAGGAAAGGGTTAGTTTCCAGTGTGCCACAAACTAGCCCTTACCCACCTTCTCCTGCATTCTGGGAGGTTGGAAGTTTGCATTGGAGATCTTGGAAAGGGTTAGTTTACTGGGTGAGCAGGAGAGGCGGCTGTGGCTCCCTGGGTGAAGGGATGAGCTAGTGGGGTGCGGCACACCCTGTCGCCGGGTGAGGCAGGAGAGACAGCAGTGGCTCCCACAGCGCCCTCCCCTTCGCCCAGGAAGCCACCGCTGCCTCTCTTGCCTCACCCAGTAAACTAATCCTTTCCAGGAACTCCAACACAAACCTCAAACCTCCCGTATGCAGTGGGCCATAAACTAACCCCTTCCTGCCTTCTCCTGTCTTCTGGGAGGTTGGAGGTTTGCGTTGGAGTTTACAGTGTGCATTGGGAGGCTGCAATCTTTAGCCTTCCTCCTGCAAGGGCCAACAGTTTCCAATATGAGCTGCAGAGCACACGTTGTGCCTGTGCTCGTCCCTCTGCTTCCTCCAGTTCTGCTGCCACCTTGAACAGCGCCTCCTGCACACTGCTCCCTTCTCCCAGGGAGCCACTACTGCCTCTCCTGGCAACAGAGTGTGCCACGCTCCACCAGCTCATCCCACTGCGCTTTCCACAGTCTGCATGCTATTGCTCCTAGCATTGGTAGCAGAAGACAGGACTCCTCTGCCCATACAGCTGCCCTGCCTCCTGCCTCCTGCCTTTTTTTTTTTTTTTTACTTTTTACAGTACTTTTTACTTGGTTGGACTTACGAACAAAATGGATTTACAAACAGCTTCTTGGAACATAACCTGTTCATAAGTACAGGACTGCCAGTATCTGTTTGGCCACTCTTATCACCCCACTGTAATCCTTAATGAACATTCTTACTCATGTTTGGTAGACTTGCTCTTCACTTCCCTCCAGCAGCGCTCTAGGCATCTCTTCTGCCGTTTCATTTCTCAGAGCTCCTCTGAGAACCAGGGGACCCTTTGAGATCCACATGCATAGAAAATCATACAGGTGCAATCTAACCCAAGACTTCAGCCACTATCTCGTTCTAAAACGAGACTAAGCTTCAGCTGAATTATGCACAGATCCTTGGGAACTTTCCCAAGTGCCCTCTGAAACCCAGTAGGGTCCATCCAGTGGGCCAATCCAATGGGTCTTTCCTCTCTGCCACAGGGAGCTGGTACAGAAAATTCTAAAGCAATCAAAAAGTAATCTGTCCATGACAACAGAGACAACCCCCAACTCCTGATCAAGTCATCACTGCCCTGAGATAAAAACCAGATCTAACATGTGACCCCACTGAGTATCAGGCCCTCAATTATTCGGGTCATGTCCATGGTTGAAATATGCAATTTCAGTACTGAAGTTTTTAGCATTGAGAATAATTACCTTAAATAAAAGGCCTGGGAACCCCTGGCCCCCAAGTCATTATCATCCAACACGGAAAGCCTCAAGCAAAGCATCTCCTAGTCTCTGAAATTCCATTCCTCAAAGTGCAAAAGTCACTGAGTCTTTTATAAAATAAGACGCAGCAAGCATCTTTTTCAATACAAGCAGCAGCAACGTAATCTTTCCCCATTTTTCTCTGCAGGGAAATGAGCCTGTTTTTATTTATATAAAGATTTCTGTTCCAGTTTTCCAGTTTTCATGCATTATTCAGTGGAAGATCTTTCCCTGGCAAAGCTTCACACATTTGATAGCACTGGGTTGGGAGAGGGTGCAATGTAGTCCCCCTGAGGAGGGATAAGTTTCCTCACCCTGCTGTTTGGAATGATGGTGTACAAAGTATGGACTGAATAAAAAGCATTATTTCATATTGTAATCTAGGTAGAAATCCAAGTGAAGTCTGAAGATTAAAGCCAAGGGTTGCATTTCTTTGATTTTTTTTTTTGTGCTTATTTTTAAAACAATATTTGAAAAATTAAATGTGCTGCACAAAAACATTTGAACTCTTGCAATTACATTTTTGTGACAATGTTAACATTCATACACATAATCAACATCAAAGGAAAAGAAAATACACAGTCTATACTGCAATAAGCACTTTTTCCGATGCTACTAGCAAAGTAAAAAGCATAATATTCTTCATATAATCATAATCTTTACTTTCATCTAATATTTAGCACAGTAATATGGGTACTAACTAATTCAGGCCCACATCATGTATGGGCAACGTATATCACCTGAACTGAGCCCTAGGCTGCTCACAAATTGAAAGAGATTACAGTACAGCACTGCATTTCAATAGATTACAGGACATAATAAATGGCAATTCAAATTTCAGACCACCAATAAAATTAATGATCTATCTTCCAATTTCCATTTGTTTGTATCTCAAATTGTTCTAAAGAAACAAATGGAACAGCTATCTGGAAGAATGTGAATATGGTTTACAGATGACATTGTGAACATAAAACTGTGAGAAAAAATACTGTATCTTTTTACTGGGATAACATATCTGCTAGCCAAACACAGCATGTAACGTCTGTAAGAGAGATAACTGTAATGTGCTTTATAGTGGAATACATGCATTATACTTATTTTTGCCCATGCTAAATTAAGGAAACTATCATGGGAGAAATTACTATAAAAAATCAAGCTATGTCAAAACTAGTGGATTAGAAGGGACAGTTGAGCATAATGTTCCTTCTCATTTAAACCACAGATCAAAAAATGAAAAAAAAAATGCCTTTCTTCCCATCTAAAAATGTAGCTTATTGAGAAAAATTTTAAATTTAAACAAATGGTTGTTTACCATGTCCAAACCAACTAATCATGATTTCATGAACTCCCAAGTCAGGATTAAAACACAATATATTACAAACTTACATACATTGTTCTAAATTCAGTGAAATTGACTTCTGCAAAGACTTAAATAGTATTGTGCTATTAAACTCTAAGACAGGAGTTGAAAGTGTTGTTAAGTATGTACATTTATGTATGTATAATATAAGACTGCATACATTTACTATTCATTCACCAAAAGTACAATTTTGAATGCATTTTGATACAATTTGAAAAATTTAGTAAGAGGGTGGGTGAGGCAGAGGGGAAAGACAAAAAAGCTATTAAGAACAGCCTTAAGAAGTCAAAGGAAGCAGGTTTGAAGATCATGGGGATGGACATAAAGGGGTGGAGAGCATAAAAGTGAAGCAGCACTGATACTGATTATATAATTTAACTATTAATCTTGATTGTTCAAATCTTTTGTAATTAAATGGTAGAAAATGAGATGTAGAAAAGTGAAATTGGACTCTATTTCTCTCTATAAACACTTAAAACATTTATTAATATATTTCTAATTACAAAATTTAAGCTTTAAGCTACAACAATGGAATGTAGTATTTACAACGCAGCACTGCAGTAAGTACATAAAATATAAAAAGCAGACAAGCAAACAAAAGGAATTCTCATTCCAATTTTAAAATACAAAGGCCAACTAGTTCAGCTAAAACATGAGAGCCAAGAATGAAGCAAGACTATGATTATCTAATTTAGTGTATTCTGCATAGATATTATTACTGTTATAACCTATACACATTTTTTTAAAAACATACTTTTCAGTTATTTTATGATGTAAAGCACACACATACTATATCTGGTTAGTTTAAAAAATGCTTGAAAATAAAGGCAAACTGATGATGTATTTAAATAGTCTGCATCTTGATTCATTCAAAATAACAGTCTTAGGGTAGAAAACAGGTCACAAAAATCAAGATTTTAATGGATAAATATATTTAATTAAAGTACATTACTATATTCAATTTAATTTAGTAAAAAAGAAAGTCCTCAAAATTCAGTATAGATACATGTCTCTCTGAAAGCTTAACCCTACCAAGCCTGCTTCTAATTTTAAATATTAATGTTAACAGCAGAACTCTCGTGTGTGCTTCCATCTCTATGGAAACCTTTCTTAGCAATTGGTTGCCCATTAAGAAAAGACTATCAGCTTTCCTTGACCATAGGCTGCATTTGTACATTTGTATTACGTGATTCAGATAAAAATGTTAATCCTACATGAATTTTCTAAAAAAAACTTTCCTGAAACAAAAGATTTTAGACTCTTTTCATCCTTTTCTCACCTATTCTTTAGTTGAAGATAACTATATTACATTCACCACTTGGATCCACAACAAAAACCAATAATCTCTGTCTATGTATAAATTATTTCAGAATTTAATATAGCCTTTAATCTTACATAGTTTCCTTGAATCTACACCAATTATTTATAGAAGGTCCAAATATTAAACATCAAGTTAACAAAATTTAGCAAGAGATTTGTTTTCAAAAATGAGCTTGCATGAACAGTCTCTCCTATCAACCTATGTAAGACAAAGAACATTAATGCAAGGGTGCGTTTTAAATAATCTACACCAATTATTTATAGAAGGTCCAAATATTAAACATCAAGGTAACAAAATTTAGCAAGAGATTTGTTTTCAAAAACGAGCTTGCATGAACAGTCTCTCCTATCAACCTATGTAAGACAAAGAACATTAATGCAAGGGTGGGTTTTAAATAATCTACACCAATTATTTATAGAAGGTCCAAATATTAAACATCAAGGTAACAAAATTTAGCAAGAGATTTGTTTTCAAAAACGAGCTTGCATGAACACTCTCTCCTATCAACCTATGTAAGACAAAGAACATTAATGCAAGGGTGGGTTCCACATCCCGCACAGAGATATGCATAGGTATGTGAAAAAGATTGGCATAGTTAGGTCTAACAGTGAGAATCATCTGCCAGAACAAAGGGAAAACCAAGTCAAAGCAATCTCCATTTCATCCCAAAAAGTGAATAAGGAATGTCAATGCTGAAAGTACATGCCATTGTTCAGTAGGGGAGATTTTTGGAGCTCAATTGTTGTGCAAAATATGTAGTTAACATGATCATTAGTATAGCACAAATGCACAATTTGCTTTTCAGAATCTGATGTTTACAGTATTTTGGTTTCCTTGAGTTGAACTTCTTACACAAATGGTCCAAAATATTCATCACAATGATAAACTACATAAATGCGATAGAATATACTTTTCTCCTTGGATTCATAAATGTGGTACAGTTATGGTTGCTATACATTTTTTCTGTAGGGGAAAAAAAGATAGCAATCTTTCTAACTTGGTGTGACAGATAACAGTACTCAAAAGAAACTGAATCCTCTGGCTAACTAATAAACTTCCAGTGAGAACAGTAAATAAGTAAGCTTAATACTTTTGGATGAAAATAACTGTTGAAAAGGAGAAAAAATGGCAAAGGCTATCTTTCAGATTTTCTATGCTCTTATAAATAAGTTGATACCACATAACCAGCAATCTTGATTATCTGTTCTTTGGTAATATAAATTAGCAATAATATCAGCATTTAATCCTCTGAGGTGCCATCTTTTCTGCATAGACTTCTGCTTCGTGAAAGCAGAATATGCATACAGATTTCTGGGTGATGTTATAAGTAAAGTGTTGAGTAAGGAAGCAACACAAAAAAACAACAACGTGGCTTTGCATAGATTCTTGAATTATGATAATCAGTAATCCTGGAGTTGTATTTAGGTTCAGGATTTCCTAGATACATGTTATATAGTGGGAAAATTTAAGTGAGGATTGCTGCTACAGAAAAATTAGCAGTTTAAAGTAAGAGCACAAGAACTCAAACTAATATTTTTATCAGTACCATTCTAAGATACTAACAGTGCAGAAAGTGCAGAAAACCAATATCAAAGACAAACATTCATTCAGTTGACTGTGCTTTCTGGTTGCACTGAGACAGAGCAGAACTAAGTATGTTGGCACAGAGCAACAGAACTCAGCACATCTTTTAAACCACAGTCTGATGGCATGCAATGGCATTTGTTGCTTTCTAAATAAAAACTTCAGCTTGAAATATAAGCTTGTTCTTCTTGTTACTTGGAAAATAAATTATGAGCTGTTATTGACACAGGCAGATATACCGATAACATTGATATATGGCATATCTCAAATCATGTGGTAGCGAAATACACAAATTATTGGCAAAATTATTTACTTATTCCTTACAACAAAGAAATATCCCACCAAAGTCATTACACACAAAAAAGATGTATTTTTATATCAAAATGATATAAAAAATACAGACTGATAATCCTTATTTCAGATCTGTACAACTTCTCATATGAATTATTTCAAAATAATTCAAAAAATGCTGGATTTTGCCCAACCACAAGGACAAGTTGGTTTCAGGAGTGGAATTAGCACCATAGATTATATACAAGCAGTTTAGCAAACTGTCAAATTTTGTAATGAATATCAGATACCACTTTGCCTTGCCTTCACTGATTCTAAAAAGGTCTTTGTTAAGTTGAGTGCTATATTACAGGTAGTCCTCAACTTACAACCATTTGTTCAGCAACCGTTCGAAGATACAAAAGCATTGAAAAAAGTGACTTACAACCAATGCCCGAAGTTACAGCTTGTTGCAGTGCCCCCACGGTCATGTGATCAAAATTTGGGTGCTTGGCAGCCCACCCGCCCTTACAACCACAAGGGTGCTTCAACTCCCCCCACCTGCTTATCTCCCCCATCTATGCCCTCTTGGCCCCCTGTTGCCCAGCTGACCTTCACTGTCTTCTTGCTCTAAAAAGCCCCTTTACAATAAGGCCCTTTGCAAAAAGCTCCTGGGCAGAGCTGGGCTTTTGGTTCCTTTTTTTTTTTTTGGCAGCATGAAGCAAAAGCCCAGCCGAGCCCCACCCAGGAGCTTTTTGCAAAGGGGTGTTTTGGAGCAAGAAGACAGTGAAGGTGAGCTGGGGCGGTGGAGTGCAGGGTGGCAGGAGTCTCAGAATGCAGGGTGGTGAGGGTGACTGCAGCTGGGACTGAGCTGGAGCAGCTGTGGTTTCCCAGGGCATGGCAAGCAGCCCCAGAGCTGTGCAGTTATGGGGCTGCTTGCCACTCTGCAAGACAGGGTATAGGGGAGTCAGGAGTGCAGAGATGGGGAGGAATAGGCATCTGGAGGCAGTCCCTTATCTTACTGAAGCTCAGGGCCAGGAGGGACCAAGCCCGTAATGGCTTGGATTGGGGCGGGTACTTGCTTAATGACCCAAAATTCTCAGTTAATGATGGCAACCAGGACTGCCAGTATTATGGTTGCTAAGCGATGTGGTCAGGTGAAATCTCGCTTTATGACTGCATCACTTAATAACAAAAATTCCAGTCCCAGTTGTGGCTGTAAGTCAAGGACTACCTGTAGAAGGTTACAGAGACATCAACAACTACCATCCAGGTGAAGACTGTCACCCTCAATATATAAAAAAGAGTTTGACAAGGTGATCCAATTTTACCAAAACTATTTTCAACAAGTCTAGAAGAGATATTCCAATGATTGTACTAGCCTGAATAGAAATAAAGCTCAGTGGTAAATGCATTATTCTTTTCTCCAACTACACTGAAAACCTTAAAAAAGCAATAATAGAATTAAATGACAGCAGCAACTCATCAGACATGAAAATGAACCTGAAGATGATACAAGTTATGTTCAACAACTACTCCCAACTACTTCCAACTTTTGCCAATAAAAATTGAAAATCATGAGAAGATCAATAACTACATCTACATCAAAAGATCACCATGGAGGGCGATATCATTAAAAAAAAAATTGAAACTAGGTTGAAGAGCATTTGGGCAATCTCATGCTGTATTCAACAGCAAATGCTTAACATAACATGCTGTGACAAGAACACAGGTATAACGATCCACCAACAGACAAGAGTATGTAACCTAATGAATTGGGTAGTCTCATGGAAATGGCAAATGGGCTAGCCATATTGCATGATCTTCCAGTGCCTCCATTGTGCTAGACTCTGTGCTTCCAGACTGGGACTGCAGAGCCACATCCATGTCCACAGATGAAATGCACAACAGTGTGTCTTCTTCAAACCCAAAGGACCACCATATATATATAATTGCACGATGAACAGATAAACACTGGACAACAACAGTCCTTGACTGGATACTGAGTGACATTAAGAAAATCCGTGGAACTCAATTCAAAGGTGTTGTAGACAGTATAGAGGATGGCCTTGATGAATAAAGGGAAGATGTTACCAAGGCAACAATCAGATAAACAAGATCTGAGCCCATACCAAGAGAGAGATTTATGAAAACGCTTCAAACAGTGCCCCCACCCCCAATTCACATGAAGATAAAAGAGGGAGGAGGGAAATACATTAAGACTTGCAAGATTCTGTTACTATAGCTGTTCTAATAAAGTGATTTTAGGCCCACACAGTGTCTGTTTATTAGTCTGATCTATTTTATAGGACTGACAGGTGTTAACTAGAAACAAATTGTAGTGCACTGAAGCAGCTGTAAAGCAATTGAAAAGGGCTTCATCCTGCAGTGGATTAACCTGGGCTGTTCCCGGTACCGACAGGCAGAAAAGCGTGATACTTATAAATTCACAGATAGAACGTCTGCACAATGTATAGTTCACTTTCTAGTCAGTTAGAATGTTCAGCTATAACCAGAAACTGAATACTGAACTTCATCATTGATATTGGGCCCATTCTAATTGTGTGCTGCACATAACAAATCTTCACACAAAGATAGGGATTTCCTATATAATCTACTGAAAGAGATTTACTCAGTAAGAACAGAGTCAAGCTATCAAGAGGTTTGAATTAGTGAATGCTACACTACAATTCCAACATTCCTGTCACTGATCATGCTGAAGGGGACTGATGGAAATTGGAATCCAACAGACCTGTAAGCTTCCCCACCCTGCATTAACATTTCAGCCAATTTTAGTTATTTTGTTATTTTCATAATCAAAATCTATCTCAGTCTAAAATTTTGTGGAACCAGAAAGTGAATAGATAATTAAAATGGAATTAATTAATCTGCTTCCATGTGATGTTTTAAATTGACTTTAGGCATGTCTCAAGGTTCTACAAGTGGCAATGGAACCTTTTCTTTTTTGACAGCTCATTCCTATGAAGTTTATAAATAGCTTTATATAAATGGTTTGCTGCATGATATGGTGGATGTTATTCAAGAATCATACTCAAAACCATCTTGCGTAAACAAAACTTATGTATATAGATTTGTACCCATTCCTACTTCAACTTAGGTTTCTCTAAGTTTCATATTTTAGATTACTATGGTTTATTAAATCATGAATGATTATTACTACTAATGAACAGTTTATTTCGTTACATTTAGATTGAGGTACACACCAACAATACTTTTTTTCTCCCTCTCTTTTTAATGTTTAATTCAGCTCAACCTCTTGCTTTCAGAATTAGAACTTTAAAACTTTAAGGAATTATAGCTGAGAAGCAGAGGACCAGATTCTACTATATTCAGTTGCTATGTTAGAAATAAACAGAAATCCCTATTCGTAATGTAATGTTTTAATAAATATATTTTATATCCTGTCTGGTTATTCTATAAATTGGAAAATATCAGACTTGATGCCACTGGGTCATAGCATTAATTCTGATCATTTAAGGATTTTAGGTTTGTTCTGACTCCTTTGCTAATCTCTGTATAAGAATTTACAGGATGGTTTTCCATCATTTGGAGGCAAATAAAAGAAGATCTAGAGAGACAGTCCAGAATTCTTTTAGGTATTTGGGGTA
This sequence comes from Python bivittatus, assembly GCF_059951505.1. Classification (NCBI taxonomy): domain Eukaryota; kingdom Metazoa; phylum Chordata; class Lepidosauria; order Squamata; family Pythonidae; genus Python; species Python bivittatus. The sequence goes on along the minus strand of NW_028277112.1, from coordinate 43,698,637 downwards.
AATAAATGTGATTAAGATGAATTTAAATCCAAGGTTGATTTATACTTTTTCAGTCATATTATTTTAAACAAGTTTACAGGTTACTAAATAAATATCTCTGGGAAGGCCATGCTGTCAGATTCTTCTTCCACAAATTACAAGTTCTTGAGAAACTTCAATTTAACACATTAACAATTAACAAGTATCAATTTCTACACATTCAGGGTTATCAGTGAGCATTAATTCTAGTTGGTTGGTAGAACTGTAAACATTCAATATACATCCAATATTAATAAAAATGGACCAAACTCCAAAAAACTATGTAATTAAATGTTTGCACAAGATGGTTCTGAACATACTTCTTGAACAATATCCACCATACCATATAGCAAACTATGTAAAGCTATTTTGTAAAACAGCATGAGAATGAGCTGTTAAAAACTTTCATTGGCACTGTTAGAGCCTTGAGACACACTTGAAGAATCCATTTAAAATACCACACTGAAGCAGATTAGTTAATTCCATTTTAATTACATAATCACATTGTTGTTTCACAAAACATTAGACTGAAATAGACATTGACTATTGAAATAACCACTAACACTGGCTTAAAATTCAGCTCTTCTTTTGACTTATTTGACTCTACAGAAATCCTAGCAAGTACTGTAATCCCTATTTATGTATTTTTAATACCTACATGTAATGCTGCAAGATATGAAAGACAGTGAGTTGCAAAATATAAATTTAGCCCATTTAGACTGAAAAAATTACCTTATATTTTGAGACAATAGCAGTTAAAAATAGCATGTACATCCAGTTGTGGGATGAACACAGTCTCTGCAATGTTATTTATTTTGGATCAACTCTAAATTCTGTGGAATCTCTTTTTAAAACTTTCACAGACTTAAAAAACATTTGTAACTTTTGGCATTTTTTTCAAGCATTTTATTATTGTCTTTTGATCCAGCTGCTATTGCTGCTCTTAAAGAGGAGGAATAATCCTTTTTTGCAGGAAGTTGACAAATTTGATATTGTTTTTTATATAACCTCTGGAATAATGAGCTTGAATGCAGATTCTGGCAAAGTGATAGAATGTTGCTTTAAATAATGTGAAATCAGTTTTCTATGATCTTAAAATGAAGTTAACCCAACAGAAAGTTATTTTCTGTATACTGGACAGAGAATAGGCAACAAAAACTATGGCTTTGTGTGTGTGTGTGTGTGTGTGTGTGTGTGAGTGAGTGAGCGAGCGAATGAATGAATGAATGAATGAATGAATGAATGAATGAAGAGGGCAATATTCTGGCTGTTGACATAGGGTTTTGTGATTGTTTTAGTTTGTAGGTAAGATACAGCACATTTTTTCCATCTCCCTTTGGTATTACTCATGGTAAAGGATTTGTATGGACCTTATTTGCCTCCCTGAATAAAGGGAAATAAGATTTCCATATTTACTCAGCTCAAACACATACATACACTATAAAAATTAATAAAGAACACTGGCAAAATGAGTTTCCAGAAAGAATCCTGACTACTGAATCTTAAGACTACCTCCGTTTTTATTTGGTACCTCTCAACGTTTTAAGTAAGTGTTGATTTCACTACATTAATATCTTCCATAAGAAACATCCCCACCCTACTACTAGTAATAGTACTGAATTCTATTATATGACTACACATCTCATGGAGCCAGCTGAACTTTTAAAAGGAAAAAAAATAAACCTAAAGTAAATACATCCAAACTCTCCCCCAAATCATGTCACTCTTAGACAAACAATGTATCAATCAGACACATTTATGACTTTTAAAATACTATTTCCTTTGAACTTAAAACGTGAACCTGTTTTCTTAAGGATCCCATTTTCTAATCTGATATCAACCACATACTCAATGGCATCCTCATAATAATATCAGCAGCACTTACTCATCATACTTGATATGATAAATAATATCTTCATCAGTGTCCATATAATCTGAATAAGATGTGGAAGGTGTATTGTCCAAATTATTTGTATTTTCTCTAGAATGATCTTGGCTCAAGTTTCCATTAGTCCTTTTGTAATTATTGCCACTCTTTCCTTGAGCTTTTCCATTTTTATGTCCTTTTGTTGCTCGAGTTACATTTTCTATATGAGCTTCGAACCAGGATCCAATAGTGACATCTCGGGCATCCACCAATTCATTTATCTAAAAATAAATTTGACATTTAGTGAATGTTATGCTGAAAAAACAAACAACTGATGTGATGATGTTGAGTTTCTATGCTAACTGCATTCAAACTTATACTAATTTAACTCTAGTTTGGCATTTTCTACCTTTACACTCTTATACTAACTATATCCAAAGTTGTAAAAACAGACTTCATAAAAATAGGATATTCCCTTATTCTGTCCTATTTCAAGGCCCAAATCTGCTCTGGGGAATCCCCTAGGCATTTGAAGCAGATCTGGAAATGTGCAGGAAATGTGTGGGGATAAAGAAATGCCAGTGGATGCCATTCTAGCAGCAAACTTATACCATTGGGTATAAACCTGAATGTTATACATTTTTTCAGAATTTGTTTTTAAAACAAAAGTTGCACAGAAACCATTTACTTAATGAAAACAAGAGTTACTGGGTTATATAATACTCTTCCTTCACAATATTATTCTTTATCACCAATGTTTTCATGTACCTACAACAGTTAGTATTTGTTGTCTCTATTTTAACTGGATGTTTCTAATTATTTACTGTTTTCCTAATATTCATATTTTCTGAATAATTGTTTCCTTCATCATACAGTACTTAAATAACTGAATCAAGAAAACTGTTTTTCCCGCTTACTTATATACCATACTTTAATGCAAGTTACACTTACATTTTTTGCATACAATCTAAAAATTTAAGACGTATTATTAGTCCTGCTAAAGTATATTCTTTTAAACAATAAATGAAGCTACTCACTTGTTGCCTGGTATCTCAATGCACACCTTTAGGAAGGACTTCAGTAAAAGTAGACATTACATATTCCTGTTACTCACAATTAAGTTAATTTGCCATTTGAAAATTATATTTTCCTTAAATAAGCCCTTAATGTAAAACAGCTTGGAGAATTTGGGTTATAATTGGAAAAAAATAGCAAATAAATTTTGATCAATCCTTGTGTTATTACTGGTAATGTACAAAACAACCTCATTCCTCCACAGCCAAGCTGTGCACCCAAAATCATTAACTCAGCCATTACCATTGCACCTGCCCTTAACAACAAACTCCCATCATATAGTGAACTTTCACTACTTTTTAAAATTCTATCTCCTACATTTTGTTGAAAAAGATGCATTTAATATCTTTTTAAAATATGCCCTTAAACCTATCCTAATTAAAGTCACATTACAGGTAACAATGTCATGCAAGCAGATTGCCTTTAAGTTTAATCAAATTAAACTTCCTCATCTTTCTCCTTACCCCAATATGCCCAACCTCTGCAGCAGATCTAGGAAGGGTACAGACACAGAAAGAAATTGACTCTTAACAATATCTGTCCCACTGACAGATAAACACAATTGTACACACTTCTATGTTTATATAGATACCCAATGACACCGACAGACAGCATATTAAAAAAAAAGATGAAATAGTTTAAAATATAGCATCATAAAACAACAATCTGGAGCACAAGGTTCCAAGATAAATTTTCAGGGAGAATGAAAGCAATCAACTAACGAATATTCACTATTTATGTGTGCTTAAAATCTATCTGAACATAATAAGTCTATTCTCACAATTAGCTGAAAACAGAATACAGACCAAACATAATAAAATCTATTTCATACAAAGCCTTACAATTTAATATTTTTCCTAAATCTTTCCAGGGGCTAAAATTGTTTGCTCTTTTTATTTACAAGAATTCAAGGGGAGGTAGGTCAAAGACAGTTTTTCCTCTGTTGTAGCCCCCATGCTTGCCCCTAAAGATATTCCTAGCATCTTCCCTATTAACTTTATGTAAGGTGATTAAGAATGTGTAATTCCAACAGGCATTCATGGTTTAGATCAGGTCTGCACAAATTATTGAGGGGAAAGGGCCACATTGATAAATTTAAAAATCCTTGTGGGTTTTGGAGTGCTGATCAGCTGTTCTGTAGCTAATGGAACCGCTAGAGCTGGTGGCAGCAGTGAGGCTTGGAGGTGCTCAGCAGCATGTCTTTTGGGACAGTGGCTATAAATTTACTACTTTTTAAAAAATGCTGGTGAGCCACATATATCTCATGGACTGTATGCTGTGCAGGCCTGGTTTACATGGTTGGAGTCTGATTGGGTGACTGTCTATATCCGTCAAGCCCCACATAGCTGGCAAACCCCATGTAGCTGTGGACTGAGAACTATAATGATTTCAGAAAGACATCTTTAATGCTAGCCATGGTAAAAACATAATCTTGGAAATTCCCAGGGAGATGTATAGTGCACAAATTAAGTCAGAGTCTCTTTGAAATAACTCCTTCATAGGGCCCCCAGATCTGGGCTGTGTTGCTTCTTCTCAAATAAACTGTGTTCTTCCTCCCCCACCCACCACCTTCCCACATTCATTCACAGTATTAACAGTGGGATTTTAATAGTGTTTTAAACGTTGCCTTTTATATTTATTGTAAATACCAAAAGATGTGTTGCAACTTGAAGTTAGAAAATCACTGAAAAGCAATCACAGAACTGTATTAGGTACTAGGCCAAAATTTCAGTCTCTGCACTTACACACAGATACAACAGCCATTTCTTTTTATGTGCACACAGTCTTATTCACATATCTACATCCATACTTTCCAGGAGGAAAAAGAAAAGTTCCCTTTCCTTCTCAGTGAAATGGGCTTAAAATCACTGTACCTCTGCTGCCAACAGCAAAAAAACAAAACAAAACAAAAAAACAAGAATTTAGTGATTTAGGTAAGACAGAAAGAAAAGCCATAGGGACTTGGCATTCCCCTCAGAAAAAAAGTATTAAATCACTCTATTTCATCTATTGTAACAAGAACATAGTGATTGTAACTGTCTTTGTGGGGCGAAAGGGGGAAGTGATGCAAATAGTCCCCTGTAGATTAACTAAACAGTTAACTGGGGTTATGGGAAGTGATAGTCACAAGGCCTGGAGTAGCAGGCCACTTACATCGGTTCCAGGTTCACATTTTTTAAAAGGTGAACTCAGACAAGGTCTGCCAAGCGCTGCCACCTTCTGAGACTATGCCCCCATATACTATCTCAAATAGATAGAATTTTCCCTCGAAACAAGCATGGAAACAGGATGAGACAGTTTCATATATACAGTACTGTGCAAAAGTTTTAGACAGGTGTGAAAAAATGTTGTAAAATAAGAATGCTTTCAAAAATATATATTGTAATTTTTTATGTTTATCAATTTACAAAATGCAAAGTGAGCAAACAGAAGAAAAATCTAAATCAAATCAGTATTTGGTGTGACTACCCTTTGGCTTCAATTCTTACACTTGCACACTTTGTACACTTGCACAAAGTCAGAGATCTTGTAGGATTAGAGTCAGGTGTATGATTAACCAATTATACCAAGCAGGTGCTAATGATCATCAATTTCATATGTAGGTTGAAACACAGTCATTAACTGAAACAGAAACAGCTGTGTAGGTATCAGGTTAAGTCCAAGAAACTTCATGAGACAGTACTGGAACAGCTCAGTTACTTTATTAGCTCACACCTGCTAGACAGAATCTCGCCAGACTAACTCTAAACTCCCCAAGCCAGCAACTAAACACTATGAATTCCTTAGGGTGGTGCCAGTCTCATCCTCTTCACTTTCCCATGCTCAAGCTGTGGGCTAAGGAGATGCTTCTGTCCTTGAACCTTCTCATCCCAATCCATCACAGTAGGAGGCTTAAAACTGGGTGAGGAACAGCCAAACTCTGCTACTAAGGTGAGGTTGTGGAAGACAGTTTCATGTCACAGGTCATCACCATGGCAGGACTGAGCACAGCAACAAGACACAAGGTAGTGATACTGCATCAGCAAGGTCTCTCCCAGGCAAAAATTTCAAAGCAGACTGGGGTTTCAAGATCTGCTGTTCAAGCTCTTTTGAAGCAGCACAGAAAAATGGGCAATGTTGAGGACCTTAGATGCAGTGGTCAATCAAGGAAACAATGCAGCAGATGGAAGACACATCATGTTTACTTCCCTTCGACATTGGAAGATGTCCAGCAGTGCCATCAGCACAGAACTGGTGAAAACCAGTGGGACCTAAGTACACCCATCTACTGTCTAAGAAGTCTGGCCAGAAGGTCTTCATGGAAGAATTGCAGCCAAAAAGCCATACCTCCGACGTGGAAACAAGGCTAAGTGACTCAACTATGCACAAAAGCATAGGAACTGGGGTGCAGAAAAATGGCAGCAGGTGCTCTGGACTGATGAGTCAAAATTTGAAAGATTTGGCTGTAGCAGGAGACAGCTTGTTTGCCAAGGGCTGGAGAGCAGTACAATCATGAGTGTCTGCAGGCAACAGTAAGAATGGTGGAGGTTCCTTGCACATTTGAGGCTGCATTTCTGCAAATGGAGTTGGAGATTTGGTCAGGATTAATGGTGTCCTCAATGCTGAGAAATACAGGCAGATACTTATCCATCATGCCATACCATCAGGGAGGCGTGTGATTAGCCCCAAATTTATTCTGCAGCAGGACATTGACTCCAAACATACAGCCAATGTCATTAAGAACTATCTTCAGCGTAAAGAAGAACAAGGAGTCCTGGAAGTGATGGTTTGGCCCCCACAGAGCCCTGATCTCAACATCATGGAGTCTGTCTGGGATTACATGAAGAAACAGAAGGATTTGAGGCAGCCTACATCCAGAGGAGATCTGTGGTTAGTTCTCCAAGATGTTTGAAACAACCTACCTGCCGAGTTCCTTCAAAAACTGTGTGCAAGCGTACCTAGAAGAATTTATGCTTTTGAAGGCAAAGGGTGGTCATGCCAAATGTTGATTTGATTTGGGTTTTTCTTCTGTTCGCTCACTTTGCATTTTGTAAACAAACAATTTCAATATATATTTTTGAAAGCATTCTTACTTTACAGCATTTTTTCCCACCTGCCTAAAACTTTTGCACAGTACTGTATTTGATGACTATACTTACTAGAAAGACACTTTTGGAACCTTAAATGGGAAATTCAGGATTTGACAATGGAGAAATCCCAGGGATGGAAAGTCTCACGCATTTGTATACACACCCACATATACACACACAGAGTTCTCTGCTACTTCATATCTGTAAATTTTCATTTCACAAAGCTGTTCTTCATTAAAAAATATTAGTGGTTGCATATATTTATATGTAATAAAAACTTAAGTCTCTCAAATTTCCAAATAACCTCCAATCTAGATGTTACTAGATACCGCTGTTCCAAAAATTGGATTATTTTAATCTCTTTGGACTATAAAATAAGCATTAACAGTCAAGATAGCCTCAGAATTTGACCAATCATTACATTTGCAATTGTTAAAGCATTTTCTCCCAGGCTTAGCTAGTTTAGAGTATTTTCCTTTCCCCCTGCACCATGAGGCCAGCCTTGTTTACACAAATTTAAAAGAACTTTCTTATAACGTAGAGGCATTTATAATCTCAAACAAATTATTGTAGAGGGGGTGGGGGAGGAAAATGGACTAAATGATCTTGAATTTTTCTTTCTCAGTAAATAAGATCTAGTACAATTATAAAGCAATAATTATAATTAAGGACCAATATTCCCACTACCCAAACTAAATGTTACATTTCTAAAGGCAAACAGAATTCTATACATTTATAATGAAAGTAGGCACATAACATCCATTTTTATGATTCAATACTACAGTGAAAATCACTTTCAGTACTGATGAGGTTTATTTACTATTTAAAGGCAAAATAAGATCTGATAGTCCTCTGTCTGAGGAAAGAGGTATGAGGCAGCAAGCTGATGAAAGGAAGGAATGGATAAAAAAAATCATACATGATAGAAGGACAAGTGTACAACTGAAATGATGGGAACAGCAGGCTATAAAACCAATAGATTCCAAAGGACAACAGATTCCAAAGGACAACCACACAAGTGTGGAAGGATGAATTTATATAGATTCCAATACATCCAGACAAATAGTAGGAGCTGAATTTATATATGAACTTGAACCTTACAAAAATACTGGGCAGCATGTAGTTAAATACCTGTACTGTTTTATAATTTAGAGCGATCTGCCCTCTTGTTCCACCCATACTATATGCATGTCTATTTTGTTCTTCTGAACCTGGATGCCACTGTGTCCGTTTGCTTTACCAAATTATACAGAGAGATAGAGGATTATAAATTATACAAATTATACAAATTTATACAGAGAGATAGAGGAATAAGCAGAACAGAGGATGACCTGGATGAAACTGTCTTAAGGACTGAATCTGGTCATAATCTATTCACTGGATCACTAGATTATAAGCCTCACAGAAGGAAACAACACTTTTCTAGCATAAGCAGAATGAGAGTTATGACCATACGTCAGTTACTGACTGAACTTAGGAGCATAGGTAAATGGCTTCTAAGAACTGAAGTATTAACATGCTTGAATTCCAGCTGCAGCAGTACGTAGTTCAGTATCAGCAAATTTCTATGGTAACTGAATATTAAACAAGGCATGTAAAAAGGCTTTTACATTTTCAGCCACATCAAGCAACACATGGGCTCACATGGAATACAGCTTGTAAAAGCTTGTCAGAAAATAGAATGTAAATACCTGAATCTGAGCAAAAATAGTAAAACCTATTATTTAAAAAAAAATTGCAGTCACAATAAAGAAAACCAAATTAGTTTTTTGCATTTCACATAAGCTTTCAGTAGTATAATAAAAGAAGAAAATTCTCAATGTTGTATTCTCAATCTGTTAATTTTTCAGAGATTCCATTAACCAGTATTTAAAAGATTTTAGCAACCAAAAGAGTAAACCAAGAAATAAACTGCCATCCCCATAACTCCTCCTTAATGCTAACAAATATTTTCCTGAGCCCTTGTAGTTACAGTTCAAGCTTAGCAAAAAACATAGCTCCTTTGAGGAGCTTGTGACAGGTACCGCAAGGGAGGCTATACCAGAATCGAAGTATCTTTGATTTTGTCTGATTTAGACCCAAATACTGCACACATTATAGCATATGATTTAATCAACAGACATTTAGACTTTAATAAATGTTACTCTTCTAAGGTCTTATTTTATCAATTTTCTTTTTAACTATTTCAACATTTCCAAAGGACTTAGTTTATATTTGCATTTTTGAACAAGTAAGCATTATTTCCACACATCCATCTTGCGTGGATGTGTGGACCCAATGAGTCTATCCTTACATCACTCTTAAATCTTAGCTATAAATTGCTCAAGCAGCACAACACAATGCCATGCGTGATCATGACAGTTGTTCCTACAACTAGCTGAAGAAGCATGGTTTTCAAAACAAATCATGCTTTGATGATGGTTAAATATGTCATCAGAATACAGGACAATTCTATTTCTGGCTACTTTATCCCTAAATCAACCTACCACAAACCATAGCTTTTCTCTGTTAATTCTGGCATTTGGAAATAGCATGTATCCTACATTAGGACAATATATTTAATCACTGGCTAACCACAGATAGGTGGTTCAGAAACCACATCTCTCCAGCTTCTCACATAAAGGATTAGTAGGCATATGCAGAGATCTAGCATGGTATGATTTCTGCTTAACTATTTTACTATTAAATATGGCACAAGAATAGTTATTTTTAATTTTCTCTTATTTGGTCTTGCCTTCATACTTATTAATCACAAAATTAGCATCTGTTCTTTTTAAAAGAATAAAGAGATAGTTAACAATTTTATACTGAATTAGAAATTATACCTAATCGGTTACATTTTCACAATAAACAATGCAACAAAAAGTATTTTCTTTAACACATTCACAGTCTTAGGACCAGTAGAGACTCAACAAGGCTGTATTTAATCAACTTGACTATAAGCCAAGAGTTGTATGCTCCCCTCCAGACTTTCCTCATGGCCCCAATTGTGATAATCTGTTCCTTAGGAAGGAACACAATCTAGAGTTAAAGCTAAGTTAACAATCACATTTTTGAACCTAGTTCTGAAAAAAGGTTCACTGCTATAAATATAGATTATGGTTGCCTTTACAAAAAATAGTAAACCATAATTTGTTGAACAACCAAAAAATTCAAATTTTGCAAAGGAAACATTTTACCCTTTTTTTGATGTCCTGCTGATACCCTGAACACTTTCTTGATAAGCTTCCATGTCAGTGAAAGTTTTTTACTGACATGGCCTGAACAATTAATGATGGCAAAATGTACTAACTCCCTTTGGATATTTAGATATCAGAAAGCCAGAAGCAACATATTTTCTTCCCATTCCCACTTCATAGAGGAATTCCTAATTCTTTTTTATCTCCAACTAAGATAATTTTCTTGGGAAGACTCCTCCCAACAATAAATGAAATTTCCACAAAAATTTAATTTCAATAGGCATTTGGAGGTAAAGGGATCTTCAGTTAACCAGCATCATTTTGATATAAATTTTCTATCTCTTCCTCCTTTTTAATAACTCATACTTCCTCATTGTCAGTCCAGCATAGCAGAAAGATCTTTGTTTTTTTATTTGGTCAATGAAGTGCTTAGTACCATGCACTCATAAGTGGAATTTCTCAAAAACAGAACTGAAAAAGATTGTTAAAGGTGAAAAGTAAGTGTTGTTTCTTTTGAGAACTTTAAAAAAAAAATTCTGGATGTAGCAATCAAGGTAGCCTACTAAGCTATATTATTGTCAGCATATATCCTGTGTATATGTTAATTCATTAACTGAAGTTCTGATTAATGTTTCATCTCATTATAAAGATGCTATGAAACTATGTTGACTAGTTTAAGGTTCTGGCTAAATATAGGAAAAAGGGAGTACAAGTTCTGCAAGAGCTTCACCAAGAGTCACTCAATCTGGAGAATAGTCCTTCTTCCCATCACTAAGAAAACAGCTACAGAAGGACACTGACATTGAAAAAAAAAAAGTATTAACCCAGTTTATGGATTCAGAAATAATTAATTCTGGTCATGGTTCAAACACAAGATCCATAAGCAACCTTCAAATGAGTGTTTCCAATCAACTAAGATATTCTGTTGAGATGTCTAGGACAGATTTTAGTATTACATCCAAAGGCAACTATTGTTACTCATAACATAAAATATATTAAAACATTTGGAGCAGACATGAAAAACGCACACTGAAGAAAGGTGAGGGGGAAAAGAAAGAGAACCCTCTTATTTCCTCTTAATACTTAATAAGATTAAGGAACTGGCAGCAGAGTCATAACATCGTATCTTGGATAACACTGAAGTATGCTAACAGCATACACTAATAGCCAGCATGCTATACTATTGGTCTAGAACCAGGAAGGCCCATATTTAAATCCATTCTCAACATGGAAACTCTCTCAGCCCATCCTATCTCTTGGGATTTCTGTGACTTAAACAGAGATCCCATATAAGTCACCTTTAACTCCTGGAGAAAAGAGGATAGAAATCTAACAAATTGTTTTAATTAATTAATTAAAGAGACTGAGTTTGGTGTAGTGGTTATGACACCTGGCTAGAAACTGGGAAACTGTGAGTTCTAGTTCCGCTTCAGGCACAAAGCCATCTAGGTGATCTTGGGCCAGTCATTCTCTCAGCCCTAGGAAAAAAGCAATGGTAAATCACTTCTTAAAATCTTGCCAAGAAAACTGCAGGGACTTGTCCGGGCAGTCACCATGAGTTGAGACTGATTCAAAGGCACCCAACATTATTATTGGTGGTGGTGGTGGTCACACAGTCAGCCAGATGTTTAGACTGGATTTGGTATTTTTATCCACCTACCGAGTCCTTCCCAAGGACCTGGGATAAGCAGGTTGTTTGATGGAGTTAAAGGTATCATTGCAGGATGTAAGATGTTCCAAGTAAAACTACCTTTTGCAGTTGACTGATGGTGATTGTGTCAATGCCGATGGTGTTCAAGTGGTTCGCCAGATATTTTGGGATTGCACCCAAGGCGCCTATTACTATTGGTACTATCTTTGCTTTCTTTTACCACTGTCCTTCTACTTCTATTTGCAGCTCTTTGTATTTTGAGATTTTCTCCAGTTCTTTCTCTTCTATTCTGCTGTCTCCAAGTATTGCAATGTCCACCATACAGACTTTTTGGTCTTTCTTATCATTATTAAGTCTGGGGTGTTATGTGGCAGGTGACGATGATGATTAAACCTTTCCCAAACTTATGCCTGAAACATATACTAGACTATTGCACCCATAAACTCCATCCAGAGGAGTTTAACTCTGGAATCATGGGAGCTTTAGTCCAATATATATGAAGGCCACCAGTTTAGAAAAGGCCGCATTAGATGATGACAGAAAAAAAAAATCCCTGGCCTATTCATATTTCTGATCATAGAAGCTGCCTCCATCTGATATTTTCTTCTTTGTTATACTTGCGTAGCACAACCAGCCACTTCATTCTAGAAAGCCTCTAAGCCTCAAGAAAGATATGAAGCAAAAGGCTGCTGTGGAGAGGAGAGAATAGCTAAGTTGCTTTTTACCAACTCCCTTCCACTAGCACTTCTTTGTTCCAACTAGCAGATTTAAAATAGATCTAAAACGTTATAAAATCATTGTAGTATATTTACTGTTCTAGTACAGGCATTCAATACATAATCCTCATTTTTAAAAAATGAATTCATAATGATCTTGGAAATGAAACTAGGAGACACAATCGAGATTAAAAAATAAACAAATACCTTGTATTCACCAATGCCAGGATCTATAAGAAATGAGCGAGCTGATGTAGATGGCAAATTCGATGATCCACTGTTCACTCCTTGTTTGACTTTGTTCTTACAGTTGGCAACTGCACAGGGACCAGGCTTTCCATCTTTTTTATTCAATGTTGTAGCAGGAACATCGGACTCTGGGCGTATCAAAAGCTGAACTATATCATTCAGTCCAACATTATAATCAAATAAGGTATGCCCATCTTCAAGCTATTAAAAAATGCAAGAAAAAAAATCAGCAGAAATCTGTATGTTAAAAGAAAGAACTGCATCAATATGGTATAAAAACATGAAAAGCTTATATGAAAATTAAACCTACGATGTATCAGAATAGCTGTATTAATTATTTAGAACTCTCCATGAAAAGGTGACAAGCTTCACTGAACAAAATGCCATAATATACTCATTTATTTATTGTGTATATTTCTCTTTCTCTTTTACAACTAAATTATGGGCAAGAATATGTAACAATAAGAGATTGAAGTAAAAATAAGAATTTTTCTTTTTACATCCCAGAATCCATGACAACTGTGATAGAAATATCTGATTAGATAGCAAATGTTTATTGCTTGATTATTTTGAAATTTTACAGTTTCTTCAATGGAATTTTTATTGCCATTATAATTTTTATATGGAAAAAAAGAAAAACTGAAGTTGACGTTTTCATTGTCAAGCATAATACTCAGTTAACAACCACTCATTCAGCAACCGTTCAAAGTTACGACGGTGCTGAATGATTGGTGGTTACAACCGGTCCTCGAAGTTGCAGCCGTCCCAGCATCCCTGTGGTTACGTGATCACAATCAGGGCACCTGGCAACCAGCTCACATTTACAAGGGGTTGCAACATCACACAATCGTGATTTGCAACCTTCCTTGCTGGCTTCCCACAAGCAAAGTCAATGGGGAAGCCAGCAAGGAAGGTTGCAAGTGGCTCAGGTAAGTCTCCCCCACCTGCACACCTTCCCCCAGCCCTTCTACACTCACGCCATGTCTCCCTGACCACTCACACACCTTCCCTCACCTGGCACCTCAAGCCCCACCGCACTTGTGCCATGCCTCCCCTGCCACCCACACACCCTCCCTGAGCCTCACTGCACCCTCCCCTGCCACTTGCAGACCCTCCCCAGCTACTCACCCCAATCCTTGCTGCACTCATGCCACACCTCTCCACCACCCACTGCACTTGTGCCCCACCTCCCTGGCCACTCATGCACCCTCCCCCACACCCTCCCCCACCCAGCAGCCACCCCAATCCCTGCCACACTCACACATCTTTCCCACCACCAGCACACATCAAGCCTCGCTGTGCTCACACCACCTTTCCCCAGCAACTCACGCACCCCCTTGCTTCCTCTCCCATCCGGCAGCAGCCACTTAGCTGCTTGCCAGCCAGCCTACTTGTGAGCCACCTGGGACTTGCAACTTTCTGCTGGCTTCCCTGCTGACTTTGGTTGTTGGAAGCTGGCAGGAAGTTGCAAAGAGGTGTTTGCTTAACAACCCACAATCCTTGCTTAATGACAGCAATGGGGATTGCAGGGATTGCTGTCACTAAGCAATGTAGTCATGTGACATTGTGCTTTACGACTGCATCACTTAAGGACAGAAATTATAGTCCCAATTGCTGTCATAACTCAAGGACTACCTATAGGTTGGATCCAATGTCCCTTTCACAAATGGTCTCTTTCAGTTTGCAAAACAGACTCAGATTTAACAGGAACTCTCACTGCATCAAACAAGGACTTTTTTTCACATATTCCCCTTCCCTTTACAGGGAAACTTTCTACACCATTCCAGAGAGTCATTCAATGTCCTAAATAGTTTTTCAGGGTCTGTGGAAGGAAATAGCAAAAACTATCACTACTTTCTCCAACAGAGGAAACAGCAAAGTACTCTTTGAGGGAAGTCTGGAGCCAAGCATCAGATTAGTATTGGATTTAATTACTTCTTAGTTTCTAGAAAGAAATATATTAGAAAAGGATTTGGTCATGTAATTTAATTTCTGGAAATGCACCAAAAAGCCATCCTGTATCAGGAAACTCTATTTAGGCTAATGATCCCAATGAGTAAGAAAAGAATGAGAGGTAGATTCTAAGCTCCAAACAAAATCTGATGTTAGTTCACTACTTCCTGTTAGAAAGAAAATACAGGAACAAAAAGAGATGGATATAATCTCATATACAGAGATACTTTATGCTGATAAACAAGTATACATATTTAGAAAGTTGAAGTTTTAGACAACCTCAGAATTATCTAGTGACAAAAACTGGAGTCTTTAATTTCACATATCACTAACTAAATACCTGATATCTGACCTATTAAAGAAGAGAGATTTCAAGTTGTCATCCCAACTCTACTGCTGAAGCCACTGCCATGTGCCCAGCAATGCCAGGGTCAAATTATATTGCCGAACCTTGCCCTCACCATATTTTCAGATTCTGCAAAAGCATTTAAAACATTTCCTACACTTCCCAAAATAGAAAGTGAATCTGAGAGATGGTAACAGCAACAGTTAATACTTAATCTTCAGAAACTGAAGTCCTATTTTGCAAGGTGTGGGGAAGGCATTGGGAATTTAGTTCCCCACACTTTCACTTCAGGAAAAATCAGGCAGACAGTAGGAACTGGGCCACTGAGTTCTGGAGAGGTCAGCAGTTTTTGCCTCAGAAAGCATCCTACAATGGAGCACTTTACTTTCCACTCATGGAAATCGAATGGCCATTTATTGATATTGTTTAAAACACAAACTTTAACAAATGTATTAGAGACACTGTTCAGATGCAGACTAAATCAGTCTGGGCTAGAAATCTCACTCTTTAATTTAGCCTTCCACGACCATGTGCCATTCATACGTGTTGCAAATTCAAGTCAAAATTCTTGGAATTACAATATAATCCTAGCATATTTACAGGAAGTCAGGTTGAGGAAAGTGTTTTTTCTTATTTTAGCTAGGGTCCAGACTATAGTAAATCTACTTCATCTAGTGTAATACAAGAATGTAAGTTTCATTCAGGCATTCTAAATCTTACCAACACAACTAGGGAAAGAAGAGAAGCACAACTGTTAGCTCTGCTTTCTCAACACCCTCTTTATATTCCAAGATAAATTTCTGAAGCAGAGAGCCTTTTGTATTCATGAAAATTTCCCACAAATATTAAGAATCCTAAAAAAATCAATTTCACAAAGGTAGCCCCTCATAGTGGTCAACAAGGGCAGTGGCACTCGGACTGAGATAGTGCTCTGACTATTCTCATACATGTATATAAAGTTTAGAATGCTCACAAAGGGGTTAGGAAAATGTTTCACTGTTGGTTATCAGCTGCACATTTAAGAAATTGCATGTATATCCCAAATTTGCAAACCTATAAGACAAGTAAAAATTCATCCAGTCACATTTAAATGATAAAGGCCTAACTAAGTTATGTAAAAACTAATTCTCCAAAGATAAATTATAGGATTTTAGGCAAACAAATCACATCTGCAGAGCTATTTTCGATAACTGCTTCATAAACAATAGTATTTGTGATCTTCACAAAGACAGATTAATAGAAGTTTTTCTTTCAGTGATTATCACAGTATCAAATGCGTCTACTATTATGATGATGGCACCAAGGAGGGAAAAAACCTTTATGTAGGAATACAGATGGCATAATCAAGTACAAATAAAGATGGCATAATCAAGGGGGACGCGGTGGCGCAGCGGCTTAATGACGCTGAAAGTTGCCGGCCAGAAATGGTCGACGCTTCAGCGGTTCGAGTCCAACCTTCGCGTTAAACAGGGTGAGCTCCTGTTTCCTCCCCAGTTCCTGTCAACCCAACAGGTCGAAAACTCACGTGAGTAGATAAATGGTACTCTCACTCCGGTGGGAGGAAAAATGCTGGTGGCGCCTTGCAAAAAGGAGTTGGGAGCAGTTGCCGGTAAGCGCGAAAAACCATGCGCACCCGAAAAGGGCGCGAAGCAACGGAAACCCTGCTTCCTGCGCTCACCAGCTGGGCTCTGCTCTAGGAAGGAGGTTCTGGCAAACCACTTCCGAAAAACAATTGCCTTGAAAACTGCAAGGACTCGTCCAAGCAGTCACTGCAGGGTCAGCAATGACTGAGCGCAGACAAAAAAAAAAAAATCAAGTACTTAAGTTTAGAAGTTCAATAAAAATTAATATTTGTAACAAAATAAAATTCAGATAGATCAGATGAAATTCACACATACTTGTTTGGTTTATATTTTTAAAAAATATATATATTATGATAGCTTGATTGATAAAGTGTGATAACCCTATTTAAAGCACACAACTACCTTTCCATGGAATATTTTAATAATTCCTTTCCTAGCATCAAATTACAAACTGACCAAAAGAATATTTCATGCAGATTTTTGGCAGAACAGGCTAGTATTGCTTATGGCTGTGCAGTATTTTGGATTTAAAGGCAAAACAGTACTTTGGCGGGTGCTCATATACCATCTGTCAGCAACTCCTTAAAGCAGCTGTATATTTTCCTAGGATCACATAGCTGCCTCTATACCTGTCACATGATCCTGGGAAAAGTCACATTTAGTTTAAAATGCAGACAAGTGCTATTGGTAAATACCTTGATATGGTTATATCTGAAGCACTGCACACCCTTAGTTCTGACAGAACAAATACACATTTATAAGGACTTCTCCTTCTAATGATTGTCTCATCAGAGGTTCCATTATCTTAGCTGCTCAGGACCATGACAGAACTAAAATAGGTCTGTTTCAACTATTTTTCTAATGCTGAAAATGATTTCAACATTTTTTTTCTCAGAAATTTTCTCCTGATCCAGCACTGCTTCTTTTCAGTTTGCAGGTGGCATAATTTGGAATTTAACTATTAATTTGCTCTCAGTATGACAATTTCTTTGGCCTTTCATGTTTACCAAGAGAGCACTGGCTATTCAGTATTTATTTTCTGGATAATCCCATTAAATGAAAACTTAATATTTTCATCCTTTGAATCTGCATTTTACAAAAGTATGCAAAAATCTCAGCTGGCCCATTTCATGACCAAGTGCTATACCTAGCCTTTATGTGACATGCCAAAGGCAGTATGCAGCTTAATATTGGTAACATATATGATATGTGGAATGAGGAACTAGAATATCCAGTTTTGGAAAATGAACGGTTCCAAGTTTTAAGAAATGTAAAATATACTTCTTAGCATCTAGAGATAAAGTTAATTCATCGGAAAATCTTGTTCCATTTTTATTGGACTCCTCAAAGAATGTTTAAAAACAATTACATATCTGATTTCTTGGACTAGTATTGCAATAAATTTCAGAGCTATATAACTCATATGATTTAGTCATGTCCATCCATGGCTAACATTACATATGTTAACAACCTTATGTAAGGTTTTATGAAGAACTCTGCCTCTACCGAGCCTGTAGTTTGGCAAACAGAATTATTCTATGTTGGTGAAAAGAAATGTAAACTGATATTAAAGAGTGGGTTCAGGAGGTTTTTTTCCTAACAATTTTTGAAATGTCCTTACATTATATTATTTTATATTACAAAAATGAGAAGGTAGAGTAGTAAATTTCAATATAGTCTACATTTAATGTGTTAAAGGAGTACATTAGTTGTAATATTAATATATGGATCTGACTCCCTTGAGTTTTTGTTCAATTTAATCATTATTATGCATTCATTTCTTTTTTCACTATATAAGCACTGTTGCATTTTTTCTTCTGTTTATTATATTTTGGTTGTTAAGTTTCACAAAAAAAAATTAATGAAAAGCAATATTGCAAAAAAGGAGAAAGTAATGGATAAGGCTAGGACAAAAAATACATGTATATTCATTTGAAATAAACATTAAATTTAATCACTCTTTTATTGTACATTCAATTATTTTTCTCTCTTTTCACATTACAAAATACAATTTGATAATAATGTCTAGGGTTTGGGGGGAAATAGTAATTGGAGATCACAAGTAACCATGGACCCTCATTGTGTACCTCTGCAGTAAATCATGGTTAAATAAACTATGGATTAGACACGTAAACACAGCCATAGCATATTTCTCAGCTGAAGTTTTTACTCACAGAACTTAGAAAAAATGGTCACTGCTTAACAATAAATTTACATCGAAATTAAAACTAATATTCACATTAAGTTGTACTTCTTATTTCCAGTTGCCTTAGAAACAAAGTATCATGAATCCTATTACATGGAAATCTCAACGTAACTGAGGAATTCAAATAGAAATTAGTTGTTAGGATGTAAAGTGTCAATGCATAATGTCTTGTCTGGACCATGTTAGACTTTATAGACAACTATGGTAAGAAAAGATTTCCAATCTTCATTTTTTAATGTACTGAAAATCTTTTTGTATAGACAAACATTCCACCATGTGAAACATTCAAAGAGTAACTCATTACGTTAAGTATGTAATAAAAATTAACTCTGTACTAATGTAAATTATAGTCAAAAACTGAGAGAGGGGAAGGAATCCATGTTTTTCCTAACACATAACCACACTGTTTCAAAGAAGACCAATACCTCAGTAATAGAGCACATGATTTGGAAACAAAATCTCAAATTTAATGCCTGATGTTTTTTGAAAAACTTAAAAAGAACTTAAGTCTGCAACTTCAGAAAGATGCTGCCAAACGATGTAATAAACAGTCCTGAACTAGATAGATCACTGGTCTGATTCCATAAAAAACAGTTTTTTGCTTTCTTATTTAATACTGGTATTACATGGTATTACCATGAAGATAAAAGAACTTGCATGCTTCTTACTTTTTAATTTTAGATAAAGGCCGAATTTATCCTCTTCAATTAACAAACATTCATTTTTATTTGTAACAACTGAACATAGTTGTGGCGATGTTATCTGGAAATTATGGCATGAGGCTGAAACTGGCTGATATCCAGGAATAAGCCCAAACTGATATCTGTAATTAGGAAAAACATGATACCGTTTTTCCTACCATGAAGTTACAATTATAGCCAGATATTACCAGCAGAAATAATTCTTGGTTTCTGGTTTCCCTATTATTTTACCCAAATTAAGATTTCCATGTATAAAATATGGCAGCAGACTGAATATTTCTCAACAATAGGGGTTCTACCCAGATGCATATTCTATAATACAGATATATATTGTTCGACCTGATGGTAGATTAATGGCAATAATCTCAGTTCACTCTAACTTCCCTATTTCTATATTAAGTAGATAAGTACAATGATACCAGACCAATATTGGAATAATGTGAACATCAGGAATTAATATGATCAAGGATTAGCAACAAGAAAGGGAACTAGAATATTTCAATCCTACTATCCTCATAAGCAGCAGTAGGGATAAAAACCTTAGCAAATATATAGAGAATAAAGATAGTTATAAGTACCTACATTTTATTGTAGAAACAGGAAAGAAATAAAGAAAAATTAATTGGGGAAATATTCTACTCAATCTAATTCATGGCATCATATCCTCTTGGGACCGTAGGTTGATAAACACTTTTACATTAGCACTCAAACAAGAATGATTCATCATTACATCCACTTTTACCAATAAATTTTTAACACCTCAGTTAAATTAATTCATTGAATAGTTTGAAAATATTTGAGCAATCAAGTAGCCAGCACTAATATGCAAGGACAAAAAACTTTGTTAGCTTGCTTTCTAGGCCCCACAAGTTCATTTAATTGTCAGGTTAAAATAAACATGAATAATGTTGGGGTGAGGGGGAGGTCTTGCATGGTACTAAAAGGAGCTAGATTGCTCCAGACTTAAATGCTCAAAGTCAGGAAAGCATTTGCATTAACACATTTTATATATCAAGAACATTAAACTTAATATGATTTAACCATCCAAAACTGAGCAATTCCACAGATACAATCAATTTCACTCTGATCCACATGCAGCTAACTTCTGCTTCACACATGTAGCAACACAAAAACCACCTCAGCAGAATACTAGTTTAGTTCTAATTGCTGGTTGAATGATGAATGCATCTTTCTCATCATTGTGTATGCTTGTTACAGAAGAATAGGTTCACAAATTAACTCCTGATATCTGATAAATACACCTTTAAACTATTCAACATATCTCATGTCTCAATACTCTTTGGGGAGGCATAGTCCTAAAAGCAGCTTTAAAAACTTGAAATAAGTAACAGTCATCTCTTGTTACCCCGTTTCACCATCCCAATCTTTTGTTATTTTTTTTCCTTCCACAAATCAGACAGTACATTCTTTGAGCAAGAAACTTTATAACACATTCAGATTACACAGCAAGCCTGGTTTAGGTTCAGCCATGCATACACTTAGGGTTCCTCCCAAGTGGCATAGCTGCAAAATACCCAGGCATGCTTTGTTTTAAGGTTGCCATACTACATAACAATGTGACACAATGGTTTCTTCCAGTTGGAACAAGACAGAAAGGAAACATAAACATGTCTGGATGATATGAAAACCTCAAAAAACTAAAACTAAAACCCTGAGGTGTATAGCTTGGTACTCTTACAAAAGGATCCTCTAGGCATAGCTAGCCATAAGCAAGGACAGCCATGCCTTCCAAGTACAATTACTATAAAGTACCAAAAATTGTTTTATGCAGTGCTGTAGTCCCAACTGCATTTCTATCAGCACAGTACTGTAGTATAGGCTTCTGCTTTACATGTACTTGCAGAGAAATTAAACTATCTGAGCATTCTGAATATCTGAAGCACATTGCCAGTTATGGGTTTACACAAAAAAGAATCAACTATCCTATGAGGAATATGATATGTGAACCCTATAAAGATGTGGTTTCTCTCACTATCCATCTGGCATGCTGAAGCTGCAAAAGAATCTCTTGTTCATTATAAGCTGAGAAATGAAATAAGTTTTTATCCCTCTCATCGAGAGGAAGGATGAGGTAGAAGAGTATGTCCAAGAATAATCCTAAACATTGGTACAATAATAAAAATCAGGAATACTAAGAATCATAGAATAGTAGGCATTTCTATTTAGTAGTTCTATTTAGTAGTTCGAAGTACTAATTCAAAAGGAAGAATGGGGTGGTTCCTTCCCTTTATGGGAGGAACATGGGCAATGAGGCAGATAAATAATTTCAACTTAAAAACAATATCCTCTTTTACACTAGTGCACAGCAGAAAAAGAAAACATTCACAAAGATAAACACAGATTCACAGCAATGATGGTGAAGCAAAGATATTCTTATCACTGCAGATCAGGAGCTGCTTATAAATGAGATGCAGCTATTGTCTGGAAGACTATAACAGACACTCAGAATTTTGTAGATTAAAAAAAATGGGAATGCCATGTTTGTATTCTCCTAGAGAGAGTGGTAAGAGAAATCTCTCCTTTTCAATTATTGAATCCTGAGTAGAGAGTACAGAGAACCATACATACCAAGATCAGTGTAATTGCTAGGCTATTTTCAGTATTTATTTACTGTAATTTTATATAGTATTCTACAACCATTTTAATTGTGGTTTAGTATGAGACAAATTTAAATTCATTTGCAATGAAATCATTTTGTACGAGTCATATCCTCATAAGCAGGAATGCAGACTGAGCAAACAAATTTTGATGTGTCATGTCCCAATTCTGAACTTTTACAAAACGGCTGGGTTCACACACTAGGCTAAGCCAAGGGTTTTCAAACTGTGAGTCACAACCCAGAGGGGCCATGAACAAATCTAAAAGGGTTGGACTACTTCTTACTGTCTGCACTCAGGCAGCCTTCACCAAGCTGCTAATACTGGACTGAGCTGGGCACAGGATCTAGGTACTGGGGCTCTCCTCCAATAGTTTTCAACTAACGACGACTCCTGCAATTACCCTAATTTGCTTACAAGCACTGCCAAGGGATCATGGCCAAGACTGAGTGCTTTGGTCTTTTATCACCTTTTCTCTCTTCCAAGGGCAGCTTTTCCTGAGCTTCTTCCTGGGGAGCATCATAGGTCCAGGTGCTGGGTCCAGGAACAGGGAGAATGTGAGATCAGATAGCACAGCTTAATCCTGATTGAAAATCTAATTATAGGCACAATTTCCCCAGGCTTGGGAAAAGACCAACCCTGGCTACAGCACTCCAAAGCAACAATTTCTCCGGGCTTGGAAGGTAACCAAGCCTAAGCTTGAGCATCCAACTTTCTGGTTCCCATGAGGGCAGATTCCCAGCCCTGCAGTAGAGGAGAAGGCAGCTATTAATTGGCCAATTTCAACAGGAGTTGCAGCCACAGGGAGCAAGGCACCCATATTTTCCTGAGGAAAGCACCTTACAGACCTGGCTTGCTCACAACACAGATGGCCATAACAAGCTGCTTGAGAATTACCTTTTCTTCAGCTACTATTTCCAAGGGCAGCCAAGCTGGGTGAGATGAAAGCTGGCTGAGTGGCTTCCTGTGACTATGTCCTGTGGGTACACCAAGTAGACACTGGGTGAAGTTGCTGTTTGTGCAGGGCCAGCAACCAGATTTCCAAGAGTAAGCTCTCAAATATGGGGCACATGTCTCACTTTTGCCCAAAGTGCCACCTGAGGCTGAAACACTTCATGATATAGCTGCACTAACACAGGAAGAAAAAGCCAAGCCCTCCACTGTCATTCAGAACTGCCTGTTCAACATTTGCTGCACTAAATATTTTTGGCCAGTTTCTCTCTCCTTCCCCCATACCATTTGAAGTAAGAGCTGGAGGCTATGAAACCCCACCCTTTGTCCACATAGTACATCAAGGTTGTATACTACATACATACAACATACACCTTCTAAATCACTTCATGCAACACCTGATAGAGGGCACTTCACCAGGCAGGGAGAAACTGCAAGAAATAAAAGGAAAAAGGTGAGCTATCTGAAATAGACTTGTAGGCTCAGCACCAGGACCCAGCATGACGCCCCCCCCCTCCAAAGAAATACTCTTGGAAGAGAGAAAGATTAAACTAGACAACACCTTGAATCTGACTGGCTTATCTTGGAGAGTACTGAGGAACGGGTTGGAGCTGTTACAAGAGATGTTGCTGTGAGCACAAAAATTGCCAAAAGAGAACCCTGGCCCCAGGAGCAAGTTCAGACAGCAACCCAACTCTGGATGCAAAAGTCTAATTTGCCCTCATGTAAAGCTGGATCACTTTCAGGCCAGACACCCACTCTGCTCGGACATGCCAACAGAACAGAAGGGGTTCCCACCTAAATTATTTTAGGGGATCACAGCATGACAAAGCTTGAGAACTCTTGCCTCTAAGCCATCATATAGCTTGTTTAGTGATGATTTAGAATGCTGTGAACTTAGCCACAGTAGTCTATTAATGACAATTTACAACATAGTACAATGTGTAGATTCAGTCAATTGGGGCTTAATCAGGAACCTATGTTTAAACAAGCTATGTCTTAACAAATGGGTGAATTTGATGACTTCATGCACACAACACATTGTGGTTTAGCCTACTGTTCATCTGAGCTAGGAATTATGGTCAATTCATTATTTGGACAAGAGGCGAATCACTATATTCTGTAGCCATACTTTGTTCTCTGTTAAGCAGCGCCAACTGTGGCTTAGTATATTAACAAAGGCTAATAGGCAAGTTTATTGTTAATCAGCTATTAAAACTCCAGACAACATTTTATGCAGAAGTAGTCACAAAGCAGTACTACAGGTGTATGGTGTATCTAATCCAATTGAATCCAAGCCTCTTGTTGTAGTAGTTCGTTGCAAAAGTAAACCTAAAAAGTCCTAAAAGCAACACCAATGTTACTAGCACAATGACTAATTAAAAGATAAACTAGCAATCATGATTTCCTGTGCTATCTATATGAAGTCACTGGATTAGTGACTTAACTGTAAACCACATTTAACATGTCACCTAAATATAGCCAAACAATCAATTTCTGAAAAGTTACACAACACAAAACTTCAGTGATACCAATTTTAAAATTTTCCAACGCCTTAAAATTTAAATACATGATAGAAAGCCATATGAATGACCAGTTACCCAAAATATTTCCAGCCTAACCCTACTATCAGCAGTATTTTCTATAAAATCCTTCATTTCTGCTATATTGAGGTATTCAAAGGGCTATTACATTTATCTCTGAGATCTTAGTATCTAAATCTAACAATAGCTGAATTTACCTATTGCATAACACTATAGTGTGATTTGTTTGGTTTGTACTTTACATATTATATAAACCTGGCTGTTTTAATGTATTAAATAAACAATAATTAAATAAGCTATGATTTAACAAAATGCATGAATACCATCAGCAAGACTGGTCCAGCAATCAGCACCTTTTTACTTGAAGCCCTTTTACCATTAGACCCACCCCCAAAAAACATATTTCCCTATCCTCATACACAGAGATGAGATAGCCAGCCAGCACTTGAGCCCAAAAAATGAGATGCACCAACATTTCCAGTTATCTTGGTCAGTTGTGAAACAGTGCTGAAGCAATATTACTTACTACAGCATCTACTATTGGTTCTTCTCCTGTGTCCTTGCTTGCTTTATATACTGTCCTTAGTTTCTCATTCCTTACTACCAGTAAACTTCTAATTAAGGTCTAGGGTATAGTAATCTGGCAACTTATATACAGCCATGTTATAGTCACACTTACTTTAACCCCCTTCTGCAACCTTTTTTTGTGTACTTTATACAGACAGTATGGTGCAGTGATTAATATGTTTCCTTGCACTTTTAGTCTGTCATCACAATGAAATATCAGGGCAATACTCAAACACCATACAACTTAAAAGCATACTGTAACAGAACATAATTCTAACATAGCACAATGAAATAAATTAACATTTGCCTGCACCAGGCTAATAACCCAGATTGTTACAGCATTTATTGCACTGTATACTAGGGAGGGGGGCAGCATCTTGCATAAATACATCAGAATGTGAACAGAAATTAGAGTTCCAGTGCAACACTCACAAAAGGTGTGCAGAACAGGAGACGACTGATTAGGTGCCATCAAGCCAGTGTCAATTCTTAGCGACCAGAGAGATATTCTTCAGGACGAATAGGAGATTACATTCAGGCTAAAAACCTAGTACAACATTTCTGGAAGAAAGGCTCATCTTATCAGCAGAGCTGGCTACCAGTTTCCCACCAGAATGATGGGGAAGGGGAATGAAAGAAACATAGGGCAGAGAACCGCGAGAGATGAGGAGGACGACAAGAACTTCCTTTCCCCGGGAAAGCAGCTGAGGGGAGCACGGCCAGTACCAAGGTTTGCCGGAGACCGTTGAACCACCGGAAGTAGCGCGCGGCGCACGAGAGGCAGCTCGCGCGACCTGCCTCTTCTCTTCCCCGCCTGGGAGAAGCTGCGGCGCCCGGCTTCCCGGGAGTCCCGCGTAGGAATCCCCATTCCCCGGTCTCGCCAGAAACCGCTAGCGGGATGCGGAGATGCCTCGCGTGCAACGACGCTGGAAACGGGGAGAGGGAGGAAGAGCGGAATGAAGTCGCCGCCGTCCCTTTCCTCGGCACAAAGGCATCCCCGACTGCTTCCTTCCCCTTAGACGACGGTCAAGAAAACCCCTTGATGGAGGGTCAGCAGCGGAGCAGCGGTTAAAGCCGCAGCAGCGCACAGCTAAGAGGCCGGGGAGAGGGAGTGTCGCGGACGCCTCACCTGTTTGCCCCGGTAGAAGAGGCGCTGCCGGTCAGGGCTTACGCGGAAGCTCTCCTGGATCTTTTCGCGCAGACTTTCGATCTTGGTGAGCCGGCTGAGGTCGTCGATAGTCCGGGTCTGGGCACCGTCGATGGTCCGGATCTGGATCCACATGGCGCGCTCCCGAAGGAGAAAAGAGAAGGAACAGGAGCTTCCTGCCTCTGGATTTTTCCACTTGGCGAAGCGGAGGGTGGGGATGGGGAGCTGCTGCCTGAATCCCGAGGACCACCGCGGCGCGAGCCGCTTCTGCTACCGGCCGGCCTTCCTCTTCCCCGGCCCGCCAGCACCCTTGGATCCTCCTACGCTTGCCCGCCCAATCCCCCCCCGCCCCACTCGCGACACACCGGCGGCAACGGCTTTGTAGAGCCACCCCAGAATGGCGGCAAATCCTGTCAGAGCTTAGCTGGGAGCTGCCGGCTCGGCTAAGCTAACGGGCGCCGGCGGGAGCCATGTCCTAACCCCGAGGACTGTTTACCAAGGCGCCGCTGCTCTCACATGGAGGTCACGGCGCCAACGCTGATCTCGCGAGACAAACACAGACCACCACAACCGCCGCTATCCACGCGCGCCACGACCTTAAAGAGACAATAAACGGCTGGCGGGGAGTGGAGCGGCAGAGACGGCGTTTCACGTGCTCAAATCCCTCTTCGCGCCTCTCGAAGCACGCCCGGCCCAGCACCACGCCCCTTTCGCGCTACCTCGAGGCGCCAGATCTGAGGTTCGTTCACATTCCGCCTGGTTTTCGTGGCAGAGTTGGGAGATTGCGGTAGTCCACCGTCTTACCGTAGTCTTGTCTGGAGCGGTCGGACTCGGCCGTGGGTTCCCGCCGCTGTAAGCGAATGATACTTGCAATCCAGTAACCATCCTTACCTAAGTACGCGTTACTTGGAAAAAAGCGGCGGTGAATTCAGTGGGAATTCAAACACTTCTCCCTTGTTTACGCTTCCTTGGGGTGGGGATCCATTGAACACACGTACGCACGCATGGAGATCCCGTCGGTGTAGCCAGCTGTACATCAGATCAGTGAACGTGGATAGCACAAATGCCACAGGACTAACATTTGCCAGCCATAGCATAAAAACATGGATCCTCCGGATTTTACACTGAATGGCACCAAAACCTGCATTACATTACAGATCACGTTTGTATCTTCGCAGCGCAGAATGTATCTGAGACACATCCTGTTAATTTTTTATTAGTTAACTTTATAGTATCACACACTCAAACATATGGGTTGTAATCGTTTACAATAATTACTGGGTTTACACGAATATCTTGGAAGTTACATTTAAATTCCTCTGTAGCGACAGCACTGCAAAAAATGGCCTCCATGGGCAGCCCCTTAAAAAAAATATGGTGCCAAAGCATAAATCTAGGACTGCGTAAGTCCTTTGCCTTTGAGAATCTCCATAAAATTGTCCATGTGTTATAGTAAACATTTTTGTACAAATTCCATTAAAAAACACAGATCTATGACTTGCTAGAGCCAAATATAGCAAGAATAATTGGAATTCAGTGTAATAAGAACGGATCTCCAGAATCCACAGATTGCACTTTAAAAACCATAGATTAGGCAGACACATTTTCTTTTGTATTGTTTCTCTTTAGTGGTTTCTTCTTATTAATCCAGAGTTGAGTTCCTGTCATTAATCATGCAAAAAGGAGCCCCCCTCCCAAAATTCAGCATGATTTGAGCTGAATATTGCTTTCAGCACACTGACCTCTCTTCCAGGACTTTCCACTTCTCAAACTGGCCAGACCTAAGATTTCCTACTTATGTTATCTTGATTAGTCACTGCCAGCTCAGACCCCATTAAAGTACATATGAAAGTGGGGGGGTGCATAAATGTGCGTCATTTTGTCCTTTTGACTGAATTGTATTTGCCATTTTAAAACCATTTCACCTAATTTGGAGTGATCATTCTGAAGCTTTTTGCATCTTTTTTTTTAAATTATCAGTCTGAATAATTTGCTGTTGTCAGAAACCTTTACCATATCATTGTTCAACCCTGACTCCAAATCATTCATAAAACTAAAAAGTACTGATCCTAATGCACATCCTTGAGAAGCCTATTTAGCACAATTCTCTATTTGTTCCTACTCTGTTTCCAATTTGTTAACCAGTTAGGAATCCACATGAATACCTGATCTCTTCTCCTGTGGCTGTGAATTTCCTTAGGATCCTCTGATGAAGTAAGTGGTCAAAATCTATACAATATACAGTCTGGTCCAGAAATATTGGGACATCGACACAATTCTAACATCTTTGGCTCTATACACCACCACAATGGATTTGGAATGAAACAAACACAATGTGCGTTAACTGCAGACTGTCAGCTTTAATTTGAGGGTATGTACATCCAACTCAGGTGAACGGTGTAGGAATTACAACAGTTTGCATATGTGCCTCCCACTTGTTAAGGGACCAAAAGTAATGGGACAGAATAATAATCATACATCAAACTTTCCCTTTTTAATACTTGGTTGCAAATCCGTTGCAGTCAATCACAGCCTGAAGCCTGGAACACATAGACATCACCAGACGCTGGGTTTCATCCCTGGTGATGCTCTGCCAGACCTCTACTGCAACTGTCTTCAGTTCCTGCTTGTTCTTGGGGCATTTCCCCTTCAGTTTTGTCTTCAGCAAGTGAAATGCATGCTCAATGGGATTCAGGTCAGGTGACTGACTTGGCCATTGCATAACATTCCACTTCTGTCCCTTCAAAAACTCTTTGGTTGCTTTTGCAGTATGCTTTGGGTCATTGTCCATCTGTACTGTGAAGCGCCGTCCAATGAGTTCTGCAGCATTTGGCTGAATGTGAGCAGATAATATTGCCCGAAACACTGCAGAATTCATCCTGCTGCTTTTGTCAGCAGTCACATCATCAATAAATACAAGAGAACCAGTTCCATTGGCAGCCATACATGCCCACGCCATGACACTACCACCACCATGCTTCACTGATGAGGTGGTATGCTTAGGAACATGAGCAGTTCCTTTCCATCTCCATACTCTTCTCTTCCCATCACTCTGGTACAAGTTGATCTTGGTCTCATCAGTCCATAGGATGTTGTTCCAGAACTGTGAAGGCTTTTTTAGATGTCGTTTGGCAAACTCTAATCTGGCCTTCCTGTTTTTGAGGCTCACCAATGGTTTACATCTTGTGGTGAACCCTCTGTATTCACTCTGGTGAAGTCTTCTTTTGATTGTTGACTTTGACACACATATACCTACCTCCTGGAGAGTGTTCTTGATCTGGCCAACTGTTGTGAAGGGTGTTTTCTTCACCAGGGAAAGGATTCTTCGGTCATCCACCACAGTTGTTTTCCGTTGACTCCCGGGTCTTTTGATGTTGCTGAGCTCACCGGTGCGTTCCTTCTTTTTGAGAATGTTCCAAACAGTTGTTTTGGCCACGCCTAATGTTCTTGCTATCTCTCTGATGGGTTTGTTTTGTTTCTTCAGCCTAATGATGGCTTGCTTCACTGATAGTGACAGCTCTTTGGATCTCATCTTGAGAGTTGACAGCAACAGATTCCACATGCAAATAGCACACTTGAAATGAACTCTGGGCCTTTTATCTGCACATTGTAATTGGGGTACTGAGGGGATATCACACACCTGGTCATGGAACAGCTGAGAAGCCAATTGTCCCATTACTTTTGGTCCCTTAACAAGTGGGAGGCACATATGCAAACTGTTGTAATTCCTACACCATTCACCTGAGTTGGATGTACATACCCTCAAATTAAAGCTGACAGTCTGCAGTTA
The DNA here is from genome assembly GCF_059951505.1 of Python bivittatus. Taxonomy (NCBI): domain Eukaryota; kingdom Metazoa; phylum Chordata; class Lepidosauria; order Squamata; family Pythonidae; genus Python; species Python bivittatus. Next base: position 43,668,407 of record NW_028277112.1, on the reverse strand, counting down.
ACGCACATTGTGTTTATTTCATTCCAAATCCATTGTGGTGGTATATAGAGCCAAAGATGTTAGAATTGTGTCGATGTCCCAATATTTCTGGACCTGACTGTATGTCAGATCACTCTATGAACATGCTTACTGGGATCTGTCAAAATACCCTCTTATTTTTGTAGAAGCCATTTTGGTTCTTATTTAACCATGTTACTTTCTGCTATTTATTCAGAACAGACATTTCCTTGCCTATAACTTCCTTTATTTTCCCTTCAACCTTTTATTTAAGTGATACTTAGACTGGCCATTTTCCAGGTCCAGGGACTGATGGCTGATTTCAGAGAAAAAATGCATTCTTTAATACAATCTGCTATGTCACACTGAAGTTCTTTTGATATAATATTTATTTATTTTTAATTGGTCAAGAAGAGCTGTGATGTCATATTTGATTATCTGTGGTTGCTTGATTTCTTCCAATTTCCCTCCTGAAAAAGCCTGTTCCGTTATGGGTATCTGCCTTATATCCTCTACAGCAATGCTTCCCAAACCTTTTCCTTCATTACCCAAAACCGTAACTTGAATGAATGGTCATAACTCGAGGACTATCTGTATTGTAAAAACAGTATCATTGAATGATCTTTATGTCATTTCAATAGATTACCATTGATAATTTCATTGATTTTTGTCCTAATAGAAATACTTTGGGAGAAAATCTTTAAGTCACTTTAAATGCCCCTGTTGTGATTGAGTAATGGGTTCATGTGTCATTACTCAAATAAAAACCACTTTTACCCAATTTTGGGTAATTTACCCAGGTTTGGGTAGCACTGCTCTACAGTGAATGTAAAGAATTCATGGAGCTTGTCATCTTAAAGTAGTAGGAACCAAAACTAAAATCAGGCTCACCACCATGACAATGTTATACAGATTGCTAATAAATGTATGCAGGATACCTTTTCTCCTTCAGGAGAATCAAGGATTGGAAATAGAACAAAGTGCTTTGAATTAAATCTGTCATTATTTATGTTGGAACATTTCAGCCAAATCCTAAATTAAGTTGAAGGTGATAGAAATCTTCCATTATTTTCAGCTGAGTATTAGTATTACATCTATATCAAGATTTGGTACAAAACCTCATTTAAAAGCAGTGGAGCATTTCCAAAGCCTCCAACTTGATAAAAAAAATCCTTTGAAAGCAGTGAAGCATTTCTCCTGAATCTTCGGTTCTAACAAAATCTATAGTTCATCTTTCATTTCTACACAAACTTCTTTTTATCCCAGTCTTTCAGCCAATTTAATACTTACCAGATATACATGGTTTTGTGAAATAAATAACTTTTTTCTTTTAACTCTTTCAGAATTTATATTGGATGTGTTCAGATGTTACACCATTGCATAGTTTAATATGATGTCAGCAAGGAGAAATATGCAGCAGTGAGCCTCAGGCTTGAATTATCCTCTTTCTCTATTCTTCCTACATATCCAGAAAAGGGAGTTCATAGTTAGTGCCACAGTTAATTTGAATCAAGTCATCTTTAAACCATAGAACCAGAGATCTCTGCTGAATATGTTTGCAGAAGAGGCAGTCCAAGTTCAAAACTGGCTCAAATGGTTCAAACTGGCTCAAATTTCCTTTTAATTATATCTCATTAATTATATTCCTAGCTGCCCAGAGTTGCTTTAGAGTTGGGTGCCTTAAACTAAATAAATACTGTAAATAACCAATATTTTAGGAATGATTATTCTTCATGCTTCAATTGCTCACAGTCATTCATGCCTTAGTCTATGGAGTCCTTGGGGTTCTCTGAGCTTGGTTGTTTTCTTGCAAACGTTTCATTACCCGGCTAGGTAACATTTTCAGTGCTAGAATGGAATGGGGTTTGCTCTCTGTTTATATATTGTGGCATGCCCTGCTAGTGTTGGGGGTGTGGGTTTTGTTTTGTTCTATTTTTTTCTCTGGTAGTTCCTTGATTAAGATATTGTTTACTGCTTGTATGTCTAGTGGTGATCTTGGTGTTAATCTCTGCTTATCTGGTTGATGATTGCTGGTGAGGAGATGTTCTGGTCTTTTGTTTTCCTTTCTATTTTGTCTCTTTTGAATAGTGTGTAGATGTTGTTTATCTCTATGTGCCTGTTGATGGCTGCCTTGTTTGAATACCAAGCTTCCAATAATTTCCTTGCATTTTTGGATTTAGCTTGGTCTAAGATGCTAACAGTTTCCCAGCTGAAACTATGGTTAAGTCTGTCCATGTGTTGTGAGATTAAAGAGTTTTCATTATGTCTTCTGACTGCTAGTTGGTGATCATGGCAACACCATGAACACTCTGCAAGCCTTAAGTAGAGATTAACTACCACCAACACTATCAGGGCATGCCACAATATATAAACAGAGAGCAAACCCCATTCCATTCTAGCACTGAAGATGTTACCTAGCCAGGTAATGAAACATTTGCAAGAAAACAACCAAGCTCAGAGAACCCCAAGGACTCCACAGTTCAACCCTGAGCTACACATATTCGCTTCTATTGGTATGCCTTAGTCTCTCCCATTTGAATTACTTCAGCATGCTCTACATGGGGCTCCCCTTGAAGGCCACCTGGAAGCTGCAACACGTCCAGAATGCAGTGGCATGTGCAGTTTTGGGTACCCCACGATTCACCCCAATTTACACCACTGTGGCATGAGCTGCACTGGCTCCCAGTTGCTTTCCGGGTGCAATTCAAGATTTGATTACCACCTTTAAAGTCCTACACAAGGCCAGGTTACTTGTGGGACAGCCTCTTCTGAAGGGTATCTGCCCATCCCACTAGTTTAGATAGAGTAAGCCGGCTCCAGGTCCACTCCCTTAAATGTTGCCATCTGATGGGACCTCAGAGGTATGTTTTCTTAGTAACTGCCCCACCTCTTTAGAATAGCCTCCCAACTGAGAATTGAGGGATCCCTACCCTTTTAACCTTCCAGAAGGCTATGAACACCTGGCTCTTCCTCTGAGCGTTGGCTAGGATTGGGGTTGGGTCAGGAGGCTGTTTGGTCTGGTGCCTAGTGGGAAGGGTGGTTTTGTTTTTATTCCTATTGTTGTGAGCCACCTAGGATCATTTTATGAGATCGCCAGCTGTATATGTTCGATAGATGATAGACAGACAGATAGACAGACAGACAGACTCAAGGTAATTGCCATGAATGTCTAAAAAAATAAGTCTGGGAAAATAATTTGGGATCAGAACTCAATGAATCAACTTGGTATCTTCATCTCTTTGAATCTATTTTGCAAACATTCAAGAACTAACTATAAAGGTAATCTATGCATGGTATTAAATGCCACTAAATTTACATTATATCAGTCATAACCATTCAAAATGGTATTGTTGGGGTATTAATCAAATTGATACATAAAATTTTGGATGGCAATGCCAACCTAAGTATCAAACATTTTCAGGTAAATTGGGGAAATGAACTATTTTTAATAATTTATTCTACTATTGAGTTGCTATCCACATGACCTATGATTTATGAACAGACAATAAATTAATTCTTTTTTGTTGCTGTTAATTGCCAGATTTACTGTCACAAAATATTGGAAAGCAAAAATACATCTTCCATAGAATCATTGTTTGAAAGTATGGAGATTGCTTTGAATGAAATAAATAAGCTTAACAGCAGAGAACCTTGAGAATCCTGCAATTAAAGATAGTTTTATTCAAATATGTCTTCCATTTTTAGCTATGTTAGTAATTCTTCTTACAGACATCTTTCTGAGAAGTACTGAATATGGATGTTAATGTTATATTTTTCCATTTTTATTCTGTTGAAATCCTTAAAACTATAGTTTAAATTGTCTTTTTTTAAAGGGCACATTTTACCTAATTCCTGCTTATTGTGCCTATATCTGTCATTGTAATTAATATGAAATATATTTAGTATGTTGAATGTTGCTATGGCTTCTCACAGAGGTCCTTATCTTGGAAACTATATGATTAGGCTGTGTGAAATAACATTCAGCTTTATTAGAGCTAAGAGGATGAGTGAATTTTTTGGACCCAAGAAGATTATTATTTTAATTATAACCATAACCTGATAGAGCAGTCTACCAAGCAGACTTTCCCAACTTATATTTAGCTAGAATATATCTAAATATATGTGTAGAATATATGAAATTTTGTACCTTTTGTAAAATTAAACAAATCTGACAAAGTTATGTAATCATGTGCCTCTAATAAATGATGATAAAACAATATAAAGAGGATAAAGGGTGTTAGGCTCTCTATTCCACGCCTTCTATCCATATGCTGTATTGCTTTCCTTATCATATAGGTACCTAAAAATCAGTTCCAGAACACAGCACTCTTCCTGTTTTATGACGCCCTGACCAAATTATACTACAGAGTGTGTAATATAGACTATATTCAGAATTTATATGCAGAATTTTTATTATAGTTAGGCATTTCCCATTCCTTTTTTTCTTTGTACATTTCTGTACCTTCAGTAGCTAGGAGAAGAAACCCAAGGAGGTTAAAAACAAGAAACAGATTTTGCTGCTGCCACCACTAGATATCATCTTCATTCCTTTTTTATCTCATTCACTCATCCACAAAGGTACTAAAATAAGCTCCAGAAAAGCAACACTTCTTGGAATTATAGTCTGTTGCTTCCATATCTGGGATGTTGGGGATAATTCATCCTGAATTTCCCTAGCTTTTCTTCATTAAAATTATGTTTTAAAACCATATATGCTTTCAAACCCACCCCAGATCTCTTACATTAGCCTGCTATCTCTGGTATAATGAAATACATTGTCCCAGTGTAGAAGTATAGAAGCCCTTCACACAGTCACTCATGCTCTGATCGCCTCATGGTTTGACTACTGCAATGCGTTCTACGTGGGGCTGCCCTGAAGACCACTTGGAACCTTGAACTGGTCCAGAATACAGTGGTGCAGACAGTGATGGGCATGCTTTGGTATGTCCATGTTACACCTCTGCTTATGAGCTGCACTGGGTACCAATGCTTCCAGGTGTGATTCAAAGTGCTGGTCATTACCTATTAGGGCATAGTTGCTTGAGGGACCACTCAAGATAGTATCTGTCCAGCAATCCGATCTGGCAGGATTGGCATATTCCAAGTACCTTCAGTTAAATAATGCCATCTATCGAGACCCAGAAGTGCACCTTCTCTGTAGCAGCACCTGCCCTCTGGAATGAGGTTCCCCCCAAATTTGAAGGGCCTTGAAGACCTGATTCTTCACCCAAGCCCTTGGCAAGCATTATTTATTTATTTATTTATTATTAGACTTTTAAAATACAATAAAAATATAAAGAATCAAAGGAAAGATAAGAAAAAGAAAAAAGAAAAGAAAAAAAGAAAATACAGAATTATGACTTCCATCCTTCATTCTATCAAGTAATTACCATCTTCTTCTTTCCTCCCGTTTGTTTTTTTTTTTTTTTACCTTTGGCAAGTGTGATTTGAAGTCCCCTTTTCTTCTTTGTCTTTGTTCCCATCTGGGTTAGTTATCTTTGCCATCTTTGCTCTTTTTTGTTTTATGTTGTTTTCTTGTTTTAAATTTTTTTTTAACATTTTGTAACCCGCCCAGAGTTGATGGGAGTCAGATGGCATATAAATTTAATAAATAAGAATAAGAAAGACCAAATGAAAAATAGAAAAGAGACATGGCGAGGCAAAATACTACATGGCCAGTGCACAAAAAAACTAGCAGGCAAAGCAGATAACAACAAGACCTGGCAATGGCTAAGAGATGGAAAGATGAAGAAAGAGGCAGAGGGGCTAATTCTGGCTGCACAAGACCAAGCCTTAAGAACAAATGCATTTAAAGCCAGAACTGAGAAGACAGCAACAGACAGCAAATGCCGCCTCTGCAAAGAAGCTGAAGAAACAGTGGACCCCCTGGTTAGCTGCTGCAAGATCGCCCAGACTGACTACAAACAACGGCATGACAAAGTAGCAACAATGGTGCATTGGAATATCTGCAAGAAATACCATTTGCCTGCAAGCAAACACTGATGGGACCATGAAACAGACAAGTAATAGAAAATGAAGAAGCTAAAGTGCTCTGGGACTTTAGAATTCAAACAGACAAGCACCTGCCACACAACACCCCAGACTTAACAATTGTTGATAAGAAAGACAAAAAAAGTCTGGATAGTGGACATTGCAATACCTGGAGACAGCAGATTAGAAGAGAAAGAACTGGAGAAAATCTCAAAATACAAAGAGCTGCAAATAGAAGTAGAAGGACTGTGGTAAAAGAAAGCAAAGATAGTACCATCAGTAATAGGCACCTTGGGTGCAATCCCAAAACGTCTGGAGCACCATTTGAACACCGTCAGCATTGACAAAATCACCATCAGTCATTTGCAAAAGGCAGCTTTACTTGGAACAGTTTACATCCTGCGACAATATCTTTAACACCATCAAACAATATCTGCCTATCCCAGATCCTTGGGAAGGACTCAATAGGTGGATAAAATGCCAAATCCAGTCTAAACATCTGGCTTACTGTGTGATCAGCAGTAAAGATTCAACCTACAGTCCAGCAGGCATATATGGGATAGGAAGGGTATGTTATCTTGTCTTCCAATTCAAGCAATAAATATATTTTAGTCCTCCCTAGAAGAAAGCTTATATTTCCAAAGAGCATCCTAAATTTAGGATGGTTTCTGCATCTGAAAAAAAGTGTATGCATTAATCAATTAATTAGCAATTTCAAGGTTGTACTTCCAGCAAATGAAGACATAGGCACAAATGTAGTCTGAATTCAAAGAATCAAAAGTTTCAATAGGTAGCCAAAATCCATAAGACATGGTGGCTGGGGCCATGGTTTTCTTGGCTGTTGTACCTCCACAGAAAGCAAGATTCCTCCAAAGTTTCATTACCAAAATTTATTGAAAGAGAATAGGATAAGGTTACATCGTTCTCAGCAACTGTGTTCTTTTCCCCCTTTAAAATGCAGCTTAGTTCCCAAGTTTCTAAGGCAGAAACTTTCTCAGTCTTTTACTCATGGCTCCTAGATCAGCTGGCAAGGAGGTGGTTCTTTTAACTGATAAAGCAGGGGACTCCAACAGGTTAGAATATAAATCTCTGTTTCTAAGCATACCATTACAAGTCAGAGGCATGTGAGGGGGAGAGAGAGAAAAAAAGATGGGCACAACTACATGATCAAACTCTGCTCCTTTGTTTGTGCGTGCAATGTTGACACATACAGGTAGTCCTCATTTAGCAACCACAATTGGGAGTAGCAGCTCAGTTGTTAAGCGAAGCAGTCACTAAGTGAAACCACAACTATGCTTATGATCTTACTTCAGCTTTCCTTTGCTTTACAGACCTGCAAAGGTCATAAATGCAAGGATTGGTCATAAAATTACTTTTTCATCACTCTCCTAACTCTGAATGGTTGCTAAATGAGGCAGTCACTAAACAAGGACTACATATATATAAAGGGGTGTGGCTTCAATCTCATGGCCATGCCTGAGAACTAATTATATGACCAAACTACTTTGGTCTATATACTACTAATGTACTACTAATGTAGTATACTACTATTGTAGTATACTACAAACTACTAATGTACTTCTTTCATACTGATCGGTCCTTTTTGTATTCAATCCACATTCATTTGGCACCCAATCATTCTTGAGTGAGCTTGTCTCTTCTTTTACCTCAAATAATTCTTAAGCAAACCATTCCACCTGTATTCAACTTAAAGTTTCCCCTGATATACCTAACTCTAAGTTTTCTAAAATACAGTGCCCAGAAGCATGCTCTAAATACAGCCATTTTCCCTTCATTCAATAAACATTCATTCCTCTCAACAGACCACTTAATATCCAGTGCTTTTCTGCCAGCATGTGCCCATCTTAACATTTCTCATTTCCCCATTTTTAATAAGCATTCTACAGAGGTACAATTTATCTCCTTGCTGTGGATTTTTCCATTTAAATATAACTTGTAATTAATCATTTACTCCACTTAAAACACAGCTACTTTAGTCTTTGATAACATTAATTTTCAGATCCATTCTGTTTGATTCATCATACAATGTAACAGTGTAAATCATCTGGGTTCTCAGCTAACAGCACAGCATCATTACATTCAAAAGTGCATATACACTCACATCCACACCCAACAAACCTCTGCCATCACCATAAGTACATTAAGGAGAACATTGCACATCCTTCTCTTATTCTATGCTCAGGTTCAACCCATTCACTAAGCAATCAAACATGCTATACTTCCATCATTCACTGCTCGTATCACATTAAAATCCAAGCTTTCATCTCCAAAACAAATAAGACTATTCACTTTATTACCCTTTCTCTAAATCAAAAAAGCAATAACCTTTACTTCTCACATTCATGCTTTTCTCGATTACCTGCTGAAGAGCAATTATTTGATCTGTATACCATATTTTTCCGACTATAAGACAATACTTTTTTCTAAAATCCTTATGCTAAAAATTGAAGGGCGTCTTATTCAAGGAAGTCAGCCGAGGAGAGAACCGCACGGTGGCAAAACTGCCCATACTTTGTCTCTGCAAACGGGCTTCCTCCTATTTCTAGCCTCCAATCCCGAGTGAAATAGCTTGTCTCCCAAACAGGCTTCCTCCAATCACGAGCCTTATGTAACTGACGTCAGCTGATGCTGAACAAACCAATTAGAGGAAGGCTGTTTGCAGAGACAAGCTATCGGCAGTTTCACTCGTGATTGAATGTAATCAGTTATGCAAAAGAGCCTGGAAATAGAGCTGCAGAGAGACGGTTTGGACCTCCTCCCACCGAGTATATCAGGTAAATGTTACCTAATTACTAAATAAAAATGTATTCTGCACTATCTTTAAAATATTGATTTCTTAATTTTGGGTTGGAAAAGTGGGGGTCGTCTTGTACATGGGGGCATCTTATTGACAGAAAAATACGGTAACTCCCATCCAGCGTAAAGCCACACTGCACTTCCCAACTTTGCTCATTGTCACTTTTAGTATCCTTTCCGTCAGAATGCTGACAAACCTCTTTTCAGACACACTTAAATTAATCCCCTTGTAGTTTTTGCATATTAGAGTTCTGTTGTATTTAGATCCTAATACTATCCATCCAACCAAAAGTGCTGGCTGGCTGGCTGGCTGGCTGGCTGGCTGGCTGGCTGGCTGGCTGGCTGGCTGGCTGGCTGGCTGGCTGGCTGGCTGGCTGGCTGGCTGGCTGTCTGTCTGTCTGTCTGTCTGTCTATCTATCTATCTATCTATCTATCTATCTATCTATCTATCTTCCAGTGTTGCCCAAATCAGAAAATAAACACCAGTTGTTGGCTTCCCGTATTTAATACTTGACAATAGGTAAGCTTGATACTATAACTCCAGATTTGGAAAACCGAATCCTCCCTCACTAATTGGTAATTGCATTTTCTGTAAAGATATTCTCGGAATTGAAGAACCCCATAAAAAAATTCTAAACAATTTATTTTCTGAAAATATTTTCCAGATGTTTGAACGGGAATTCCTCTCAGAATATAAATTAATCTGGGAATAATATTCATTTTGAGAGTATTCACCTTTCCCCAAAGGGTGAGGTTTAATGACTCCCATCTATCCATATCTAAAGAAACCTCTTTACATATTTTATTTATATTAGATCTTACTGAGTTATATCTTTTGGTATGCACATAACTAAATATTTAATAAATTCGGTACAAATACAAAATTGTTATTTCTTAAATGGATGGATAACTAATTTTTCACCTACTAGCATCAATTCCAATTTGGACCAATTAATAGAATATTCTCCTATTTTACTAAAGGCATCTATCATTTGCATCAGCACTGGAATAGTAGTATGAGGTTTAACAATAAAAGAATATCATCTGCAAATAAAACCAATTTGTGTTCAGCTGAATTATGTAGCACTCCATAAATCTCCTGATGTTGTCTAATAGCACAAGACAAGTGTTCCATGCAGATATTGAAAAGCAAGGGTGAAAGTGGACATCCTTGTCTAGTGCCTCTAAATAATGAGAAAGTAGCAGAACGAATACCATTAACCTTTACTTTAGATGTGGGGGACTCATATAATATCTTATAAATTTTATAAATTTCAGGGGAAATCCAAACCTATTTAATACAGCAAACATATACTGTCTATATATTTTGTCAAAAGCTTTTTCTTCATCTATAGATAAAATGACAAATTGATCTTTATTCAAATCTATTAAATCTACACCTAACCTAATATTATCGGCTGCTTGCTTAGTTTTTATAAATCATGCTTGATCATTCTTAATAACGAATGGCATCACTTGTTGTAATCTATTTGCTAGCACTGCTGTTAAGCTCTTTGTATCAACATTAATCAGAGAAATTGGACAATAATTAGCACATTGAGTATGGTCTTTACCTGGTTTTGGTATAATTGCAATATAAGCCTGGTTTAAATGCCTCTGATAATATTCCCTTATCAAGTATCTCATCGTGCAATTGACAGAGTTTTGGCACCAAAAGATCTATAAATGTTTTATAACATTCTATAGGAAATCCATCCTATCCTGGTGTTTTACCACTTGCCATTTTGAAAATTATTTGTTTAATCTTTACCTCAGATAGTGGAGCAAATAATTGTTTTTTTATATCTAGGTGTGGTAGGGAGGCAGTGAAGGACAGGAAGGCCTGGCGTGATATGGTTCATGGGGTCACGAAGAGTCGGACACGACTTAACAATTGAACAACAACAACAACATCTAGGTGTGGTAGATTTATATTATCTAAGAAGGCCTCTATATCCTCATTCAATATATTCTCTGGTTTGCTATATAATTCTGATAAAATTTTAAAAATTGACAATTTATATCTTTTGAAGTTTTATATATTTCATCTCTTTCACCTCTAATAATCGGAATCATAGCCCTATTTTTCTTTGGTTTTAAACTATTAGCCAAAATTTGACCTGATCTTTCACCATTCTCCCAGTATCTCTGTCTTAAACATGTTAACATTAATTCTGTCTGCTGTGATATTATAGGATTTAATTCATATTTCTTCTTCTGTATTTCTCTATAGAAAATAGTAGATGGGTTTCTAACCCTCTGTGTCCATAAATGTTTCAATTCATCTTTCAAATTATTTTCCCTTTTATTTTTTATTTTATTTTTATATGATGCATAAGCAATAATTCAACCTTGGAAATAAGATTTACCGTATTTTTCTGACTATAAGACGATACTTTTTTCTAAAATCCTTACACTAAAAATTGAAGGGTGTCTTATTCAAGGAAGTAAGTTGAGGAGAGAACCGTGCAGTTGCAAAACTGCCCATACTTTGTCTCTGCAAACAGGCTTCCTCCTATTTCTAGCCTCCAATCACAAGTGAAATAGCTTGACTCTGCAAACAGGCTTCCTCCAATCATGAGCCTCCAATCACAAGTGAAACTGCCCATACTGTCTCTGCAAACAGGCTTCCTCCAATCACGAGCCTCCAATCACAAGTGAAACTGCCCATACTGTCTCTGCAAACAGACTTCCTCCAATCACGAGCCTTATGTAACTGATGTCAGCTGATGCTGAACAAACCAATTAGAGGAAGTCTGTTTGCAGAGACAAGCTATCGGCAGTTTCACTCGTGATTGAATGTAATCAGTTATGCAAAACAGCATGGAAATAGAGCTGCAGAGAGACGGTTTGGACCTCCTCCCACCGAGTGTATCAGGCAAATGTTACCTAATTACTAAATAAAAATGTGTTCTGCACTATCTTTAAAATATTGATTTCTTAATTTTGGGTTGGAAAAGTGGGGATCGTCTTGTACATGCGGGCATCTTATTGACGGAAAAATACGGTATATACTTCCCATTCAAAAATTCAGGCACTTGATGTTCCTGAATTCAAATCAAAGGATTGCAAAGTCTACCCCCACTTGTTATACAAATTATCATTCAACAGAGAAACATCAAAATACCAATTTCTTGATGCCTTAACTCATTTCTGAAACACACAATTCAAAGTAATTGCACTGTGATCTATAACAAAAGTCTATATTACATTCTTGAATATGATTATATGGAGTTGGTGATATTAAAAAATAATCAATCCTAAAAAATTCTGGTGCACATCTGAATAAAATGTATATTTTCTTTTAGTTGGATACGTCAAACACCAAGGGTTTATTAAACTCAATTCTTCAATAAATATTTTAATTGTTTCCCTCACTAATGATTGTTTTCTTTGAACAATCATTGTGGGTTTCTATCAAGTTCTGGATCCAGTATTTCATTAAAATCTTCTCCTATTACCACTTCATCATACATTCATTCAAATGTCAAAAACATTCATGAAACCTAATAGGAGAATCTATATTAGGTCCATAAACAACCATAGCTATTGCAGTCTCTGCTATTTTAGCACATAAAATTAAATAACAGCCATTGACATCAGTAATAACCTGTTGTACATCAATTGAAAATCCTTTTCGAACCAAAATGGCCACACCTTTGGCTTTCATTGAAGTATCTGTGAGGTAAACCTGTCTCATCCAATCTTTCATTAATAGAAATTTAGCTTGTTCCATTAAATGTGTCTCCTGTAAATAAGCAATGTCTGCCCTTAACAATTTTAAATATGCTATGATTACATTTTGTTTTTTGGAATCTTGTAGCCCTTTTACATTAATACTAACTAACTTCATCCATTAATTTTGTTTTGGCCCACTTATCAATATTCTCCCAATACCAATTTATTTTATAACCTGTACCTATTGACAAACATCTAGTAATGAACCTTTCTATAGTTAAATATTTATCATATTTTCTAATATTGCTCACAGATGTAGAACCTGCATAGGAACTCAAATTATTATTCAAATAGCATTGTATTACATATATATAGAATCTATACTTGAAAGAAAAAAAGAGAATCGTGATTAAGTGCAAGAAAATAAAACAACAAGCAAGAAACATTGTTATAAAAACTGGAAAAAAAGTTAAAAATAAACAGAAGGATAAAGAAATAGAAATATACGACTTCCCAGTGGGATAGCACTGTAGCTCATCTCTCTTATTATAAGTAAATGTACAGAACAACTTCAAACTATTCATTTAAACTAAGATGGAAAATATAGAGTTAAAAACTTAAGTTGGCAATACGCCCAGACTCATTATCATGGAGTAGACAAGCTTGCCTCAAACTTCTCCCATAGCCATTACTATGAATTGAGACAGAATCAGGCTTTTCCATCAGCAGATTTCAACGATAGGATAAAGGCCTTTGCATTTGAGGAATTGTCAAATTTATGCACTTGATGTTGATAATTAATGCAGAATATTGCTGGAAATCACATGGAATATTGGAGTTGTGCTGATCTAGCAAAATTTCAGGCTTTTGAAAACTTTCTTCTCTTATCTGAAGCTTCCTTGGTAAAACCAGGATAAATTGATATCTTACTTTGGTTGGAACCCCACATCAGTGGAGAATTTACTGATTCCTGGTGAGATATACATAAAATTTCATCTCTTGTGGTAACATGAAGGAACTGCACAGTAATGATATTGGAACTAGTTCTAGTCTTTAATCTTGACTAGAAAGTCCATTCCTAAAGAGAGGAGCTTTCTGAAAAAATCCTCCATAAATTCAGCCAGATTTGGTTGACTTGGGTTCTTAATACCAGTCACATGTAGATTTTTCGTACGCAGTTGTGATTCTAGATAAGTAATTCATTTATTCCAAATATTATGACTAGCTTGTGTTATGGTCTCGTGGGCTTGTAATCGATCTTCATTTCTAGCCATTTTTTCTTGCATCTGCTTTAGATCATTCTTAAGCTCAGCTTAAGATCTTGTTGAATTGGCTCCAGAGCTTGTAGCTGAGCCAGAATCTCTTTTAACAAGTTAGTAGAAGAATCCTCTGCCATCTTTCCTGGCTCAGCATATAGTGATGTAGTAGGAGTTAAACTAACTATTGATCATTTATATTTAGTTGCTATGCCAATAACTTATTAGAAGCAAGATAGTATATAATAAAAAAAATTAATTACCCAGTAAACGAAGTCTTTATCCACAGAGTCCAATAATTCAGGAGTTTGAAAGCCCTTTAATCAAGAGAGAAGCGAGAGACATGTTCTACAGCGCCATTCCCAAACCGGAAGTCCCTGTTTCAATTCCATTCTTTGATGTATCACTATAATTTTCATACAAATCTGTACAATCCTCCTTCAGTTTCCCATGAAATAATTTAATAACTTTTATTCCATTCCATTCAGTCTGCTGGAGGCTTCTTTTTAGCGTCTACCCTTTCCAAAACAAGAATCATACTTCTCTTCCTGCAGTCTTTCTACTCTCCCTCTAGTTTCTTTCACTTCATTCCTTTTCTTTCATGTCCATTTCTTCCAAGATCTGTTATTGATGCTACAAATAAATGGTTTGTCATACATTCATCACCTCTCATCACTCTTCCACCCATCACTAATTCACTCAATCTTTCATCATGAACAGTGCTGTTCATGATGAAAGTAAATTTAGTAAATTTACTAAAGCCTTAGTAAATCAAGACTTTCACATAACTTTCTTCAGTAATATAAAGAAGGTGTGAATTAGCTCACCAGCCTTAATTGTACCTTTACCAAATGCAGCGTTCCCTGCTAATATTAAGAGCAATACTGGTCAGTCTGGCACATTTTGGTCTGTATTACACAAATGCAGCCAAAGCCAGGTTTTATCCCAAGCCTGCTCAGGATATTTTGTGCAAACTGAGACTACCTTGCAAGCCAACATACTACTGCCCACAATCCAGCAACTTGGAGATACATACTGTATATCGACATACACTCAGGATGCAAAAAGTAATAAAATTTTGGCCAGCCAGACACCACAAAAATGTCTGGGATACCAGTCAAAATGGCTGTTCCACAGCAAACCAAGACAGAGCTCAATTTTCTGGCACCAGAACTTTCATAGGCTTTGTGCCAGAAGTAACCATTCACCTTGTGTAAACATGTACACTTTCTTCAGAACTGCCCACCTCCTTATCTATGGATGCAGATTTTCTACAGTCTATCTTACTATAGCCACTGGAGTCCAACTTAGCATATTAGTCGGTATTCTGTATGTTGCAATTGGCAGAAAATCCATTAATGAAAATTGCAGTAGTTGTTTGCTGTTCCCCAAAGAATGAATTCTAGAAGTGCTTAGCATCTGGTTTTAGTTAAGGTGGATGTTTGTATATTTTAAAACACTATATTCAGCATTGTACACAATTGCTTCTGTATTTTGTATGGTACTTCTACTTTGGGAGCTGCATTCAGCTGGTAGATTTTGGCACCAAATGCTGATCCTTTTATTTATTTCCCCTGTCCCATCCTTAAGCCTTTTAATTCAATATGATACAAGCTTGTATTTATGCTTCTCTTGATTTCATAGTGCACTGCAAGATAAAGGTGTTATTTTTTTTCACAGAATTTTACAAGAAATGTAACTCTTCTGCATTTTGCTTCTACTTGCCTCACCTTTCTTCTTTCAGGGGAAAACAGTGGAACAGCTGCATAATGTATTTTGCTTGGCATAACAGAAGAAATTAAGGAAAGAAGAAATTAAATTTACTTATTAAAGGCTGTGTGTGTGTGTGTGGAATAATGCTCTGCAAAAAAGATATGGAAGAAGTACTATGGGCCTTACATTGGCCCAGTAACTCTTTGCTATATATAAAAATGGCCTGATACATTCGGAATTCTGCATGAACTTAAAAAACAATGATAATGCTTTAAAGGGTCCAGTCAGAATTGTTAATGCAATTTGTAAAGCAACACCATCATTTTTCAGGTTCCCACAGAAGCTTAAAAACATTTGGACTGTTTTAATGAAGAGAGGGCATAAGCCTGGCCTTGTGTGAGGTACATAGTCATTCTTCCTAATAATTTGTTGATGTATATATACGTATATATATATATGTGTGTGGAATTTGGCATCTTGTGATATACCTGCTTTATAGAGATGTGGAAAACATTTCAAGCTTAAAACAGCTTGAATGAGTTCAAATATTTTGGAGCTTGAGATAAAACACCTGTGTTTTAACAGCTTTGCCTAACCCCCACAATAAAACATAATGGTTTTATTTTCAACTTGAGACAAATTAAGGCCATTTCAAATGATGTTGTTTTGGGTGTTCTGAGAGTCTTGAATCCTGATTATTCTTTTGTAAGTTGCAACTGCTGTTTTTAAATGAAGCATAATTAGTAGAGTAGGAGGAACCAACCCCAACTCTGCTTCTTTGAATGAGACTATGGGAGATTAGGTGGAGAGGAAGCAGCAGCAGTTACTCAGGCAGATGTACAGAGGTAGAGGATGTTGCCAGAGGGCACCCTTGATCAATTTGTCTGGGTCAGGTCAGATCAGGTCAGGTCAGATCAGATGATGCATCCATGTTCAAAGTCAATTCTAGATGCCTGATTCCAAACCTAGGAACAGAAAACTTCTCTTAGCTGCTTCCCTAATTGCCATATAGCTAAGTATATCTTGGGTACCATGCATGGGCTGCAAGAATCTGGACAATGATTGGATGGCAGCAAATGTATAAAGAAAGCTGTCTTTGCTTCCAAATGCTTCCTGTATTTTTGCAGGCTGGATATGGTAGCTCCATGTTTCTTGCTTTTTAAAGATGATTTGCTATGAAGTAATTAGAGTTCACAGGCTGTATTTTGTGTGTATTGTGTTCTATGTTGTGCTTTCATTTGCAGATAAATAGTCATTAAGCAAATGCAAAAATCTGTGCTTCACACACATTACCTAAGTATTGCTAATGATAAAACACAAAACTGTTGCTTTTTTGTTTGTTTGTTTGTTTGTTTAGTTATAGTGTGTGCATTCTACATCTTCTTGTTGATGTTTTGCTTTCAGGCTACATTCTAAAATGCAAAGATTATGTTGCTTTTGTTTGTTTATTGAGAATTACTGTAAAGTTGCCAAATGCAGAAGTATGTACTGGGCTTATGCACTGGGGAAAGAAGATTGAAGCCAATAGAGAAGCATTGTTGATTTTGTTTTTGCTGCTGCTGCTGCTTGTGGGTCATGTTCTGTATTGAATCATGCTGTATGTTGCTCTTTACTCACTGGGTGGCTATTTATGTAGGTAGGCTAAGAAAAAAACATGCTTAAACTGTTGCCTCCACTGTTTTCTATGACTATTAAAAATATTTTCAGGATTTTTTTTTTTAATCAGCCCTTAGTCTTTAATTCTATAGGTAAGATAGTCAGTAGCTGTCAGTACAGTCTATAACTCACCTCCCTTTGTGCCCTAGAGATAAAAATAAGGGAGTAAGCAGCTTATTCTGCATTTTCAGGGTTCCTTATAGTGGAACACTTGAAACATTCTGAGTGATGTTTTGTACAATACACAGAACATTTGAGACATCTTTGAGTTTTGTTCCAGCAGAACCCAAGCAACTCAGAACATTTTGCAAGTTTGTGTTTCAAGTTTGAAATAAAATTTCAATGTCATACACATTCCTACAGTTCTCTGTATAAAAAACAAAATAAAAATAAAACACGTAACTTAAAACTAGACAAAATTACAAATTACCTAGTACATGATATACATTTTTTCTTCACGCTAATGTTGTTGCCAGCAGCATTCATGATACAGATCTTCAGAAACACCAAAAAAGTCTTGGTTGGTTTTATTAACAATATTTATGGTGATATTTCCAAATAATTCCCCAAAACACTAAAGTAAACCTTTCAGGATACCATTTTTGTGTTGGGTTGTAATTGATCTTCTAAGTGTTGACCTCCCATCATATTATTAAGCATTGACTATCTTTTATTTGGACTTTGAAGAAGCAAGATTGGAAGAATATTGATACTTTTGAACTTTGGTGTTGAAGACTCCTGGGAATATCATGGATAGCCAAGAAAACAAACAAATGGATTATTGAACAAATCAACCCGTAGTTCTCACTTGAGGTACAAATGACCAGGCTTAAATTATCCTACTTCAGACACATTATGCGAAGACCTAGCTCTATGGAGAAGGCTTTAATGCTGTGAAAGGTGGAAGGAAAGAGAAGAGGTCGACCAGCAGTGAGATAGGTGGATTCAGTTACAGTAACAGTGGGTACACCATTGGAAGATCTGAAGGACCAAGTTAGAGACAGATCATCGTGGAGAAAATCTCTGTGCTTGCCAAGAGTCGAAACAGGCTTGATGGCGCATAATCAATCAATCAATTAATCTTTTATTAGATCTTCAGTGTTTTCTTGAATTATTTTAGTAAGTATAGATTTTGCATCCTTCTGTATAGCATGTGGATGGCTTGGTTTGCTTACTAAAGAAATAAAGGATGTATTTAGTTCAATTTGCTTTTGTACAACTCCATTTTAGTAGTTGTGCTTAAACTTATCTGATAAAGTATTTGGTTATGGATTATGCTATCTCAGTTCAGGAAATAGCTAACTAAATAATTTTTTCAAAGATTACATGAGTAAATGTTGAAGCTCTAATTCCATTCAGTAAATTTCAGAGCAAAGCCCATAACATAAGGTATTTATGTTTGTACAGCCTATTTGTGAAGTCTAGAAGTGTGGTTTAAAATAGAATTAGGTATGCCTCTATCTTGTACCATCTTTGCTCTGCCTAAATGTGTGCAGAATTCTTATCTTCGCATTATTTCCTTTAGCAGCAGTAAGTCATGGCATCATCAAGGCTTACCTGGACTACTGCAATGTACTCTGGGAGTCTGCCTTTGAAAACCATTCAGGAACTACAGTTGGTACAAAATGCAGCAATCCAGTTGTTAGCTGATTTCCAGCTAACACATTTTGCCTATGCTGCAGGTCCTGCATTAATTCCCCATTTATTTCTGGGTGCAATTCTGATTTTAACCTATAAAGCTCTATATGAATTGGTGCCTTAGTTCCATCAGCATTACCTTCCCCAGCTGGAATCAACCTATCTGATAAGGGTTTCCCAGGATAAATTGTTGGTAGTCCTCCCATTTTGACTCCCAGGAGTTGCTTTTTTTTCTGTAGCTGTTTTCTTATAGAACAGCCTGCACTTAGAAATCATATTTCCCCCTTCATTGTTGTTTCAGGAGCTGGTCAAGACAGAGTTGTTCCAGAGAACGTTGGTGATTGTCAGTGAGAACCATTTATGGGATTCATCCTGTACTGTTAGGTATGATGCCTGTGTTAGGTTAATGTTTTATTTACAGCATGGGTTTAATCAATTTTGTATCCTTACAAAGAATGTTTTACTGTCCTTTTGTTTTGTGAACTGACAGGTGCCTCTACCAGATTGCAGCAGCATAGAAATTTAAATAAAATAAATAGTATTGTTATAGATTTTATTCAAAATTGAGAAATAGTTTCATGTGATGTAAAATTTGCAACAGTTTCCATAGGCACATTTCCTTAGAAGTACATCCCACTAATTTCAATAGGAGTTATATCCAAGTAAATACGCATGAAACTAATCTTTGCTTTCTTGGCGCTAGATGCTGTCCTAACAATATTGTTAGATGTGTCCTAACAATAAAAGATAAGCCATCTTAGACTGCATCTTTCTCCACTAGATGGCAAAAGAGAATAGTAAGTAGTGTACCAAGAATCACTCAATGTACGTTTTTTTAAAAAATCTATTTCAACATTAATACATTTCACTTAACTCTGAACTAGAGCTAGGACATATGGCCAGTGAAATTATATGCACCTTCAACTAAATATCTTAATCTACATTCTAAAAGGTAATCAAAATAGTATATATAGTAATTATATAATTGATCCTGGAAGAACACTGAAAATTTCAGTTATATTTCTCCAGTCCCTGGAAACCTGGAGCAGTTAACAACTGATTTATTGTATTAAAAAGAGATACTGAATGTCAAATTCAGTCATTCCTTTAAGAATATAATTACTTTTTAAATCAACCAGCTTTCTACCAATTTATTTTTGGCTTCCAAACTAAGTAAAATGATCCTATAAAGATGCTATCCATGGTCAATTTATTGTACCATCCAGCAATTGCTGAAGCAATATAAAGCCTGGCTGATATATCACCCCAGCCATAGTTCAATGATACTATTAATCACTAGTGAAGGTAACCTGTTTCTGGAAAATATGAAGTCTAATACTTGTTCAGACCATAACAAAAGGAAACATTATCCTTATATTCCAGTGTACTATGAATTTCAGAAGCTGGGAAATATCTGAAAATAAACTTGGTTTAATATGCATAATTTAAAGTATTTCCTGCTCTGAATAAAAAATTAAAACTGTCAGTATGCAGAACAAGAATACAAAATAATAGAACTTTAAAAAGTGAGATTAGTCATTCCCAAAGATTGATTACAATATATGGTTTTCACTCGCTGCCTGAGATTCATCAAGTGAGAGACCAGGCACATATTCCTCAGGAAAAAGTCTCACAATTTAAGCATGGAGAAATTCCTGTATTGCATCATCCCCAAATTTGGAAAGTGAAACAATATATAACGGTGTTCCATGCTCTTATACTAAGATAATGTGTATCTTTCCCATACACATTCCTTGGTTAAATAGTTTACACCCAAATATGAAAAAAATAACTGCCAGTTGTCCATATATTTGTTCTTTCCCCACCAAAAGACTTTTACACCCACAGTTATTTTTGATTTAGACCAATATGTGCCTACACATTTATTCCCAAACCATTAAAACTCAATGTCCACCCTTCTACGTAAATAAGAACTTCTGCTGCCCGGTGCCAACTGGAACAGAAAATCTCTTGTATGTGTCCATGGACGGAAATGTGAAAATCCTGATTATTTCTGATTCTTTGTTCAGTGTACATGAAGGAGGGCATCCCAAGTTCGCATATCAATTTATCTTATCAGTCAATTTATCAGGAAGCCACAAAATTATCAGTCCATTTTTCTATAAAATGGTTTATTTTAAATATTTAAAATTGCTTTTCTAAAACTCAAAGAAGTTTATAGAGGATACTTAAAATGCAAAATACATGAATAAACAAATACATTCCATTAACAAATTCAACAGGAAATTCAGAATAAATCAAAACGTCTTCCATTACAATCAGCTTAATTTTCCAAAATCATCCAGAATAAATTAGTGCATGCAGTAAGGGAAAAAGAGCCCTGGGGGTTGAGGTAACCCACACCAATGGGTGAACAGTGACTGGAAAATTAGGTATCCTTGCTGCCGCACACACACACACCCTTCACTATAAACTGGTTTCTCCCTTTCACAACCAGGAGTGGATGGAAGGGGAAATCCTTGCCCCACCCTGGGTCTGGCTAAATACCAAAGGGGGAACCAAACAAAAACTTTGGGATTCTGTAGCTCAGCCAAGCTGAGGCTGGTGATAGAAAGTTAATTCAGAGTCACCCTCTGGGGGAGATGGGCGGCATACACATTTAATAAATAAATTCCAGGATTGAAACAAAAATCAACTTTATTAAAGGTACCAAAAGAAGATAGTGTTCTACACACAAGACACAGTTTAAAAAGATAAAATACAAAACAAACAAACAAAACCTAACACAATTCTAATCCTAGCTAAATAACTCTGTTTTCAACCTTGCCTGAGGTAACCCCCTCATCCAGGACTCTAGCCAACTCTCTCAACCCCCTACAAACTCTTCTGGCCCCAAAATTGACAGAACACCCTTCTTTTCCTTTATTGGCCCTCGGGGGTCAGGTGACTCCCTCTGGGCTCATAAGGCTGGCTAGTTCTTTAAAGGGCCAGCTGCTCCCCACTACAGTGCTACAGCCCTTTGAGGAGCTCATAATGGAACAGCTATGTTTGACTTTCTTTTGGAGGTTTGTTCCAAAGATTCAAGGTAACTCAACAAAGGACTTTCTTCTAGCTCTTACAAATTTCACTGTATGCAGTGAAAACCAACCAACCAACCAATCAACCAACCAACCTACCCATCCAGAACTACTGATCAGAGACAGGTAATTTTTTTTTTATAACTAGAGACCACACTTCTTAAAAATCATTTAATTTGGCCTCAGAGTGCTGGCAATGGCCACGTGATCTCACTGGAGAAGACAGTGTCTGTTAGAGTGGCCTTTTTTTCAGAGTGGGAAGTGTTAAGCAAAACACTGATTTTTTGCAGAAATTAATGAAAAACCATGTCCTGAAAATTAACAGTTTGAAAGCAAGGATGGGGCATTAATGTTTTTTTCTATCTCCAAAGTAAAAAGCCCCATGGCTTTCTCTTTGTAGGTGAAAAAGGGTTATGCACCAATGCTATTTGCCCCATTTTTAAAAAAATATTCTAAAAAAATATCCTAGCTAGACTTTAATGTGTTTACAGATATGTAAGTCACATGAAATACAAAAAATGCACTTGAGGAAAAAATTCTATTAAAATCTATAGGCTTATACATGTACAGGTTATCTACAGATCTACGGAGGCTATTTCTGAGTGGATGTACTGTATATAGGATTGTATTATTGATCTAATTTGGAAACAGATTTGCAGCATGATTCAGGTTCTTAGATCAACTAAAAGGCTCAAGCTAGAAACATAAGTAACAAAATATTTCTCAGAAATTAAAAAGCAGTTTTTATTCACCACTTAGGAATCAACTCCATTACCAACCATTATGGCTGTTTCTGGGTGTTGTAGTCCCTACACATCTAGAAGGTATCATGTTAGGGAACGCTTTAGTAGGAAATGGAGGGGAGCATAGACATAAACAATAAAGAGGTAGTTGGTGACAGCTTATCCCATTAAGTGCAACATAGTTCAGATAGCAAGAAACCAGAGAAGAAACATTTCAGGGATTCCACTTTAATGAACTCACTATAAATGAGGCTGGGAAATTGCTCTTACAGATTCCAAGATTCTGTATTTGCCCGATACTAGCATTAAAAATGCGTTACTGAAATTTGTGTAGATCTTGCTTCCTTGATCTTGCCTAGATGCATCTACTTAGGCAAATTAACCAATATAACATTTTGAGAATAAATTATAGCAGTAGCATTTAAAATATAATTACAATTCTATAGTTACATACATAAATTGTACTACAATTGTCTACTGAACAGTGGAATAAAGAAATATATTTATTTAATTTACAAACTGCTTCAAGTCAGTCACTTCTGGCAGTTTACAACATTTACAACATAAATTAAGACATCCACAATAAAATAGAATATAAATTAAATTAATTATACTAAAAATTGCAATACAGCAACAATCTTAACTGACATCATACTTAACCTCCAAAAGGTCTGGAACAAATCTCTGAAACAATACAGTTTTGACTAACTTCTGGAAAGCTATCAATAAAATAAATCTTGACTTTAAGAGACAGTTATACCAGAGGACAGGGAAAAGTAAAATTTCTGATTTTAAATCAGAAATCAAATCACCTCAAATCACCTCCAAAAATAGGGCACTACAAGCAGTTTCTCCCATGAAAAGTACCTTAAATGAGTTGAATTTGGTTGTACTCCTGAAGGGACCTTGGTGCTAACCCATAAGGAGCTTTATAAGTTAAAAGCAGGACTTTAAATTGCACCCAGAAAACTATTGCCAGCCAGTGCAGGGCCTGCAAAATTGGTGGAATGGGGTCAATACATCATGTAGCAGACAACACCCATGTGGCTGCCACATTCTGGGCCAGATGCAGTTTCTCAGTGATCTTCAAAGACAGCCCCATGTAAAGTGCATTGCAGTAGTCCAAATGAGTCATGATGAAGGCCTGAATACAGTAGCAAAATTTTCTCTCTCCGAGTAGGACTGTAACTGGTGCACCAGACATGAGTCTAGAAGGATCCCTAAGTTGCAGGTCTGCTTCCTCAGAGGTAATGTTTCCCCCTCAGGAGACACTATTGGAGCCAACAGAGAACCACAATGAACAAACAGCAATTCCATCTTGCTTAGGGTCAACTTTAATCTATTTTCTCCCAACCAGACCCTAATAGATTCCAGGCCAAGATCTCTATAACACCTATAGTTAGGCCCAGGGTGGTGATACAAAATTGAGTATTATCAGCATATTGATACTTCACCCCAATTGATAGATGACATCTCCCAGCAGCTTTATATAGATATAGAAAAGTAGTGGGAAGAGTATTGAACCTTGTGGCATCCCACAGTGGAGCAACCGCTGAACCAATCTCTCCTTCCCCACAACGACTGACTGGAAACACTCACTAAAAAAGAAGCAGAACCACTGCAGACAGTGCTTTCAATTCCTCCTGGGGAAGGAGTGAATATCAACACCAAGTTATTGTTCTCTCTTCTCCTATAATAGTCCCTGAGGTCCTCAGTTATATACCCCTTGACCCATCAAAACCAGGATTACCTGTCATCATCCCAAATAGTGTGGTTACAGTTCACACCTCTCTCCCCCAACTAACCAGACAACCAGCTCACTCCACATCTCACCAACAATGTAGGGCTGAAACTGCTGCATTCTGGTGAGCTACTCTGGCAAGCTATTGACCCTCCACAATCATAGCATTCAAATTCCTTATCTGTCCATACCAACTCACACATTAGCAAACCCAACCTGCCTATCTCCAGGAACCCCTCTCATATCAAAGTCTTCAATTTAAGCACAGTCCACATGTACTTTCCACTCTAGCCTGGGAACTCCTCCCCTGCTCACTGCTACTCACCCAGAAAGTTGATTTGCTAACTACCTCCTCTTCCTTTCCACTAACCAACACAGCCAACATCCAGGATTTCTCCCTTTTTTTAATTAAACATTTTGAAGTATACAAACAAACAAGAAAAAGAAACAGGAAAGGGGCTAACAGAATAAAATACAAATGAATAAACAAGGAATTTACAAATGTTATGGAGGTTATAGTTTTCCAATATATCATTAGCCAATTAATAAATAATGAGTAACTGAATACATCATATAGTTTTAAAAAACTAAAAATTACTATAAAGCTCAAAACAAAGCATGAATATCAATAGCCATGATCAAAACAGTATAAATCACTGAATGAAATTATAAATTCTATCATGTTACTTAATGTCTGTTCTAATTTGGAAATCCTGTAAAATTGAAGTATAGACTTTAAGCATAGAGAGATCCAAATTCTGGATATGGTACAAATCCATGAATTAGACTGAAGTCTAAAAATACTTTCCAATTTAAGTTAAATACAAAATCTTATTTTTGTATTTAACTTATTTTTAAGATAGGAAGTTATTCCACACATTGAACCATACTCTTACAGCTCAGTTAACCATTTTTATATTGAGCGGATCAAATGACTTTTTCAGTAAAAACATATCATATCCTTGCTGCAGCTAGCATGTAAAAATCTGGTTCAGTATATTCTGAGGGTTTGGTGAAGATTTAAAAAAAAAATCACAAGTTGTAGTGGAAATTCAACTTTTAAGTTTGTTTCATTCTGGTATGAATAATTCTCTACAATTGTTGAGTTTTACAACATTGCCATCAGATATGAAAGAATGATCCAACCTGCTCATTATTGATTTTAGGTGATTTTAGAAAATGAATTATCAATTTTAGCTTTCAAAACTGGAGTAATGTACCAACAGTAGAAATCTTATACCGATTTTCTCTAAGTAAACAACCAAGAGCCAGTTTGGTGTAGTGGTTAAGGCACTGGACTAGAAACCAGGAGACCATGAATTCTAGTCCGACGTTAGCCACAAAGCCAGCTAGGTGACCTTGGGCCAGTCACTCTCTCTCAGCCATAGGAAGGAGGCAATAGCAAACCACTTCTGGAAAACTTTGCCAAGAAAACTGCAGGAACTTGTTCAGGAGTTAACACTGACTCAAAGGCATACATATACATACAAAAACAACCAAGATCTCACCAACCCCATCTCCCCTTCAGCACAATTGGATCTTCATCAATACCAGTTCTCCCCATGATACCCCAGCTGCTTGCTCAGGTTGATCACACAGAAGTCTATCAAAGCTCCATGATGACTTCTTCCACAACCCACATCCAGATGTCCCCAGAACAGCAACCTGATAGTCTCCCAGGGAGCAGTCCTCTGACCATCAAGGTTGTTCTCTTGCTACAGTTGCTCCTTCAGGATGCCTCTTGAGGTCCTTGCAGTCCTCTAGCTGTCTTCAGCAACTCCAACAGTCTTCCTGCCTACTCCCAGCAATGGTTCTCTACTAAGAACCTCCAACATTAACCATACCAAGATTGCCCTCTTAAAATTGCTGCTCTCCACCAGCCTTCAACTATGTGACTGAATCTGATTTTTCAGCACAATCACTGCTGCTAATGCAACCAACCCTCTCTGGAATATGAATTCTAGAGGTACACAATTTCAATGATATTTAACATTTAAAAGCAGAATTGGGGTTACAGTTTGTGATATTTACACTGATGTAAAATGTGTAGCTCTAGTGTGGTGTAGTGGCTAAGGTGCTGGAATAGGACCAGGGAAACGCAGGTTCAAGTCCACTTATGGAAACTCACTAGGTGACTTTAGGTCAGTCACTCTTTCACCACCCAACCTACTATACAGAATGGTTGTTGTCGGAAAAAATGGGAGAAGCCTTGAAGTCCTGGAGGAAAAGCAGTAAATAAATTTTATATAAATATTTAAATAAATAAAATTAATGTGGTCAACCATTGGTGAGTTAGCCTATAAAACAAATATTAAAGAATGCTCCTTGTGACCGGGATCTGAATAATCATCTTATTTGGGATTAGAAAGTAATTTTCCAATAGAAGAGAATATGTGTGGCTCAGGGTTGAACAGTGGCATCCTTGGGGTTCTCTGAGCTTGGTTGTTTTCTTGCAAACGTTTTGTTACCAGCTAGGTAACATCTTCAGTGCTAGAATGGAACAGGGTTTGCTCTCTGTTTATATACAGTGGCGTGCCCTGCCAGTGTTGGTGGGGATGGGGGTTTTGTTTTATTTTTTCCCTCTGGTAGTTCCTTGATTAGCGTATTATTTACTGCTGATTGTATATCTGGTGATAATCTTGGTGTTAACCTCTGCTTATCTGGGTGATGATTGCTGGTGAGTTGTTCGGGTTTTTTGTTTTCCTTTTTATTGTCTGTTTTGAATAGTGTGTAGAAGTTGTTTATCTCTATGTGCCTGTTGATGGCTGCCTTGTCTGAATACCAAGCTTCGAGGAATTCTCTTGCATTTTTGGATTTAGCTTGGTCTAAGATGCTGACAGTTTCCCAGTTGAAACTATGGTTAAGTCTGTCCATAATTTTCCTTCATTCCTCCTCCTCCTCCACTTCTTCCTCTCCCTGTATAGGGAAGCCTTCCTCAACTTTGTGAACTTGGTTCTGTTCCTAACAAAGATTGGCCCTGTAGTCCAACACATGTGAAAGACATTAGGTCAAGCAATTTTGCAATAACAAATTTTGCTTATTTGCATTTATTTCCTAATTGGTCTTTATGCAAATTCATTCTGACTTAGGAAATCCCTTTCTCATTGAGTGAAGGCTGTGCTAGTTCATAACTTTTCCACATTGGTAATTCAAAAGCAGGTCTTTGAGCTGGGGATTCTCTTGGATTCACAAATATTGCTCAAGCAGGAACAATACCAAAGCTGCATGCCACTTTCCTCCAGCTTTGACTAGGGCACTATTTACAGGCCTTTTTGGATCAGGATACCCTTGCAACGGTGAGAGAGTCACTAATTATGCAGCTATACTACTGCAATGTACTTTACATGGGGCTGCCCTTAACTCAGAAGTTGCAACTGTTTCAAAATGCAGCTGCTGGTCTGCTGACAGGAGGAAGCAGGTAGTTGGTGTATCAGTTAGAAATAGGCTTCCAGGCTAAATTCAAGGTGCTAGTTTTAACCTTAAAAGCCCTACATGGCTCGGAAAATGTGTATCTGCAGGACTGTCTCTCCTGATCAGAATTAGCCTCATTCTGAGAGATGCTACTCTAGATACCCATCCCACATGATATTAAGGGGGTGGGGCTCAATAACAACTCCCACATTATGAAACACTTTGCCCCCTGAGTTGAGAGCTCCCACCTTGCTTGAATTTCACAAAACTACAACAATAGATTATTCTGACACATTTTTGGTTGGATGGTGAACCTGGGTTGTCTCTTCATTTTTGTAATTGTATTTGTACTTCAGATGTAGTAAAATGCCTTTAGCCATGAAAACTTAGGGCAGAATAATGAGTGAATGAATAAATTAAGGAAACAGAGCACACAACTCAAGTTGGCTTTGTATTACACAAAGCATGCAGCCATATGTCCAAGAAACACTCCTTGATGTGATAGGTCTGGAACTTGTCCACTTAAAGCTTACTGTACATGTCTGGCATAATGAACATGGGTACATCAACCCATCTTGATCATAAAAGGTAGCAACGAATAAGGAATTGGTCTTCTGTACCCCATAAATAATTTTGGACCAACCAAAAGGACACATCCACAAGTCTGGGAGAGAATTCTTGATGTAATGTCTAGCCCATAGTAGGTAGAGATTTACTTCCAGGTTAGGCTCTTCATGCCTTTCAACATGTTTGGAACATTTTTCTGCTATTCTATATCTATTTTATTTCAAACAAAATGCAATTCCATTAAATTCAAACTTCATTTAAATGCAACACTAACTTCCATGGCAAGATTTAACTAATAGTACAGGTAAATTAAAGGATTGTTAGAGCTAACCTAAACAAAATTGCAACCAGAATGGAAAATGAATGTGAAAACAGACAGAAAAGTATATCAGTGATACTTTGTTTGGTGTTTTGGCACTCAGCCTACAGTTCAGAAATGACTGGATTACTTATACAAGTCTTACTGATGTCAAAAGGGTTTGACTAACTGGAATTCTACTGGTATGTATATGTGTATGTGTGTGTCTTTACAACTCTAGTTATAATAACAGCATCAATTTGTTTCTGTGATGTGTGTATGTGTGTGTGTGTGTGTGTGTGTGTGTGTGTGTAATCCTCTGGTTATGATGTCAATTGGGACTGGGATTGCTGTTGCTAAGTGATGTGGTCATAAAGCGCAATGTCACGTGACCGCATCACTTAGCGACAGCAATCCAGGCAATCCCAGTTGCTGTGGTAACCCCAAGATATGCAGGCCGTTAAGCAGGAAGCAACAGGAGTCCCAGGTAAGGAGTGCAGGGGGTGGGGGAGGCCCAGGGAGACCTGGTGTAGGCCATGCATGAGTTGGGGGTGGGGGCTGCTGCGGTGTGGCAGCCAAGGGAAGGAGAGTGCATGTGAGCGGAGGCCAAGGGAAGGAGGGCACGGCATGATGTGCAGGAAGGCGGGGGGACTTACCAGAGTGACTTTCAACCTTCCCTGCCAGTTTCCCCATTGACTTTGCTTGTGGGAAACTGGCAGGGAAGGTTGCAAATGGTGATTGTGTGACCATGGGATGCTGCAACCGTTGTAAGTGCGAGCTGGTTGCCAAGTGCCTGAATCGCAATCACATGACTGCAGGGGTGCTGGGATGGTCGGAACTTTGAGGACCAGTCATAAGCACCACTTGTTCAGTGCCATCGCAACTTCGAACAATCACTGAGCAAGTGGTTGGTAAGTGAGGACTACCTGTAACAGCATCCATTCCTTTCTTGGTAAATTCCTGTACTTTAGGTTCAGAATGAATTGCAGGTAACCTGCATTCTGTTTCTGTTATGCTTTGAATTCCTCTTACTGTTTATCCTCAACATTTCAAATGTTGTCCTAGAACATCAGAGCATTATTTACTCCCAATTTAAGACATTTACATACATTCTTCACAACAGTTATCCATAAGTTACAGTGTAAATTAAAACAGTAAAATATTTATTTGTTGGGCCTGCATCCTACCTTTCTATTAAATGATGGTGGTCAGGGCAGTGAATAAGAAATACAGTATTGTACAAACAAAATATGAATTCTTATACACACAAACATTTTAAATAAACAGCCTTCCACTGCAGCAACTAGCCAGCCTTTCATTCCCAAATAGATTCAACTAATTCTTAAATTGTGGGTGCAGGAATATGGGCCATGTAATATTTACATGGCATCGAGAATTCCCGTGGAGGTGAGTGAATGAACTGCTCCTGTTGATATAACGGTGGAAGTCGCAGACCTGAACTACGCTGACGAGGAGGGGCTTATTAAAAAAAATCTCAAAGCCCCATTTTTCTCTTTCTCCCTGTCAAAATAATTAATCTCCGCGTTTACCATTCAAGAAAAAGCCACCTAATGCTTTAAATCAATGGCGACTTATAACCAGTCTCTTCCATTCTGTGTTGTTTTCAAAACCGCTCCTGAATCACACCGGATGAATAATCCAGACTGCATTTAGTGGCGTACAAGATTCATCAGCAATGAGATGCAGATAGAAGAATATCACAATACCGAACTTTTGAAATGTTTCCATTCAGTCTTAACACCAGCATTACGCTTTCACTTGAAATCACACCTCCGGCAGCGCTTCACTTTGGATCCCACCACGGTTCCCATCGGTCTCCGTTGTCGGCAGCCAACAGCCCCGGCCGAGCAGCAGCCCGGCCTCCTCCTCTCTCCGTCACTCCCTGATGATGTCACTCTCCAGCTGGTGTCCAATACAAAACGCGCAGTCAATGCAACCGGAGAGATCGCCGCTACTACGCTTGCGCAGACGGTGGAGGTTGTCTTCTCCCACTACTTCTCTCTGTCTCTCGGCTGGGGGAGGGGACAGCTCAGGTCTGGCAGCGCCCCCCATTAACTGACAGCACGCCGGCTTCGTCCGCGCGTCCCTCAGCGAAGCCAGCGGGCTGGAGAGAAGCCTCGTCGGGTCCGGACTGCAAGGCGAGGAGGGAGTGCAGGCCTCCCTACCGATCGGACGCTTCTTGTTCCAGCGGGGAGGGAGGCAATGAGATAGGGGCCCCGGCAGCCGCTCCTTCCACTCAGGCAGGCGTACCGTGTCGGCTGTCTCACGCCCCTTTCCTTCCCGCAGCGCACGTACTGAGGGATCCCGGGCAGCCTTTTCTGAGGGAACCCTCGGCGGGGCTTCAGAAGCCGCTTCCTCCAACCCGGCGAGTTAGAGGGGCTCTCACCTGCCGCCACAGGTTACAGCCCCTCTCCGCGACGAGAGGCCTCTGCCGCCGCATCTCGGGGGCAAAGCGCGCAAGCCGGAGACGGCGGCGGCGGCGGCGGCGCCGAAGCTGCACCTCTTTTGACCGAGGCCGGCCTAACCAGAAGAGGCAGGCGGGGAGCTGTCTAGGCCGGCTCAAGCGGCGGCGAGTTCTTCAAGTTCTTGGATGCCGGGACTGCTTTCCACGGGCGCCGACTTCCTCAGCTGCGGCGGGGCATGAATCTGGCGCAGCCCGAAGGGGAGGAGGGCGACGGTAGCGAAGAAGAGGAAGACGACATGGAGATGCTGCCGGAGGATGCGGCTGCCGAGACGGCGGTAGCTGGGGAGCGCGGAATGGAGGCATTAACGGACCCTGCGCTCACTGGCTGCCTCCTGACAGAAGAAAAGATAGAGGGAGGGACTGCTTGCGGCCACCACGGTTGGGAGCAAAACCTGAGCCCGGAGCTGCAACAAGGTTATCGGATCCTGAACGAGTTTCTCTTAGAAAAGCACCGGCCTCTGACTGCTCCTTTCCTAAGACCCTGGGAAAGCCCAAAAAGCGAGCACGGACAAACGGGTGCTGCCAACTTTTCCACAGAAGAAGAAAGTGGGTATCTGCCTTGCCCCAAATCTCAGCAATTATCTGGGATGTGGCTTTTGAAAATGGAAGAAAAATTTTCTTCGGGGCAGTACAGAGGAATCACTGATTTTGTGGCCGATTTCAGATTGATGTTGGAGACCTGTTATCGGCTTCATGGGGTAGATCACTGGCTCTCCAAACAAGCCCAAAAGTTGGAGATGATGCTTGAACAGAAGCTGGCTCTGCTTTCTCGGTAGGTGTTGTGTTCCTGCTGTATCAGAATACTAAGGAAGAAAGTTTACACAGAGCAGAATGAGTTGTACTTTTGTGAAATAGAGGCTGTGAGTGTGTGAGTCCTGTACAAACTATATATATATAGTTAAATATATTTATATTTAAACTGGGTATAAACCATCTTCTTTTTCCTTGAGGTTACAATTCCGTGTACTAAGTAGTAAGCTCCACTGAACTAAGATCTTGCTCATGAATATAGAGTTTGTTATACAGATGATCATTTAGAACAAAGTTTAGAAGTGGGGTAAAGTGATGTAGTTATGGCCAAGTTTTATATAATACTAAGCCATAAAGTGGCTTGTTTTGAATTTACTATGAAATGCAAACTATGCCAAATGGATTTGACCGTATGCTTATGAATGCATTGTCCTGAATGTCTGCAAGATTTTTTTTCTGAGAATGGCTAAACTTCTATGAAGAGTATGATTATTTTATGGCAAGCACCACCACAAAATACCTGTGCGTTTTCTTTTGGTGCATTCTATCTGGCTTAGTCTCATAGTTAATGAGAGAAATAGATCATCAGATGTTGTATTATACAATATATTTTCTAACTCATCTTTTATAATATTAATATCATAAAATATACCAGGAAAAAGCTTCCATGATCTAGAAAAGGAATCTCCCTTATACAGTTGGCCCATCTATTCTTGTTTTGCCTATGTTGGTGGCAGCTACATAGAATTTCAAGTAGTAGTGTTTCTTAGCCATATTGATAGAATCCAGAGACTAATTCAAGATTTTCTGTATGTGAAGCAGATATACTGCTAATGAGCTATACTTCGTTTTTTTTCCCCCAATAGTACTTGAAATTCCAGTTATTGCTGATATATAACTAATATGGTCATAATTTTCTAGCAAATATAACACCCTCTTTTGTTTTTAGAATACAACACCTATTATTATTTCCTCTGACCAGAAACCAAAGATAGGATTTTGTTCTACAATATGAGAACAAATATCTTTGGTGAATATATCTGACAAATATTATTGTTTAAAACATCTTCTAAGGTGCTAAAAAGTGATAGCTTGAGTAGTTTGGGTAGATTAAAGATCACAAATGCAAAATATTCATTTCAATATATGTACTCCTTAACTTTGTTAATAACCAGATGTTGACATTTTAAGTCTGGCAAGTGTGACAATAACTATTCTTAGAACTTTGAAGTTGCAACAATAAATGGACATTATCTCCATAGCTGAACATTCTTTCTGATACATCTGTATCTGTAATTGTCAATGAAGTAATTAATAAGAAAATAAGAGGATTCAATTTAATACATAGATTAGTAAATGAGAAGGGGAAGATGAAACTGAGATTTGTCTTTGTTTTAGACCTGGGTGATTATTGTCATCAAAGGCTCTTCATGCAAACAGATGGAACAGAAATGTTTAAATTAATGAAACAGTGAAGAATTAGCTATGTGAATTTTACCTATAAAGATAAGTCTTGAATCTAATTTTGCATACTTCAAATGAAGGAGCTCCTGCTGTTCAAGAAAGTTTTGATCAGTAGAGAATTTCCACTGGTGGAATGAGAAATTAAACCATTTTTGTCTCCCTGCCTTACTCCATGTACTTTAGAAAGCTGGAGAGCATGCTGGATTTGGTTTGTTTACCAGTACTTAAAGTAAGGGATGTTTACGCTAAACTTAGATTTGTAACATGCATATACTATTTCTAACACCAGAAACACCAGAGGATGGATGTTTCTTATTACCAATTGTTAGGAAACATGGCCAGGAGGATGCTATTATGTTCATGTTCTGTTGGTAAACTTCCTATAAGCCATCTTATTGGTGGGAATAGAAGGAGGGACTAGATAAACTTTTAATTTTACCCAGTGAGACTACAGCGGTACCTCTAGTTACGAATGCCCCTACTTACGAATTTTTCAAGATACGACCAGCTCCGGCCCCCAAAATTTACCTCGACTTGCGAACTCGCCTCGACTCACGAACCAGATCCGCGGCCATTTTTCCGCCCGTTCCACATGGTCTGCGGCCATTTTTCCGCCCGTGCCACGTGGTCTGCGGCCATTTTCCGCCCCTGACACGTGGTCCGCAGCCATTTTTCCGCCCCTGACACGTGGTCCGTGGCCATTTTTCCGCCCTGCTGCGTGGTCCGCAGCCGTTTTTCCGCCCCTGACACGTGGTCCACAGACGCCGGAACAGATTAACGGTAATTACATTGAACCTTATGGGAAAATTTGCCTCGTGTTGCGACCAATTCGAGTCACGGAACAGATTAAATTCGTAACTCAAGGTTCCACTGTATTTCTAAATTGTTCTTATGTTCCTCTGTGTCACTGAGAAGTTTCAGCAAGCACCATTGTTCATAGCTAATTCTTGGATTACAGGAACCATGTACAAGGCATCTTGAATGGCTTTTGCATGATAGTTAGCAATTTTCTCTTTACACCAATATTGACAGCCAGCCTATTGTTAGGACCCTACTCTGTCATATATCTCCAATTTTTTTTTTTAAATCTCAATTTGATTTTTTTTCTATTAAGATCTTGCATAGTGTGGAAAAAGTAGCGTTTTCTCACAATTCCAAAAGCCAAGGTAATCGAATTTATCATTTATTACTATATTTACATCTCAATTTCCTCTAGTAGCTCAGAGGGGCAGGCAAGAGTTCTCCGCTCATTTTATTCTCATAATAAAAGCCTTGTGAAGTAGGTTAGACTGACTATGAGCGCCGTAGTTTAACTAAGAACTTGGTCTCCCAAATTCCATTCTGAAACATTAGCACTGTACCATGCTTCAGGTAAATGGTGGAAGATTCAGGACAGCTAAAAGAAAGTATTTCTTCATAAGTGCATAGTTAAATAGTGGAATTTGCTGCAATTGATTTAAAATGTTTTAAAAGGAGAAGAGGCAAAGCTATTGATGGCTACTAAACATGAATGGTTATTGTGAAAAGACTCCTATATTTTATAACGCTTAATAGCGACCCCTAAAATGTCTTTTAAATAGATACTGTGTAAAAAAGCCTGAACAAACCAGAAATAATCTTTTCTTTCCTAAAATATTTCTCAACATTTACCCTTTTCAGATAAAACTTTATCCAGTTAGAACAGGTTGTCAGTTTCAGGGTTATTAAGAACATAGTTGCAACCATCAGGTAACATTATAATTTGCTGACTCAGTCTTTGATATCAGAGATGAAATATATCAGTTGATTGGACAAAATAATCAGTCTTACTATAAAGCTATGAGAGTATTGTGCTGAAGAAGCAGGTCTATTTAGCAACATTTAAGGAGATAAAATACATTATCTCAAATTTTCCTCTTTCTAATGTGTTCTAAAACTCAAGTAGGTAGCATCTACCATATTTTTCCGACTATAAGACTATACTTTTTTCTAAAATCCTTACCCTAAAAATTGAAGGGCGTCTTATTCAAGGAAGTCAGCCGAGAATCGTGCGGTTACAAAACTGCCATACTTTGTTTCTGCAGAGAGGCTTCCTCCTATTGCTAGTCTCCAATCACGAGTGAAATAGCTTGTCTCCCAAACAGACTTCCTCCAATCATGAGCCTGATGTAACTGATGTCAGCTGATGCTGAACAAACCAATTAGAGGAAGGCTGTTTGCAGAGACAAGCTATCGGCAGATTCACTCGCGCTTGAATGTAATCAGTTATGCAAAAGAGCCTGTAAATAGAGCTGCAGAGAGGTGGTTTGGACCTCCTCCTACCGAGTGTATCAGATAAATGTTAACTAATTACTAAATAAAAATGTGTTCTGCACTATCTTTAAAATATTGATTTATTAATTTTGGGTTGGAAAAGTGGGGGGCGTCTTATTGTCAGAAAAATACGGTAAATAGTTTGTTTAAATTTACTTGTTTTTTGCTTTCTGCTTTTCCAAAATAATTTTTTACATCTAAATTTTAAAAAATGACAATATTGCTTTGAAATGGAATTTCTCATTAAAAGCTTCCTCGCATGCAAGAGTGCATGGTTGCATAGCTATTTTGTGAAGATTTTCACAAAATCTTCATTTTTGTTTTCCTGAGCTTTGGACAGGAAATCCATTTTTTTTTTTCCTAGATTTAAGAGAACAGGTCCTTAGCAAATAATCCCCACACTCTCCAGTTGGACAGACTAATAAATACAACCTACTGTAGTTCTCATTTTTACTGGGTTTACCAGTAGACTATGTATAGTCAACTGTAATCAGTTATGGATCCTGTTTTTGAGTTGCTGGTTATTTGCTGATAATTTTTTTCCCACTTTTGTGAAAGTAAAATTTACTCAAATTAGTAACCTAAGTATAAGCCTATACATACTAATTCAGGATTAAGTCCCACTGATTTCAGTGAACATACGTTTATATAAATGCATGCTTAATGAATAAGCATAATTATGCAATTAAGGGAAGGATTGGGGAGATAAATGAACTTTGTTGGCTCTCTGGCTAAAGATAGTTGTACTGATTAGATGATTAGGCAGTGTGGGAAAAGTGGTATTTAGGGCATCCAAGTGAAGGCATACTGTGGAGTGGAGAATTACAGTAGCGGTTGACCAAGGAAAATATGGTAGGAGAGGGGATGGGCTATTACAGGGGAAGCAAGTTGGAAATTTGCAACCAATTCTTATGTCAGGCTACCTAACATCACCTAATGATGTCCAAGTGAATGGGAATCTTGGGCATAGGCTAAAAAGCTTTTCAACATATTTGTCTATAATCAATCTGTCCTCATCCAAGGTTTAATTATGCATCAAAGGGACCTGATGCATGATTAAATCCTCAAGAACTGGCTAGATGAAGGAAAGTGGTGTTCCTCCTCTTCAGGATCTGTGCTGCCATATGTTGGGTGCTGCATCAGCCTGAACCTCAAGGCAGGGGATGGAAAGGGGCAATTGTGTACCACAGTATCCTGGAGATTGTAAGAAACATTGTTCTGCAAGTGTCTAGATGCAAGATGTAATTTACATGGTTGGATTGGAGGACTACGTTAGGTCTGTTTCTGTTCTACTGTCTTCCCAGCAGCACAGCTGCTGCCCTTCCTGAGCTGCTTACAGGTATTGTTGTGGATTCATGCATGCTATTTCTTTCTGAGGGATTTCAATCTTCCTTCTTTGGTGTTAAGGACAATTTAGGATTTCTTGCTTCCATGACAATGCCCCAGCTCATTGATAGCATGACCCATACTGCAGGATACATGTTAGATCTAGTCTTTACCTGGAGCAGATGAGATATGATCTGGTGGTGGGGAACATTTCCACACTTTTTTGTGAGTACTTTCTTTTAACTGTGAGGTTGGCTAGGGCAACTAAACCTCCACAGGAAAGGGGGATCAGTGGGACTGGACCTGATGGCCTATCAGAGGAGCAATGACTATATGGTGATAAGCTTACATTGAAGTCTACATCATGGCTGTAATGGTGACAAAGCAGAATTACTTCTCTGTTATTGCCTCTGTGTAATGCTGTTTGGCAGTATTATTTAGAATAGCCCAGATCCATTTAGGGGAGGGTGAGCTAGAAGATCTACCAAATGGCTGTTGTGTTTTGCTGAGTATTTTGTGAGTGAAATCACTCATATTTGCTCTGGGCTGGAACTCAGATTGCAAGAAGGTGGCAGGGATGGCATCTTGGCAGATCATTTGGGAGATCTTTGAGCCTGTAAATGAGCAGGCAGAATTCTTTGTGATACTGTACTAATTCTGCCACCTGTAGACTTGATTGTTGCTCCTGCTAATTGGTCAAGGCTACTAGCGAAGGTATGAGGAAATGGATCCTGGTGATGGTTATGCCTCACTGAGGGGTAGGAGGAGATACTAGTTGAAAGGTGAGTTGGTTCAGACCATACTCAAGAGGGCAGGTCTTCAGGCATTGCAATATACAGTCCCCCAGAATTTGATCCTCTCCCTTATTTTGTTCAACATATATACAAAGCCACTGTGTGAGGCCATTTGTCAATCTGGGGTGAGGTCATCAATATTTCCTAATCTGGTATCTAGAGACTATCAGAGAAACTGACTTAAACACAAAGTGGCTCTCAATTTAGAAACCTGCTGATCCCAGTTTTACCATTTCTGTTTCTTGATGAAGTTATTCTAACTCTGAAAGGGCAACATGCAGTCTGGAAGTCTTGCTTGTCCTGTTTCAGGCCAAGTTCACACACTGAGCTGGTTTGCAAGAATTTACTAGCAAGCAATTACAGGCAGTGAGCCAGCAAGTACAAATGTGCACATGCATGCATAACAAGGTTTACAAGTTATTTGCTTGAGTGAGTCCAAAGCAGAGAAACCTAGTCTAGGACAGTCCAGAGGTGAGGCATGGCGGAGATTATTAAACTAGTCTGAGGTTTCCAATGGAGAAGCCAGCTACTGGTAGTTGCTCTGATATAGGCTGGCCACAGGTATGGCTCAGTCTTGGGTATTTTGTTTCTCGGGGAGCCCGACAGAACACCTCTGGTCAGCTCCTTGGAGTTCCCATCATGTTCTTGGGTTGGGTGGCCATTTGGGATTGGGATGTCTGTCAACTGACTCATCCTGCACCTGCTCTAGAACAGTGTTTCTCAACCGTGACAACATTAAAATATGTGGACTTCAACTCTTAGATTCCTGCTGGCTGGGGAATTCTGGGAGTTGAAGTCCATAAACCTAAAAGTTGCTAAGGTTGAAAAATACTGGTCTAGATTATTGTTGGTGGAGTGAGCCTCAGGTGGCTGACTGCTCCATGAATTCTGAGGCTGACATTCTGCCAGCGCAATCTCCTCCTCTGAGTCTGAGTCTGGAGGAGACCATGACATTCCTGGAGTCACAGAACCTGCTGAAAAAGCAAGTAGAAGTCACATTCAAGAGGGGGTCTACCGAGCTTTATCTGATGCACCAGTTGTGGGCTTTTGGGGGATAAAAGGCACTGGGTACAGTCACTCATGTCCTTTTCACCTCTTGATTGGACTACAGTGACTCACTTTACAGTTGATTGAAGGCCACATGGAAACTTCAACTGATGCAGAATGGAGCTGCCTAATAAATGGCCAGACCCATTATTGTCACATTACACCATTATTATGTGAAATGCAGTGGCAAGTATGTTTCTGGGTGCGATTCAAGGAGCTGTTTTTCATCTATAAAGATCTCTATGCTTGGTGCCTGGATATTTTTGAGACTGGCTGTTCAGGATAGAATCTTGCTGCTTACTGCATGCAGAGAGTATGTTGCATACCCTCAGTGTTGTGGGGGACCTTTTTTTATTTTTCTTGGTGGAACATGAGGAAGATGAGGAAGACAACAGCACAATTACTTTATTAATGTTTAAACAAAGAATCAATTTAATTTTGATTAAATAACTGAAAATGGATTATAAATGGGTTCCTTTAATATTACAATATATCAGTAGGTTCTCAATCCTTGCCTTCCTTGGCACTAAATATGTATTCATAAATCTATTACTCTGACAGATGGAGGTTTTCTAGGGCTATGATTCTAAGCTTCCCTCATACCCATACATAACTCCCAACTTCTCCCTTCAGTTCTCCCCTCCCTCTGGTATATAAACTTGGGAGAAGATGCCCTTCATTACAGTGCTTTCATTAATAATTCTAATACCGAATCATTACAGAGAATTTGTTGAAAATCCCCTCCTATTGCAACATCTGGTGGGAAGGTGCATGGAAGTGAGT
Source organism: Python bivittatus (assembly GCF_059951505.1). Taxonomy (NCBI): domain Eukaryota; kingdom Metazoa; phylum Chordata; class Lepidosauria; order Squamata; family Pythonidae; genus Python; species Python bivittatus. The sequence goes on along the minus strand of NW_028277112.1, from coordinate 43,628,922 downwards.
ATTCTCTGTTGGAGTTCCTGTTCTGTACAATAGCTTGTCCCTGAGGAAGGAGTCTCTTTCCTGCATGATCTTCTAGAAACCTGTCAAAACTTGGATGATATAGAAAGGCCTTTGGGAAGTAGAATTGTCACCTGAGTAGAATGAGGAGCCATCTGTTGTAGTTGATTGTTTTATTGATGCTTATTGTGTATTATATATAATAATTCTGTATTGCATATTATATTATAATTGAAGTGGTTGTAGGAATTTCATAATAAATAGTTAATTACAACTTCATTTTTAAATTTAATTTTTGTCAAGTGACTGTCACTGGGAAATGGACATATTTATTCCACAGAAAGATGAGATTTTGTTTTCAAATAATTATCTGTGAATCGGGGTGCAATGGGGGATGCTTCTTACATTCATAGATAAGAAGAAGCTGTTAGGGAAAAAATGAATGGACCAAAGGTACAGATGGCTGCATACTTGCTGCAAGGCATGAATACTTTTGATGAAAATCTTGAAGATTAGATGGTGCCTGATTGTGATTTGTGAATTAAACCCTTTCTGCAGTGCCTAGTTAGGATTTTTCTTTCTTTTTTCCTTTCCTTCACTATGAAGTTACAGTACCTTTTCCCCTTGGTTCATTTGCATGTAGTTTTGTTTTCTCCCTTCTCTTTTCTTCCTTTCCAGTGCAATTACCTTTTACTCTATTAGCATCCTGTACATGACTGAGACTGGTTTCTGTGTGACTTAAGAGAGTCTGACATATGTAGACAAAATTCCTTATTTTGCCAGCCATTTTAATCAGTAGCAAATTACTTTTGTCATGGCCTGCACTTTTCTTCTGGTAGATAAATATATTTATGTACAATATGCACAGAAGTGTTGCATACGGACATTTAATGGACATGTAGAGGAACTCCAGGTTTGGTTTCGGCTGAAGTGCTTGACAAGGTGGGAAAGTTGACAAGGTTGTGAAGGGGAAGAAGCTGGATATTGCAAATATTTTTATCTACAGTTATATGTACAATATTTTTCTATCTACTTTCCCTTTGGACAGGGAGGTTGCATTAAACTTAGGGTCAACTACTTTTCAGATAAATTCAATATGAACACTTTTCAGGAATACTAAAAATCATGTAACATTAATTAGAAAGGAGAAATGGGTAGTCTAACTTATGCTGCCCATGTTGATTGTATTATGGCATACAAATGTTGTGATGCCTGTGGGTAAGGGCAAGGGGGAAAATGACAAGACACATGTTGCAGCATCACATGCAAGTATATAAGGGTAGAGCTTGTATTTTGACATGTTCAATAATTTTAGTGAAATTTTGGCTTACTGCAGATACCCCATGATACTTTTGGATATTTTACCTTTTCTTTGTTTCAAATACTTTATGCAATTTTTCTCATTCTTGGTTTGAGCCAGAAAGTTAGTTGTGGAATGGACAGAGAGGAGCAACTTTCCATGATCTTTCTTTTTTCTCCCTGCCCACAGTCCCCCATAAATAAAAGATAACCATATTTCATTGTAATCCCAAGCAAATGGGAATATACTTTCTACCCCATGATGCATCATAATTTTTTTTGGCTTGATTGTTTTTTGGTTTCTTCAGCATTATTTCAACAAATACAAACATGCACAATTGACATTCCTTATATATTGCAGCTCAGTCTGCTTACGTTTGCAACTACAACAATTTACTAAACCATCTGGAAGCTAGTATTTTACTGTCCCTCTTATTGAATGGCAGCACATTTATAAAGTAGATTTCTGAGATATTATAATATTTTCAATTTAATGTGGGAACAGCTAGTTCCTTAATTTAGGAAAGGGAGGCTTATAAGACTTATGTCTGGTTGTATTATCGTATATACTTCATATGAAAAGAAGCTCAAAAATAAATACAAGACTAATTTGAAAGACAAAGTGAAAACATTTTGGACACAGATGGTCAAATGTCCCACTACCAGCCTTGAGTATACAGGGATGTACAAGAAACTAAGTAAAGTGGTACCTCGGGTCACGAACGCTTCTGTTCATGACCAATTCGGGTCAGGAACAGCTCCGTTTGCAAAATTTTGCCTCCGTTCGCGAATGCCGGATCGGGTGACAAACAGGATCCGCGGCCATTTTCCCTCCCATGACACGTGGTAGGGGCTTCCTGTAGGGAGGGGGACTCTCCCTCCAAGCAATAACCGCCTCCCCACCTGCCTTCCTGTCCTCCACGCCAGAAGTCGCGTCGAGCAAGGTTAGCGTTCTCTCTCTTCGTGGTGTATTTTGTGTCATATTTTTGCAGTTTTAAAAAAAATACATATGGTTCAGAATGGATTAACCGTAATTACATTGAACCTTATGGGAAAATTTGATTCGGGACGCAACCAAAATCAGGTTGCGACCAAATTCGGAGGGGTCAGAACAGATTAACCGTATTTACATTGAACCTTATGGGAAAATTTGATTCAGGTCGCGACCAATTTGGTTCGCGACCATAGTCGCGGAATGAATTAAGTTCGTGAACCGAGATACCACTCTATGAGTTGAATAGTATCTTATCAGAGCAAATTGAATTTATGTTAACAAGTTTATTTCCAAAAATATTGGGAAAATGGTAAAAGGTCTGGTAGGATCTTAGCAAATTGTCTGAAGCAAAATAAATATAGAAAAATTATTGCAGCTACAGTATTAAAGAAAATAGAAACAATAATATAGCTCCCTGGAGAACATCAATTTTTACTTTTTGAAATTTTACTCAGATTTATATAATAAACTTCAGAACTTAACTGATGAAGATATAGAAGCTTCTTTGGCTAAAATTTATCTTCTGTAGCTGGATTCTTCATAACAATTATTACTTGCTCTTTTGTTCATGGATGAAATAAAAAAGGTAATGTTAAATATAAATAATGGTAAACTATCAGAACTGGATGGCTTTCCTGTGGAATGGTATAAAACATTTATTATTATTCGTGTTCCCAAACTCTGTCAACTATATGATGAGATCTTTAAGAATGAAATGTCATCTTCTTCATTTAATGAAGCATATATTACAGTTATGCTAAAACTTAATAAAATCATACATTGTGTGCTAACACTGACCTATTTCATTAATATTTATATTACAATTTTAACTGCTATTTTAGATAATAAACTTTAACAAGTAATCTCTTCATTGGTTAAGAGTGATCAAATGGGCTGTATCAAAACTAAGTACAGATCAAATAATATTCAGCTAATAGTAGATTTGATTGATTTGAATAAAAGACGATAAAGCCATAGTTCTGTTGCCAAATGTGGAAAAAGCCTGAAAAAGCCTGAACTAAAATTTACAGGCAACATTTACAGTACTATGCAAAAGTTTTAGGCAGGTGTGAAAAAATGCTGTAAAGTAAGAATGCTGTCAAAAATATATATTGTATTTGTTTATGTTTATCAATTTACAAAATGCAAAGTGAACAAATAGAAGAAAAACCCAAATCAAATCAATATTTGGTGTGACCACCCTTTGCCTTCAAAACAACATCAGTTCTTCTAGGTACACTTGTACACAGTTTTTGAAGGAACACGGTAGGTTTTGTTGTTGTTCCATCGTTAAGTTGTGTCCGATTCTTCGTGACTCTGTGAACCATATCATGCCAGGCCTTCCTGTCCTTCACTGCCTCCCTGAGTTTGCTCAGTTTCATGCTCATTGCTTCAGTGATGCTATCTAACCATCTCATCCTCTGCCGTCCCCTTCTCCTTTTGCCTTCAATCTTTCCCAGCATCAGGATCTGTTCCAAAGAGTCCTCTCTTTGCATTAGGTGACCAAAGTATCTGAGCTTGAGCTTCAGAATCAATTCTTCCAATGAGCAGTCAGGGTTGATTTCCTTTAAGATTGACTGGTTTGACATCCTAGCAGTCCAGGGGAGTCTTCTCCAGCACCACAGTTCAAAGGCATCAATTCTTTGGCGCTCAGCCTTCTTTATAGTCCAGCTCTCATAGCCATACATTACTACTGGAAAAACCATAGCTTTGATTATGCAGTTCTTTGTTGGCAAGGTGATGTCTCTACTTTTTAATATGCTATCTAGGTTTGCCATAGCTTTCCTCCCAAGGAGCAAGCAGGTAGGTTGTTCCAAACATCTTGGAGAACTAACCACACATCTCCTGTGGATGTAGGCTACCTCAAATCCTTCTGTCTCTTCATGTAATCCCAGACAAACTTGATGAAGTTGAAATCAGGCCCTGTGGGGGCCAAACCATCACTTGCAGGACTCCTTGTTCTTCTTTATGCTGAAGATAGTTCTTAGTGACATTGGCTGTATGTTTGGGGTTATTGTCCTGCTGCAGAATAAATTTGGGGCCAATCACACACCTCCCTGATGGTATGGCATGATGGATAAGTATCTGCCTGTATTTCTCAGCACTGAGGACACCATTGATCCTGACCAAATCTCCAACTCCATTTGCAGAAATGCAGCCCCAAACTTGCAAGGAACCTCCATCATGCTTCACTGTTGCCTGCAGACACTCATTACTGTACCGCTCTCCAGCCCTTCGGCACACAAACTGCCTCCTGCTACAGCCAAAGATTTCAAATGTTGACTCATCAGTCCAGAACACCTGCTGCCATTTTTCTGCACCCCAGTTCCTATGTTTTCATGCATAGTTGAGTCACTTAGCCTTTCCACATAGGAGGTATGGCTTTTTGACCACAGTTCTTCCATGAAAACCACTTCTGGCCAGACGTCTCCAGACAGTAGATGGGTGTACCTGGGTCCCACTGGTTTCCACTAGTTCTGTGCTGATGGCACTGCTGGACATCTTCCAGTGTTGAAGAGAAGTAAACATGATGTGTCTTCCATCTGCTGCATTAAGTTTCCTTGGCTGACCACTGCATCTACGGTCCTCAACCTTGCCTGTTTCTCTGTACTTCTTCAAAAGAGCTTAAACAGCACATCTTGAAACTCCAGTCTGCTTTTTGCCTGGGAGAGACCTTGCTGATGCAGTATCACTACCTTGTGTCTGGTTGCTGTGCTCAGTCATTCCATGGTGTATGACCTGTGACATGAAACTGTCTTCCACAACCTCACCTTAGTAGCAGAGTTTGGCTGTTCCTCACCCAGTTTTAAGCCTCCTACACAGCTGTTTCTGTTGCAGTTAATGACTGTGTTTCAACCTACATATGAAATTGATGATCATTTGCACCTGCTTGGTATAATTGGTTAATCATACACCTGACTCTAATTCTACAAGATCCCTGACTTTGTGCAAGTGTACAAAGTGTGCAAGTGTAAGAATTGATGCTGTTTTGAAGTCAAAGGGTGGTCACACCAAATATTGATTTGATTTGGGTTTTTCTTCTGTTTGCTCACTTTGCATTTTGTAAATTGATAAACATAAAAAATTACAATATATATTTTTGAAAGCATTCTTACTTTACAGCATTTTTTCACACCTGCCTAAAACCTTTGCACAGTACTGTATATATATTAACTTAGTCAAATGTGGATTTCCTAAAGAATTTTATAAAGTGGGTCCAGATCTCTGAGGCTTCTAAATGCAACTGAAGGTTAATGGTATTTCTTTCATCTACTTTTTAAGTTTATAAAGGTACTAAACAATGATGTTCACTTTCTTTTGTGATATTTGTCCAGAACCATGTGGTATTAGATGAGATTGTAATATCCATGGATTTTTGCATAATTCATTAGAATGTAAATTAGTAATATATGCTGATGATACTGTTATTTGTTTCTGAACTTTAGTTCTGGCTTTGATGCATATGATTAACACCTTTGGCCAAATTGCAGGATATTTTGTCAAGTGGTCTAAATCAGAATTGATGCCTCTAAGTAAAGACTTGTTTATTCACACTGTAAGTGATTATCATTTTTATATATGTACTGAATTTATTAATTATTTAGAAATTATTATTCCAAACAATATTTCTCAAATAATTATACTGAATATGAGTGAATTATATAAAGAGTTTTCTCTTAACATTAATTGATGGGAGTCATTAAACCTTATAAACACTCTTCAAATGAATGTAATTCCCAGGATACTTTATATTTTGTATGGAATTCCTTCATGCATATTTGAAAATTATTTTCAGAAATTCAGGATTTTGTTTCATACATTTTTATGGAGTTCTTCTATTCTGAAAGTGTCTTTGAAAAAAACTCTGTTGTCAGTTAAAAATGGAGGATTCAGTTTTCCAAATCTTGAATTATACCACTGTGTGTACCTTTTGGCTAGTACCAAATTTTGGACATCTTCACTTAGTGCAAATTCTCCTTGAGTCCTTTTGGAAGATCTGTATATAACACTTTATTTAATTGGATTGCTGGCGTTCAAAATACAATAGATTTGCTCTGTCTTCTGTTACTATCATAAGAGTTTTTAGCTTTCTGAAGAAAGTCTCTGCCTGTTTTTTCCATGATGTTACTTCCCCCCGCCCCCCAACATTTCAGCAAAATCTTTAATTTTCTTTTAGCAAGCTCTTGGGTCTAGTAGGAAGAACAGGGGAAACAAAAATGGCTGTCTGGATCCAACCAATTTAGGAATTCTTATACTAGCCTTATAAACTAGATGTACAGTATATTGCACCTATGTTGCAGATAGGAGGCTGAAAGAGCTTTTGTCTTACGCTTTTTAGAGAATGTATTTCTTTTTTTTTTTTTTTTAATGTTTTTTTTATTTTTACAACAAACACAAAACAAACATGAACAAACAAAAACATAAAAAGGCATAAAAAAGCATCTTCCATTTTATACCGTGTGTCAACCAGTTAAACTCGTTGGTGCCCCTTTCATAATCTTAAATTCTCATATCATCTATTCAAAAATATACTTGTATACTTATCAATTAACAATTATTAATCATTCATAGCTAATCTATAAAATCATATATTACAAAAAATTTTAACTTTCAATAGGATTAGTAATACATCTCCATCTATCTATTATATGTGTATATATATAATAATTAATATCAAATTTCTATTATAAAATTTCCTAATCTATTACATTACTATATTTTCTCATCTAATCATTAATAAAAACAAATCCCGTGTCATATAAAATTGCTTATCTTCTTACTCTAATTTCAAATCTCAATTTAACTCATCTCTGCACATTCCATAATTTTGAATAACTTCCTCCTGCATAAGTACTTTTTAATTTTTCCAATTCTTAAGAGTTACAATTCTAACCAATATCAATTACAGTATCAATTACAATTCTAACCAAGTTACAGTTCTAACCAGATTTCACTACATGTTATACAATTTTTAACTATATATCTCAGATTTATACTTTATTCCAGCGCTTGCATAATTTTGAGTTCACCCTTTTCATTCAATGTCCCAAAATATCTGGCTGTTCATTCCTTTTTTCTATATTATTGGATAAGAGAAAGCAATAATAAGTGTCCTTTTGAACATTCTGCTTTTGGAAGCTTCTGTCAGTTCCATCATTGTTGTATTCCCCTGATTTTCTCTTTAAACATCTGCAATAGTTTCTTTCAATATTGTTTTACTTCTTCTTTTGTACATTCTCTTAGTACGATTTTCCATTATAATCTTGTATAATCTTTTTCTCACCCTCAGTGCCAAGAACAAATCTGTCTCTCTTCATTTATCAGTTGATTAACCCTTTTAATTCTCAGTTTATAGACCTCACAATAATTCCGTTTAATGTTTCTGATTTCTTGTACTATTTCTTCCTTTTCCAATGATCCCGTTTTATGTTTAATTAAGTCCATTTTAGCTTTAATATCTTTTTTCTTTTTTTTTTTTTTTGAGAATTTCTGCAGCTCTTCTTCCAATTTTTTATAGTCATCCTCAATAGTTTAAAGATCTTTTTCTGCATTGTGTTTCTCGTATAGTCTATTATCTTGATAAACCTTCATTGAGTCAAAGGATTCTTTATCTTTGTTCTTGCCAAAAATAAGAGAAAAAAAGAAGCAAAAGGAGAGAAAAAAAAAAGAAGGAAAAATAAAAAGAAAAGGAAAAGAAGGAAAAGGCTAAGCCTCTTTAAAAAAAAAATCCATCTGGGGGGGTAATAGAAAGCAAAGCAGAGCTTCTAGCAGAAAAAAGAGCTACTGCCACTAATCAAGGCTCTTGTGACTGGCTCAAACTTTCCATCTTAATGTTTTCAAAGTTGCTTTCAACTCCACTTTCTTGTTTATAGTTACGGATGGCACCTGTATAAACATGCACATCCCACTATCTTTTTAGAAAGCACAGGGTCTTTGAGCGTGCGTCACAATGAAAAAAAAAGCACTAATTCGCGCCTCTAAATGGCAGTGCAACTTTCTTTCATTTACTTTCTCTTAACTCCACTTTCCCCATTTCAAAGTCAAAAAGATATAAATTTCTTATAACAATAAAAAAATCTTAGTAAAAAAAAAGGCTTAAAATAAAAAGTTATTGAGTATTAAAAAGAGAAAGCCAATCCAGTTAAAAATATATTTTTTTAAAAGAAAAACATCTTGTCAATTCCACTAAAAAGGGAAAGTTGAAAAGAAAAATTTTCTCCCCCTTCTTTTTTTTAATAGGGTTCAATCTCGCCGCTTAATCCACTTTTCTTCACTTTTAAAAATCTCTTTAAGTTACTTAAGGTGTTCTCTAAGAATAGTTGAATAGTAAAAGTCCATCTCACCCAGTTGACACCCTTCTCTTCCATCTTCCTTTGGAGCTGTCCCGGCTTTCGCAGCCATTTTTGGCTGCCTCTCCTCCACCGGCTTCAAGAGCTTCTCCCCGGATCGATCTGGGACTTGCGGCGTCCCTGAGATCCGCGGGACGCGCCCTTTGCGTTCGCCATCTCTACGGGACGGCTTAGGTCCATCGGGACCGTCCGGGCGAGGAGATATCGGCTGCCATCCTGGGAGCCCAGGATCGCCCGCCGTATCGCCGCGACGCCAGCTCCGCCCTCCCCCGAGAATGTATTTCTTGAGGTGATAACTAGGACATATTTATGCAGAAGTTTACTAAAATAAAACATTGATCACTTGGTATTATCTCACTATCTTCTGGTACCTTCTTTTTTAATTACAGGACCCTGTAGAAACCATATCTCTTTTCACTTTAAAAAGATAGCTGAATCTACTAATTAAAATCAGCAAATTTGCCTAAATCACATATAAGCATTTGAACAATAGAGCAATAACTCCATATGATAAACATATCTCTGAGAAGTTCAAGGTACAATTCTGTGCCTCTGGGATAACATTCCAAAAACGATAAGACTAAAAAAAAGAGCAGTTACCCAGGTTAATGTGCACCTTGTATTATTTACTGATGCGCCTTAGCCAGTTGAAGACTTGTTATAGTCTGCTATTCTCTGTAGATGAAATTTTCATCTAATAGTAGTAAATATGCGCACAAATATCCTGCTTAACTGGAAAGATAACCATTTCAGAATGAAGAATGTCAAATGGGATAGATTAAGGAAATAGCAAAAATAGAACAATAAAAATGTCCTGTTTTTTCCTGTTCTATAGAGGTAGTGTTTTCAGATTTTAGCATCAGATTAGTATCCTTACTGCTAAAGAAACGTGTCATCCTCTCCTACTAGGTATAATTGCAAAATGCATAAATCCCATTTATTACTTCCTCTGCTTTTACTATAGTCTAATAAATTGTAAACAGTTCTGCCCTAGGAAGGAGGCTCTGGCAAACCACTTCCGAAAAACAGTTGCCTTGAAAACTGCAAGGACTTGTCCAAGCAGTCACTGCAGGGTCAGCAATGACTGAGCGCAGACCAAAAAAAAAAAAAAACCTCAAGTACTTTCCAAAAAATCTGACAGCTATCAAAAATCTGACAGCTATTAGCTATCAGCTAATCAGGTCTTATAGCATTCCAAATAGTACTGGAGTTACTATTATAGTTGTTGTTAATAATAAAAAAAAAAGTGGCAGGATAATAAATTATAATAAAATAAAAATGTATATTCTATAAAATGTACAGTCTAAGATTTGGCACACAGGAGGAGGAGGAGAGAGAGAAAAAGAATTAGGAAAGAGTGCAGTTACAATTATCTGTACTAATAGCTGATAATGGGCTTAAGCTGAATTATATCTTGAATAATTTCTATCTTTAAATTTAAAAAAAAGTAACATTCTGGATGGAATCATTTATTAAGATCCTGAGTTATAATGGCTTACTGTTTTTTAAATTTTTGTTTGAAGAATATGTATAGTTGCTTTCTAATTTATACATAACCAAAATTACTGTTATCTCTCCCCAGGAATAAAAAAAATAAAAATAGCCAAATCTCTTAAGAAAATGGAAATTTTGCAAGATTTTAGCCATTTTTATTTTTCAATAAAATAAAACACCTGCACAAAAGAATTCTGCTCAGAAGGAAAAAATAAGGAACAAAATCCTTCACTTCAATCAGCCTAACTCTTGCAATCTATATTTAAAATATGGACTAAAGTTTTCCATTAATATATTAGAGGTCAATATATAAGATTTGTTTTCAATATATTCTCCCAGTTATTGAATCGCTGCCATTTTCTAATCGGTGCTGGATTTTTAAAGAGTCTTTCTTCCTTTATAATATTATCAGTACCACTAACCAGAAGTTTTGAGGGTAAGATTCATAAAGTTATTCCTTATTCATTATTCCTCTGCTGTTCATCTTGTAACACAAGACCTGGAGGTTTTAGAATTATCAGTATTGTAATGTTCAGCATCACTAGGGTAGAATGCCCAGTATCTGAAAAGTTAATTACCATTTTACAGTCTTGCCTTGAAATTTTTCCGCTTGCTTTGCTGAAAGTGTTGATATTATCTGCATTATATAGAATTAGTTATGGAAGTTTTTATATATTACTTGGTAATATTTGTAGGGTAAAATGTAGCAGAAACTGTCTGAGATACGCTTGCTTGATCGGGAGAGATTTTGTGGAGCTAGTATCAGTGAATCTGTTTTAAAGCCTCTAGGAAACCTATGTTCTATTCCATTGCTTTACCAGCAAACTTCTGGAATTCATGATCAATAGTTTTCTGGTCTAATATCCTGAATGTAATGAATTACTGCCAAATAATACTGCCAGAGGCACTTTATATGAGATGGGCAGCTATATAAACTAATTAATTAATTAATTAAATATTCCGTGTAGGACCCACAATTATTAATTGCTTACTTTAGTCAGAAACGTTATTTTACAAGGGTTTCCTAGAGATGAGAACATTTGATACTATTCTAGATTTACCGTGAAGATTTAAGAGATCCCTTGGAAATAATCTAATCCTTGCTGACTTTAGTAAATCTGGATTTAAAGGCAATCTTTCCATCTTCATAGAGACATTCTTGAGGAGTAGTACATTCCAAGTTTATTCAGGTCTTTTGAGCAGAAGGAGAATCTAATCAAATTCCTACTGAATTTTCAATGTCCTACTAGTTTTGGCCTGTTTAATAGCTTTGCTGCATTATTGCATCATGTCTTTCAATACTACCAATATGAAGAGGCAGTTTATTAAAATATAACTATATATATACCTTGAGAGGCTATATTAAATTATTTTCTCAAATTAAATCTATACTTACCCAAAGGTATGGCTTGTAGTTATGGAACTGAAATTAGAGCGATATCTCAATAAATGAGTAATATGCTAAGTAAGAAGTTTACTCCTGTTGCATATATAATATTGCTAACTGGTAATGCTTACAGTTGCTAAGTAAGATTTTTTCCTAAATCTTATAAACAGACTATGCAAGCATTCTGCAAATATATAACGTGTTAATGCAGTTAAACTGAATTATAGCTGCTGAGTCTATAGTTCTTCAGGATCATCTGCCTTAAAGTTAAACCCTATGCATCATCCAGAACTGTATACCAAAAACTTTCTATTGTACCTTGCCTCTGAAAATGGATTGATATTGGTTATGGTCATAATTAATCAATTTAGCATATAAATGTGTTCATCATGTCATGTTTAGATGTAGTAGAAACTAAATGTTACTTCCATAATATGTTCACCTACAATTCAATGTAAAATTAGATTTTATTAATTTTCAGAATATAGCCCTGGATACTAACTGCTGCTTAAATGGTTGAATAGATGCTCCCAGAATACAGTTTTTAAAGTTTGTGGGAATTGTAAAAAAGTTAAGAAAATTTCTTAAGACTTCAAATAAGTTGTGCAGTCCCCTAGTTTATCTCACTAAGCATGGAAAGTTCCTTGAATATAACAAGATGTTGTATTAGGCTATTTTGTGAGCTTTCCCCTCTTAACTTTTAAAATGCTTTTTCAATAATTCCAAATTGTAGATTCTTAAAACCTTGTTATCCAGGTCAAGTGCATTTTCTATTTAAAATGTTGTAAGAAGAGTCTTATTGACATTTTAATGTAAGACTTTGCATGGAAACTCCAAAGAAAAAATATAAATGACTGTATTAAGAATGTTTCATTAAACTATATAAACCCACTTATTTGCATTTAATAGTGAAATTTAAATGAACAAATCAATATACAGTAGTAAAGTTGCTCATTGCACAAGACCTTTCAAGAAAAATGAGATTTCTTCCAAACCTTCTCTTCAGAAATGTACTAAACACTAAACAGATTCCAATTTGGAAAAAAATAATGTGGATACTTGCACTGAAGCATTTGAACAATCAATCAGTGTGTTATGTTCAATTCTTCTTGCAATATACTGATGTGTAAAAATTACCTGACTGTTCCACTAGGAGCAGGTATTAACTAACACCTGTTTACTGTTCAGAGTTTTTCCCATTCCAGTAATTGCACTTTACTTCCTCTGCTGCCAGCAGGACAGACAAGTATATTACTGGATAACTTTTCTTAAGTACCTTTTGTAACTAAAATGACAATCAACAATCTTCAGGAGAACCTCAACATTTGTAGTAGTTTTCAGTATGTGTTTATGCATGTACATATTTGTATATAAAGTATGGTAAAACTCTTAATAGGGAAAGGTTCCCAAAGATAGAGGAAAAACTTGGGTTATGAAGAATGTAATGAAATCTGTTGGAAAAAAGCATAGTCATGAACCAAAAACTCATTACAGGGCAGATTTGTCTATGTTTTTTTTCAGCCTAAAACCATTTTGTGATTATTTTTGGACTTTCTTGGAGATCCTGGTATGTTGAAATTAAAGAGATTAATTGGGTGATTTACCTTCCAGACTGACTCTTACAGGACACACCAATATTTTATTTATTTTGTCTCAATTCAAATCCAGACTTCACAGTGAAGAACAAACACAGCAAGAAACCTAGAAGAAATTAGGAAATCAAACAATTCCTTTGATCATATTCATAAGCATCTCTCAGGAATTATAAACAGATTAGCAAGTGGAGCCTATCTGGCCAGTATCTGCTTAAAGGGAAATTTCCACCTCCAAGTATTCACCTTGCAGTGTTTCCTCACTATAAACACATTATACTGAAGTGCAACTGTCTACATCTTTCAAATGCTTACCAATTTTTTTCAGATATCTAACTTGCATCATACTGTATTTACATAATTTTTCAATGAAAATATCTATCTGCTTATTTTTCCTCATATTTTAAGCCCCTGAGAATATATAAGATATAATTGGAGATATAATAAAGATTTATGAATGATGGAGATTCTGAAATTATTGCACAAAATCCATTTTAAATTTTGTCAAAATAGCTCCTACTCTATCTTCTCTTTGTCACTAATTACTAGAGATTGCAGTGGCACAAATTCAAGGGAAAAAGGAGCACCTGTCAGCAGTTGCTTGGAGCAGCTGTGTCTTTTCATAGGATTGCATGGCTGCCCTCCTGAGGTGCAGCATGATCCCAGGAAAAGATACCTTTGATTAGTGCAGTACTGTATGCATGCCCATTTGTGTTGTGGAGTATCTTTTTTCCTTTGAATCTGAAGTGCTACATAGCTCTAATAACTAGTAGCATTTTAAAGGGTGCAATCATTTGCATATTTATTTAATGGTGGGTCTCAATGAACTAAATAGGGCATATTCCTTTATAAATATAATAAGCTTGGCAAGTAAACTGATCCCTCATCTCAACCACGGTTTAGTGTATCTGGGTACAGCTAAGAACTGCTGGACTTATGCTGAGATCAAAAGAAGGGGATGAATAAAAGAGCATTTTGAAACCTGTGTTTTAATCTTCAAAAACATAAAAGAGAGGGGACTTCCTAGTGAAGATGGCTCCACTAAAAGCAGAGCTGACAACTGTGGCGGAATAAAGAGTCGGCAAGTAGACCGGCTGTTCATAATTCCTCTCCAGAAAAGGAGAGAACTTGAGATTGCCCACAAGTGCTCCATACAGTTGCTCCTTGCAAGGAAATTGCAAGACAGTAGTCTTCAGCAGGTTTAGAGCTCTGGGAGACGAGGGAATAAATATCTTGCTGAAACCATGGTTGGCACCTTCAAAAAGATCACTGGGTTCACATACTTCCATTTCTAATCACTTTTGGATATTGCTTGTTAACTGCTTTTCAGCTATTAGGAATCTTTGGATCAACATGTTTTACAGCACCGGGTGAGTTTCCTTCAATCCTTAGCAAAACAAGTTATAAATATAAGTTTAAGGACCTTAATTTTTTTTTTGTTTTGGAATAAACAGAAAAAGGGTGTCTAGAACTTTGATTTTGGAAAGTTACAAATGGACTAAGGGTCCAGATGGACTTGAAATAAGAGTTTGGAATTAATGATAAGAATCCTTCCCGTGGGAAAATACTTTTGTTTTGAATTCTCTTTAAAAAAATGATAGGATCAGACTTTGAAAGTTGGACACTATAGAGAACCAGAAGGAACTAAAGATTACAATTAAAGGAGAAGAACACTTAAACTTTACTTACTAAGTAAACACAATACAAACACGCAGAATGAAGCAAAATAGTTTAACATTGGACATGTTGAAGGATATTTTTGAACAATGGACTCAGAAGTTAATTTTAAGAGTGTCTGCCTCTAAACTGTGTTTTTAAACTGTGTTTAAAAGATGTTATGAAAGAGGAACAAGTTATATCTGACAAGATTGAGACTGATCTAAAAGTGGATTTAAAAATGACAGGCCTCAAGAATGATATGGAAAAAGATCCTACACTGGGCATACAAAAGAAGCCGGTCGATGTCTTCATGATTAAAAGAGATATACAAATAACAAACCAAAAGAGTGACCTGGATAATTTTCCTATATTGGATTGTGATGCTTGTGAAAGCTTTGAAGAATTTAGTGAGAAGAGACAAAGAAAAAATGAAAAGAAATCAAGTTCTAGGACATTATTTGAAGGGACTAAAGATCAAGATTGTTAAAAGTAAAAGGAAGGAAAATAAGGTTGGTTTATTTGATCAAGGTTAAAATAGATGTGTTATCCATCTGTTCTGGTAACCCTTAATGGACTTTTGCTGATCAGGACTGAAATGACAAGGCTTTTAGGATTCGTTTATAGATAAGAGATAGGATATGGGAAGAACAGATCATTTATTTTATTTTAAGAGAAGGTAATAAGTTACTAAAATTGTTTATACTTGTGATGAAGAGGGAAGTCATTTTTTTATATATTTTCTTTTTCTTTATTATATTATTTCTTTTCTATTTTTCTTTCTATTTTTTTATTTTCTGTACATTCTATTTTTTCTTTTAATTCTTTTTTTTAGTTCTTATTTTTATCTTTTTAATTGTAATTTTTAATAAAATTACTATAAAAAAAAAACAGAAGAGAGAATGCCTCAGTAGACATGTGAAATGGGACAAGAGAGAATTGGCTGTATTTGGATGTCATACTAAATCAAAAGTGTTTCAAGTTATAGTTTTGATTTAATTATAAATTGCTGTACAAACTTGCTCAGTCATTTTCACTTCGCTCTTGGGAGAAGTTAAACAGATCAAAGAAACACATTGCCTTGTTTGTTAGAATGTTGCCAGAACCAGTACCTCTGGCTTGCTCTTCTCCTGTAGTTGGAAACCATGTTTATTTCTTGGCTGCAGATTCTGACTTATTAAATCAGGGATAAGCAGGAGCTTCCATGCATTATGCATCAGCAGCTTCCGGCAGGAGGAGTCAAGCAGAAGTGATGGAGCAAATGGTTCTACCTAAAATATGCATATCCAGGAAATGCAGACAAATGAGAAGTCTACTTAAGCTTTGCACCTGTCAGTTATTATGCTAATCCATAAAGCAAATCATAATCTGTGCATGAGCGAAATTCTTATGGAAAGTACTAGTAGTCAACTAAGGTGTAACAATTAATGCAAAAATTCTGATAGCTGATTCAAACTAATAGTTGTTTCTAGCAATACAGTACTTATAGTAAACCAGCCAAGTTCAAAGGTTATTTAAAAATAAAAGGCATTTTAGGATAAAAGCCTGTCGTAATAATCTTGAAAAACTTGGACAATATGAAGTTGAGTATGTCATTCTCTCTTTTTGCTCTCTAATTTTCAGTTTCATTTTGTACAACTATGAGCTATCATGGCATACAAAAAAAGCCATAGTTGCCAAAAAAGCAGAATTGGAAGCCATAAATTATGTGGGCTATATGAGCAATAATCTTTAGTAAGCATGCCCTTATGAGGAAATACTGTAGTTACGTTTCTCATCTAAAATCAATTTAATGTTTACTGGTTCAGAATAGAAATATGTTTACTTTTAATGTTTCTGTTTTTTAAAAAATCAGTACAGCAGAGAGGAGGCAAATTTCAAATATTGCATTCTTATTAAGTATCCACAAAGTACATTGTGTTGGTGATGATGGATGCTTTCCTTATGTAACTTAAAAATTTAAACAAGGGACATTCTGAATTGGAGGGAAGAATGGAGAAGCACAGATGGGAAGGTTAAAAATATAAGCAAATGTAATTAAAAGTAATACTTGCAGATACAAACCTATTATTTATTTGGAAGTGGGACTTAATCCAGATAATCATACACCTGTGCATACATATACTGTACAGATATATAGGATACTAGTTTAAGTGGAAGAGGCAGTTTGAGCAGTTGCTCACAAAGGAAATACTCAGATATGTGATCTACACAGAGTTGCAATATTTATCACATTTCAGAGTCTCTTATTTTCCTTGAAGTTTTATTTTTTGAATGGTCAAGTGTGTTAATGGAAGATGGCACTGAAATAAAATTCACGTTGCTGTTTTAGAGGAAAATTGTTTCATTTTAATTAAAGTATCTTCATTCAAAGCAAATGATGACATAAAGCCATTGCTATCAGAATACACGTAGGAGTAATACTTGAAGAGTAGTCTGATTTAGCTGCCTTTATAAATGTTAAAAAGTGTAGTTACTAGATTACTGCTGCTCAGGAAAAATACTCTTGTGCATTTATTTGATTTTTTTTTCAAGGCATTTAAGAGAGAAGACAGCAATAGCAGTAACATCTAAAGGGTTCTATGGGCTGGAAGATGAGAAGGGAACAGCTTATACTTCAACAAGGCGTCGTTCTACACCACGCAGTTTAGCAGGCTTGACTACAGGCGTGTTTGAATCCATAATGGTTCAGGTTCTGAGACAGGAAGAACAACTGAGAGCAAAAGAAGAAAAGAGGTAAAAGGCAAAAGTGGAATGTGTTTAGCTATTCTTTCTTTACTTTGTTCCTCCAAACTTTGCCCCTTAAAAGATTAAACATTTCACTTGCCCCTCATTTCTGGTTCAAAATGGATTTCTGAAAGAAATCTAAGTAGTTAACAATTTTAGGAAACCTGAAAATTATGCAGTTGTATCTGTTCTTAGCTTATTTTTCATTAGAAAAAATAAAACTTTTTTATGTTTTACCAAAACATAATCAAATTTGTTATGTACTTTTACATAATGTCTTAGGAATTAGAAACTGTTCTGAGAGTAAAGAATAAAAAAGGTTGAATAGTTCTGTTCCTGTTCGATTGTGCCTAGATACTGGTGGCATGGTACTTGTTGATAGAACCCATACCCAGTCTCTCTTCACCTGCATGTCCCCCAATCATCTTTCAGAAGTACAGGGGAAGATGCAGGGGAAAGAGGACATCAGGATGTTCACTCTCATAATAGTGGTGGTAGCCTTGACTGTTCGTTTCATTTTCACCCTTCTATACAGTTTTGTAACAAAAACATGTCTTTTTGTTTCATTCGAAAGCCATTTTATAGTAAAGCATCTCAAAGCATTTTATTCCTCAGTTTTATTTGAATTCAGTCCTTCATTCAAATATCAACACAGTCAGTTAACATTTCTTTCATTTCTTTTATGTTATTAGTAGATTTACAATTATGTTTAATTTAGAATTAATATATATGGGGTTGTATTTATTTATTTATCATATTTATATAGCCGCCCATCTCACACAAAGATATAAAATATATAAAACCAGGAGGAAGATAGGAAGGGAGCCTGATGAACAAGGAAACTGGTAATTTGGTAGAGTGGCTTGACTTGGAAAGCTTTCATCATTAATCAAAATTAACTTTCATGAAAGGTTCTCTTTTGAATTATGAAAATCAGTTTTGGCATTTAGTGTTATCTTCTGTCTTAGTTGATGTGCAAAAGTTCCTATTTGTTTTAGTGTGATAACAATGGTAAATAAAGGTATTATCATAAATTCTGATATTTTAAGGTTTTTCTAGCCAAGTTTAATAAACTGAATGTGTATGTATGTATGTATGAAAATAATTAGGCATGGCTTTTGCAAGTTTTTCTTTATATATATAATGGTAATGAAAAAATGTCCAGGACTCACATGTAATTAGTTTTGTGTTATGATTAAGCCACCAAAACAGCCAAACCTGACTGCTAAAGAGCTGCTCACAAAAGCTTGTGCTTTTTAATATCTATTAGTTGAAAAAGGTGCTATGGAACTTTAGATTTTTTTTGCCACCATAGACTGACACAACAATCCTACAATGTCTAGGCTGAGGAGAAGACCACCATAGTTTCTTCACATTCCACAGCTAGGAGAGTGGATGAGAACTGCTAATTAATCCCTAATAATTAACACAGGTGTGGGCAGGTCAGGCATGTCTGTAAAAGAAAAAGAGGGGAGAAGAGGAAAAGCAATGTACAGAGACTCATAGAAAGTTACACTCATAATAAATACATTGAAATGTATAAGAATAAGATACATAGTAAACCTATAGAATAAGTTACATAATCAATTAGAAAGATAGGTAGGCAGATAAGATTTAGGGAAAAACATAAACATAGAAATAAGAAATTAGTAAGAGGTATATAAATCTATAGGAAAACCTTGGAAGTAAGTGGATAGATCCTCAATTTTGTTTATAAAGAAATCTTTATTTTTGTAAATCCTCCCCTGCAACAAGGAGAGATAAAACAACACTTCTTGTCTTTAGTCTGTACCATTTTTCAAAAGAACCCATCACATTACACCATTCCTCCATTTTGGCCAGTTCTTTATTTCTGAATTCCTGGAGTTCAGAATTTTTCCCATATTGAGATAGGAAATCTGCAAATACGTTGTGCTTCCAGCTTGATGATGGATGGAAAACTTGTACAATTGTTGAACTAAATCCTATCAGGAATACAGTCCTTCATTTATTGAATCTACCTAATTGATCAATTATTAGTAATCACTTTACATTCCCAACCCCACAAATACACACTAAATGCCTTGATGGCCCAAAGTATTTGATAGGAGATTTTTAATATTTAGTGCATTGGTCCATGTCCATAAAGTAAGCAAACTTGCTGTGCATATCTTTGAGAAAGGCACTTCATTCACAAAGTTATTCTCTGGTGTGATGGCACACAATGGTTGGTCAGATGTTTAGGGCAGCTACTTTGAAGCAATATAATTGGGAGTGCTTGGCTATGTATTGTTACTGCGTACAGTTTAGAGGATTGTAAATACTTAAGTTTAAACAAAATGCCTTGATTTGTAAATCCAGTGACCTGCTAAGACAAAAGCATATCAATATACCAAGCACTGATATGCTTTTGTCTTAGCAGGTCACTGGATTTACTTCAGAAGTTAATGTAGCTTTAAATATGATGTCTAAAATACCTTTTTCTTGTTTGATACTTCATATACAATCTTGAACCAGTCCACACAATTGTTCTAAGGATGAAAGCATGGAAGTTCTGTTTGTGTAGTAACTGTATATATTTTCTCAAACTTTCTGTAATTCAGGAAAAAAATGGGAACCAGTTAATTAAACTAACAGACCCTCCCTAAATTTTCATCTTTAAGAGCATGGGAGCTTACAGTCTTTACAGAATAAGATTATAATTATAATTGTATTTTTCTATGCCTTCCCCTCTGCATTTTTTTATGCAGTCCATGCCACATAATATGACAACTCTCACCACAAACTTGCTGATCAAGATTGTTTAGGGGGGTGGGCAGGTGCTAAGGCAGAGAGCAGGCTCTGGTTAGCTGACTGGCAGTGAATTTGGGGAGAGAGGGGCTTAAGGGGGAGCAGGAGTTGTCTAGCTGTCTGGCAGTGAAAAAAGTAAGGCTATGATAGACCACCCAAGGAGCCTCCTCAGACCACTGGTGATCTCTGGACTACAGTTTGAGAATCAGTGTTCTGCACCTATAAAATGGGTTATGGGACTAGAAATTTAGAATGAAATGTAAGCTGACATCTAACTATAGAAAAATTCTGCTTCTGAAGTTCCCTTTCATTCCTCTCACACTATTTGTAATTACAGCCTTCCATACCCCAATGAACTCCTTTCAAACTCTTGGGAGCAGTCTTTCATATAGCATAGTCAGATGGCATTCCTGATTTCTATGCACCAATGCATCCAAATAGATTGTCCTTTGGGCTGCAATTTTCATTCTTGATGCAGTTTAAGAATTTCTAATTTACATACCTACAGATATGCTGGTTATATGTGACATGACTGTTGTCTGAAAGGTACGCGTCTATTGGGACCTAGGAAGCATGCCTTTTCTTTTGTACTGCCCACCTTCTGGAACAGCATCTTCCCCAGAGATACCAGCTCTCACCCTGATGACATTCAGAAAGTCATTGAATGCTTGTGATTGTTTCTTTTTTAAATTGTTCTTACTTTTTTTAATGTAAGCTGCCCAGAGTCAACTGGAGTTGAGCAGCCTCTAAATTATATTAAGTAAAATAAATAAATAAATAAATAAATAAATAAGGATGTTATCTTAGTTTAGAAGAAATCAATATTATGAGAAAGGAAATTATATCCATGAAACTTGGTTTATGGTTAAACTTCTGTCTAAGTTGGACAGAAAACTGTTGAGGAAAGAGCATGCTCAAGGAGCAAGTGGCAGTCGTAGCCAGGAGGGCTTTTGCTCAACTTCATGTTGTGCACCAATTACTTCCTGGATCAGGAGTCCCTCCAGTCTGTCACACTGTTGTCATCTCTCGTTTAGGCTATTGTAGTGTGCTCTACATGGGGCTACCCCTGAAGACTTTCCAGAAGCTACAGCTGGTTCAAAATGCAGCCACATAGGCAATTTAGGGTGCCCCAAGGATGGCACATGTAACACCTCTGTTGCAGGAGCTGCATTGGATGCCAGTTTGCTTCCGGGTCCAATTCAAGGTGTTGGTTATCACCTTTAAAGCCCTACATGGCATGGGTCCAAGTTACCTAAGAGACCATCTCACCCCCACTACATCAACCCATCCCACCTGGTCTGGCAGAGAAGGCATGTTATGGACCCCATCAGTGAGAGAATGTCGACTGGTGGGTCCCAGGAGGATAGCCTTCTCTGCCATTGCCTCCGCCCTATGGAACACTCTCCCCCCAGAGGTGAGGCAGGCCCCTACCCTCTCAATTTTCCAGAAGGAATTGAAGACCTGGCTCTGCCAACTTGCATGGGGTGAGAAGAGATACAACCAACCCTGGGGGTGGCTGGAGCCTTGAAGACGCTCCCCAAGTTTATTAACACCTAATTAACATCAGCCTCTTGGAAGTATTATATAGGAATCTTGTTGTAGTGTATTTTAATTAATTTTAATTAATATTTATTTTATTTTAATTTAATTAATATTTATTCTGTCTTTACTGTAAACCGCCCAGAGTTGCTCTGTAGTGAAATGGGTGGTGACACATTTGAAATATAAATAAATAAATGCTCAGGTATAGGGTGTAGCCCATATGCTTTGGCTTGATTATATGTGGAAGCATAGTCTCAATGATATCACATTGTACAGAACATACTGTTTTATTCCCCTTGAATTTATTTAACAGAAGCTATGATCTAGAAGTAGCATGCATACAATTAATATTGTAGCTTATACCCAATGAGCTCTGAGATTCACTGAGGCATAGAATGTAAGGGGCAGAACTTGCATCATAGCTGGCTGTTGCAGTTGCCTATGAGTTGAGGATTTTTTTTTCTTATATTCAAATTTACTTGTTGCAGAAAGAGGTCAAAGAATTGAGGTATTGGCTGAGTGCCTTATTATTAAGAACCTAATGTAGTTGAAAGAGATACCGAATAGCTGGTACAACAGATGAGGTATAAAATAAACTGAAAGTATACAATTGGATTCAGTTGTAGAGAACATAAGATATCATATACAGTAGTATAAAATAGAAGAATAGAAGAATAATTTGATAATGAGAATATGGATTATAACAAAGTTTTGTGATTTAAAAATGTGCTTTGACATATTTGTCAATATGATGGTCTTTATAAAGGGGAAAACCTTTTGTCGTATTTAAAATGTATTCCTTTAGAACTTGGATCTTGAAAACACAAGTGCAGAAATGTTGTATAGTAGGGCTTTCCCACCCTCTTTTTCTTACAGTTCATCTGCTTAAAAAAAAAAAACTGTTTTTGAGTCTAGATATAGACTCCTAGCATGGATATAGGCCAGGAGGCTGTAATAGGTGGGATTATGTAGACAAGGAGGTTGTAGCAGGTGAGACTATACTGTATGGGCAAGTATTTGGAGAAAGTGTCTTTCCTTTACAAAAATACTGTGGATCTCAGACAGAATTTAATTTTGGCATGATAAATAACTAAAGCTAGAGTTCTGTTCTGTGCATAGGTGTGATCAGACTTCAGTACAATTAATTTGAGATAGTAATAATGCCATTTAAGAATAAATTATAAATAACCAATGTGGCTTGCTGAATTGTCAAGTTTTGCTAGTATCTAGTCCATCAGCTCCTCACCAAACACAACCACCATAACAGACTCTTTATTTGTTTTGTTTTGTTGGATGCACTGAGTGCAAATGTCTGCTGTAATAATCTTCCACCTTTATTCTACATGATATTACAAGCATAAGTAGCAAAGTAGGGTGTCAGGGATAATGTGTCTTGGGTTTCAAAAGAAGTACAGTGGTACCTCGGGTTACAAATTTAATCCGTTCCGTGACTCTGGTTGCAACCCAATTTGTTCGCAACCTGAAGCAAATGTTCCCATAAGATTCAATGTAATTACTGTTAATCCGTTCCGGCGTCCGCGGACCACGCATCAAGGGCGGAAAAACGGCCGCGGACTGCGCAGGAGGGCGGAAAAACGGCCGCGGACCACGTGGCATGGGCGGAAAAACGGCCGCAGACCACACGGCAGGGCGGAAAAATGGCCGTGGACTACATGGCACGGGCGGAAAAATGGCCGCGGACCACGTGTCACGGCGGAAAATGGCCGCGGATCCGGTTCGTACCCTGAGGCGGAGTTCGCAAACCGAGGTAAATTTTGGTGGCCGGAGCTGGTCACAACCCGAAAAGTTCGTAAGCAGAGGCGTTCGTAACCCGAGGTACCACTGTATCACGTGCTGCATTGGCACCTCTAGGTGCTACGTTACCAAACTTAATCTAGTTGATGGATAGCTCAATATCAAGTAACAATAAGATAATAAAATGACCAAACTAAATCAGGTTGTTGTTTTGGTGGGTTTCTATATTTCAGAACTGCTGAGTTATCCAAGACTCGATCAAAATCTTAGTTATGCTACTATAGAATTTCTTTTGCTTTTATGTACAAACTTTTTTTCATTTGTTTTTCTGCTTTTAATATTAAACCTGATTTTTTTTTTTTAGACTTCGAGAACAAGAAAGAAAAGAGGCAGAAGAAGCTAGTCAAAAAGAAATAGAAGAATGGGAGAAGTCTCTTCTTTGTCAAGCAGCACCTACTCGAATGGAAAACATGTGGGAAATTCCAGCTATTGGCCATTTTCTTTGTTTAGCACAACATATTTTAAATTTGCCTGAAATAGTATTTTATGAATTGGAACGCTGTCTTTTGATGCCTCAGTGTAGTGCTTTTTTGTCTAAAATAATGACTTCTTTGTTAAGTCCTTCCCACCGAAGATCTACTTTGCATCGAAGACCAACTTTTCCTTACAGGACTTGGGAAGCAGCACTTAGACAGAAAGTACAGCAATGGTATACAGCTGTTGGGCAAACTGACAATCCTGACAGTTGTGCAGAAAAACTTGGTCTCTGTCCTCAGTTTTTCAGAGTCCTTGGAGAAGTTAATCCTTTGGAGGAAAAACCATTTCATGAACTTCCATTTTGTCAAAAGGTATGGTTGCTAAAAGGCCTCTGCGACTTTGTATATGAGACTCAAAAGGATGTACAGGATGCAGTACTTGGCCAACCTATTCATGAATGCAGGGAAGTGATTCTAGGTTATGATTACTTAGAGCATGCCTATGTTCACTTCCCACAGTTCTGTGGTGCAGATGTACGGATTTATAAACAAAAGCCTTTTCATGCCCCTGAATTTCCCGTTCCTCCAATTAAAGTAAAAAGAGTACCACGCGTTAAACTGGAGAAAGTAAAATGTGAATATGGCACCAAAAGCAATGGGGAAATTAGATTTGGTGCTAAAGAGCAGTTGCCCCACTCAAAACAAGAACCTGGAAAAAATCTTTGCTTGGCAAAGGTTCACTTGAATCTCTTGAATATTGTACCAGGAAATGAAATAAAATGCAACTGTGAAGAGAAAACACATAAGGATTGTGACTTTACAAAAGATTGTTGTAAAGAAAATCAAGTTAAAGCCATTGTTTCAGAAGAGAATGATGGTTTGGGGGAACCTCTTAGCCCAGGAGAAATCCGGATTCTGGAAAACAGAGAAAAATGTGGTGAATCTTCAGTTGTCAAAATTGAGGGAATCCCATTAAAAGAAAACACACTTAAAACATGCCAGATGCATGTGAATGGTAATCAGAGTGACAATCCAGACTTTAATTGTCATAAAGTTGCTAAAGAAGTGACTTCAAATAATTCAATAGAAAAGAAAACACTAATGTTCAATAAAGTACGAGCAAAGAAGAAGAAAAAGAAAAAAAAGAAATTGAAAGATATTTTGAATGAAAGCCTTCAGAGAAAACGTGAGCTTCATCTCCACTCATTAAAATCTTATAAACCTGAGATCCAGAATAAGTTACTCATGATGAAAAAGAAAGCCAAACACAAGAAGCACAAATCTGGTAAGATGAATTGAACAAGCAAAAGGGGGAAATAATTTGGCTGATTGTTCTATTTAAACATTTAATGCTGGCACTAAAAAATATTCTGAATTTGTCTTTCTTGCAGCCTTGACTGTACAATTAGTCCTCGCTTAGGGACTGCCTTGGACAGTGACCATTCGCAGTTACAACAATGCTGAAAAAGTAACTTTGCGACCAATGCTTGCGTTTACAACCTTCACAGTGTCTCTCTCTGAGTCATGTGTTCACCATTACAGTCAGTTAGTACACGTCTGTGTAAAACTGTAAGCACAGTTGCGGTCACATGATTTTTCACTTGGCAACCGCTTCACTTAACAGCTGAGTTGCTGGACCCAATTGCAATCGCTAATTGAGGACTACCTATATGTGGTGCTAGCCTCCGAAAAGTGTCACTGCTCATAAAAGTGAAAGTAAAACTGGTAGTCTGCAAAGGAATAGAACAGATTCTTTAATTGCCAGTTATTAGCGATTTTTTTAGCTTGAGGCTGTGCAGTGTTATTCATAAATAATATGATTTTCCCTTCAAAGAGGAAAGATGATTTGGATTGGAAATTAGTTCAAAAAGGGGAAAGAGTTAAGCATCCTACTCCCTCAGTGTTGTCATTAATACTGCTCTAAAAAGTGTGGAGATAAATTATCAGTATCTCATTTACTATGACTTTTATGTTGTTTGCAGTGAATTTTAGCATATTTGTAAATGATTTCTTTCAATATTTTTTTTAAAAGAGAGTGGAATATTTTCAGTTAAATGACCAGATCATAAAATCCTCCATAATCTCAAAACTAAACTCTTGTAGTTTACTTAATATGAATTCAGCCCTTGAGTATTATTCAGAAGCTATAGAGGCTAAAGTTGTATTGTTTCATAATAAGGGAAGTTTGCAAAGCACTGCATTCCTTCAAAATTAAATTTTTGGCTTTTCTTCTGATTCACTACATAAATGTATAAGGGCAGAATCTAATGCTTTGAGTATTTGGAGCTACCAATTTTAACAGAAAATATTTATTTAAATGTATAAACTAGCACTGCAGAATACTGAACTAGAATTTTAATGGTAGGGGGGGACATTTTTCATATAATTTCCTTACCATTTATGATCAGTTTTAAATCATTATTTCCTATATAGAGTTCTAGGTTCATCTGATTGTGACTACCTGATTCAGGCACCAGTTTTGTTTATAATACTGGCTGCATCCATGCAATGCTTAAATACAAAGCATTATGGTTAGGATAGAATTGTACATTTGAAGTTTGGCTTTTATGCATGTTTCCTGGGGTCAGTCATGCTCATTCACTAAAAGTTAAACATTCTGTATTTTAAGCCCTGTTAATATATGGAACCCGTCATAATAAGCATAAACAACATAATCCAAAAAATCAATAGACAGACTCATTGGATTAATTAAGCACCTTTAACACAGACTATGTAACGTGATGGCCTCCAGATATCTTTTACTAAAGTTTTCACATTTCTTTACATTTGTTTATGCTGGCTGGATTTGTTAAAGTTTTTGAAACACCTGTAGGACACTGTTCCATTCTTGTTTTAAAACCACTTACCATTATCATGCTAGATATTATCCTAGTGCTGGATGAAATTTCTGTCTAAAAAGAAGTGCTTACATTTTCCAAAATCCTTCCTAGTTTCCTACTAATTTCTCACCAGGACTCATAGAAATTGAAATGCAAGCTCCCCTCCCATCTGCCTCTCTTCCTTCAGTTTCAGATCCATCTGAATTGTTGAATTTCTCCCTGCCATCTAACATAATATCCACATTGATATGGTAGTCCTCTGGGTTTGAAGAAGACATGCTTTATGCTTCATCTGTGGACATGGAGGTGGCTTCCAGTCCCAGTCTGGAAGTGAAGAGTCTAGCACAATGGGGGCACTGGAAGTCCATTGTTGTAGTAAATGTGGGTGTTATTCTGTGATGCTGCTCACAGTTTCCTATCAGTTTTTGGCAGCACCTCTCTTCAAAGCCGGTAGAGGCTGCATAGCACAGAGCTCACCAGCAGGTTCTGTCAGCAGCCACAGCTTCTCATTTCCTTGGCTGGATGTCACAGTGGTGTAGGGTTTCTTTCACAGCATCTTTGTAACGCTTGCGTGGTCGACCTCGAGGTCTCTTCCCAGACTCCAGCACACTATAGAACAGCTGGTGAGGCATATGGTGGTCATCCATTCTGATGACATGTCCCATCCAACACATCTGGGCTCTGATAATCAGGGACTCGATATTGGTGGGCTCCATGTGATCCAAGACCTCCAGGTTGGAGACAGGGTCTTGCCAATGAATGCCAAGGATGGAGCGGAGAGTGCACCTGTGGAATTTCTCCAGTTGTTTGAAGTGCCTTTGGTACAGAGTTCAGGATTCACATCTATATAGGAGAGAAGGGATAACCACAGCTCTTTAGACTTTCAGCTTTGTGGAGATAAGGATGTTATGTTGATTGAGCACTCTAGTATGCAGCCACCCCAGTGCCTGGCTGGCCTTGCTGATCCTGGAGTCAATTTCTTTGTCCAAAAACCCAACAAATCTGTTCAGGAGAATGCAGGCAAAGATCTTGCCTGCAGTGGACAGCAGTAAGATACCCCTGTAGTTTTCGCAATCTGATTTGCTTTCCTTATTTTTGTAGAGAGGCACAATGAGGACTTCGCAGAAGTCATCAGGCATCTCCTCTGTGGACCAAATGTCTTCCAAGATGTCTTGGAATGCCTGTAAGGTGTTTGGGTCTAGTACTTTGTAGATCTCAGCAGGAATGCCATCCTGTCCTGTTGCTTTATTTGAGTTCATCTGCAAGATTGCTTTCTTGATCTCATCAATAGAGGGAGGCAGGTCTAGGGCACCCAAGACTGGCAACTGAGGAATCTGCTGCAAAACATTATGATCAACTGTGGATGGCCTATTGAGTAGGTTGGAAAAATGTTCAGCCCAGCTGTTTTTCAGTCCTTCCTGGTCTTTGATCAAGCTTGATCCATCAGATGACAGCAGGGGGGAGCATCCTGATTTAGAAGGACCATAAACTGACTTTATGGTGCTGAAGAACTCTCTGGTGGCATGCATGTCTGCATAGTGTTCCACCTGTTCAGCCATTCTCTGCCACCACTCTTCCTGCATTTCTCACAGTTTTCACATTCCTTTACCTTTGTTTATGCTGGCTGGGTTCATTAAAGTTTTAAAGCCCCTGTAGGACACTGTCCCCATCCTTATTTTAAAATTACTTAACACTATCATGCTAGCCCTAGTGCTGGATGAAATTTCTGTCTAAAAAGAAATGCTTACATTTTCCAAAATCTTTCCTAGATTCCTACTAATTTCTCACCAGAACTCATGGAAATTGAAATACAAGCTCCCCTCCCATCTGTCTCTCTTCCTTCAGTTTCAGATCCATTTGAATTGTTGAATTTCTCCCTGCCATTTAACATAGTATTATCCACATTACAAGACCTGTAATCTCTCTAGCTGTCATGAGCATTGATCTTGTCATCTGAGGAATAGAGGAACTTCTCCAATATATCTGAAGACCAATATGGTTGGTTGGTTGGTTGGTTGGTTGGTTGGTTGGTTGGTTGGTTGGTTGATTATACACCATCAAGTCAGTGTTGACTCTTAGCAACCACATAGATTTTCTCTATGATAATCTATCCCCAACCTGGTCTTTAAGGTCCTCCAGCAGTGCATCGTCACTGCTGTAATTGAATGCATCCAACTTGCTGCTGGTTGTCCTCTTTTTCTCTTTCGTTTTTCCATCTTTTCTAACATTATAGACTTCTCCAGAGAGCTAGGTTTTTGCATAATGTGTGCAAGTGTGATCATTTGAGTCTACTCATTTGTGTCTTGAGTGAGAATTCTAGGTTGATTTGTTTATTTAGTTTTTGCTTGTTTGTTTTCTTGGCTCTCCATGGTATTCATGGGAGTCCTCTCCAACACCAAAGTTCAAAAGTATCGATACCCATTCTGTCCTGCTTCTTCAAAGTCCAACTTTTGCTTCCATAGAGTGTCATGGGGAAAACCACTGCCTGCACAATTTTTATTTTTGTAGATACTGTATATACATACATGCTGGCATCTGAATATTTTTTTCCAAGGCGTTCATTACTGCTATACCACATGGTAGTCTGTGGCATATTTCTTGATTGCTTGTTCCTTTGTTGTTGATAGTTGATCCTAAAAAGAAAGAAGTTATCCACCACCTCAGTATCTTTATTGTCAATTCTAAGGCTGATTGATGGTCCTGTTGCCATTAGTTTAGTTTAGTTTAGTCTTCTGTGTATTTAATCTTAGTCCTATTCTTTGCTGTGCTCCTTGACTTTCATTATTACACCTTACAGGTTACTTGCATTTTGCAGCTATCTAAAGTAGTGTCATCAGCACAGCACAGGGTATTAATGTTTCTTCCCCCAATGTTGAAATGACATTCATCTTCGCCCAATCCAGCTTCCCTCAAGATATATACTACATGTAGGTTGAATAAATAAGTGGAGAGTATACAGTCTTCTCCCACTCCTTTGCCAACCTGGAGCCAGTTTCTTTTGCCATGTTCTGTCAAGGCTGTGGCTTCCTGACCTGTGTATAGGTTTTGCATGAGGACAGTGAGATATTCTAGGATTCCCATTTTTAAAAGAACATTCCATAGCTTGACACAATCGAAATAATCAAAGGCCTTTCTACAACACTGAAAATTCTTTTTTCTATTCTTTGGTTTTCTCAATTATTCAGAGCACATCAGCAATAATGCCTTATATTCCTCAGCCTTTTCTAAAACCAGCTTGAATGTCTGTTCATTTCCCTTTCCATATAGAGTTCTAATCTGCATTGGATAATCCTAAAATTTATTTTGCTAGCATGTGAAATTAAGGATATTGTATGATAGTTTGCACATTCTGTTAAGTCTCCTTTCTTTGGTATTGGAATGTAAGCTGATCTTTTCCAATCTGTTGGCCACTGTGTTATTCTCACAACATATTTGTTGGCATAATTTGGTTAGAACATTTACTGATTCTTCTTCTGTTGCTTGCCATATTTTTGAACATATTCCTTCTATTGCCATAGCTTTCTGATTTGGTAATGATCAGAGTGTTGATCTTACTTCATCTTCTGATACTAGAGATTAGTGATCTGTTCTACAGCCAAACCCTGGCGACATCTTTGCCAGGTAGAGCTTTGAGCTCTTCCACCTCCTTGTACCAATAATATTGTCAATTTGATTTCTATGTATTCTCTCTGGTGATTTACGTGCCATTTTGGTTGTTTGAAGGCTGTGTTGGCAATGAATAAATCACTGCATTGGCAGAAATTGATGTTCTCCTGCTTCATTTTGGCTTCTTAAGCCATATAGCCCAGCTACATTTTCCTCCTTAATATTTCCAACTTTGGCATTCCAGTCTCCAAACACAAGGTAGCACATCTTGCTTGTATGTTCTGTCAGTTTCAAATTGAATCTGATCATAAAATTTATCAATCTCTTATTCTTCTGCATCAGTTGTTGGAGAATAAAGCTTGGATGATAATCATATTAAAGAGTTGTTCACAAAGTCTAATTGATATTATTTGGTCATTTTTTTAATAATGACTTTATTAATTTTTTAAAAAGAACAATAAAAGCTAACCAAAACTAATATTAAGAAAGAAAAAAAAGGAAGATTTGGAAAAAAATAAAATAGTAAAAAGCAAAAGTGCAGAAAAGGAAAAGAAAGAAAAAAACAATTGATTTCCGACCCACCCTGCAACAGAAGTAAATATACATCAAACTCTTGCTCTAAATTTACTACATAATTTCTATTAACCCATATTATTTCTAATCATCAGACCCATACAACATAATTTCAGTTTTCTATATCCCACAAAAAGTCCCCCCCAAATTTTTCAGTTAACACTAAAATTACACAGTGTCTTATCTCAAATCAAAACTCAATTTTGCCATCTCAGCCAACTCGATCAACCTCACAAACCATTTTTCCACTATAGATAATATCTTTCTACCTCTATTTATTTAAAAACCTTGCTGCTGTTATCATATATAAAAAATAAAATTATAAATAATACCTATCCCTCCACATTTATGCATATAAGAACCTTACTACTATTGTCATATATAAGAACAAAAATTCCATAAATATAATAACAAGTATATTTTAGCCTTAGTTAACTTTACAACTAAGATCATTAAAACATTGTCGTTCAATCCTAGTCACAAAAGCAAATCCCATTAGTAACTACTGAGAGCCTCAACATATACGTTAACCATGGTTCAATAAATTCACTTTGTAAATCTTTTGTTTACTTTTAAAAAGCTTAAACTTTAATCCTTTTGTATAATGTCCCACCAGTTGGTTCCCCATCATCTCGTTGTCTTCTCCCAGAAACATCTCCAATATTTTCTCTTTGTCTCTTCCCAGGAACAGCCTCACTGATGCAATACAAGATAAAAAAAATCTTTCTTTTGCAAATCCAAGATAAAAAAATCTTTCCATATTGCTCTTCTCCATTATTTGTATGTCCCCTTTGAACATTGTAACATCAGTTGATTCCATTTGTAATTCCACTCTAGCATCTTCTTCCATATCATCCTTTGGCCATCTCAAGTCCATATTTGAATCCACAACTTCTTTATTCATATCACCTTCATAGTCCAACATTTTTTTGAACTCCAATTTCACATTCAGTTTCTCCACCTATTTTTCAGAGTTAATCTTCTTATCCACTATTTCCTCTGTCTTTATGTCAAAGGACCTAAATTTAGCTCCTAGTTCATCAAACATTGACTGGAGTAAACTTAAAAAAGTTATTTTATCTTCTAACAGCTGCTCTAAGGGAGCTCTTTTAGCCATTCCTTCTTTTTTTTCCTTTCCATTTAGATAAGTAAAAAGTACAGTACTGTGCAAAAGTTTTAGGCAGGTGTGAAAAAAATGCTGTAAAGTAAGAATGCTTTCAAAAATATATATTGTAGTTGTTTATGTTTATCAATTTACAAAATGCAAAGTGAACGAACAGAAGAGAAATCCAAATCAAATCAATATTTGGTGCGACCACCCTTTGCCTTCAAAACAGCATCGATTCTAGGTACACTTGCACACAGCTTTTGAAGGAACTCGGCAGGTAGGTTGTTCCAAACATCTTGGAGAACTAACCATAGATCTGCTGTGAATGTAGGCTGCCTCAAATCCTTCTGTCTCTTCATGTAATCCCAGACAGACTCCATGATGTTGAGATCAGGGCTCTTTGGGGGCCAAACCATCACTTCCAGGACTCCTTGTTCTTCTTTACGCTGAAGATAGTTCTTAATGACATTGGCTGTATGTTTGGGGTCATTGTCCTGCTGCAGAATAAATTTGGGGCCAATCACACGCCTCCCTGATGGTATGGCATGATGGATAAGTATCTGCCTGTATTTCTCAGCATTGAGGACACCTTTGATCCTGACTAAATCTCCAACTCTGCAGAAATGCAGCCCCAAACTTGCAAGGAACCTCCACCATGCTTCACTGTTGCCTGCAGACACTCATTATTGTACCGCTCTCCAGCCCTTCGGCAAACAAACTGTCTCCTGCTACAGCCAAAGATTTCAGATTTTGACTCACCAGTCCAGAGCACCTGCTGCCATTTTTCTGCACCCCAGTTCCTATGTTTTCATGCATAGTTGAGTCACTTAGCCTTGTTTCCACATAGGAGGTATGGATTTTTGGCTGCAATTCTTCCATGAAGACCACTTCTGGCCAGACGTCTCCGGACAGTAGATGGGTGTACCTGGGTCCCACTGGTTTCCGCCAGTTCTATGCTGATGGAACTGCTGGACATCTTCCAGTGTCGAAGGGAAGTAACCATGATGTGCCTTTCATCTGCTGCATTAAGTTTCCTTGGCCAACCACTGCGTCTACGGTCCTCAACCTTGCCTGTTTCTCTGTACTTCTTCAAAAGAGCTTAAACAGCACATCTTGAAACTCCAGTCTGCTTTGAAATTTTTGCTGGGAGAGACCTTGTTGATGCAGTATCACTACCTTGTGTCTGGTTGCTGTGCTCAGTCATTCCATGGTGTATGACCTGTGACATGAAACTGTCTTCCACAATCTTAGCTTAGTAGCAGAGTTTGGCTGTTCCTCACCCAGTTTTAAGCCTCCTACACAGCTGTTTCTGTTGCAGTTAATGACTGTGTTTCAACCTACATATGAAATTGATGATCATTTGCACCTGCTTGGTATAATTGGTTAATCATACACCTGACTCTAATTCTACAAGATCCCTGACTTTGTGCAAGTGTACAAAGTGTGCAAGTGTAAGAATTGATGCTGTTTTGAAGTCAAAGGGTGGTCACACCAAATATTGATTTGATTTGGGTTTCTCTTCTGTTTGCTCACTTTGCATTTTGTAAATTGATAAACATAAAAAATTACAATATATATTTTTGAAAGCATTCTTTACAGCATTTTTTCACACCTGCCTAAAACTTTTGCACAGTACTGTATAGCTGGATATAATTAATTACAAACAAAAGTAAACTGTAGTTCATGCCCTCTAGTGTCTTTCAAGCTGGAATTGCAGGCGCATGTGTTCACTTCAAAGGGATCACATAGGAATCAAGTTACAAACTAGTTCTGTTTTTTAAAGCCCCGCTAATCAGCAGACAGAATTGAACAAAACAAGAAATTTTCCCATAGAGAAGACAAACCTCATTGTTGCAGATGAAGTTTCATAAAAAAATAAACTTTTAACAAATAAATCTTCCTTTTTCACCATAGGTAAATGTTAAGTCTCTTTTAAATTCCACTTTTCCTCCAGCTTTTTGCAAATTAATCAGCTTAATTTAAAACTCTATTTCTTTCATTTAAAAATATAGTCCCAAAAATAAGGATAAGCCCCAAGAGATTTACCTGCCTGTCATGAAGGAAGGTTTCTCTTAAGCTGAAAAATAATTATAAATGAAGGTGTTTAACAATTGAGAATCAGTCAGCTCCAGTGTCCATTAAACACTGCACTGCATCAGTGAACGGAGACGGTTCCCCCGCCTCCCAGCTGCTCAACTCGAAAGCCTTTCGCAAAGGCTTCGGTCTCCGCAATTAGCTTTCGAGGGACAGCTGTCTGGAGATGCTATACGTCAATTTCCTCACTTCCTCCTTAATCCGGAGCAAGATGGACACCCAGCACTTGCTGCCATTCACCAATCCAACTGCGGTGTCATCTCTCCCTGTCGCAGAGAGATGTTTAAGCCGCCATGTTTCCACCGGAAATTGATATTATTTGGTCATTGATTGCATTATAGGCAAGTACTGTTCTTGCTATACCCTTCCTAAGTATGAAAGCAACATCATTCCTACTTTGTTTTCTGTGTCCTGAATAGTAAACAGTAATCTTTTGAATGAAAGTGTCCAGTTCCAATCCATTTCAATTCACTGATGCCTAAGGTATCAATGTGTAGATGTTTCACTTCATCTTTCACTGTTCTGAGCTTGTTCATGCTTCTTACATTCCACATTTGTCTTTGAAGCTTTGGGTTTTCTTTTCCTGCATGGCAACATCAGCAACTAGACTTCCTGAAGGCTTTAATGTAGCTACATTATAAACTCCATTAGTACTCTGAAAGATCTTCAGCTCTTCCTCAGTAGCATTTTGAACACCACCTGATCTGAGGGGCTGATCATCTGGCAGTATATCATCAGTTACTTTATATTGTCTATTCATGTGCTTTTCTTGGTAAAATACAGGAGTGGCTTACCATTGCCTTCTCCCACACAGTATGAAATTATGCCTTTGCCACTGGCACTAAAGTGATCACCTACTTCAGCATCTTCCTATATCACTGCTGCCTAATATAGGTGCTTGCTTGCTTCAGCTGGGCAGTTGGGATGACCTTCATACCTTGGGCGACTCTGCTGGGATTATATACTCTTGGCATACACTCCTGACGTTTTTCACTCATCCCTTCCAGGAATACCACCACCACCACCATGTTGAGGCAGCACAGCAGAACTTGTCTGGGGAGGAACCAGCATTATTACTAGCTGCCTAATAATAACTTCTGGGTCTCTCTGGCCCCTCTTTTCCAGAACTGCTTTTAAAAACAAAACAAAACAACTACTCCTTCAATATTTAAAGAGCATTCTTTTTAAAGCTTCCCTATCACCATCATAAAAAATGTTCCAACCTTTCTGTAGCAATGTAAACAACAATGCATTACTTCCATTCATCATTCAAATAACATATTAGGCACTATATAGTCCATGTCTCTGAGCCACAGTTGTGTTAAATAATCTCAGCTCAAATGACTAAAATTAAGCAGAATCCAACTATTTTGACTTCTGCTCTGCATGAACTTTACTTCCCATCTCATAATAGGCAGAAATTCTCTTAAAATTTTTGAGTTCCCTACCTGGCCCCTAAACACTCATATTGAAATATGTTTTGTGACAGATGTGACTGCCTGGTTGGTTTTGCTTAAAATGTCCAATGTGGAAGAAAATTGTAAGGAATTGTGTTACGTTTTGATTACCCATGTTCCCAAAACATTCAAATGGAAAGTTTATTTAAAAATAATACAATTAATTGAAAATTAGTCAGCTGTCCTTCAGTAAATTCAGGAATGGAAGGTAGCTTATTCCCTCCATTCTATCAATCAAATACGTTACAAAGAGAATATTGGCTTTTCACTGAAATTTGGACACCTGAAATGTATATTGTATAAGAATATCTTACTGTATCATTTCTACATGACTTATGATACTTAAAAGGAAAAAAATACAAATGCCTTTGTTGATCATTCATTTGCTTACAGGTATCTACTATCTCATCTTTGAAGACATAGGTTTATTGGATATCAGATATATGAGATAGCTAACAGGGGAGGAAATATAGAATATCCCAATCAAACTGATTGTTTACTACCCAAAGCAAACAACAAGAAGACCCTGCAATAAAATGTTAACCGTGTGAATTGCTTTTAGTTAGTGGTATTCCAGCGTTTCTTAACGGGAACAGCAGTATTCCAAAAAAACTTGGAAGTGTGTTCATAAAAATAATTCAACCTTGTACACATGGTCCCACACTGCTGCCAAATTGTTATGGAGCAAGTTTGATGTATCACTTTGACCAGCACTATGGTGCCTCAAGTAGGGAAATCACAATGCCCCATCTCAATCCATAAAGTAAATGGAACTGTTTCCTCCACCCAAGCAAAATTCCCCTCTCAAACCTCAAAGCAGTTGGAAGTAGAGGCACAGCAAGAAAATAGAACCCTCTCTCTTCAAGACAGATTGCACCAAGTGTTGTTTCCAGCCACAGTCTCAGTAGCCATACTCTCTTCTTTTTCTTTTTTAAAAAAGAAACATTAATAGGTCTCTCTCAGTATTCCACAGTCTTGAAAAGTTTAAAAAAATACTGACCTACTATGTCCCCAATCCTGTTTTGTGTTTGATTTTCCCCATTGCCTAATAAACAACATTCCTTGAGTCCTGGGCACACTGAGCTTTTGCAAACATGGGATTTTCCCATGCCTGCTGATAATTTTCTGTTGTGCATCGATTTGACTACACAGAGACAGCAGTACTCACTATTAACCTATATATCAAGGGTGGGCAATACAGTATGTGGTCTTCCAGATACTGAATTTAAATTCCCATCCATCCTTTTCAGCATGGCCAATATTAATTTCAGTCCAGCAATATTTGGAGGGCCATTTATTGCCCATCCTGCATGGCTATATATGATAACAATCTGTTTCTCTGTTACATTTGGATCATGAAAAGCTGTGCGAATGTTCAACAAGAACAGTAGCTGTATAGATCAAGAAGAGGCAACCTGATGTCCTCCAGATGCAATCCCAATGGCGAGGAATTTTGAAAGTTGGAGGCTTTCTGGAAGGCTTCCATATCTGGAAGGCATGAAGTTATCTTCAGATTCTCTCTCTTTTCAGAAATAGAATTATCACCCACCTACCCTCTCACATCTACTCTGGCAAGCCTAGCCTATAACATGTAACAGGTATCCAATCTGAATCTGAATAAATTAGTCTGCAGAGTATTTTATGGGCCAGCTTGTGATCTTAAATGTTATTTGTTGAATGTCAAAGCCAGTTACTACTTTTAAGGCTAATTAGGATTTTCCACTATTCATTTTGAATATGCAAGATGCGGGAGATGTTTGCTTTCTTTAAAACTTTAGGTTTGAATTCTGTCAGATAAGATGTGAATTGTGTATGTAAGTGTAGAGCAGGAAGAGAAAGTACACTTATATGAGAGAAGCTGAGAACATTGTTTTTAGAAACAACTTTTAATTTTTAAGAGATTCTTCAGTGTAAACAAATCCAACATTATTAGAATATTAATAGTCTGAGAAGAATAAAAGAGTAACTTTTTAATTCAAAATCTTGAATTTGAATGAAAGGTTAGACAAAACCGTACAATAGCAGTTGTCTAGAGAGTTACTGCTATGACTGAAACATTTTTGATTCCTACAAACTGTTGTAAATTAATTTTCAAGTCCATATTTTTACACGTATGAATTTATATAGTTATGTTGCAAATCTTTTTTCCCCCTTTAAAGGAAAGAAATCCATATCTAAAAAAGCAGTTACAAAGAAAAGGAAATCTATTACAAAGCCTATTGTCCCAGAATTCCAGGTAATACCTTTTGGGTTTTATTTGGTTCATCAGTAAATTATTTGAAAGCTTGTAATTTCTGCAGTGGGTGGTTACTATCTCCCTCACTCCAAATAAATTGACATTATTATAAATAGTAAAACAGAAGAATTTGTCCTGAACTAATCAGGAAATCTGTTATCTCCATGCACCAGGACTTTTTTAGCTACTTCCTACTTGAGTACTTACCTGTCAAAAAGCCATTTCTAAAAGCCAGGAATTTTTAGAATAGCATGTAGTGCAGAAAGTAGAAAAGAACTAAACCATCTCTACGTAGCAATGGAAGCGCTTTCTGTCTGAATCTTGGATTCCAGCATATTATTTACTGATAGTTAAAGAGCAAACAGTTTCTTACAGGAATTACAGTATTCACAGAAAATAATCACTCAATGTTGCATGCCTACCTAAATAAAAATACGCTTTGCAATTAGCAGTACTGTGAAGAAGGCCATAAATGTTAGAATATTGAAAAAGGGAGTAATATACAGGTGTGTTCAATTTAAACATTCACAAAAGCTATAGATAATTTAGGAGTTTCTTTGATCAGCCTTTAAGTTCAGTACTGTTTTGAATTATGCCTTTCTTTTCAATCATATGAATCCCCATATAGCTTTGATTACCATTTAACTTTCAATTTTAACTTTTACTTTTAAAGATGATATAAATTGGGGCACCCACAAATTCTTCGTTGTTGTTTAAGATATAGTCAGTTGAGGAAGTTCATCTACCCTATCATGGTATTGAATCTCCTGGGCCGTTCAACAGAGAAGTGGGGGATGAGAATGATAAAAAGTTAAAAGTAATTAAGTAAATAATTCCTAAAATATTTTCTGAGATTATAGAGACTTTTCTTAATTGTATTGGTTAGGGTCCAGTGACCCCTACATGCAAGAGTAATCTGAGAATTGCTCTCAGAGGAAGATTATATTATATATTCAGAATATATGTTATATATATTGATGGACTGGTCATTGACCACAATAAAGATCCTTCTTTTTATATACATTGAATATTGTATTATGTTCAATATAATATTACATTTTATACTTATGTAGAAATATAGATATATAGATATAGATACTATAACAAAGTCTCAAGGGTACTAAATTCATATGCTTTTCATTAAGAATACTTTTTTATTATTTTAACTCTGCATTTGTACCAGTATAGGAGAACAATATTCTGTATACTAATAATAAACATTCTCCAACTATGGTTCCTTATATAACAGCAGTTGGCGCCCATAAGCCCAGCAGTGGTGTAACTGAGATATTCTGGCCTAGTTTTAAAATAGCCACTCAGAGTCTATGGGAGTAGGCTATAATAAATTTAAATAAATAAATAAATAAATAAATAAATAAATAATCTTTTTTCTCCATGTATGTGGTATAATGGGAATGGAAAGAATCTACCATTCTCACATGTATTCCCTCCAGAAAAAGGGATTGAAATTGGACTGCTTGAGAGTGTTTTACACTAAGAGTAGAGTTGGAAGTGGAAGGCCTCTGAGATGCAGAATAACAACCACTCACATTCTTAAAATCCCTCCAAACCTGAAAAATTACATTAATATTTTTTTCATTTTACTGCTGACTTTCAGCATAATTAGGGACCGTGTATAGCTCAAGGTCTGCCCACCCATTTTTTGGAACCCAAATGGCATCAAAACTTACAAAAGCACAAATATACTTTAGGGGAAGAATTCTTAAGATCAGGGCTGATTATGCTCAGTGGGAATCAAAATCTAACTGGTCCTTTATATTTGCAACAGATACTCATATTTTGTAAATAATTGAGTGCAGTGATGCTTATTTTCTAATAGAACTACATAGGATTGTGCTGCATGTCTCTGATTTTTAATAGTTTAACTTTTTTTTCTCTTATTCCAGCTTATTTGCACTAATCTTGATGAACTCAGGGAATTAATTAGAAAAATTGAGAATGAACTCAAAGATATTGAGAATATTAAAAAGAAATCGGTACGTGTTTTAAATTTTGTCTTTTGCTTAATGCATCATATTAAAGCTATTTGTTAAGATGATTTCTTATAGGTAGCTAATCAAGGGGTTCTCAATAATTAGATCTGAAATGAAGAGCCTGTGGCCTTTCAACTGTTACAGGAAAAAAACTCCTAGTGTCCACCAACATTGAACATATTGGCTGGGACAGCAGCAACATCTTGAGGGCAACAGATTCCCTAACCTTTAATTAGTTAACTCATGGAGAACTTAAAAGATTTTTACTGTGACATATTTTTGGTTTCTAGTTAACTTAAATGAAGGAAAACAATTAGATACCAGTGTTTGAGCATTATCTCTAATTACACATTATAATGTCACCTTTAGTCAAATAAAATAACTTAGACTTATATTTTGTCTATTTCCTTCCAATTTCCTTTCAAATTTATCAGTTGCTGCTCTTTCCTGAAAGACTTCTGAATAGGAATTGTATCATGTTAGTACTTTATGGATTTTAATCTTACTATGAAACTAAGGGAAAATGATATCTGATTATCCATATTAAAGGCATCTAATAATGCCTTATGTGGATATAAACTAGTAAGTGGGAGAGTGTCCTACCCAACAACTATGGAGATAATTAATTAAGCTAACTTCCAACTGAACTTTCAGCTGAACTGGAAGAATACTACCTCTTTCCATGTGTGTGCTTACTCAGTTTGTACTGAGGAAGAAAGCATGCATGGATAGCTGTCACTCTGCATTTTCTTGAACACCATGGCAAGCTAAATAACTGATTGCAGGCTGCTGGGAATGCAAACATGCATCTACTTCTCCAGCATTATCATAACAATAACTGTATGTAGTGTTAGAGGAATAAGGGTGGGGGGTATGTGTGTGTGAATGAAAGAATGAGTAGGGAGAGGAAAAAAGCTCTGCTGGGAAGTAGAAAAGACTTCTGCTCAGCAGTGTATTAGGATGTAAGTTAATAATTCTTGTAAGGTTACTCATAAGTAAGCACTTTTCTTTCCATAGGGGTTACTTCTGTGAAAACAAACATAGAACTGAAATTCAAGTATAGTGGTACTTAAAGTTTTGTGAAGCCTTTTGAATTTTCAATATTTTTGCATGAATATGGCCTAAGACATGATCTGTTCTCCATACAAGTCCTAAAACTAGATAAGGAGAACCCAATTAAATAGATCAATCAAAAACATTGTACATGTTCATTTATTTATGGAGGAAAATGATCCAAAGCTACATATTTGTGTGTGGCAAAAGCATGCGAACCTCAAGGGTTATCAGTTCATTTGAAGGAAAAGTTAGAGTCAGTAGTTTCAATCAATGGGATGATAATCAGGTGTGAGTGTGGGAGGTCCTGCCTTATTTAAAGAACAGAATTCTGGGTATTCACTATCAAAGTCTGATCTTCACAGATATGTGAAGGTGTGTTATGGCTTGAACAAAGGAGTTTTCTGAGGACCTCTGAAAAACTGCTGTTGATGGTCACCAGGCTGGGAAAGATTACAAAACTATTTCCAAAGAGTTTGGACTCCGCCAGTCCAGTAGTGCAGATTGTGTACAAATGGAGGCAATTCAACATCATTGTTACCCTCCCCAGGAGTGCTCAACTAATGAAGATCAAACGAAGAGCAAGGTGTGTAATACTCCAGGAGGTCTCCAAGAACCTGTGGTAACATCTAAGGAACTAAAAGCCTCTCTTGTATTGGCAAATGTCAGTGTTCATGAGACCACCATCAGGAGAATGCTGAACAATAATGGTGTGCCTGGTAGGGTTATAAGCCACTACTCTCCAAAAAGATCATTGCTGCCTGTCTACAGTTTGCAAAAGACCACATGAATAAGCTGGAAAGCTATTGGAAGAATGTTCTGTGGATGGATGACACCAAAATGGACCTTTTTGGCTTGAATGAAAAATGTTATGTTTGGTGAAAGGCAAACAATGCATTCCAGCACAAGAACATTATCCCATCTGTGAAACTTGGTGGTGATAATATGTTTTGGCTTGCTTTGCTGCCTCTAGACCAAGACAGTTTACCATCATTGATGGAACTATGAATTCTGAATTGTGCCAGCAGATTCTACAGGAAAATGTCAAGGTATCTGTCCGTGAACTGAAGCTCAAGAGAAAACCTCACACAGCCAGACAATGACCCAAAACACAGAAGTCATATGACCAACAAATGGGTAAAGCAGAAGAAAGTTAATGTTTTAGAATGGCCAAGTCAAATTCCTGACCCTAATCCTATAGAAATGTTATGGAAGGACCTGAAGAGGGCAGTTCATGTGAGGATGCCCACCAACAACCCTGAGTTGAAGCTATTCTGTAAGGAGGAATGGGCTAAAATTCCTCCAAGCCAATGTACAGATCTGGTCAACTGTTATTGGAAACATTTTGTTGCAATTGTTGCCCAAGGGGGGCATATCAGTTACTGAAAGCAAAGGTTCACATACTGTTGTCACACACAACCCCATTGATTAAAACACTTGACTCTAACTTCTCCTTCAAACAAACTGATAATCCTAGAGGTTCACATACTTTTGCCACACGCAAACATGTAGCTTTCGATCATTTTTCTCCATAAATAAATGAACAAGTACAACATTTTTTATTGATTTGTTTAATTCGGTTCTCTTTATCTAGTTTTACTACTTGTGTGGAGAACAGATCATGTTTTAGGTCATATTCATGCAGAAATATTGAAAATTCAAAAGGATTCACAAACCTTTAAGCACCGCTGTGTATCTATGTACAGTCATGTGAAAAAGAAAGTATACCCTCTTTGAGTTCTATGGTTTTACATATCAGGACATAATAAAAATCATCTGGTCCTCAGCAGTTCTCAAAAGTAGGTAAATACAACCTCAGATGAACAACAACACATGACATATTACAACATGTCATCATTTATTTTACAAAAATAAAGCCAAAATGGAGAAGCCATGTGTGAAAAACTAAGTACACCCTTACTGCTTCCATAGGTATGAAGAGGCTAAGTAGCACCCAGGTGCTGCTAATCAGATGCCCTTGATCATCAGCAAATGTGACTACCTCCAT
This sequence comes from Python bivittatus, assembly GCF_059951505.1. Classification (NCBI taxonomy): domain Eukaryota; kingdom Metazoa; phylum Chordata; class Lepidosauria; order Squamata; family Pythonidae; genus Python; species Python bivittatus. The sequence goes on along the minus strand of NW_028277112.1, from coordinate 43,585,915 downwards.
AAAAGCCGAAGTTTTAGGAGTTTGCTGGTTTTGAGCATTGGGTATGTGTTAATGCCAAAGAGTAAAGACATCAGCAATGATCTTAGAGAAGCAAGTGTTGCTGCCCATCAATCTGGGAAGGGTTATAAGGCCATTTCCAAACAATTTAAAGTCCATCATTCTCAGTGAGGAAGATTATTCACAAGTGGAAAACATTCAAGACAGTTGCTAATCTTCTCAGGAGTGGACATCCCAGCAAATTCACCCCAAGGTCAAACCATACAATACTTAGAGAAATTGCAAAAAATCCAAGAGTTACATCTCAGACTCTACAGGCCTCAGTTAGCATGTTAAATGTTAAAGTTCATGACAGTTCAATTAGAAAAAGACTGAACAAGTATGGTTTGTTTGGAAGGGTTGCCAGGAGAAAGTCTCTTCTCTCTAAAAAGAGCATGGCAGCACGGCTTAGGTTTGCAAAGTTGCATCTGAACAAATCACAAGACTTTTGGAACACTGTCCTTTGGACAGACAAGACCAAAGTGGAGATGTTTGGCCATAATGCACAGCACCACGTTTGGCAAAAACCAAACACAGCATATCAGCACAAACATCTCATACCAACTGTCAAGCACAGTGGTGGAGGGGTGATGATTTGGGCTTGTTTTGCAGCCACAGGACCAGCACCTTGCAGTCATTGAGTCAACCATGAACTCCTCTGTATACCAAAGTATTCTAGAGTCAAATGTGAGGTCATCTGTCTGACAGCTAAAGCTTGGTGGACATTGGGTCATGCAACAGGACAATGATCGCAAGCACACCAGCAAATCTACAACGGAATGGCTGAAAAAGAAAAGAATCAAGGTGTTGCAATGGCCCAGTCAAGTCCAGACCTCAACCTGATTGAAATGCTGTGGCGGGACCTCAAGAGAGCTGGGCATAAACAAATGCCCACAAACCTCCATGAACTGAAGCAATGTTGTAAAGAAGAATGGGCCAAAATTCCTCCACAATGATTTGAGAGACTGATAAAGTCATACAGAAAACGATTACTTCAAGTTATTGCTGCTGAAGGTGGTTCTACAAGCTATTGAATCATAAGGTGTACTTAGTTTTTCACACTTGGCTTCTCCATTTTGGCTTTCTTTTTGTAAAATAAATGACATGGTGTAATATGTCATGTGTTGTTCATCTGAGGTTGTATTTACCTACTTTTGAGAACTGCTAAGGACCAGATGATGTTTATTATGTCCTGATATGTAAAACTATAGAACTCAGAGGGTGTACTTTCCTTGTCACACGACTGTATGTGTGTATACATGTGTATACATGTGTGTGTGTTTCCCCACCTGTGTTCTTTGCAATGTATACCTATGTCTGTTTTCTGCTTACAGGATAGTATTAATCAGATGAAGTATGCACTTACAATACTACTACATGATCTCTGTAGTATCTACATTGTTTTGTATTTATAATCTTTCACCTAAGCTTCCACCCATATTTTCATACATTCCATTATTATGGATCTATCATTTTTGTTCGCACTGATTGTAAAAAACAGAAACCTTACCTTTAATTCTTTACTATTTCCAGGAATTCTCATTAAGTTTATGATGAAATGTTCAGGATTTTTTTTTAAAGGGACAATTTTTAAAAGTTATTATCCAATTTAACATTGCTTAATAACTCTAGGCAGCTTACAAATAAAAAAGAAACAGTGCATATAAAAAGAAATCATAGCCAACTAGAAGAACAATACAGCCAACTATAAAACCAAACTTAACTAAAGGGAATTCCTCAGCCACTCTATCCCTAGGTCTGGGAGAAGAACCAAGTTTTTAGTGATTTCCTGAATGTCATAAGGGTGGAGCCATACAGCTCTCTGGAGGGATGTCATTTCAGAGGGCAAGTGCTGCAATGGAGAAGCTGTGCTGCTTGAGTCCCATAAGATGACACTGTTTAATTCACAGGATCAAAAGCACATCCATCCTGCCTGATCATATCGGATGGGCAGAAACCATTGGAGATAAGTGGTCCCTCAGATAGCCAGGCCCTACCCCATGAAGCACTTTAAAGATGATAGCCAATTTCTTGAATTGTACCTGGAAACCAATATCCAGTGAAATGGCAGTGACAAATGTGAAAAATGAATATATAAACAAACAAACTAGTACAGCTCGGAAAACAGTGAACATAAAGTGACACCTCCATTGCTGTCCGTGATGTCACATTCTAGACCAGTTGTACCTTCAGATGGTTTTCAAGGGCAACCCCACATAGAGCATATTATACAGATGCGGCCAAAAATATTAGTATCCCTCCACTTTTTCCCAAAGAATCCCAATTTGCTGTGGAATAATGTTGAAAGTGACAAAAGTAAATGGCCTCAGGTTTTATTCCATAGTCCATTCAGTAGACATTTTGCTTTTCATGTATGACTTAATGTATTCTTGTAAATAATAAAACAAATGAAAGTGGCATGGACATTTGGCCATGTCTGTAGCAATCTAATTGTGAGGTGACCAGGGAATATATTTAGATATGATGCAGTGCCCATTTATCTGGCCCTAAGCTACCCTGATCTTAGACGGATTTACTTTTGAATACACATTTTAAAATGTGCTGTTAAAATATCTGAAACAGATTATTTAACCTAAATTTAGATTCCTACCATGTAGACCACTGCCCCATTTAGTCCTATAGATATATTCTGGGATAAGACATTTTCAAAAATACTTTTTCATAATTGTGAAAAACAGCATGGTAAAGGGTTATGGTGCTGGACTAGGAGCAGGGGAGATCCAGGTTCTAGTTTTCCCTTAAGCATGGAAGCCAACTGGGTGATTTTGGGCCAGGCACTCCCTCTCAGCCCTAATCAGTGTCAGCCTCTGCAACAAGGCAGATGAAAACAAAACCTCTTGTTGCATAAGCTTTTTGGGGACGCGGTGGCACAGCAGCTTAATGACGCTGAAAGTTGCCAGCCAGAAACAGTCGACACTTCAGCGGTTTGAGCCCAGCTCCGCGCAGCAGAGTGAGCTCCTGCTTCCTCCCCAGCTCCTGCCAACCCAGCAGCTCGAAAACTCACGTGAGTAGATAAATGGGGACTCTCACCCCGGTGGGAGGAAAAATGCTGGCGGCACCTTGCAAAAGAGACGGGAGCAGTTGCTGGTAACGCGGAAGCCGCACACACCCGAAAAAGGCGCGAAGCAACAGAAACCCCACTTCCTGCGCTCACCAGCTGGGCTCTGCTCTAGGAAGGAGGCAATGGCAAACCACTTCCGAAACACCTTGCCTTGAAAACTGCAGGGACTCATCCAGGCAGTCGCCGCAGAATCGGTAACGATTGAGTGCGGATAAAAAAAAAAAAATGATAGCTTTGCTGTAAGAACTAGATGAGTGCACTGCAAAAATAAGCAAACCCTGTAACTAAGCATGACAAATGCTAAGAACAATAATAACTTTTCCTTGTTGCATCAATATTTATTACAGACTATAGTCATTAAATAAGTACATAGCAAAAGAATATATTTATATATTTATAATAGGAAAAAATAAAAAAGAATGAACACTTCTAAATTAATAACTTTCAAAAATCCAAATACATCTTGGGAAAATCTCCTTTAGGGTAAAAAAAGTAATGTAATTTAAAATAAATGCTTGAACAATAATGATAATATAAAATCAAATACAATGTGACATTTAAGCTAGAAAAAGTAGTATTCTAAGGCAGCCTTCAGCTCATTAATCTTTATAAAGATACTTGTGATATTGTAGAAGTAGTTAATGCGAATCTGAGAATGAGCCAGCAGTAATGTGGCTCTGAAAAAGGTAAATGCAATTTTAGGCTGCATCAACAGAAGAAATGTAATTTCCAGATCAACAGAGGTAATGTTTTCACTTTATTCAACTTTGGTCAGATCCTTGCTTGACACAGCATATTGTGTCAGGAATGATTGGGGATCTGGAAAGTAAGCCCTGTGAAGAGAGATTGAAGGAACTGGATATGTTTAGTCTTGAGAAAAGACAGTTGGAAGAAGAATATGATTCATCAGGTACCTGAAAAGGTCTCAGAAGAAGGTCAAGACTTGTGCTTTCTCATTCTAAAGTGCAGGACATTGAAATAATAGATTTACAGTACAGGAAGACAGATTTCAATTGAATGTTGGAAAATATTTCTTAACAGTATGAACAGTTTGAAACCAAATAGGGAGATGGTGAACATCATTCTATTGGATGTGTTCTGATTAGAGGCTGGATAGCTGTCTGCTGGAATGCTTTAATTTAGATCCCTGTAATCAGTAAGAAGTTGGTCTCAGTGGCCTAAATGATCCTAAATGTCAATATTGCATTTTAAAATGCCTTGAGAATGTCAAAGAATTTGTGTTTAAAAGCTTTAATTGAAAACTCTTTTGTTTTATAGAGTAACAGGTTTGCTAAGTGCTATAAAATACTTCTGGAGAATAAATTACCCTCTTTCTGTGCAATAATGGCATGTCTGGGAAGTTTAATGATACTTTGCTCAGGTTTCTATTTATGACAGCAGCCATCTCCAAATCCACAGTAAACTGATTGGATCTGGCTGAGTGATTAGTGTAGGAGATTACGTTCATGCTGCTTTTGCCATCTTAATTTTTTCAAGCTCATATTCATGTTTGTTCTTTAACCTAATTTCTTTGTCCTAAAATGTTGATAACTGCAGATCAGTAATTGGGTATGGTAACAATTGGTTCTATAGTTAATGCACTTTTCAGGATCATGTTGTATACAGTATAAATTTTGGAAAGTGTCTGCTAACATACGCTGCCTACTAACTTATCATTTCTATCTAAGATAGAATAAGAAGGAGATACATTTTGGAAAGATAACAATCAAATAAAGTATAGTTACGATGAATATTAAGATTAAAGTTATGTGCCTTATTTTCAAACTGGCAGGACAAGCCATAGATATTGAACGTGCGTTTAAATGAATAACAGAGAAATCCTCAGTAGTCAAGCGTGGGAAAAATTATGGCAAAGGAATGGTCATTTTACTAGACATATGCAAGTTAGAACAGAAAGTAGATGAGCAGCTGGAGGGAAAAAAATAGACAAACTTTATCTGATTCCCCCCCCCCTTTTAAATATATATTACAAAAAACATTTGCACCCTGCATAACTAAAGCCTTTGTTAACCTGCACTTTACTGCTTCCCTTCCTTTGACCACCTTTGGAGTGTCAATAGAAAAAGAGAAGAAGAATCATTTTTCTACCTGGACACATTCCTGTCTGCCCACACAAAGTGAGGTCCGCAATCAGAGGAGGGGGGTTAAAGAGGGCAAATGATGAAAGAACCATGCCATTGTGATGCAAACTCTGCCCCTTTTGTACATGTGTTGTGATGTTATACGCAGGTGCAAAAAGGGTGGAGTTTGCATTACTTCATCAGTTTGATAAAAGGATCAAATTCTACAGACGCCTCTGTCCACAATATCTTTTGGCTCCAAGAATATAGTTTCAGGGATTAAAAATCTGCATTGTAAATAGTCTGAACGGGAGAGAACTTGGAAAAAAATTTATCTTATTTTGTCCTGGGAAGATCTGTACAGAGAAATTAGGAATTTTTTGTATGCAGTTTAAATAATGTTCACTTTTATTTATGATATTTAAGCATTTTTGTTGAAATAGACATCAGTGTTATTGTATAGTTTTAACTCTAATATGTATCCTATGTAATTATTCATTGGTACATACAGTGTAAATATAGTGACAGCTTATAGTTAAAAAAGAGCGAGAGGGAAAAAAAGATTAATCATGTTATGGTCATTTAGCTATATGTCCTTTTTCTACTTTAAATTTCAGTGAAACACTAGAAATCTCCTGCAATAATTAATGAGAAACTGACTAGTGCAAAATAGATGATCCATAGTGTTGGTCTTCCTAAAGTTGCACATTTTGTCTACCTCTATTGAATAAAATTTATTTAGTAAGAAGCATTTTCATATTTACAGGGAAGATGGTATCACCGAAAGCAAGCTGTAAAGGAACTCCACTGTACTTTGATACGACTGCTAAATGAGTTGTTACCATGGGAACCAAAATTAATGAAGGCATTTCAAAGAAACAGGTAATTAACCGAATCTTTTTGGTAAATATAAAATGTAAGAACTTACCAATCTTTGACTTATTTTTAATTATTAATATAAAAAGAACAAAACTCTTACTATCTACAACATTCTGTTAAAGGTCTCGCTTAAAAAAGGACTATGATGACTTCAGACGGCAACCAGATCATGATAAATTTACCAGAGAACAGTGGACTAATGAGGAGAGCGAAATAAATACTGTCAAAGAAGTTTCCAGCGCATTAACCAGTGAATCTTCGGAGCACACAGAATTTTTGAAAAAGGACTATATAGATATGGGTGAGTGCTTTTGCTAGCGTGTAATTGAACGGTGGAGTCTGATAGACTTCAGCTTTCTTACCAAGATGACAAAGAAGTCATCTGTTTTATAATAACCTTTTTTTTTTTTTGAATATTGTGCAAATTCAAGCAAAATTAATTAATTAGAGCATAGCTTGCTGGTTATCTTGACCAATCATCTTCTGTTGTTTCCCTTTTCTCAAAACCAAAGCTTTGGGGCAAAGCAGAGGAAAGCAAAAGAAAATTCCAGGTCCCAATGGTAAAAGAAGTTCATCCGGGATCTACTTTCTTTCTTTCCCTTGGTGAACTTCTTTTACCATTGGGACCAGGAATTTTCTTTTGCTTTCCTAACGCTGTTAGGAAACCATGGCAGGAAATGTTTTCAAACTTATGATTGAAACCGTTTCAGTTGTTTAAACCCATCCCCTCCCTTCGGTATAAACAATGGGATATTATCTCTGTTCAAGTTGTTTAAATAATATCAGAAAATGCTTAAATATTAAATTGAGTGCAAAATAAATGAAGATTTACAAAATTAGCATAATTAATAAGTTTTTGAGCACATCATAAATGGTACTACCAAAGCTTCATTTGTTGATTGGAATAACAATGTTAGTGTGATCTGATCATAAAGCACTAGTAAATCAATTAAGAATTATTGTTTGCTTTTCTAAAAATGCTTTCCTTTCTGGTTCTTCTTTTTCTCCTAGAAGACACAAAATCACCAGAAATGGACCCTAGTACAGGAAAATCCAGACCACTTAAAAAAGAATTGACTTGTAGAGAAATACAGAAGATAGTGCCTAAATCTGTTAAACGCCAATCCAAGCAAAACTATTACCTAGATGACAGCACAACTGAGTTTTCACCAAGGAAAAAACTAAAATTAAGCACAAATGATACCACAGTCCATGGTATTGAAAATGATCTGTCAACTGACAGCTGCTTGAATAAGCAGATAGAATCCCCAGCTTCAGAATCATTGGACATGACAGACTCTACAGCATCTGTACCACACTTAATAAAAGGGACCAAACCTATCCAGGCCTTGCTTGCTAAGAATATTGGGAACAAAGTGGCCTTAACAAGTCAGTTGCCATCTACAGTAGGTAGAAGCACTTCCACTTCTGAAAAACTGATTATGTCAACAGTGGGTTCTTCTCCAATTAAACCAGGGTTGCCCTGCCAGACCAGTTCAAAGAGTTCTTTGCAAGTGTTGTACAAAATGCCAGCTGGCCATTGCATGCCAGTAGACCTGCACAATAATTCAGTGAAGATTCAGATGCAGCCTGCAGTGGATAGTAAATCAGGAGAGAAAACCACAGGAGAGAAAATCATGCAGCAAGTCCTTATTTTGCCTAAAACTTTTCTTATCCAGCACAGAGAAAGTAAAAGTGGAGCAAAAGAGAACCAGTCCCTGCAGCAAAATATTATTGAACAGCACAACATTTCTCTTCCACACCCAACAGATATCAACACTACTTTAGTCCCTCCTTTTTCAGCTTCTTCAATAACTGCTGCTACTACACTTTTGCCCAGCACAAATGTAAAACAAAATATTACACAGTTGCCACAAGGGGGTGATTCACTGAATAGAATTTCAGTGGTGCCCTCTATCACCTCCACTAGTAACACACTAGCATCAGTAGTGAAAATGAACCAAAGTGAGACTACAAAAATTACCAAGACTGTAGTTTCAGCTGCCTCCTCCCCTGTAGCTTCACCTATTGTTTCTTCAGCAATTCAAACTTTGACAACAACAGTACCACAAAGTGTGACTCCCTACATCAGTTCCTCACTGCAAAATACTGCTGACATTGGTGAAGCAAAGCAAGAGCTAAAAACAATCTGCATAAGAGATTCGCAGTCTATCCTTGTTAGGACTCGAGGTGGGAACACAGGAATTGTAAAGGTGCAAACAAATTCAGAACAAATTTCTGCTAGTAACCTCTCTCCAAGTTCTGTTTTTACATACGCACCTCAGCTTCAGGCATTTTTTATGCCCAAATCCACACAGTTGTCAACGTCTACCGTTTCAACTGTGACAAAAGCGATACCTAGCTTTCCAACGCTTGCCCAAATGTCTCCAGCAACTTCTTCCATTCCAACTATTTCCTCTTGTGCAAATCTGATAAAGGGGAAAAACACAACACTTACATTTGGGCAGTCTCATAATAGTGGTATGGTGAATCATGGAATGTCAAAAACTCTACATGGATCCTCGTCTCCATTCTTATCTCCCATGTCATCGAACATTGTCATGACACCACCACCAAACAGTTCTGGTAATGCAATGAGCATATCTCCAGAAAATGTTGGGCAGAGTATCACATGTACCACCCAGGCTTCTTTTATTAATCAACAAGTCAATGTAAATAATGCAAAATACTCTGTTGCACAGCCTGACGGCACTTCCATAACCAGCAGAAGTCTGAGTGGTGCTCAAGTTCAAAAACTTATGTTAGTCACAAATCCCCCACTTCTTCCTGCATGTGGAGCAGGAGTCAACTTAATCCCTACTCCAACATCCACTGGTGTTACTGCACAGAAACTGGTTTTCATTAATACTCCACTTGCCAATATTCAGTCAAATACAAGTGTAACAACAGAAGCACTTAAACAGACTTTCCCTCCTTCCATTGGTAAGACATACGTTAAAAGCACAGAGCAACCTCAACTACTGCTTCTTCCATCTACTGTGGGATCATCAATAAAAGTAAATACATCACCAACTGTTTCTCAAGTAAAAGATGTGAAAATAGGTCTTAATATTGGTCAGACCTTTATAAATAGTACAGGTAATGCTCAGAGTGTTTCACCAGTTAACGTTATGCAGTCTACAACGCCAAAAGATTTGGAAGACAAAAATAATCATCATGTAATTTTTCCATTATCAACAAGTAGTAGTTTAGTTCCTGTATGTTCAAATTTGGCATGTCAGAGCATTGCAGCAAAAGCAGTAAATACCAGTACAGTAACCACAAGCCCGTGCTTAGATCCTACTTCTGTGCCACTGAGTGGAGCTACTACTGGAACACGGCCTACTATTTTGACAGGTGGAATGGAACCCCCAGCAAAAATAATACCAGTTTTAACTACACGATTCTGCTCCTCTAATGTTGGAAGTACTATGGCTATATCAACTGTGAAAACAGGACACCTAGCTTCATCTGTACTGATTTCTACTACTCAACCAACAGTTTCTCATTCAAGTTTATCATCTGCTTTTCAGTTGCCAGTAACAGTTTCCTTGGCTGGGCCTGTGAATGGTGTCCCTAAAATGTTACATACAAGCCCTCAATTGCCAGCAGTTCCACCTTCTTCCCAATGTATACCCCATTCAAAAAGTCAACAATCCACATTAGCTCAGTTTCAGCCTGCAGGAATTTCAGCAGGAGTGCCCACAAATGGAAGTACTCAGAAAGTTCAAAAAGCATTACCCCCAAATGCACCAAATGCAAGTAAAGTAATTAACTTTTCTAATTTAGTTCCTATGCCTTGCCCATCAGTGCCACCTAATTTTGTAAAGCCAGTTCCAGCTTTCTCCTGTGCTCCTGGTACTTCTACCATTCAGACTGTTCCATCTTCACCATCGATAGTTAATAATGTAGGCAGCCATTTGAATGAATCCTATATTCAGCAGAAAATAATAATTAACACCTGTACACCTTTGGCACCTGGAACTCAAATAATGATCAGTGGTACTCGGTTTATTGTTCCACCTCAGGGCCTTGGAGCTGGCAGTCATGTTCTTCTCATTTCTGCAAATCCAAAACTTGGACCTCTCTTAACTGTTAGTAATGGGCATGGATTTCAAGGTGTATCCTTTGCTGCTCCCGCTCCCCAGAAGACTACACAAGTGATGGGTAATTCATTAAGCTGGCAGCCATCAAAACTGCCTTTAAAAAGCTCTACCAAAATTGTGAACTCTCTTGGGATTGCAAATCCTGTGCCTATTGTACATGCTACACCGCAGATAATTACCAATACTTCAAAGCCAGGCACTCCATCTTTTGCAACAACACTGTCTACACCTTTGATAATGGTCACCTCATCTTCTACTCAAACTAAAACATCTTTAGTTCCTGCAACCCACACTAGTACCTCACAGCTACAAAACAATAAGTCTGTATTGCACCTAGATACATCTATTAAAAAACTGATGGTCAGCCCTGAAGGAGCCATTTTGAATGCTATAAAGACTCCAACATCAGAAAGTTCATCTCTATCCTCCTCCTTCTCTGCTGACATCATTTCTACAACTAAGAATCCTGCTGTTGTCTTCCCCAGTTTTCTGAAGTCCAGCATAGGTGTCCCAGACACAGCTGCATCTTGAATTTCAAGCAAATGAGCCGATGAAACGTTGGGGCATTTGTGTGCGTGCGTGTGTGTATGTGTATAAAACTAATTTATAATTGTTTTAAAAAGTACACTGTTTGAAACATCTGACTTATGTACATGTACCCAAGGCATGTAATGGCATGTTTTGAGCAGATAGAATGATGAGGCAAAAAATTAATTTTGCATATCATTGAGAATTTATGGGTGGAAAGGATCCAGGATGACAATAAATAGCACCTACACAGTTTGCCATTAACAAAAAAACGTTACCTGTTAACATGTTAAAACACCTGTCACATCTCAAGGATTTGTGTGCATAAAGCCATCACTGATTTTTTTTATTGTTTCGTATTAGATTGAAGATCGTTTCAATTTTCATTTTTTTCAAAAAATGGTGAGAAAGCACCTCTCTAAATATCTTTCGGAGCAATGCTTCTAAAGGCTTTTATTGAAGTGGTTAAAAAAACCACTTTTTCTATATCTTAAAAACCCTGTTAAAAGATATAGAAAGCAATGGTTGGTTCTTGGTTAGCACATTTACTGGGATCTGTTCTTTCTCATAATTTAAGAAATTTTCCATTTTGTTTATAAAGAGTACAGTACACTGCTTTTTTTCAGATGTTCCCATGTTCTATATTGATGTGTTGTAAAAATGCAATCTATGGTGTAAAATTGTACATAATCCCTATTCCTTAACAGTATGGACTAAACCATGTGTAAAAAGAACTGCTCTGTCTTATTTATGTTTTGTTTACATAATGTATAGTTTTTTAAGTATTTTAGTAATTTTGGATAAGTGTACTGTTTAGCAATAATGCAGAAGGATCTGTATGTAATAATAAACAAAGTTGCTGTATTTCTGCTTCATAATACTCTGTGGAGAAGGTATGTTTGTCAGTAAAAGATATGTATGTATTTGCATTAAGAAATTGATGGAGGTGTCCAAATATCACATTATAAGCACACATGCTTAGACATGTTCCAGTAAAATACGTGGCATTTACTGTTAAGTAAATGGCTTACGATTATGATTCTTACTCTTCAGTTTTTACAGCTCTTCTATGTGTTCTTTATAGACCTCCTAAAGCATTATAATATTGTAGCCATAGAACTTGAAAATTTATTCACAATTTCAAATAGGCTACTAAAAGATAAACATTTCTGTTTGTCTTGGCTAAAAAGACAGAGAAGTCTAAATAGCTAATAAATTATGATGGAATACAATAATTGTAAGGTAGACAATATAGAAAGTTGACTTTACTTGAAGAATTGGTAAAATTCAGAATATTGCTCAGTCATAGACATCTGTTCCTCACCATGAGTTCCACCCCATTTATACTTGTATTATGATGTCACAAACTAAGGGGCACAGTTTGCATCACACATTTTGTCACTGCCCCCCCTTGTGGGTGTTTGTTTAGCCATAGTTCTCATAAGACAAGTATTCACAATGCAGTAGCCATCAACCACTTTATCTCCAAACACAACCAATAGCTCTTGCCACTTCAAACCACCATCTATTCTTTGTTTTCTATTATACCATTGCAAATTCAGCAATTACTATTTCTATTTGGAAGAAATCAGAGAGGAGCACATGGTTGGTTTATGGATAGTATCTTCTGAAAACAAGCCTTAGATTGGTGGTTTGCAGGTGTACCGCTTGGGAGGAATCACTGGATGTGTTCATGGCTTAACACTGGTGGATGGTGGCCATAAATGAACTCTTAATCTGAAATTTACTTTCAGATTTCAAAATTAGGATTTCCTCTTGGACCAGAAATAGAAGCACTGTGGTTAACATAGAAACTGTGTGGTAGATAACTCTCAAACATTCATCTAATTAAGATTATTTAATCCCTTCTTTAGGATTATATAACAATATATTCATATAATGCCATAGTAATATATAAAAATCTTAAGAAATTTTATTTTTTTACAAATGAGGAACTGAGATTTAGATTTCCCCCACCATGAAGTGAACCTTAGAATATAATATTCTGGATTCATATGTAACTTTATATGTAGTGGGCCTGGCTGAGCCCGTAAGGTAGAAGGGTAGAGGTTTCAGAGTTCCTTTCCAGAAGCCTTATGGAGCTTCACTCTGGTTCACCTCCTGATTTGGATTAGCAGCTTGGGAGTTCCAGCTGCCCCACCTGTCTTCCTGGGGTACTCACCTACTATCTTCCCCATAATCCTGGTGTGTGAAAGAGATAGGCTCATGCCCTGGGCTGCCTTTCTGAGAATTAAATGGTACCAAAAAAAAAAAAAAAGAGAGAGGAAATAATGTTTATAATGCAATTCTATGACCATATCACTTAAAGACATTAGTCTAGAAGATTCAGCCCTTCCTTGCCATGTAAGGCAGAAGGCATGGTTATTTAATATCAATTCTGAATTGATATAGGATAAGATTCTTTGTGACTTTGACATCCTGTTTCTTTACCAATAATTTGGATTCAGATGAGACAAATAGATCTGTGGTGTCTTTTTCTTTATTTAAAAACAAACTGGTGTGCAGGAAATAATAATTTAATCCTTTCTTTCCTAATGCAATTTTCTAGATTTGTTGCCTCAAGTTTTTTTTTTTTTTTTTACTGCAGAGGACATTGTACAATAAAAGTAACTTCTCTTTTGCTGAAAGTAAGTGACCCAATTTAGATTGGTTAAGAGGGGCATAATGGAGAGATTTAATCCAGTGGATTGTTATGCCCCCAATTCAAATCCTCTGTGGTAATTTTAAAATAATGAAAAGGGCCATGAATTTCCTATAGTATAACCAGTTAGATCTTTAATCAAATAGTTGTTCATCAAGTAGTTTAATTACGTTCAGGGGACTTACCCCTAAATGTATATCAGACTGCATCTTGAGTTCCTGAATTTGAGTTGAAGTTACCAGATTTAGATGCAAAGCTAAATGTATTTTTAATATAAGTATTTATTAAATTTATATACTGCTTCTTTTTGAAGAGGCCCTAAGTGGTGTATATAATAAGTGACGGTAATATGACACCAATGCAAAATACCATGGAATACAGAACAAAAAAACACCATCGGCATACAAAGTTCATTTATAGATATGAAAATGCTGAGAAACGTGGAGGTTGAGAGGGATTGAATGTTGTCATCTCACCCATAAACAGTCACTGGGAATTCCTACCAGTACCCTCACCTACTACTCTCGCATAAGGGCATGAATTGGTTGGAATCTAATTGCTCAAAGACAAACAGAAAGTGATAATACCAGACCTTCAATAAATCCTATCACAACAAAACCTGAAAAATCTAGAAGATGAAGAACACATTTTTAGCATCTTCTCCAAAGTCCTTTCAACAAAAAAATGTAAATGATTGTTTCAGGAGACTGTAATGCCTGATTAATTGTGCTATTTCTTTCATATTAATACTTGAATTGTTTTTAATGTGCTTGTTTTCTGTTTCATTTGAGGAATATATCAACATTGTTTCGTTATGAATTATTCTGAATAGAGTTTTAAAAGAGCAGGATGTTGATAGTAAATTACTTAATTTCCTCACCAAAGCTTTTCTCCCAGCTATTCTTTCTCCCAGTATTACTCCAAAGGAAAAAGGCAAGTAGGAAGACGTATTCTGGGGGCAAAATGTAAGAATCATTAGAAGTTTTTTTGCACCCTAAATGTGAGTGCATGCACAGTTTATACCAGATTGGACAGGACTGGAGATGGGTCATAATCCTGGATCTTATTTTGCTTTTAGAAAACTAGCAAAATAAGCTATTGAGTTGTATAAGTAGGCACTATCTGATGACAGGTTTTGAATACAGAGAAAGTTCTATTGCATCTTATAATGTCTAAAAGATAAAATTGCCTCAGATTGATCTTAAATCCTGGTAATTTATATAGACACATCCTTGCAGTTTTCTTGCCATAATACAGAAGTGATTTTTCATTGTTTTCTCCCAGGAATTTTTTATTCATTTTCCCAGTTTAGGTCATAGCTCTGGATTTCCCAGATGTTCCCCACAATCCTGATGAAATTTCTAGATCAGCCAAGGTTAGCTAAATCCCCTTTTTGTTAGTATTGCCATGGATTTCAGGAAGACTGGTTCTTGTTTTTTATAATATTTATTACATGTATAGTTTTAAATGAAATAGTATTTTACTGTCAAATTTATATTGAATAAAAATGTATAGAATGAAGATATATAGGCTATAATTTCAACATCTTAGGCATCACATGCAAAAGAGGACAGCTAGGTTTTCTTAAGCAAGAATTACTTCTGGAACTATTCATATTAGCTTGCATTTTGCCTCTCAGATACTCCTAGAAATTACTTAAAGCAAGCAAGCACTTGTTTCATTCCTCCTGTTTATGGTGCATACGGTGGTGGCAACAGATTGCTGGAGCTCTTATCATAGGCTGGTGGGGCATCTGGCACCTGTGTCAATGAAAGTTGAGTAAGGGAGATGTTAATAATATGCAAAGAAACATAAAGCTTCATACTTACCAATACTAATATAAAAATGTTTCTTAAGGATCCTCCACATTATCAATTTCCAGAGGCACAACTGTGCTAGCTTTCAGCAGCCAGTATGACAAGGAGTTTTACAAGTAATATATTTTTGCATATATTTCATGGTTCATCTTCATCAAATGTTGTAAGCATCCGTTGTAAGAAATAGCTTGTGTTCTGTGTTCTAGATGGCAGCTGGGAGTATATATGTATGTGTACTGTTGGTTGGTTTCCTATATAAAATTATGCTTCTGTGTTCATCCAAAAGAGATAACCAGGAGTTTTAAGGCAAGCATTTTCAAAGTTCAATATTCAACCATTTAATTTTTTTTTTTTAAGTCACCACTGATTCCCAGGAATAATCTACTATGGAACAGACCAGCAGTAAAAGTCAGTAGTTGCCACAAGTCCCAGCTAAAACCCTTCATATTTATCATCAAGATAGCCTACAGTCCATCCTGGACAATGACATTTCCCTTTCATGGGCCTTGGATAGTGGACCTCTGCTTGCTTAAAGGAAATGTAAACCAGCTATTAAGCAACAGAATGCCACAATGATACAGTCACAAGAACCAAACCCTACAGAGACCCAGTGCCAAATCTGTCCCTATCTATTATAGGACTTACTCTACTAACCTTTCCATTGGATAAACTGGTTACACTCAACAAAATAATAAATTAATTGGACACAATCTGACATCAGAAAGGACGAATACCCAGAAACCAATAGGAGAACACTTCAAGTGCCCAGACTATTTTGTCATTGACCTCAAGGTGGCACCTTAAGAAAAGGAATTCCTAAAATGAATTTAGTAACAAAATAGCTGAATTAGAATTCAAAGATTTAACGCAATTTCTTATAGATTAAACAAACACGACATATTTTAACTGACAATGCAAGGATGTCTGACATAACTAACTACCATTTTGGTTTTGGCTACTTAGGTAAATCTGTTTCTTTTTCCCATCCCTCCCTTCTCTTTCCCTTGCCCCCAAACCCCTGTGTATACATAAGATTACCATATGTGGATGTTCTAAAAAGAAAACCCTCCGTAGAGGGTCCTGCTTCCCCAAACATTCATTCATTCTGTCAAGTCCTAAAAGGACAGATGCAACAGAACAGAACATTCATGTGTACAAAGCAGTGTTTGGCTCCCCAGGATCATTTTTGTCTAAGCCATAACCAAAAGGTACAGCCTCAAAATGAGGGAAAATAATTGCCCACTAGTTTATCAAAGTTTCAAATGACAAATTATGCTGCAGTAAAAAATCCTGAAAAAGTAGTTCTGTAAGTAGTTTACTCACAAATAAATAAGTGTAATATACTTATTACTATTGGATAATCAGCAATGCCAGTGGAGAAAGGGAACAACTGAATATATTCAATAAAAATGGAAACTCGTTTACAAGGTAAAATGTAAGGCTGTATGGATTGGATGTGAACTTTACACAGGCTTTCTGCACCTATATGTGTATTGACTGCTATGGGTAATAGATGCAGACAGAATTAGCAGAAGAGTTCTGCTTTTTTATGTCCTTTCCCTGGCTAAAAGACTAACTTTTCATGTCCAGAGTAACATACAGGTAGTCCTTACTTAATGACCACAATAGGGACCAGAAAATTGGTCATTAAGTGGAGTAGTTGTTAAGCGAGTCACCATGTGACCAGACCCGATTTTATGACCATTTTTATGACAGTCATTAAGCAAATCACTATGGTCATTAAACAAATCCAGCTTCTCCAATGGTCTTTTTTTCCAGAATTCATTTAATGACCACATGATTTGCTTAATGACCATTGTAAAAAAAGGTCTCAAATTGCAATCATGTGACCATGGAGGGTGGTGCAACAGTTTGTAATGGTCGTAACTGTGAGTACAGGTTGTAAAGCACTTTATTTGAAGCTGTCATAACTTTGAACCATCATTAAAGGAATGGTCATTAAGCAAGGACTACCTGTTCTTCCTATTGGTTGGATTGATACTCTCAGGACTGTCATCATTTCCTCTCTTTCCAGTTCAGCAATTATCTTCTTCTGACTCTGACCTATGTAATTTAGATTCTTACCTTGACTCGTTCTCCATGGCAGAGGAGAGGATACTATAGCTGTAGCTGTAGACAGACTTAAATAACTCAGACATTCCTATCACAGTGTTATTTGCAAAAGCTTCTCTTTATTTTCCTTCATGCAAGTTCCAGCTTCCAGAATACTTTCACACAAATTCCTAATTTTAGTGTTTCTCTCTATACTGTTTAAAGGCATCTGATAACCTACAATAAGGGATACCCTTGCATGTTTAAATACAAAAGTATTACAGCTACTCCTTGTTTAGTGACTACCTCAGTTAGTGACCATTCACAAATACAATGGTAATAAATTATAATAAAAAAATCATTTTCTGACCAATGTGCACATTTACAACCAAATTTCATGTGCATGACAACAAAAGCCTTCAGTGTGAAACTGATTAAGGTGTGCTCTGTTGCAGGCAGTAGGGAGGGTTCTAATCAATTAGTTAAAGTCACAGAACTGAGTCTGTTAACTTGCTGCATAAAAAAACAGCTCAGGACAGATCACTTGTTTAAGCAATCTCTCCACCCTGCCAGGGGGCAAAAAAGGGGGGAAAAACAGGTCAGAACATTGAATAAGATGGCAGCAACCAGTGCTCTTTGCAATCTCTCTCTCTCTCTCTGTCTCTCTCTATCTCAGTCACATGTTCTCTTAGCGACCATTCTGCTTAATGACAAAATTGCTGGAACAGATTGTGGTTGCTAAACAAGGAGAGGGTGTACTTAAAATTTCTTCTAACAGTATAGTGACATCTAATGGTTATCTAGATTTTTGCAGCTCAGATCTGGAAGTCCTTTTTTTTTTTTTTTTTTTTAAATCTGCGCTCAGTCGTTACCGACTCTGCAGTGACTGCTTGGACGAGTCCTTGCAGTTTTCAAGGCCATTGTTTCGGAAGTGGTTTGCCAGAGCCTCCTTCCTAGGGCAGAGCCCAGCTGGCGAGCGCAGGAGGCAGGGTTTCCATTGCTTCGTGCCCTTTTCGGGCGCGAGCGGTTTTTCGCGCTTACCGGCAACTGCTCCCAACTCCTTTTTTGCAAGGCGCCGCCAGCATTTTTCCTCCCACTGGAGTGAGAGTACCCATTTATCTACTCACATGAGTTTTCAAACTGTTGGGTTGACAGGAACTGGGGAGGAAACAGGAGCTCACCCTGCTAACGCGAAGGCTGGACTCGAACCGCTGAAGCGTCGACCATTTCTGGCCGGCAACTTTCAGCGTCATTAAGCCGCTGCGCCACCGTGTCCCCCTGGAAGTCCTACTTATATCTTTAACTCTTCCCTGAATTTATACTTTATATTTTTACATTTTTTGTCTTTGTTTTCACAAGTCTATATCCAGCCCAAGCTTCTCATTCTTGGACAGGTATCTCTTATAACTCTTTTTTTAAACTGACTTTCTAAATTGTACTCTCCTGAAACATTTATCAGATGTAAAGATAAACAATCATCTTACCACATGATTATAGTTGCACCTGTATTCCTGCAAGGGCAATTTGGAGTCACATAAGGAGCTTCTGGCTTTTGAGGTGGTCAGAGGGGCCAATCCAGAATTCTTACTCTGTAGTGCAAAGGCAAACATTAGAAAGTGTTCAGCAGAGCAGAAAGGCAGGATATAAATCAAATGAATAGAAAAGGAGAGACAAAAGAGATCTTGAAATGCAAGGGGAAAATCATACTGTAACATAAGTAGGACAGTTTAGCCTCAGTCTGCTTGCACATGTGAGGCTTACTTCTGGGAATATAAGTTTGTCCACAATGCCAGTGTGAACGGTACAAGTTAGAACATCCATTCAATTTCTCTTCTACTGTCTGTTCTGCATTAACATAAGGGTCCTTATGTCACTTACAAAAGCAGATCCTCCTTTCTCTAATCAAGTGCTACCAGACAGTAACTGCTAAAGCTAGGTAGATTTCTGGCTGATGAATTCTTGGGAACTTCATGTATATGGATTTTCATTCCACAATAAAAAAAAAAGGGAGATAAATATACAAAATTTTAAAAAACACTTTTCAGCAAGAAGGGACAATATCTTCCTGATTATGTTAATGCAAAATGATTAACTTTTCCATGGCCATTGTGTAGCATAATGCAACTCATGGCTACATTTATGCCCAGGCTCAGCATCAGTGGCTGTTATTATATTCAGGCTTAATGCTAGATCAGATGTTCCCAACCTGAAGGCCCCTGGTTCAGATGTAAGCCCTTAAATTTTGGGTGCAGCTCTCAGAGAACCATCCAAATTTGCCAGCAAACTGTAATTTTTCATGTTACAGAAACAAGAAAACATTAAATACATTGCAGTCATCATTAATTCAATATATTCTTAATTAAATCAAATTTGATTTGTGATTTAATCTAATTTGTCGCACTATCCCAGACAGAACTGGTATGTGATTTGGGGGTCCTGCAGGACTCAGGGCTCCTGTTCAAAGAGCAGGTGGCAGCTGTGGCCAGGAGGCCTTTGCACAGCTTCATGTTGTGCACCAATTCCACCACTTCTTGGATTAAGCGGCACTGCACTCAGTCACTCATGTTTTGATCACCTCCTAAAAGGATTACTGCAATGCACTGTATATGGGGCTGCCCTTGAAGAACATCCAGAAGCTTCAGTTGGTCCAGAATGCAGCAGCATGGGCAATTATAGGTATGTCTCATTATGCCCATAGTACACCTTTGCTCTGTGAGCTACACTGGCTTCCAGTCTGCTTCCAGGTGCAATTCAAGGTGCTGGTTATTACCCATGAAGTTCTACATGGTATGGGGCCAGCACATCTGAGGGACAGCCTGACTCCCATAGTTTCTACCAATTCCATTAGATCAACCAGAGGGGCATGCTCCAGATCTATCTGTTAGGGATTGTCATCTAGTGGGACCCAGGAAGTGTAGCTGGACCTTCACTCTAGGCCATCATACTGCCTGAGGTTCAGCTGGCCCCAACTCTGCTCATCTTTCAGAAAGTCTTGAAGACCTAGTTGTTTTCCCAGGCATGGTGGCCAGGAGAGTAATCGAGCCCACACTGTTGGTGAATGGGGTGCTTGGGAATCACTTTGCGTTAGTCGGTTGGAACAGTATTTTTTTTATTTTATTTTTAAATATACATTGTATTTCTATTGTGTTTTAATTCCTGTTAGCTGCCCAGAGTCACACTGGTGAGATGAGCAGCCACATAAATTGATAAAAATAAATAACAAATCTTTCAACGTGCCAATCCACAAAAATCAATCAAGGTTCATGCTAACTGTTGTCCAAATGCAGCGAGTAGAATTGTAACCGACTCCATCCAGCACATTGTGTGAATGCAGCTACAAAGATTCCTGAACAGCTTCAGGTTACAGTGTATTTCCTTTGGCAATGATTCATTACAGCATGTCTTTATGTATCAAGGAAAAAGAGGAACATCTCCTGGATCAGATGGTATGGATTCTAAGCAGACTTGAGTTTCAGCATATTTTGTAGAAATGAAAAACTGTCCAAACGAGGTGGATCTAATGAATAATGTAATAGGAAGGCAGTTTATCCTTACCAAAAGCCTTGTATAACCACTGTGCCTTTTACAACACCAACAGCCAAGAATCAGTAAAACTGCAAGAACAAGAGTTAGAATTCCAATTCCTGCGGCCCTGTTGAAAAAGACAAATGGGTCTATTTACTGCTAAGGATATGGAATAACTATTCTCCATTTCGAGTGCAGAGAAAAGGCGACTTGACTTCATACTTTATAAAACATAACATTTTCATTTAAATGGACAAAAAATAACAGCTGCTATTAATAAATGTATAATTTTATAAGGAATATATTAATGTTCAAATGAATTCAGTGGAATTTCGTATATCTATGACAAAATTTATAATATATGCTAGAAACACAGGGCCAGTTAGGAACAAAGGAATAAAGATGGATGTTTGATTATTGCAACTGATTCAGTGCATGGAGCCTCTATTTAACATGTTTTCAAATGTGAAATTCATGTCAGTGTTCATATAACATGCTAAGCCATCATGTAGTTAGGGATAGTGTGATGTTCAAATCCAGACCATGGGCTAAATTGTGGTTAAGGATTACAGACTTAAACCATCATTTGTCATAGATTTACTCACCTAAATCATGGTTCAGTGTATCAACCAAACTCAGAGTTAGGGGGTGTTAATCTGTGAGAGAGAGACTGGAAGATGGAGCAACCACAGAATGAAACGTCTCTAGCTGTAGTATCTCTATTAGTCTGTCTATTTATAATTCTGCAGAGTGCAGGGAAGGTGTGAAAAGGGGATACAAATAGTGTGGAAGGAAACTCAGCCTGTCTCTGGGGATTCTGACCTTGATCAGGCCATCATATTAGTTTATTGCACTGTTACATTGTATTATATTATGTATTGTAATATCTTGTATTCTATTATTGTATTTTTATTTTACTGTATATACTGTAAATTGCCAATGAGGTGGTATATAAATTACATACATACATACATATTCATTGTATTAAACAGAATTATTACCACAGCAAAAGAAATCAGAAAATGTCTGCCAGTGTCTTGGTAGACCAGACCAAGAAATCAATCCTACAAGAAGGCTAAAACTACTTTTATTGAGAATCTTGCAAGTCTGATTGTGCTGTACCTCCTCTCCTTTCTTATACTCTTGTGAATTAGGGAGGTGTCTGTCTCAGCCACTTGCAAATGCTATCTGCCTGTTGTGGACTTAAGATATGTTTTTCTCCTCATTGCTTTGGTAACAGAGCTCGCATGTCTCTGTCAAGGTCACCTTCCTTACTCTCTGCAGCCAACTAACCACCATAAAACAGCTGGTAATACTGCACAAATATGGATAAAAGTTAGTTGCATTGCCTGGCACTGAAATGTTGGATAAGTGATTTACCCATAGTTAGTTCATGGTAATATCTAGCATAAACTTTGGAATATAATTTCTATCCCGCAGGAAAGTGGATAACAATTGTTAAATGCCTCTGCAGTTCCTCAAGTGAACCATATGTACTACTGGGGAGTCAATATGGGTTTAAACGAAGAAAAGCACTTCTGTTGTCCTTTCCACAAATGAAAAGCACATATTTCAAACTGAATATAAAACATTTGTCCAAAAATGCTTACTCTTCTGCAGAAAGAGAAGTATATCCTTTCCCTCTACCAAAGTTGCTGTCTAGGTAATGCTCTCCCCTAGGCATCTTGTTTTGTTCAAGTCCCACCTACAAAATAAATAGAGCAATGCCTGGTCTGTACAATATATTCCCATAAGATTTTGGCTATGAAAAGCAGAAATACAGTCTTATTTGCAGCACGAATGGTGTTTTGATGAGGTCATCCTCCTATCCTTCTAACTATAGCGTTATTCAGCATGCCATATTCTCATCCCCAGCCCCTGCTGAGGAAATCTAAAGTTCTCTTTAGAGGCTTCTGTTTTAAAGTAGCGTCTTCCTTCTTTCCCCCAACACAATTTTAACATAGTTATGATCCAGTAGGCTTTATGAACATTGTGGTCAGGAGTGGGGAATCCTATTAGCTACTTCAGGTTTTTGCCCCTCCTCTCCTCCAGGTGCTGGGAACAGCCTTCCATGGTCCTTTTGCCTTGGGCCTTAGGAATAATAAGACACCCAGCTTCCACAGAAGCATCTGCTCCCATAATCCCTGATGGGTGCTTTATGAAGTGATTGTCAAATCTTATGCAGACTCCTTATAAACGTGGATTTAGTGCTTTTGAAAGAGCACTATACTGGTGCTTGAAAAACAGGACTAGCTCTCTGTTTAGAGAATGCTAATTTGATGCTACCCAGAAGGCTGATTTAATTTTTTCCACAATAATAATAATAATAATAATAATAATAATAATAATAATAATAATAAGCAGCCACCTGACTCCCAATGACTCTGGGAGGTTTACAAACCTGGAACACGCCAACCCTTCCAGATCAGATTAGCCAGGCAGATACTATGAGAATATACTTTGGTGTGGTCATTGCCTTTAGGTCTACTCCATTTTAGCTATACATGTGCTATGGATGACTTCGGGGTTCAAGGACTGAACTGGATTATCTGCCAGTAGTGCCATTCTGTTGCAGGATTGGTCACAGATCCTCATTTTCTCCCTGTGCCCCTCCTCCATAACTGTGATCAGTCAACCACATTATTTTGGGACATCAGGTTAGAACAATGATAGAATCATGTTTGGAAATAGGCTGATTTACAGCTCATAGATACGGATCAACTCCATGGCTGTGCCTTGTTAATGAGACAACTTGACAGGTGGCAAAACATGCCATTCCAGGCATCTGGCTACACTCACCAACCCCACCTCATCCCACTCCATAACAGGGAACTGATTGGTAATTGCTTTCCTGCTGGCAGCTGACACTAATCACTTTCCTTAAGTTGTCCTGATTTAAACTGTAGGAAAACCACCAGTTGCCAACCTTGTTATTATGGTAGAGTAAGGATCTGCAATCAAAGCAGCAAATTTTATGTCAGCTCAAGAACTGATGGCTAGTATATTAACATGGCCATCAATGACATGTACCATTCACTGTCACTTCTGGAAGTTAACCTAGCAGAAATCGCTGAGGTGCTAATCTAAAATACAGGGAGTCCCCAGTTTAAGAACGAGTTCCATTCCCAAGATCTGTCCTTAAGTCGACTTTGTATGTAAGCTGGAACAGTATTATTGTATAATACTCTGTAAGTAGTATTGTGTAATGAACTCAAACCATTGTGTATTTAACTTGAATCATTGTGTATTTAACTCAAATTTAGCTACAACAGGCTCCGTTCTTAACTATGGGTCATCTGTACACTGGGCGTTCTTAACCTGGGGACTACTTGTAACACAAGTTGGTTTTAAAGGTTATTTTATTTATTTATTCATTCATTCATTTCATTTCATTTCATTTATGACCCACCATAACCCAAATCAGCTATAGCTATATTACTATGGTGTGAACCGGGGAAAACTATCTTTTCCTAAAACATTTATTTAAACATTTCTTGAATTTTGTGCTTGAAAATGATCTCAGATGATAGAAAGAGTAGACGGAACAACTGCCTGGATTGGGGTCGCCTATAAATACTGTGAAACAAATAAGAAAGGAAACAAATATCTGAAATATTTTACAAAAGGTTTGAAATAAGGAAAATTATAAATATTTCAAATAAAGGATGACAATGTAAACCAAGCTCTGGCTTGATTTACCCTCAGTGCCAAGCCCATAAACCATGGTTTAAAATTACAGTGGTTGGATTCATATATAAATCACTAACCAAAAGCAAGCAAACGTTCGCGTGGTATGAATTCATCTGCCAATATCTGAAGTCAGTGTTTTTTAAACTTTTTGCTCTCAGGACTCCTTCCCACTTTTAAAAATTATGGAGGGCCCCGAAAAAGCTTTTGTTTGTATTGGTTGTATTAATCTCTATTTACCATATTAAAAATTAAAATTGACGCATTTGTAGATATTTATTTATTGCATAGTAAAAATAACAATATTAAACCCATTAGATATTAACATATAAAATATTTTTTTATGAAAAAACCCTTTTTAAAAAAAAATAATAATAATGAGTAGAGTGTCATTGTTTAAAATTTTTGCACATATCTTCAATATTTGGCAAATAATTTTGATTTCATGGACCCCTGAAATGCTCTTGTGGGACCCCCAGGGGTCCTAGGACCACACTTTAAGAAACCCTGTCTTAAGTAAATGATTGTGTCAACCATTAAAAACAATTTAGAGGCTAAATGTATTAGGATTTATTAGAATATGTTTTGCTTTTTAGCTTCAGGTATTTTAAAATTTTGCTTGTGAAAAATGTGTCAGCAGCAAAGATCTGTTCCTCTTCTTCTACAGTATTAATTTGGTCCTTTGTTCTCTTTCTTCAGAAAAACAGAAAATTAGCCTGATCATGCAAACAAAAGGTTCCATCAGTTTATATATTTCAGAGAGGTAACACGTAGAACATATGATCTGTGCAATGAATGCAACAATTCAGTTAAAATGGAACAACTCACAGAAGAATATGAAAGGCCTAGCTATACTTACAGAGAAAACTGGAGAGCAGCAGCCAATCAATTCAAGCTTGATGGACAAATGCTTTCTAATCAGTATCAGAAAGACAAATACAGGATTATAGGTTATATCTGGCAATTAAATTTTGCTGTCAAGAAGAGGCTATACAATTTTCAACAGTATCTGAATTTAAAAAAAAAACATTTTATTTATAAACTGAAGAAGTATGGTCCAAGTTGTAACAGGCAAAAGGATTTCAGATCCTGGATTTATATTTTGTGGATAAAGCTTCTGATAAACCAGACTCTGATGTTTTTACAACCAGATCACGCAATTCATTTAATGTGGGGGTGGAACAAGTCTGTCTGTATAGGGAAAAAAAAATACACATAGACAAGATTAAGCGTCCATGCTACAAGCCACTGTCCCAGAACTGGATCTCCCAACAGAACCAATTCCTCTCTCCTTGCATGTTTTGTCTACTCTCCAAATCTGATACAGAAAGTTGCTTGAGCAGATCTGGAGGTAAAGGAGGAAATGTGGCGAAAGGAGAACAGAAAAAAATACCATTGCTTGAACAGAAATATACTCATTTCATGTTATAAATAGCCTGTAATCAAGGAGTAGCAATGAGCTTTGTTAGGATATGTTTTCTCTAATGTCATCATTATCCAAACTTTCTAATGGATTTGTTTTGCTGTCATTTGTATAAATACCCTCCAAAATTTAACCATCCATATTAAATCAAGCTGAATGGTTTAATCTAATTTGTATAAGTTCAGCCTTAGAAAAATATACAAACACTTTGGGTTAAAAGTTAGCCACAGTTATGCTGTGTAAATCCAATTAAAGGCAGTAAGAATTAAACAGGCTAACATTCTGCAGGATCAGAATGCAAAACAGCATTCATTCATTTATCTTTACTTCAGTCAAAGATCAACAATAAAAAAAACAGAAACAAAAAAAAAGCACCATGAAAATACATCAATTTTGATGACTGTTTATTTATGGGTACGTAGTGTTCTAGCATGTCATTAATAATAAATGGAAAAAAAAAACTAAAACCTGAATTCAGAATAACCTAAAAACTAAGAATAAAATCATTGTGTCATTTAATACAGTAGCAAAGTAGTAAATTATGCACTGAAGTAAAATAACAACTCCAACAATTTCAATTTTAAAAAAGCCCTCTGACTTAAAGGCACTGCAGTTTAAGAAATGCAATTCTTTATCAAATTTATTTTTCAGAAATAAGGAAATTTATAGAGCTGAAATTTAACATAAAACTTAGTGAAAAAAATTCTGAGACTTACCAATTGCTACACATCCAGGTTCTGCCAAGCTCTGAAAGTTTTTTCTCATTTTTCCTCAGGATTAGCTAACTCTCATGACTATCACGAGTTTGAATTCCTGGCAATGCAGCTTTTGATCACTATAATTAATGTGAATTAGCTTTTCTTCCCCAGCCTAGTTTCTATCCCACTAGTTTAAACAACTTAGTGCTGAATTTCCAGGTCATCTTCTTTAATCTGAAGCTCTCCAGATATTCTGCCTGGGGACTTTGAGAGGTGAACTCCCAAGACATCTAGAGAAAAAGAGTTTTAGATTAACTGTATGTTATAAAGACTGTGGCCCTCTAGAACAGCGTTTCTCAACCTTAGCAATTCTAAGATGTGTGGACTTCAACTCCCAGAATTCCCCAGTCAGCATGGCTGGCTGGGGAATTCTGGGAGAAAGTCCCCACATCTTAAAGTTGCCAAGGTTGAGAAACGTTGATCTAGAAATATGGCCCACATTGAGAACCATTGCCCTAGAGAACCAGAACCAATAGATTAAAACAACAAGAAAGCAAGTTTAGACTACTTGCAACAAGTAGTAATAGTGGCAATCATATTATAGAGTCAAAACAACCTTCTCCAACTCTTTTGGTGATAAAGTGCAGGTGATAAAGTATCTTTTTACCAGCTAACAGCAACTATAAGGGGGGGGATGGTCACAGAAGTAAATGACACTCAGAAGGGGGCCATGAGCAAAAAAAGGTTAAGAACCCCTGCTCTAGGGTATAGAGAAGTCCACTCCCTTTTCTATTTTACCAACTTTCAGATATTTGAAGACTGCTATTCTATCTCCCCTCAGTTGTCTCTTCTCTAAATGAAACATATCCAAATCTTCACAGGGCTTGGTTTCCAGGCCTCTCATCATCTTTGTAGTCATCCTCTGAATTAGCTCCCACTCGTCACTCTCCTTTTTCAACTGTGGCACCCAGAACTGGACGCAGTACTCCAGGTAGGGTCTGACCAATGGATAGACTGAAACAATTATTTTCCATCATCTAACACTGCTCTCTCTCTCTCTTATTTATTTTTCAAATTTGTATGCCGCCCATCTCCCCCAGTGGGTGCCTCTGGGCGGCTCACAATAATAAAAAAGAAGAAAAAACACAGGTCTCTCCAGACATGGACATAATCTATAAATAGTTAAAAAATGTATATTAAAAATGGCCTAAAAACCTCCTATAATTTAGCCCTAAAAAACCTGTAAGATGCTGGGGGGGGGGACAACCCCTTGCCCACCAGCCATCTCCATAGGTGCGGGCCCCCCTCTGGCCCCCAGGCCTTCTGGAGAGCCAGGATTTGATCCCTTTCCTGAAGGCCATGAGGGAGGGGGCATACCGCACCTCAGGCCGCAAGATGTTCCATAGGGCAGGTGCTGCAGCAGAAAAGGCCCTTTGCCTAGACCCCACCAATCGAAATTCCTTGACAGGTGGGGTCTGCAACCTGCCCCTTCTGCTGGACCGAGTGGGGTGGGCTGAGATGACTGGGGCGAGGCGGTTCCTCAGATAACCTGGTCCCATGCCATGAAGGGCTTTAAAGGTGATGATCAACACCTTGAATTGGACCCGGAAACAAACTGGCAACCAATGCAGCTCACGCAACAGGGGTGTTATACGTGCCCTCCTAGGGGCATTAAGAACTGTCCGCGCTGCTGCATTCTGTACCAGCTGTAGCTTCCGGATACTCTTCCAGGGTAGCCCCATGTAGAGCGCATTACAGTAGTCCAAACCAGAGGTGACCAGGGCATGAGTGACCGTACAGAGGCCCTCCTGATCCAGGAAGGGGCGTAACTGCCGCACAACACGAAGTCATGCAAAGGCCCTCCTAGTCACGACTGCCATCTGCTCTTCAAGCAGGAGTCGTGAGTCCAGGAGAACCCCCAGATTACGCACCGGGGGTTGGGGGTAGTGCAACCCCATCAAGAACCAAAGATGACAAGCTCCTAGATCCTGAGGATCCCCGTATCCACAGCCACTCCGTCTTACCAGGGTTCAGCTGAAGCCTGTTGTCCCCCATCCAGGCCCCCACAGCCTCCAGGCACCGCGACAGGACAGTCACAGCATCACATAAGGCACCTGGGATGGAGATGTATAGTTGGGTATCATCTGCATACTGATGATACCTCACCCCATGGTGCTGGATGATCTCACCCAGCGGTTTCATGTAGATATTAAATAGGAGCGGTGAAAGTACTGACCCCTGTAGCACCCCACAAAGTAGGGGCTGGAGGCTAGACCTCTCGCTCCCTATCAACACCGATTGGGTTTGGCCTTGGAGAAAGGACCTGAACCAGCACAATATTGTGCCACCCAGCCCCAACTCCTGCAGCCAACCCAAAAGGATACCATGGTCGATGGTATCGAAAGCCGCCGAGAGGTCAAGAAGAGCAAGGATGGATGCACTTCCCCCATCCCGCTCTCACCAGAGATCATCTAAAAGTGCAACCAATGCTGTTTCTGTCCCATAACCGGGCCTGAATCCTGACTGATAGGGGTCTAGATAATCCGTTTCCTCCAGTATCCTCAGAAGCTGCCTCGCGACCACCTTTCCTACCACCTTTCTTAAAAAGGGAAGGTGGGAGACTGGACAAAAATTGTCCAGCAGCTCATAACTTGCAGCCACAAAGAAGAGGATCTAGGTCCGAGCAAAGGACAAAGTTACCACCCCTTGCAAGTGTACAGTTCCGTTCATGCTTGAAAACATTATATGCTCCTAACTTAGATAATGAAATAATAGATCTGATTGGGAATTTGTAGGAGGTAAAAAAGGTAAAGAAACCTTGAAGCTGAGGAAAGAGCCATCCCATTTTCTTGGCAACATAAGGAAATGTTTTGCTTTTTTCTGGCTGTTCAACTGCCCAGTTTACCCTTCAGCTCTGGCAGTCCCTAGGAGTCTCCCATGTAAGTATTAAGGAGACCTGGCTCTTCTTTGTTTCCAGGAATTTTCTGGTTCCTGTTGAGCTCAGTTTTTGCTTTTCTCTGAATGCTACTGTTTGTTACTGTGATCTGGTAGTAGCTTATGTTGACCAAAAGAGCAGTTAGCAGAAATATCAAGATTGCTAGTTTGGACCAAAAAAAATGGAGTGGGAGGCTGTAAGCAACAGTCATCCAACAAGAAAGAAGGAAGCTGGGAGATAATAGATTATGAGCAAGGCTGGTATTAAGCCTTTCTGAACATATTGGACTTTGTTCCAGGTAGATAGGTCAACCTATTTCATAGAGCTGTCATTGTAGGGAAAATGGAAGAAGGGAGCACTATGTGTACCACTCCTGAATTAAAGAAATTGTCAGAGTCTGCACACTCAATCCCAAAGTTCAGTAAATCCTCTGGAGACCAAAAGTTCCATCAGAGATTTCTTTATTCAGGAGAAGCATACAGCATCATAGTTTGTTGAGTCTAATTCTACATAGCAAAGCCTTGTCCTTTTAAGCCCAACTTCCCCCCCTTCTAGGTTTCTATTCCCGCTTGCAACTCTTCGCGCCTTGCCCCGGTTCTCACACCTCCTGGCCTTGGATGTCTGTTTCAAGATAGAGATAACGGCACCTGGCCTCCTCTTCCCCCTTTTTATGGCAGGACAAGCAAACGGTTAAGAATACCATTCCCACTATTTCACTATTGATCTATGGTTAGCAATAAAAGTAAAAGAAATAAAAGCAATTGAAGGTTCTGGTTTGCGTAGATCCTGACAGAAATATAAGAAATATATCTTATATAAATGAGATATATATATAAAATAATAAAATAAAAAAATAAATGCAACTGTGTTGTAAGACTACAGTTCTGTCCAATTCTACCTGGGAGTAAGTTCAACTGAACTACAGATGCTTCTCTGTAACATAGAATATAGTCTCTTTGCACTGATGATCATGCATAAGATGGAGGCATAGAAGGTTAGAACAACTGAGAGGCCTGTTGGTATCATTTTCAGTTCCTGAACTTTTAGTATGAGCTCTGGGAGTTGGCATCAGTGTTCAAAATGAGTTCCCTCACTGGTGTGCATGCGTGTGAGGTACTGTAGAAAGTTTCTTGTATCCTTTTTTCATAAGTCTCATGAAAGAATGTGGACCAGGTTACTAACTTGGTTTACACTTACATAAACAGTTCTTTGTCAATATTAACAGCCCATAGTCACAAATAGCCCATGTGATAATATAACCAATACATTTATGTCTTGCCAGAGGCTGATTTAACATTCAGAGAATTTAAGATTCTAAATGTCAAAGGTCTGCTTTTCTTGTGTGCAGTGAGAAATCACTACCAATGCTTTGAAGCAGACTTGCAGAGAAATATAATAGGAGCTGAGCATTTCATAAAATGGAGCATAATATTGATTATTCAATTGGATCTTAGGTAGACTTAACACTGCAATTCTGTCCATGCCTACTTCGAAGTAAGCTACACTAAGATCAATAGGACTTATTGTTGCGATGATTAAGAGCACCAGTGTTCCTGCAAAGATCTCCTTGCAGCCCCTCATCAGTTTTTTAAAAAAATTATATTCCTTTAATTTTAAAAAAGGAAATGAAAATACTTTGGATTTTAACATACATCATTGTTAGCCTCTGGCAGCTTCTACTATATCAGGAAGAATCAACCAACTTACACCTAAGTATTGGAGATTGTGTGTACAGGCATCAATGAGATTATTATTAGAAATAATGACTGATGATGTGCTTACTGAGAAATAAATTTATAGGTTTCTAAGGATCTTCTTTTCATGCTGTAGAAGGGCCAATATCTAGTATCAGATATTATACATATAAAGGCTTTCCAGTTGCATTTCATTCTTGGCATCTATGTGGGCATAGCCATTTAGTTTTCTTGGTTTGTCATACCTTCTACGATATTTTTAATCCCCAGTCTAGCCTACTGGCCTGGGATATCCTGGTGGGTCCCCATACAAATATACTAACTAGGTCCAGTTGATTAACTTTCTCAATCAGCCAAAGTCAGCTAGGAGCAGCATTTGAATATCCGTCTAAATGGTTCTCTCTCTCTTTTTTTTTTTGGGTGCCTTTGAGTCATTGTTGACTCCTGGCGACTGCCTGGACTAGTCCGTGCAGTTTTCTTGGCAAGATTTCAGAAGTGGTTTGCCATTGCCTGCTTCCTAGGGCTGAGAGAGAAAGAGTGGGGAGGAGAGGAGATGTTTAAGGAATTATTCTAGAGGAATTATTGTGCTTCTGTCCTCCTTGTGGGCTCCTGAACAACTAGCTAGCCAAAGTGGGAACAGTTTATTGAACTACTGTAAATAGATCTTTGGTTTATCCAGCAGTGCTCCTCTTATACTCTTCTGTTCTATTAGCCATTGATGACTAGGATAAAAATCCCCTCCCCTCCCCTTCCCACTCTTACCAATATTTAAATTTAATCAGCATATTTTCCCATTGCTCTCCAGCCTACTGATTTCTTTAGGATTTCTATCTTTTATATATTGTTTTTATTTTTGTTCTATGATTTTTTACTAACCAGCACCACCTGGGAAGAGAGCAAGAGCAGAACACTTTGCGCAGGTAGATCATGAAAACAGTGTATCATCTTACCTCCTTGCTTCCTTGTCCACCTGTGGCTGATGTTCCAGAGAAACTGCTAGGAAATATGAGAGCGCTGCCTCTTTCATTACATCTCCTGAGTCACCAATCTGGGTAAGTGCCACCTGCTGCCAAGCCCCACATATAGTAGCTGGCAAAAGCATGGAAGCAAGAATGACACAGATTTCAGTGAGGCATCTTTAATGCTAGACTGGAGTAAATACAGACTCTTGATAACTCTAAGACTATTTCCAGCCTCATTTGCAATGAGTTAATTAAGCCTCATTGACACAATTTCTTCCTATTCCTCTCACAACTGTACTGGACTGTCTCTTCTGACATAAACCAAACTTATGGTCTCGCCTGCTTTCCCACAATCTCACACCTGCTCCTGGAGCTTTTTTTTTTGTTCTGTAATTGCATTACATTACTTTAAAATATGCTAAAATGCTGTTTAAAACACACTTTTTATGATTTGATTATGGCTCCAAGGAATGTTGGCCCTTCCTGCTAGGTTTTTAGTTATTTAATTTTGGGCTGGGGTGGAGAACTCTTGATTCTTCCTGCTAGTTTTTAATCGTTTTAGGTGAGCTCATTCTTACTATAATTTAATCAGATGCCTTGATTGCTGTTAAGATAAACAACGGTGGGGTGAGACAAATGGGAAACTTTGACTTCCTGCTGACATGGGGGGGGGAATTTGATTTCCTTCTCACAGGAACAAAATAGAACCCCTCCCCCACCCATAATGAACATGAACATGTGGAAAATTAAGTCTACCTGTTTTTACAGGTAATTGCAATTCATGCATAAACATCTTTAAGGATGCCCATGCCATAGAAAGTTGTTTAATATCTCATAAGGTTGTGAAATAGTTTAAAAATAAAAATAAGAAAACCTCTTAAAGTATCACTCAAGCTCAGAATTAAATTCTTCTTAATCATGTTTATCTCACCTCAAATATTCAAGGAATATTGAACCATCTATCTATATCATCTTTCATTTGTGTTAAAACTTTAGATACCAAGGAATAAAAATTTAGGTAATAATCTAAACAAAAACAGGTTGTATGTGCAAAAGAGAAGAAAGCTTTTTCACACAGGGATTGATTAACAGAATGCCAAATATCCAGGTTGCAGAAGTGTGCCTATTCCTAGGTTTCCACAGCAGCTACAGGGATTCAGGAAAATCCCTATGTAAACAAAGGAGGCCTTACAGAGACATTGTTAACCCTTCATGGTAGGCCAGGTCAGAAAACAAACATTGCAAGGATTACAGGAATGCTACCTTATTGTTGCAGGGTATAATAACAGAATCTCGAAAACTTGAGAGTTTCCCTCTGCCCCCTCTTATACAAAACAGAATGGGGGGGGGGTATTGTGAGTTTCTATCACATCCTCCCTTTCCCAGGTCTGAGTTGTCATTTATTTTCCCTTAATGGCTCCTGCTTATTTTCCTCAATGCTATCTTTGCATTTCTTTACAAGCAACAACAGAATGCAACCCATGTGTTACCACCTTCTCACCACCTCCATAACATCTCCATAACTCAGAGATATTTTCCTGAGCCCACATGACTACCATGCAAACTCAGGAAAACCATGGCTTTTTAATAACAATGCTGAGAAGTAGGGGTGTGTATATGCCCACACTAGATCCAAAACACCTTTGCCCACTCCTAAGCTTTGAAAACTGCACACCTTTACCAGACAAAATGACTTGCTAATTTAGGGATGGGCCTGTTATCTAAGGACTAACACTATAGGGCAGGAGTTTTCAAACTTGGGGCCCCTGGTTGTGCAGGGTCACAATTTTTTTTGGAAAAAACTTGATCAGGCTTGGACAGGCAAAGTAGGAACACTGACAAGCTGTCTCCTGATGGCTCCTCATCTTGCTTGTATAAACCAGCAGTCGGAAATTGTAGTTCTGCCAAGTTTGAGAACCCCTAGGACAGTGATGGCAAACCTTTGGGCTCGGCATGTCCAAAATTCAGAAAACGCCTAATTCGACTCTGCTGGTGTGTCACACACACAAACCAAATAAAAGAGAAAAATTCTTTACATATTTACTAAAAAAAAAAAAACAATCCAGTCATGTATTGTGCTATGTATTATATAAAGAAATGTCAAATAATGACAAAAATGAAATACAAGTAAAACAAACTCAGTTTCTTTGGTAACTCAAACAGGGAGAATAGTTGTTGTTGGGTGTTGGTG
The DNA here is from genome assembly GCF_059951505.1 of Python bivittatus. Classification (NCBI taxonomy): domain Eukaryota; kingdom Metazoa; phylum Chordata; class Lepidosauria; order Squamata; family Pythonidae; genus Python; species Python bivittatus. The sequence continues at coordinate 43,551,557 of NW_028277112.1, read as the reverse complement.
AACGCTGGCATATCACTCAAAACATAGTGGCATGTCACTTTTGACACGCGTGTCATAGGTTCGCCATCACTGCCCTAGGATATGTTGATTAAAAGTAAGTGGTTTAACTATTTATTGCCCAGCTCTAACCCCAACTAAATTAGTTCTATGCAGAGGAGACCTTCAAAAATTAATTTATCATTTTTAGAGAACATGGTACCCTAAAGCCTGAGAAACTCTGTCATAGGAAATAGACACACTACTTATACAGAGTGAATCAGGAAGAAGTGTCAGCTGGCTTTAACTATATTATCAGCATGCCTATTTTGCATATCAGTAGTGAGGTGGCTTTTGATTGCTCATGGGAGAGAAATCCATTCAAAAGTATCAGTTCAGACAGTGATAACAACTGGCAGAGATGATCAAGCTGTGGGGAACACACAGATTTTGATTATTCCCTGGCTTCAGATGGTTTGCCAGTCTTCCTGATGAAAGATATTACTGCTGAATTCCAGGTAGCTAAATGGGCAAACAGACATCTAGAACATGATCTGGACCAGTAGGCCACTTGGGAGTTTCTAACAGAGACCAAGTCGATTATTAGATGGTAACACTTAATTGAAGGAACCTGGAACACGCTTACCGTTCCAGATCAGATTAGCCAGGCAGACATTATGGGAGACAGCCTACACTTTGGTGTGGTCATTGCCTTTAGGTCTACTCCATTTTAGCTATACATGTGCTATGGATGACTTCGGGGTTCAAGGACTGAACTGGATTATCTGCCAGTAGTGCCATTCTGTTGCAGGATTGGTCACAGATCCTCATTTTCTCCCTGTGCCCCTCCTCCATAACTGTGATCAGTCAACCACATTATTTTGGGACATCAGGTTAGAACAATGATAGAATCATGTTTGGAAATAGGCTGATTTACAGCTCATAGATACGGATCAACTCCATGGCTGTGCCTTGTTAATGAGACAACTTGACAGGTGGCAAAACATGCCATTCCAGGCATCTGGCTACACTCACCAACCCCACCTCCTCCCACTCCATAACAGGGAACTGATTGGTAATTGCTTTCCTGCTGGCAGCTGACACTAATCACTTTCCTTAAGTTGTCCTGATTTAAACTGTAGGAAAACCACCAGTTGCCAACCTTGTTATTATGGTAGAGTAAGGATCTGCAATCAAAGCAGCAAATTTTATGTCAGCTCAAGAACTGATGGCTAGTATATTAACATGGCCATCAATGACATGTACCATTCACTGTCACTTCTGGAAGTTAACCTAGCAGAAATCGCTGAGGTGCTAATCTAAAATACAGGGAGTCCCCAGTTTAAGAACGAGTTCCATTCCCAAGATCTGTCCTTAAGTCGACTTTGTATGTAAGCTGGAACAGTATTGTTGTATAATACTCTGTAAGTAGTATTGTGTAATGAACTCGAACCATTGTGTATTTAACTTGAATCATTGTGTATTTAACTCAAATTTAGCTACAACAGGCTCCGTTCTTAACTATGGGTCATCTGTACACTGGGCGTTCTTAACCTGGGGACTACTTGCAACACAAGTTGGTTTTAAAGGTTATTTTATTTATTTATTTATTTATTTATTTATTCATTCCATTTCATTTCATTTCATTTCATTTATGACCCACCATAACCCAAATCAGCTATAGCTATATTACTATGGTGTGAACCGGGGAAAACTATCTTTTCCTAAAACATTTATTTAAACATTTCTTGAATTTTGTGCTTGAAAATGATCTCAGATGATAGAAAGAGTAGACGGAACAACTGCCTGGATTGGGGTCGCCTATAAATACTGTGAAACAAATAAGAAAGGAAACAAATATCTGAAATATTTTACAAAAGGTTTGAAATAAGGAAAATTATAAATATTTCAAATAAAGGATGACAATGTAAACCAAGCTCTGGCTTGATTTACCCTCAGTGCCAAGCCCATAAACCATGGTTTAAAATTACAGTGGTTGGATTCATATATAAATCACTAACCAAAAGCAAGCAAACGTTCGCGTGGTATGAATTCATCTGCCAATATCTGAAGTCAGTGTTTTTTAAACTTTTTGCTCTCAGGACTCCTTCCCACTTTTAAAAATTATGGAGGGCCCCGAAAAAGCTTTTGTTTGTATTGGTTGTATTAATCTCTATTTACCATATCAAAATTTACTATATTACCACTCCTGCTAAGACGGAGTGGCTATGGATTGGAAGCCCCTCTGTATCCAAGGATTTACCACCTTTAGTTTTGGACAGGGTAGCACTGCCCCGGACAAACCCAGTGTGTAATCTAGGGGTCCTCCTGGACTCACAACTCCTGCTCGAGGAGCAGGTGGCAGTTGTGGCCAGGAGAGCCTTTCCCTACCTCCGTGTGGTACACCAGTTACACCCCTTCCTGGATCAGGAGGCTCTCTGGTCAGTCACTCACGCCCTGGTAACCTCTCGGCTAGACTATTGCAATGCAGTCTACATGGGGCTACCTTTGAAGAGTATCCGGAAGCTACAGATAGACCAAAATGCAGGCACACGGACAATTTTGAGTACCCCAAGAACGGCACATATAACACCTTTACTACGCGAGCTACATTGGGTCCCAGTCTGCTTCCAGGTCCAATTCAAAGTGTTGGTTATCATCTTTAAAGCCCTACATGACATGGGTCCAGGTTACCCGAGGGACTGTCTCACCTGTCACATCAACCCGTCCCACCCCATCAGGCAGAGAGGGCATGTTGCGGGTCCTGTCAGTGAGAGAATGTGGACTGGCGGGGCCCAGGAGAAGAGCCTTCTCTGCCGTTGCCCCCGCCCTTTGGAACATTCTCCCCCCATGGGTGCAGCAGACTCCTACCCTACTGGCCTTCCAGAAAGAATTAAAGACCTGGCTCTGCCAGCTTGTGTGGGGTGATAACAACTGTTCCCAACCCTTGGGGTGGCTAGCACCTCGATGACACTCCCTAAGTGATTGCCAATTATTCTTGGATCTATTTATTTTCTATTAATTATTGTAATCTTGTAATTTTAATTGATTTTAATTGTTTTGTAAACTGCCCAGAGTCATTCAACGAGATGGGTGGTGACACATTTGATATATAAAATAAACACAGACACACACATATATATATATAAATTAAAATTGATGCATTCGTAGAATATTTATTGCATCATAAAAATAACAATATTAAACCCATTAGATATTAACGTATAAAATATTTTTTCATGAAAAATCCTATTTTTAAAAACAAAAAATAATAATGAGAAGAGTGTCATTGTTTCAAATTTTTGCAAATATCTTCAATATTTGGCAAATAATTTTGATTTCATGGACCCCAGAAATGCTCTTGGGGGACACCCAGGGATCCTTGGACCACACTTTAAGAAACACTGTTTTAAGTAAATGATTGTGTCAACCATTAAAAACAATTTTAGAGGCTAAATGTATTAGAATTTATTAGAATATGTTTTGCTTTTTAGCTTCAGGTATTTTAAAATTTTGCTTGTGAAAAATGTGTCAGCAGCAAAGATCTGTTCCTCTTCTTCTACAGTATTAATTTGGTCCTTTGTTCTCTTTCTTCAGAAAAACAGAAAATTAGCTTGATCATACAAACAAAAGATTCCATCAGTTTATATATTTCAGAGAGGTGATACGTAGAACATATGATCTGCACAATGAATGCAACAATTCAATTAAAAATGGAATAACTCACAGAAGAATATGAAAAGCCTGTACTGAGGGAGGAAACTGGAGACTGGCTGCCAATCAGTTCAAGCTTGATGGGCAAATGCTTTCTAATCAGTATCAGAAAGAGAAATACAGGGCTATAGGTTAGATCTGGCAATTAAATTTTGTTGTCAAAGCAGGCTATCCAATTTTCAATGGTATCTAAATTAAAAAAAAAAAAATTATAAACTGAAGAAATATGGTCCAAGTTGTAACAGGCAAAAGGGCTTCAAATATACAGTTCACTATAGGTGTGGGAAGACTTGGGACTGAGGACGTAGAGTTGCAAGTGGTCTGTTGAGAGTATCTCCTGGCTCAGTGCCATGTCCTTGCAGTCTTCCATTTTCAATATCTGAAGGTGGGGAGTCAGGACAATTGAAGGATTTCTTCCCCAGTGCCTATCCATCTTCTTTCTTCAGCTACTTGGGTGATTACAAGAAACACATGGAGATTATCCTGTATAGACTCCCTCCATGGGACTATCCCACTTGGTACCTGGCCATACTACTTCAGAGGGAACACACTGGATTTGTTTTTTGTGTTTATGTTCTAAGGTGCCAACTTGCCTGTGACTCTGGGTGGCTTACAGAGATTTACAAGATTAAGGCAATAACAATAAGCGGCAGTTGTACTGAGGAGGAAAGCAATATCAAACATTATTAACTCAGCAAATTTCAGTTCCACCAACCACACAAGGTGACTCAGTGAATTAGGGAGGCGTCTGAGCTGCTTCCAGATGTTATCTGGACATTCTAGACTTCATCTTCCTTACTTTACACACCTGGTATCCTTCTCAATTACCTGGTTGGGGTGGAACATGAGTGAACTGTTCTATATTGATTCTTGTCCTTGAAGAGAAGATTTAAGAAGTTACCCCTAGAAAACTCATAATCAATATGGTGGCCATTATCCAGTGGTGTTTCACAGGATTTTGTTTTGTTTCCCATGGAGTATATATACATAAAATTGTGGGGAATGGGTATCTGGAATATTTAATTTTGAAGTATACTGCTAATATTCACCTTATCTCCCTTCTGACTGAAATTTAAAGAAGCTTCTGAAGTTCGATGTGGGTAGTACTGGTAATAGACTGAATGAGAGCAAACTGAACCTTTACCTAGACAAGACAGAGCTGTTCTTGATTAGCGAAAAACAGTGCCATCCGTAGGAACTCGCTGCTCTCATTAGTATGACAAAAGCAGCCTCATAATGCAAGCACTGTCCCTTTGGGGCATGATTTAATTATGGTTCAATATGCCATTATTGGCTTAGGGCTATTAATAGTGTGACTGAATACACGATTTGCATACAAGATCACACAGGCATCCAAGTAGATTCTTGCCTGCAACTTGGAAAACCAAGTTTTTTATTGTTAGATTTTAGTATTTATCTTGTTATTTTTAATCTGTATTTTAAACTTTTATACTGTTTTTATTTTAAATTCTGTTAGCTACTTTGAGTGCTCACCAGAGGAGAAAGGTGGAGTATAAATCAACTACTGTAATTACAGCCCTTGCCATTCAAAATAAATAGTACTGAACTGGATGGTCTAAGGATAAGGCAACTTCCTATGTTTCTGATACAGAAACATTTCTGTTAAGCTAGTTCTACATGCTTGATATTGGTAAGCATATAGAATTAGATTGTCCTACTTTGACAGATAGTCACACGGACATAAATGTCTTCTAAAGTAAGCAATTCTTTTAAAGGAGACTACTGTGATTATGTTGTGGTTTAGAAATCCTATTTCTAAATGAATTTGGGGTAATACCAATTTTCACTATGTATGGACCTGTGCTGCCTTGGAAAGAGCTGGTCTGCAACTTAGGGGGACTCCCAGCTATTACTAGAACTACAGATGGAGCATGTGGCCAGGGGATCCTTCACCCAGCTTCAATTGGTGTACCAGCTGTGGCCATTTCTGGAACAAAACGCAGTGGCCACTCATGCCCTTGTTAGCTCATGGACAGTCAACTGCAATGCATCTGCCTTTGAAGGTCATCCAAAAACTACCAACTTATACAAAATTTAAGACTGCTTATTGAGAACATGTGTTGTAGTCAGCCAAGATACAGCAGGTTCCTTAGGATTCAGAAACAATAGGCTCAAACCAGGGTGAAAAACAAAAAAGGATTTTACCAAATAAATATTAAGAGAATCACAGAGAAAGAAAGATATACCAGTCTGATTCCTTCAGCTTGCCTTGAACTCCAATAGCAGCAGATGGACACCCTGGAACTAGCAAATGCACAACATCCTCCTAGGGCTTTGGATCTGTACTGAGGTTCAAACTGTCTGATGGGTTTTGCCAATTTTTCATACTTTTCTTAAGAGACAAGAAATATAAGCAGTAACACCTGAGTTGGCTTAGTAGCACATCTTATCAGGGAATTGGTCATAACTTCAGACAGTGGATTTTCTGCCAGGGATATTTTTAGGGAAGAGAGGATCACTAACAGATAACACTTGAGGACAGCTGATGACATTCTTGGTCAATAACTTGGAAATCTAGATAAGCAATTCTTTTCCAAGAACATTTTTATGAGAACATTGCTTCTAGAATGCCACTATTGTTCTTCCTTCCCTTAGCAGTGTTAGATTAAGGAGCTGGTGTTATCCTCTTTAACTTAATTGTTATAAGGAGGAATACAGGTAAGAGGCTTTCAAGTGAAAGGGATTAACAATGCAATGATGCAATCTGCAAAGCTTGCTTCTTCTAAGCTTGTGGAGGAATTCATACACATATTGCCTCAGTTGGCTAAATAACACTTCCTACATGTTGGAAAATATGGGGTTTCAACCAAGCCTGTCTCACACAAGCACAAAGGGAGGGGTGGCTTTGCTGCGGCCTAGCTTTGCTGCTTTGTGTGGGAGGGACTTGGAGCCCGCCTTTTTTTCCTGTTTCCCTCATTTTCTTCTCTTCTCCTCATGGCTCTCCACAAGGTAGGAATGAATCCTCTTTCCTCCTCATGGGTTTTGAATTAACATTTCACAGTTAATTACACTACACTACACAGGTATTTCTTAATACTGTATATGTGCAAAGGGAAAAAGGAATTCACATCACTGTCTCCTCACCAATCTTCTGTGGTGCCAATAAAAAGGACAACCCATTACTGCCATATAACACCAGTATGAGAGCTATATTGGTTGCAGTTCTGAGTGCAATACAAGGTGCTAGTTATAACTCTTAAAGCTGTACATGATTTGGGACCTGGTTACCTCCAAGGCTACTTACTCCAAATAAAATCTGCCCACCCAAGATGTGCCAGTTGAGGGGTCTTGCTGAGAGTCTTCATCCCATGAGGTACAATGTGAGAGGACTTGGGAGCAAGCCTTCTCCACAGGGGCTCCCCTCTTATGGTATGTACCCCTGGATATAAGAGCTTCCCCTCATTCCTAATTCTTAGAAAACTTGTGGAAACCTGGCTCTTCCTAAGAGTGTTGACGAATGACACATGAGTAGTGGGAAGTACCTGGCACAGATGAGATACTGATGATTTCTGGGATGATGGATTGCTAAAGCCAGTTTTATATGTTGATATTTAAAGATTATGATTGTTTTTATGATTGTGTTGCCACCATATTGCTGCTGTGAGCTACTTAGAGTTGTAATGACTAAAGAAGCATTTGAAATAAATAACCTATAGTGCAAACCTTTTCACCCCTCATAATGGAAGGAACAGAAGAGAAACTTTCTGTATCTTCATATATAATTGAAGCAACTGAATAGAAAGCAACTATCATTTGAAAACTCTGCATGCAGAGCTACAAACATTTTTCTTGCATGTGTGCTTTGTTTGGCAACAACAAAATTTGACATCCTGTTGGATTCATCAAATGACCTGCCAAGATACATTTCTGCTGCCATCTAGTGGTTGCCTGGAGTTTTGCAGCTCAGCTACAGTAGTCCTACTAAAATAGGAATATAAAAGTTATAGAGTTTTTGACCCCCTACCTCACTAACATCTATTGAAAACAGCTGTCCAATGATTCTGGTAGGAGTTTTTAAAATCTTACTGGACCTTCTGCATGTTAAGCAGCAATTCCACAGAAATGGTGCCCTTCTTTTCATTTGGAAATATTGGTAAGTGTTCTATACAGAATTACATAGAAGTCTATGGAAAGTATCATTTCTGGGAGGCCTAGGTTGATAAAATACATTAAGATATAGAATTAACTTTCCTTTAACACTTTTGATTAGACATGTTTCAGCTTGCTAACTCAAATGTAAGTTTTGCATTACTTGAATTTTGAACTGTTCACATCCTCTTGGAACCCCATGTTCATACAGCATGGATACAGCTTAAGAAAACTAGCATTTCTGACAGTTCAATGAATGTGCAACCTAGACAGGACGCCTATGAAGATAGACAGGCTTAGATATAATTCTGGTTTCATTAACTGGAATTTCACCAACTTTCCTTAAAAGCAATACATCCATATTCCAGAAGATCCCTGCATTCTCATACATCATTCTAAATCCTCTATCCATTTCCTGATCTCACGTGTTCTTCAGCTATTCCTCCTCTTTTTGTAACATATATATGGAACTTAGCTGCATGAACTGAAATCTGTAATATGACAGAAACTGGGAAATCCCATTTTGAAAACCCATGAAATGAGTTTGGATAACAATGGTCAGTGCCCTATTGCAGGAAAAGTAGGAAAATAAGTGGATAAAACAAGTTTAAGAGAAAGGAGGACAGGTTTTTGCAGAGGCTGAGTATGTGACAAAAAAAGTTATGAAAAGGACATGCAGAGAAGTTACAGTGCTTAGTTTCCAGATCACTTAGAAAAGAAAAAAAAAGTTACCTGTCCTTGTCTGCTGGCTTAGCTTCTTTTGGATAAAGTAAGAGGGAGAGGGGAGAGGGATTGTTCAATCTAGTTCTCCTCTGAATAAAAACAAAAGGGATAGAGAGAAAGCAACACCTTTTTTATATAGGATATCTGTCAGAGGCACAAGTTCAGGTGCAGTCTGCTAAGAAAAATGGGACAAAAAGTGGGCAATAATGACCAACAGAGAGCCAGTTTGCTGTACTGGTGAAGGCCCCAGGCTAGAGACTGGGAGTGCTAGTCCCACCTTAGGCACAAAGCCAGCTGGGTGACCTTGGGCCACTCACTCGCTCTCAGCTCTAGGAAGAAGGAGGCAATGGCAAGCCACTTCTGAAAAAAACTTGCCAAGAAAACTGCAGGGACTTGTCCAGGCATTTAATAACAACACCATAACAAAAAGGAAACTCGTGTTAAACCGGACTTATACAACAGCACATATAAAGTAAGTAAAAGGCGAAGGGGCAAGAAGAGGAGATGAAGACTCAGTCGTTCCCGCTTACTGCAAATGTGCATACGGTTGGGCAGAACCGTCGTTAGCAGCATGCTTGGCTTTTCCATAGTTCAGTGATGAAAATGAACAATAATTAAGATGGAACCTTCATTGTTACCAGCCTGTCAAGTCCAGCATAATCTTTTATTGACTAGAGTTTGCTGTTTCCTTCGATTCATCGATATGAAACAGCTTCTAAAGCGTCCTCGGCCCATCCAGTCCGTATCACCGGCGATTGGCGGACCGGAGGAAGATCCTCCTCCTCTACGCTCTCCTTCCCCTTCGAGAAGAGGGCAGGTCGCGGCGAGGTACTTTTGAGCCTTTCTCGCTGCCGTAGATTGTATACTGCGGCAGCGCCGACAGGATCTCTGGTAAGGGCAGGCTCAGGATTTTATGGAGCGGAGTTCGGCGGTAGTAGGTGCCGTGAGGCGCCTCCGCACCCAGGCGCCGCCACCGCTGCAGAATCACAACCGGCAGCAGCAGCAGCAACGCTGGGAAAAGGAGAAAAATGGACGGGACAGTAAGAAAAAGCCTGCAGGAGGAAGCGCGAGCCTTCTTCCGGAGATGCTCACGGCGCTCGTGCTGCTGCTGTACTTGCTGGGGCTTCGCGGGCTTGTGCAGATTTCCTTCCAGCAGCTGGTACAGCCGACACGCGACCCTACGGAATTCGACGCCCCGCGCGCCAGGTAATTGACAGCGAGGCTCGCGCATTCCGGCACCTTCCCCCCCCCCCGCTTCCTTCGTAGGGGTCCCTAAAATTGCACATTGTTGCAAATTTAGTAAATGTAATTTATCAGCTTGGAATAAGAAACACTGGTTCCTAGTTATCCTTTTGCATACGTGGTACATGAACTTTCCTCTCTTGCATCTAGTCTGTTTACTACGGCAATTTCTTCACTAGTGTTAGATAGCAGCAGACTCCACACCTGCGTGACAATATAAAACCTTCGTCATTACCATTATATGAGGAGGTCCTATGAAAAAATGGACTTTTTCGATATGCAGGCACCTTGTGCTCTTCTGCTGTTGTCAAAGACTGGATTTTCACCCACCTTAAGTGTTTGTGTGGATTTAGCAAATGTGGCTTGTTTTCATTTGTCTCCAATATGACAGGAATCAGAGTGATGCTGCTTCCAAGTTAATAATAACATTCACAAGGGTGTTCACATTTTCCCATCACATTTTTGCCAAATGTGAAACTTTACTGGTTGATCTTTGGAAGTGGATTAGGTTTGGGCCAATGAAGTCCTTCAGTAAACTCTGAATTAAAAAAAGGTCTTCTCCTGAATTCCTGGTTTATCTCACCACAGCTGTAGTTTCTCCATTTTGTCCGTAAAGGAGAATAGTGGCCTCTGACATTTCCAACTGAGTGTAGAGGAATACATAGATAACCTTGAGCCAGGGATGCAAGAACATTTAAGGCAAAATAAGAGACAACTCAGTCCTGGGAACAGAGGAGGTATGAGAAAGAAACTCAAAATAGCCCTCCCTTGAGTCTGTTTGGCATAAGGGGGCAGAAGGAAACTGGCAGGCTTTTAAAGTTTTGTTATTATACCCTACAGCAGTAAAGGGTTTGTGGAATCCTTGCTCTGTTTTCTGACCTGGCCTACCTTGACAGTAAGGGTCCATTGGTTTTTACTTTGATTCGAGAAGGAAGGTACCAAAAGCCTTTTTTTTTTTCCTTTATGCCTCTTTGAAAAATTAATTTCATTTGCTATTTGGGCTGTGGTATGATGGACTAAGAATGGGAAAAGCAAGATTCAGCCATAGAAACTTACAGGGTGCGTTTAGGACAGTCACTCTCTCTCAGTCCAGTTTATCTCATAGAATTGGTGTGGGGATAAAATGAAGGGAAAACCCCATGTAAGCTGCCATATATATCATCTTTTTTGGGAGGAGATGGTATATAAATCTAAAAAGTACATAAATAATATTTTGCTGCTCAGAATCAACCATTTCTTCTTCGAGGCGGAAGAGTTTGTGTGTATGTGAGATTTATTTATTTATGCAATTCATCACACTGCCTCAGTCCTAATGGATTACAGATATAGTTAAACAGTTCTCACATGAGCAAGCTGTACTGATTCTCCCTCAGGTCCGCTGGATGTGCAGAGGATTTGAAGAGAAGTGAGGTCAGTCAGTCTATGTCACTTTACATGGAACTTCTGTAGAAGCCAGGATGAGCATAATGAACTTAAGAAATAAACAGTCCCTTTAAACAGTTGCAGAAAAGGCAATACTTCTCCATATAGGTGAACATGTTTTACTTGGAGTGAGTTAAGGCATCCACAGGCAGTTAAATAGTAGGTAGCTTAATTTCTTTCCTGCAGTACCTGAATAAAGGGAAGAATAACCACGCCAGTAATGAGTCACTATAGGTAAACAGCCTTTTGTAGGTCTTACCTATCTTTTGCTTTTCTACTGAGAATTTGATGTTTGTTTAAACCTTTGGTCTAAATTTGGCATAGAGCCATTTGATCTAATGGTTAAGGCACCAGGCTAGAAACCAGGAGACTGGGAGTTCTAGTCCCACCTTAGACATGAAAGCCGACTGGGTGACTTCGGGGCAGTCACTCTCTCTCAGCCCAACTCACCTCACAGGATTGTTGTGGGGAAAACAGGAGGAAGGAGTGTTATGTGTGTTTGCCACCTTGAATTATTTATAAAAATAATAAGGCGGGATAAAAAAATGTGCAACCTTCTTTTGATATGGGAACCATATAGGCAATTTAGTGTAATGTAGACAAATGATCTGTATACAATGGTCCTGTGCTTTTTCTTACAATGTTGTATAAGGCCCCTCTTTATATTTTTGAAAGTTATGAAACGGGGTGGGGGGGAGAGGGATATCACTTTTTTATACTACTTCTATTTCTTTAATCCTCTGAATATTTCTCTCATTATTCTTAGATCTATATACTGAAGTATCAACATTTTTATACCAACTTTGTATGAATAAACAATTTTTCTAGTTTTCTATGTGTATTGTTATTTTGTAGATTACTCTTGACTTTAAAAATAGGAGTGAATAGTGAAACTAAAACATTTCTTTTGATTAATAAAAGTAGCTAATATTGGAATGTGCTACTTTTTCATAATTTCTTAAGTGAAATACATATTTGAGCTTCTATCATTTATTTTTCTGCAAGGTTTGAGTTTTTTGAACTTCCTTTTTTTCAGGCTTTCATCAACATATTCATCATATGTACAAATAGCAATGATCCTTCATCTACCCTAAACCATGTTTATGTTGAATTAACTCATATTGATTTCATTATAATTTAATTCTGAGTCCTAGAATTTTTAATAACATACTCACCATATTTCATTATGAGTCCTAATATAATTGGGACTTACTTTACAAGGAGATTAGTATGATTTTTTTTACTATTTACTGTGTTACAAATCTGCTCAGTAACTAAAGTTCTTTAGGTACATTATAGATTTATCATGAAAACATTAAATGATTTTTTAAAAATCTGAAACAGTAAAATTCAAATAATCAATAAAACACTATTCTAATATAGAGTGGTTACTTTAAATCAAATTGAATGAATACAAAACTCTAAAAATGCCTGGGCGAAGACACTTTAATGCAGGTGCAGATGTATTTCCCTGGAATGGTCATGCCGTAAGCAGAGCAGGGCCAGACCCCACTGATGAGTAAAATTTCTCCTTGTAGCCTTCTAATACAGGGAAAAGGCAATAAGTTAAAAAGGCCATTTTTTTTCCAGGTTTCTATGCAATCCTGAAAAAAAGTTAATTAATTATGTGCCATCAAGTTGGTGTCAGCTCTTAGTGACTACATGGAATGATTTTTCTCCCTAACCTGGTCTTTCAGATCTTCCAGTAGTGCTCCCATTGCCAATGTAACTGAGTCAGTCCAGTGTCAGGGAAAAAAACTCATGAAACACGGGAGACAGACACACCATAAAACAAGTCACCTCAAAGTTCTAAGTTCTTCTAAGAGCTTTATTGAAAGTTAGTTCAGCAGGAAAGTAAAATGCAATCAATTACATACAAGGTACTTACTTAGATACACATTGCAATGCGGACCGACAGGAGCAGGCCGTCACTGGGACAGCCTAACCCGTGTGGGTGCAGACCCCCAAATTGCAATCCTTTTTATCCATTAAAACCGCAAACCACAATCATGACTCTTAGGATTGTCATAACGTCCACAGAGCTAATTTCACTACACTTTCCTGTTCCCTTTGTCCCTGTCATGTCTGTTCCCATCAACAAGTTTGCTTATTCAACTATTTGCACTGGTTTGGCAAGGATTTTTCCTGTCAGTGCCCCACAGGTCATCTCTAAGCTAGCCCTTGCTTTTATTCTTAAATGTGATTAAGCAACATATATCTATATCAAAATAAGTTTTAGGCTACTCGCATTTTTCCTCTCACACCACCTTGCTTCTGGTTGTCCTCTTCCTCTCTTTCTTCCACTTTCCCAGCATTAGAGTCTTCTCCAGAGGGGAAAAAGTTGAGGTGGCTTTAATTAGTGGCAGGGAGATTCTGTGCTCGTGTGAGGTCTGAAGCCCTTCCAAATAATTTTCAAAACATGCACAGCCCTGTTGTATATAGATAGATTGCAGACTACAGCTCTGCTATCAGAAGAACCAGATATCTCAGTTTCTGCTTAGAAACACCTGAGTCCCAGGCTGCATGGTCATTTATCAAGGAAAATAAGAATTGGAGTCCAGCAACATTTAAATAAACTTCCTCACCTTTAGAATATTTTGGACCTGAATTATATTCTAGATTGATTTTGTATTGTGTACATTAATAGAATAACTCCACATGTGCAGCATGATGCATGCTGAAGGAAATGTGGTAGACTCTTATGATAATGTAACATAAAAGCGTGTAGGTTTTCATAATTTTGTGACTTGGTTCTTATTAATAAATCTGAAGTATAGAAATCAGCAAGTCACATATAATCGTATGGAGAATAGGCTGTGATGTTGATGTCTTCTACAGTAACTTTTTTCTTATAGTTAGTAGAATGTTATATGTGAACCCCATGACCTCCAAAGCATGAAAAAAAGTTATTACAATTATGTCACAGTACATACCAGTTGATTTGATCCTTGACTTATAATTTATCTGTAAGAGCTGTACATTTCATCCATAATTGTAGGTTACTGTGTTTTAAGTCAGTGATTTTCAACTAGTGGCTTGTATACCATTGGCAGGACTCTAAAATAGTTTAGGTGAGATATAAGATAAATTGTTGAGCCTGCATTTAGTCTTTTAAAATGTACCATACACAATAAATATAGGAACAAAATTACATAAACATTACATGTTCTTCTTAGCAAAAAGTGGGTAAATTTTTGTTTCTACCGTGATGGGACCTAAGTTCTTTAATAGAGTGATTGCTGGGAATTATGATATGAAAGATTTTAAAATAATTTTCTAATGCTTTATTTTATATGCTCCACAGGGCATATTTAGAAAACATTACTGCAATTGGTCCAAGAAGTGTTGGAAGTCCAGAAAATGAAATTTTCACTGTTGACTACCTCTTGAAACAAGTTAAAGCTATTGAAATTAAAAGCAATCATGTCCATACAATCTCTGTAAATATACAGAGGCCAACAGGCACTTTCAGTATTGACTTTCTTGGAGGATTCACCAGTTATTATGACAATATTACTAATGTTGCCGTTAAACTGGAACCCAGAAGTGGAGCTGAACATGCAGTGATGTTGAATTGTCACTTTGACTCGGTACCAAATACTCTAGGTAAGTACATCAAAAACATTTTACAAAGGGGAGAAATAATTATTGTTTCACAGAAAAATGATGTTTCCTCTCTGCTTAAAAGATGAAGTCTAGTTACGTTTCAAATCTTCTTTGTATAATACCCAGAAGTAATTCTTCATTACATTCATTACAATGAAAACGTTTTGCAAATCTAATAACTGTTGAATTCTTTTTAATTCCATTGTGTTTCTAGCCATCAAAGATGGTCATAGCACATTTGGAACTTGTATAAATAAAGTGTAACTGAATATAGTAACTGTGGAGTCTTTGGTCCTCTCTGAGCTTGGTTGTTTGCTTGCAAACGTTTCATTCATAAACAGGGAGCAAACCCCATAGCATGAGCATTGATGATGTTACTAGGTAACATCGTCAGTGCTCATGCTATGAGGTTTGCTTCCTGTTTATATACTGTAGCTTGCCCTGCCAGTGTTGGTGGGGGTATGGTTTTCTCCTTGGTAGTTCCTTGATCCATATTGTTTTTTGCTTGATTGTTTGTCTGGTGTTAATCCCTGCTTATCTGAGTGTAGGCTGCTGGAGAGGATGTGTTCTGGTCTTTTTGTTTCCTTCTTAGCTTGTTTATTGTCTCTGTTGAATGGTGTGTAAATGTGGTTTATCTCTATGTGTCTATTGATGACTGATGTGTCTGAATGCCAAGCTTTCAGGAATTCCCTAGTATTTTTGGATTTAGCTTGGTCTAGGATGCTCACAGTTTCCCAGCTGAAACTATGGTTGAGTCTATCCATGTGTTGTGAGATTAAGGAATTTTCATTGTGTCTTCTGACTGTTAGTTGGTGTTCATGGATGCACTCTGCTAGTCTTCTGTCCATCTATCCTACATAGTGGCTGTTACACTCCTTACACTGTATGTTGTTGATGACTCCTGTTCTTTCTTCTTGGGCCACTGGGTCTTTGGTTTACTTAAGACTGTTTGAAGGGCTCTAGTTGGTTTGTGCGCTATGGTGATGCCATGTAGTTGTAATAGTAGGTTGGTTGTTTCTGAGATTTTTTGATGTATGGTAGCGTTATCCTTTTCATAGCTTGTGTTGGTTGTACTATAGTGGGTTGAGTAGTCAGGCAGTTTTTGATAAAGTTGCGTGGGTAGCCATTTTGTTGGGAGATGTTGTATAGGTGGTCTGTTTCCTTTTTCTGGTCTTCTGGGTTGCTGCAATGTGTTTGTACTTGTCTGAATAATGTTCTTACACAGCCTCTTGTGGGAGGTTGGGTTGTTACTTTGGTAATGGAGTACTTGGTTGGTGTGGGTTGTTTTTTTGATAGACTTGTATTTCTAATTTGCCATCGTTTCCTCTGCTGATGAGGATATCCAGGAAGGGTAGTGTGTCGTTGCTTTCTTCTTCCCTTGTGAATTTTATTCCTTTGAAGATGTTGTTGATTGTTTCATGTGTCTTCTCTAGTTTTTCTTTTTTTATTATGACAAAGGTGTCCTCTACATACTGGATCCATACTTTTGGTTGTATCTTTGGGAGTGCTATAGTTGCTAGATGCTGCATTATCATCTCTGCTATATGTTATGGGAGGGGGGATCCCATGAGTGTTCTTCTGATTTGTTGGTATATTTGTCCATCAAACTGAAAGTAGGTAATGAGGCAGAGGTTGATTCAATACGGTTCCTGTTTGTAATGTACAGTAAAAGGAGTTCACTTATTTTACTTTTTTATATTAAATGGCTTATATTTTGTGGAGAATATGTACAGAAGGGTATATAAAAATGTCAACTTGTTATGAATAACCGCAGGTCTATTCCCATATCATTTTATTGTTTTCTGAAATGTTCTGTTTTTTCCTGAAACCCATCAATCCAGGGACTCTGGAGAGAGTTCATCCATTTCTGGAAGGTAGATTTCCTAAACAGGAAATGGTTAATGCTTTATGCAGGTAGTCCTCAACTTACCACCACAGTTGGAACTGGAATTTGCATTACTAAATGATGTGGTTGTTAAGTGAGTCACACCCGATTTTACAACCTTTTTGCTGTGTTCATTAAGCAAATTTCCCCCATTGACTTTGCTTGTTGGAAGCCCCCTGGGAAGGTTGTAAATGGTGATCATGTGACCCCCTGGATGTTGCAACTGTTGTAAATACATGCCGGTTGCCAAGCACCTGAATTTTGATCACGTGACCACGGGGATGCTACGATGGTCATAAGTGCAAGGTCAAAAGTGCATTAGTCACTTTTTTCAGCCCCATTGTAACTTCGAACAGTCACTAAATGTATGGTCGTAAGTTGAGGACTACCTGTAGCTATTCATAAAGTCTTTTTCCACTAACTTTTTCACATCTGTATTGTGACTAGAAATGAAATTTTGCTGTAAAATTTTAACAATAAATTCTGAGCAATCATACCACCTTGGCTCCCATATATATTTTGATAAATATATTTGGGAACCAAGGATTGAATAATATTTTTGACAACCTACTTTTTTTCTGAACAATTTTTGTTTGAGAGAGGAAGTTATTTCTATAATATGATATTTAAAATATTTATAATTATGTTTCAAACATAAGAACTTATTGTGCTAATTATCTCATTATTTTAAGGTGCTAGTGATGATGCTGTCAGCTGTTCTATAATGCTTGAAATACTGTACACACTTTCAAAATCATCTGAACCTTTGCAGCATTCTGTTATATTCCTGTTTAATGGAGCAGAAGAAAATGTCTTACAGGTAAGAAAGCAGTCAGTAGATCCTTAATATTTTAATATGAGTGAACACTTGGACTGAGACCCAAAGAGTTTATTTTTATTATAAGTTGATGCTGCTTTGTCCTTTGATGTTCATTAAAATGAAACCGAATTGCTATGAAGGTGTGTAAAACTGAAATATTTGACAAATACTTGAATAAAAGTAAGATTTTTTTTTCTTTCCTTTCCCATCATGGCAACTGGATGTTGCGACTGTCATAAATACATGCTGGTTGCCAAGCACCCAAATTTTGATCACATGACCACAGGGGATGCTGCGATCATCATAAGTCCAAGGACCAGTCATTAGTCACTTTTTTCAGCCCCTTTGTAACTTCGAACAATCACTAAATGTATGGTCGTAAGTTGAGGACTACCTGTAGCTATTCATAAAGTCTTATTCCACTTTCCCATCATGGCAATGAGACTGAATTTAGTTCTTACTCTGTTTTTGGTTGTGTGTATGTGTGTGTGTGTGTGTTTTATGGAAACGTTGTGTTGCAATTAATAAAATAATAGTTTTTTCTTCAATGCCCAGGGAGTAACAGTGCATTTTTTAAAATTGCATTGGCTTGTTTGAGTTAAGAAAACTGTTTTAGCGAGCTGTTCTTATGAAAGAAGATCAGAGCACCTGGAAAGCTTATAAACTGTTAAATTTTATGTAAATTGCTATTGCCTGCAGAGACTAATCATTTAGATTACTCAACCCTTCAAATACACACACACTTCCAACATTATGAAAAAGCTGGCCTGTTTAGCATTTATTAGTGAATTTTTATATTATTTACTCTTTTTACGTTTCATGTTGTATATATATAAAATTTTATATGTGTTTATTAGTTTTATGATGCTGGTCTGTACCATAATAAACTTTTAACTAATTAAGTAAGAAAGGAAAGAGAGCAATAGAACATTTTTCCAGAACTAGAATCTCCTTTGTGTAATCAGAAGATAGTTCAAATATATTATAAGTTTTCTGTCTATTATCTTTACTTTTTATCCAGGCTAGTCATGGCTTCATTACCCAACACCCATGGGCTAAATCGGTTAGAGCGTTTATTAATCTGGAGGCTGCTGGAGTAGGAGGGAAAGAACTTGTGTTTCAGACAGGTAAGATTTTTAGTACCATTCATGTAAGTCTTGTGACAACTTCATTTAAAAATCACAATGCTTTATTCTGATGCAACTTTTCAATTGAATGTTGAAGATGCAGATAAGATTTTCATTTCTGATAAAGAATTGTTGTGCTTATAGTACTTGCTGCTTGATTTATTTTTTATTGGATTTGTAAGCCTGGCTAATTGTTAAATGTCTCATTGTTACATAACTATCCCATTGTTACCACAGAGCTTTTATTATGGCTTTCTAAAAACAAGCAGATTCTATACTGGGATAAAGGGGGATGAATTTCTATTGTATTTATAAATACATTTATAAAGTTTCATTGGCATGTTTGGTAATTGGTTCAAATACAGTCAAAAGTGTGAGCTCTCCTCACTTGAGAAATGTAAATGAGAAGAGATAGCTGGCCTTGTTCCAGAAACCCTTTGTGACCCAGGTTGTGCTTCCCTATGCTAAACTGTTTGCTTCCATCTGGAACTCAATACTGTTTAGTCTCTACAGAAATATATGTTTGGCATGGTTGTATCCCAGGGATTATATCTACGACTGACGTGACATTAATTTTTGTTCTATGACATTGTTCCAGCTTAATGGAAAGTTATCTGCCAGTATTAATGGGATCAAACTTAAGTGAAGAACTGGAGCTTTACCTCCAGGTTAACATAAACCTCCATGTCCTGATCGCAATTTTAGGCAGTTTATAATTTAAGAAGGCCATTAGAAACCCCTCTGGGTGTAGTAAGTATATAGCTCAGAAATTTGGTTTGAACTGCCTCAGGAAGATTCTTCCTTATATAAATACCCTTATAAATATATAAATAAGTGCCATACTACACTCGGGACAAAGTTTTAGCTTAGAAGAGTTTTAAAGCAGCTGATACTAATTCACTTCCATTAGTAAAAAAGTGTTTTGATGGCTGTTGCAAATCTTGATGCCAACTGGGAGACAAAAGTTGTGGTGAACCCTCCAAATTCCTGTGGGATGGAAAATCACTCCTAGATATTTAGTTAGGCTAAGTTGGATTCCACTCTATGTTCCATCTTTGGACTTTGGCCCTTTTAGCAAATACCATGACTTTAGATTTCTGGAAGTTAAGTACCAGCCTGTTCAGTTTGCAGTACTGAACTACAGAGCTCATTGCCCTTCTAAGCTGTATAGGAGAGCAAGAGATAAGACCTACATCATCTACATATAGGACTATTGGGATCTTGCATTATTTTGGGAGAGTGACAATCTGAGTTGTTCACTGTCTTAGTCATAGAGTTAAGGAACAATTAACAAGGTAGGGGCCAAAATACATCCCTGACACCTCTGTATGAGTATCACTTCTGAAAGCAACCCCTCGTTATTAAATCTAACTCTCAGGCAGGAATTAACATATAAATTTTAGATCAGATAAAGAAGACATTTATCCATGGTGATATTCCTGAGCTTATTCCACAGAATCTTTCTGGCTGTAGAGTCAAAGGCAAATTGAAAGTCTAAAAGTCAAAGTCAAAGTAATCTTTATTGTCATTGTACTTCTCATACAATGAAATTAAATGCCACTCCAGTGCAGCTTTAAAAATATAAAAACCATAGAACACATAAAATACATAAAACACATAAAACACAACCTTCACATTCCATTCACCATTGCACAACCCCTGGTGCTGCATTAATACTGCACTATACAGTAGAGTTCAGTATAGTTACAGCTCTAAGATAAAAGCTATTCTTCAGCCTATTTGTCCTTGTTTTCATTATCCTGTACCGTCTGCCAGATGGTAATCGTTCAAAAAAAGAATGTCCCGGGTGGGATGGATCCTTAAGAATGTTTTGAGCTTTCTTAAGGCAGCGGGAACTATAACGTTCTTCCAAAGAGGGGAGAGGGCAACCAATGATCCTCTGGGCAGTGGTGGCAACCCTCTGGAGCGCTTTCCTATCTGCCACTGTGCAGTTAGCAAACCATACACAGGTGCAGTAGGTTAAAATGCTCTCTATAGTACAGCGGTAGAAGGTCACCAGCAGTTTTTCACTCAGTTGTTGTTTCCTGAGAAGTCTCAGGTAGTATAATCTCTGCTGGGCCCTCTTAACCTATGCTGCAATATGAGCGCCCCAGGTCAGGTCCTCCTTTATGGTAACACCCAGAAACTTAAAACTGGCCACCCGCTCCACTCGGTCTCCATTGATAACCAGGGGCTGGACATCTAATCTATTCCTTCTATAGTCCACTATAAGCTCCTTGGTCTTATTGATATTAAGAGCCAAATTATTGTCTCCGCACCACGAAAGCAGCCGGTCCACCTCATCCCGGTAAAAATGCCTCATATAAGGTTGATTATGCACATATTTCTGGATAAGATGGTACAATATCAAAATATGATGTACAGTTGACCAACCTTCTCTAAAGCCAGCTTGTTTGTCCTCTAAAATTTCCTTAGATTCTATCCAAGCTTAGACTTTATTACTCAGGTGCTTTGCATATAATTTGCTTAGGACATGTAGTAAGGTGATAGGTTTATGATTAGTGAGGTTTTCCTCATTAACTTTCTTGTAAATAGGGGCGTTTATTGCTACCCCATTTCTTAAGCATCTTTCCTATTGTAATTAGGGTCAGTATACAAAGCTTTATAATATGGTTCCCAAGCTTGAACAGGGACCCAATTGGCCCTGGGCAGAAATTCACCAAAACGAAGAAGTATTCCTTTGCTTGACAGAAAGGATGAGTTGATGCCATGCATAGCCTTCAGCTTCTTCTCCCTAAGGATTAATTTATATTGTGATTTGAGGTCATACATAATTTGATAAGTGGCCTCAGAGGGATAACATTTGTAAACAACATAGATGGCCTTAAATTTCCTTGTGAGCAGCTGACATTCCTAATCAAATCATTGTTGATCTTAGCTGTACAGGTAAAGGGGGTAGTTCCTCTTGAATTAAATTTGCTGATTAACCAGGCATACAACTCCATCTGGAGCTCCTGTGGGTAACTGGAAATTAAAGTTGAGCAAATTTCTAAAACATCTTTGACTTCAGTCATTGAGTTACAGAGTTACATTTCTTTTATTCCACCTGGGTCAGGTAGAGTGTGCCCTCTGAAAAGCCACTCTGAAGTGTGTCAAGTCAAATGTGGGAAAGTGAATGGGAAAAGAAGAACTTAAAATTCCTGTGAATTTGCTTTAGTAACCTTATTTAGAATCAAAGCCATGTGTTTTGGTTATGGCAAATCACAAGTAAAAATGCGTAACACTAAATTAAAATTGAATTATTTATATTTTATAATTGTTCTCTAACTCTTACAGGGCCTGAAAACCCTTGGCTGGTACAAGCGTACATCTCTGCTGCTAAGCACCCTTTTGGTTCTATCGTGGCTCAAGAGGTATTTCAGAGTGGTATTATCCCCGCAGAAACAGATTTCCGTATTTACAGAGATTTTGGCAATGTTCCAGGTTTGTTGGATAGTTTTAGCAGGATCTGTATTTGGGCCTATACTTGGATGCACAGTGCAAAGTAGGTAGGAGGATTGTCAAGCCAATAAAAGAAAGGAAAAGCTTGTGATATGGAGCTGTCCAGTATTGTATTTGTCTAATGTTGATGTACACATTGCAGATTTTCTGAACCAAAAACAATAAACTCCAGCACAATCATATGCAGGAGAAATTTCTCCTTTATGATTTCGTTTAATGATGGAGACCAGATCACTGTTCAATAAAAGCAAGGTTGCATTTATTTCAGTACTGGAGGCTGCAGTAGCAAGCCCAAAAAGGTGTGGGGATGCAACCCCTTTATACAGGTTTATGCTAATCAAAGCATCATTACAATCCATGAGTTCAGAGGTAGTGAGGCAACAAAGATGAGATTACAAAGACAATGGTTTTATTAAGAATACAGAGACTATATGTTAAAATAAAAGTTACGATTTGATGTTTCTATCCCCATTACCTTCTTTGCCCTTGCTTCCCATTGCCTGCCTGCCCACCTCCCTCCCTCCCTCCCTCCCTCCTTTGCCTTCTAAGTATTTTTATGGCTGAATTGGCACTTTTCTTGCCCAGGAAAGATGACTGGTGAGGGGAATTGATCTCCTTTAGCTTGGCTAACACCATTTTCTCCTTCAAGTATTGTGACAGTTGAAATATTGATTATCATTGCAACTTTGGACATATGTTACCCTTTCTTACAGAAACCTGTATCTAGAAGTCACTGTCAAAGCAGGGTTTTTTTTTTTGTTTGTTTGTTTTTTTGCTGTATCCTAACTACTGCATTTGCACAGCACACTAATCCATAACCCACGGTTTACAAATCACAATGGCTGAGTTGGAATAACAAGTTAATCCAAATCAATATTAATAGATGGCATTTCCCAAACAATTTCATTAAGAGTGGCAGATTCCTATTGTGCCATACATATGCTGACACAAATGGTAGAACTTTAGCCTGTGACTTAATACAATGTATGAATCTGTCTTTTAAGAAAAACACACCATTTGGGAAAAAACAAACATATATTTTAAGTGATACTTTGGTTCTTTTACTTTAGTTTGTTTCAGTGAAGGATTTGTCATGGCTTTTACTGGCGCACAATATGAAATCCTTGTTGGTTCAGACTTTAGTGTTATTTAACCTATACGTTAAAATCTGTAAAAACAGAATCCAAATTGCTGCACCAAAGAAAAGGCTAAAGTTCTACCATTTGTGTCAGCACATGTATGGCACAATAGGAATCTGCCACTCTTAATGAAATTGTTTGGGAAATGCCATCTATTAAATTAATAAAGAAGTAGATTGTTTATCAGACACATTGAAACATTTCAGAAAAGCATTGCTATACAGTTCTTTATTATCCTGCTTGATAAATCAACATTAACTCAGAATGCACTGGCCCAGCCGTAACGGGGGCCTATGTTTATATACAGGGGAGATTCTCCATGTCCACGCCATCATGTGAGACAGCAAGAAAGAATAGCATAAATTATAAACGCACAACCAAAATTATGAAGCTGTGGGCAAATACTGAAATATGACTGTTTAGTAGAACAGTTCATAAATATTTAGTTATTGTTAAGATTATTTATAAATACATTAATTTAGTTAGGAATACTTTGTAAATTTAAATTAAATAACATTATGATTTAATGTAATTATACCGATAGGAATAGACCTGGCTTTCATTGAAAATGGTTACATCTATCATACAAAATATGACACGGCGGATCGAATTTTGACAGATTCTATTCAGAGAGCAGGTTAGTATTCAAAGTTTCTCATTACTTTTAACAGCAAGGCAAGATTAAATCATTGTTTTCCATATGGGTTAATAATGAAGATTGAAACTCATAGGCCCAAAGTCTCAGTACCCTAAAGATAATAAAGCTTTGAGAATAAAAAGTTCATTGATAAATATAACCAAGTAAATTGACTTTGTTCCTCCTATATTAAAAAGTCTGGGTAAAGTAAATTGATTTTAATTACTAAAGAAAATTTAGATATCACAGCCTAGTTTTATACACTTTTCCTTGAATTTTTCCCTGGTTACAACTTACCTACTTATTTATCATTCTTGGCCCTGCAGTTCACATAGGAACACCAAATTATTTTTCTATTTATTTTAAGGTTACATAACTATATTTTAAAAACTCAGGCCTTCAGTATATTGAATTTTGTCCTGCCCATTTACTATTTCCCTTCCATTTTTTATTTGTTTTAAGAAGTAAATAATTTCAAATTCCAATTGTTTCATGATATAATATTCTTAATGAAATGCTTTGGAAAAGACAGATCCTTAATGTATGCCATTTTTTTTCCTAAGGTGACAATATTTTAGCCGTGCTAAAATACTTAGCAAAGTCAGATATACTAAGCAAATCTCATGAGTATCGACATGGAAATATTGTCTACTTTGATTTTCTTGGCATGTTTGTTATGGCTTACCCAGCTCGCATTGGTGTCATTATGAACTGTGTCATTGTGTCACTTGCCACGCTTTATTTAGGAAAAAAAGTTCTGCAACCAAGAAAAAGAGGTAAGTTCACTTCATGTTCTGTCACAGAAAGACATACCCGTCATACTGTTCTGTTTAAGGGTAAGCAACCTTATATAAAATACAAAGAAAAAGTAGGAAGCAAAATACATTAGAAACAGGAGTTTAAAAAGAATATCTAATTAACCCTAGTTTACATACTGTGGCATATGGATTTTGTGACCTGGCAGGGCTGCTGTTTTGCTGGTGTAAGCCAGACATTGGAGTGAGGAAAAAGAGAAAAAAGAAAGGCTCACTTTTGGCTTTAAAGGGCAGCTATGCTGTCACAATGCCTGAAGAGCTGACCTGGCTGCTAGCCAGGGCTGGTGTGGGGAGATTTTGAGCCAGCAGTCCCATTAGGGCAACAAGGTATATAGATGTTGGGGACTAGAGCCTGGGGGGACACCCACCTCCTCAGTTGCCACAGGACAGAACCAAAAGTTGGAAAGAGAGGGAGAGAGAGAGGAATAGAGAGAAGGAAAGGAGAGTAAAAGTTTGTAGCTGGAGTGAGCAGAGATGCTGTAGAGAGAAGGCTGGAGAGAAGTTGAACTGAAGTGTGTAGGGCAAGTGTTGGTTCCTGTTTGGGGAGAGGAGAAGAACAGTCCAGGGGTGGTTTCCCTGGAAGTCAGGAAGCAAAGACTCAGAGAGACAAGCTCCACCCAAGAAGTTGGAGAGCTGTGAGGGATCCAGCTTGTTGCAGGTGGCGGCTTCACCCAAGACCCTAGAGGGCACAGAGGGAACCAGCTGCTGGTAAGGAAGTCCTGGTTTTGGGGAAAAGTAGGCAGAAGACCCTGAGGGGGGTTCACAATGCCTCTCCAAACCTTATTCTTTCAAATCATCCTTTCTTCCATTACACCCATATCACAATTCATACATTTCTCAGAGCTTTACAATTTAGTTTCTGCGTCTGTACCTCCACCAGAAGAAGCCAACAAAAGAAGCTACTTCAGAATTGTAAACAGTAGCCTAGGGAGAGCTAAAGAAAAGTTAAGAACTATGTTTGAAAACCCATGAAAAAGAAACCAAGACATTTGAGCTATGCTTATGAGTTCCTTTCATCAACTAAGCCTTTATGCATTTTCCCTGTCAGTTGTTTAGCATGAAGATGTGTGAAGTTAGGATTGCCTAAGTTTCTGGAATAGGTGGGAGCAAGGATATAATGGTACATGCACAGAAGTTCAGTCTGTTAGTCCCAAGACCCTATACAGAGAATGTTAAAAGAGTGTCCACAAAGTCAGTCAGGGACACAGTTTGCCCAAATCAATATGTCTTACTGTATAGTCATTGGGCTGTAATAATCATTGCCTTTCTTTCTCAGCACATAACCATGATACAATGATTCTGATGACATGAAATACTTCTTGGTCTACAGTACATGCTACTCAGTGAGGAAATGTACCTTATAGAGTAGGAGAAAAATATTAAGTTCTGAGTTGAGGGACATGGGACCAAACAAAATGAGCATTCTGCTGGTTTTAGCAGTTTCTTCCATAAAGGAGTGAAAGCCTTGCTGTGTTGGAATTAAGTCAGATCAGAAATACTATAAGTAGAATGTAAATAGGAAAAAGATGGGGGGAAATAACTCACAACTCAGTCCTGAAAGGAAAAAGCCTTGTGGGTTTTTGTGCCATTTTCATTTTAATGAAATCATCAAGAACCATGTCTTCTTACTACTTTAGATCCACCTAAAAGAAATAGTACAGTATTAGTCAGATTTTAATATCTTTTTCCTTTTCTTTCAGCAATTAATTATCTGAAGGAATTTGCCATTGCTTTAGGCTTTTCAATACTTAGTTGGTTTGTCACCTTAATTGGTGTCCTTCTTGTAGCAGTGTTTATTTGTCTTATTGGACGATCTCTTTGCTGGTACACCCACTACTATGTCTCCTATTTTCTCTACGGATCTGCAGCTCTGGCTGTACTGATTCTTGTGCATACATTAGCCAAGAAATGTTATTATAAAGTAAGTACTATTATGTTTTATTACATGACTGACCATAGTAGTTATTATTTTCCCTTACCTCAATATAAATATAAAGATTCTGTTAGATGAGTCAGACTGCCTAGCTCAATATAACTTTTCTCTAGGCAGCTGTCTGTCTCAACTTCTCTTATCTGATCCTTTTAAATTAAAAAATGCTTTAAATTGCTTAATGAAGCAAAATTTCTAGGTAGACTTCACTATAACAGACTAGGCACTTCTCAGGCTGTGTGAACTCCAGATCATTTTAATAGTTAAATAGACCTTTTAGAAGTTGGGCTATCAGAAGCCAGGGATAAAATGGTGATATTTGACAGGATGATGCTGACTCTTTCTTAACAATTGAAAGCCTAAAATAGCTGTTTTAAACTTCTAGTAGATCCACACTTGTCCAAAAATGTGATAAAATTTTGCTTTAGAAAGCTGTCTTTCCCTGTTCTCCTAGATTGTTCTTCATACTTACTATAGCTCTGCTTTTTCAAAGACTTCCTTTTGCATCCCTCATATTTGTAGTCAGAAGTAGTAGGCAATTCCTGGTTGGCATGGTTCTTGTTTCCACAGGAAGTGGGACTTCCTATATATGTCTACTCAGAAGCAATTTTCTGCTCTTAAAATGCTTGATACGTTGTCCCCAAATTTAAATGAAAGAGGATTTACATTTTTATTTTGTTTTTCTTTTCCCAGCATACAAATGAACAGTTGCTAGGAGAGATCTTCTTTGATGTTCCAGTTGTATTTTGGTCTATTTCAGTGGCTCTACTTACTTACCTGGGAATTTCTTCTGCATTTGTTAGTGCAATATGGGTAGCATTTCCACTTTTCACAAAACTAATTACCTATAAGGAATTGAAAGAAAAAGGTATGACAACAATGCTTATCGTCATAGGTTCTGGTAAAGCAGGGGTAGGCATCTTTGCAGCCAAGGCTATATTTTTATAGCCTCTGAGAGCTGGGGATGTAAATGGTGATAGTATGATGACTTCAGTCTGGGTAAGACCAACTTTTTCAGCACTTTTTGGAATGCTTACAGCATCTATTTTGCCCCTTAAACCTCCCAATCCAGAAGGCCCTCTCCATGGGAATTATTGGCCCAATTTTGGCAGGTTTGGGTTTTTTTAATGAGAACCTTGAATTATCTTTGTTCCCTTCTTCCACATGATTACTGGTCTCTGTCCCTGTATCTTTGTTACTTTAACTTAAAGAAGGCATAAACAGACTTGCCCTGGCCTGTTGTGCCTCTGTCTTGGATATGCATGCCTTGA
Source organism: Python bivittatus (assembly GCF_059951505.1). Classification (NCBI taxonomy): domain Eukaryota; kingdom Metazoa; phylum Chordata; class Lepidosauria; order Squamata; family Pythonidae; genus Python; species Python bivittatus. Next base: position 43,523,678 of record NW_028277112.1, on the reverse strand, counting down.
TGTGCAGACTTGCACAAGTAGCTAATTTTTTTTTAATGACTCTACTAGACCTATGTTGATTCATATTGCCAGAAAATCTGGTTGATCTGCTTTTTAAACTACTGTGATTGGTGGGTATGTAAAATTAGTTTACTTGTTTTGTAAGAAAATCTCAATCACTAATAGATCTATGCTGATTTATATTGACACAAAATCTGGTTGACCTGCTTTTTAAGCCATTGTTTAAATGGTTTGGTGATCTTACCTGTTTCATAAGAAAATCACAGTATGTTTGCCTTCAGACAGGTTAGATTTATACTTCCACTAGACAACCTGTGACCTGTTGGGTTATCGTTTCAGAGTTATTTCCTTACCTAAACAGAGAAACCAAGGGCAAAAAAGCAGTGGGTGTAGGAGTGACTCGTGACTTGCTGCTGGCTTCCCCATTGATTTTGTTGTGGGAAGCTGGCAGGGAGTGTCAGAAATCTTCCTTCCTTCCTTCCTTCCTTCCTTCCTTCCTTCCTTCCTTCCTTCCTTCCTTCCTTCCTTCCTTCCTTCCTTCCTTCCTTCCTTCCTTCCTTCCTTTCCACATATAATATGGGCTTTGGCTGTTTGCCCTTTCCTCAGAACCCTCAGGAGAGCCCCGGTGAAGCCTCCTCCTCCTCCTCCTTGGCTGACCCACAGAAATGTCTGCCACTTTGCTGAGGGGAGGGGAACAAAGAGAGCCACAGACTGTGAGGAAACCCCCACTCCCCACTCTGGCATGTCCCTAAGGGCGCCCTCCCTCAAGGGAGGTAGAGGGCTCACCTGCCTACCATGGTGCCCCCCAGCCAGACCTACCTTGCCAGCAGGCATCCAAGTTGCTTCCTCATCCTTCCCTCAATGCCCACTGCCGTTAAGAGATTTCAGATTGCTGCCTTGTTTCCAAAGCAGTCAATTGCCACTCACCCGTTGGGCCTTGCCACCAGCCAGTTGGGCGCAGGGGACAGAGGGAGGTGGGAAAGAGGGAAGAGCAGTGCTGAAGTGGCCACAAATTTCCCAAATTTCAATTCCACAGGAGTAATGGGTCCCAGGATTCGGACACATTCTGTAAGTTAGCCCATTTGAGGTATCTTTGTTCAAGAATAGTTGCCCCATGACACACCGTTTCACCCAGTTGAAGGTTATAGACACGAGAGTTTTAGTAGTATATAGACAGTTAATACTGTAACCAGATAACATCTAGAAGGCACTGAGTTGAGGAAGATGGTAAAAAGTCAGTATCTACAATTCTACATTATAATCTGCTTCTGTGTCTCTTACAGGTGCCACAATGAAATTTTTAACAGTTTATCTCCTGGGAATGTTTATTCCATACCTCTATCTATTATACCTAAGCCGGATTATACTTGAAATGCTAGTTCCCATCATGGGACGCAGTGGTTCAGAAATTCCACCTGATATACTAGTGGCTGCTTTTATTGTTGTAATGTGTATACTTCTGTCTTCCTATTTGGTAAGATACTTTTAAAAACTTGCATTCTGTGGATTTGAGCTTATTTAATAACTTTTGAACAGTAGATTTAAGCATGTGTGCTCTCTGTAAGTTTTCTTATTTGAGAAAAGAAAGCATCATTTGCATGCAGAATTTTGCTACAAAGGACCAGGTATGATGGTGACTGCTTTCACACAAAAAAGACATTTTTGCTACAAGCAGAATTGCAGTTGATTGGGGCATCTAGGACTATTTCGAAGTGCATATCTTGCTATGTTCTGTTACACAATGGAGAGGACATAAACAAGTAGGCAATATTTCCCTTCTCATTCTAGCCACAGGCATCACCTTCTGACATTCTGAAGCAATCTTACTTTTCCGTAAGCATGTCTGTGGTTGGACTGCTTATTCTATCAATTTCATTTGCAAATGCCCAATTAAGGTCTCTTCCTCCATACAATATCTAGTCAGAAACCTTCCAAGGGCAAAAATTTGAAATTAAAAAACAAAACAAAACAGGAAGGGCACAGAGAAGTCAAGCTCAAAAATACTGTGTCCATTTAAAAGCAAGAGGAATCATCCTTCTAGATGGTCAGTGATCATCAGGGCTCACTTTTCTTTTTCCATTCTGCAGTTTGCATTTCTCAACCATTTCATGACTTAAATGACAAAGACTCTAAGGAAAATATTTATTTTATACATGCACAGAGACAAACACACAGGTCATTTTTAATCTTGGCTTTAAATATATAATTTTCCTTCATATGTACTGAGATGATCAAATCCTGAAGTTCAAAATAATCATTTACAGCTCCCATCCTCCTCCCACCAAAAAAATATTGGTGTCCTCCATCTTCATGAATTTTGGTTTGTGCGGGGCAGCTGGTGGAGTTCACAATCTATGGAAAGTGCTGGGAGGTAGAATTAAATCAAAATTCTGTAACAGAAAATAAAGTTTTGTGCCTTTTTTTGTTGCAAAATTACATCTAGCCTCTTAATTAATCAATAGATTTTCTGCAGCTTATTGTATATGGAAAGATAAAAATACATGGAAAGATAAAAAACTGCAAGGCACTAAAATTTCATTTTCTGGAAATTTTCCTGACCCCCTCTGCTTCTGAGATTTCACAAGATATCTCTGCAGCTTTAAAGACTAAACCTTTTACTTTCTTTAAACTGTGATCTTCAGAAAAGCGTGTTCTATAGAACAGTAGGAAATGCGCTTGCCTACTTCATCCATCTCTTAGTCAAGGAAAGCACAGGACCAAATGTCTGTACTAGAAGAAGGATTGTGGATGGCCTTGGGGAAGTCACTAGTTTTCAATATGATCTCTGATTTGCCACGAACTTAGAAAAGTAAAATTAAATTATGTATTTTTTTTAAAGTTTGCATGCTTGTTTTCTAGAAATGATTCCATAAAAGTAATCCCTTTCCTTTGTTTCTTGTTTTTTTAGCTCAAGTTCATTTATCTGTCCAGAAGCACAAAGATGACATTAGTATCTTTGACAACCATTTTTACAGTTACATTCATCCTTGTTTGCAGTGGAATCTTCTTCCCTTTCAGTTCAGATTCGGCAAACCCAAGGCCTAAGCGAATCATTCTTCAGGTAAAAAGTGTTTCTGAAGTTGCAGGAGAGCTTCTTTTTTGTTTTTTTAAAGTTCTGCTTTGAAAGGATGAGTACTTTGCCTTAAATCCAGTGGTTTGAAGTTAATATGTGAGCTTTATTTTTATCAACCCTCATTCTCAGATGTGTTTATCTTACACTCTTTAATATGCTATGTTCCTCAGCCTTTGAATCATGTCATCCCTGGAATGGGGAAATGGTCATTGAAGAGGAACAAGAGAGAGAGAAATCTGCACTGATGCTGACACCTCCCAGTTACCTCATGGTTTAATATAAGAGAGTGTCTTGGCAATTTGGTTCCTAATATAAGGAAAGACAATCCAAATGTTGGATCTGCAAGTCTTATGATCACAGACCTCTAGCCATTTTGACTAACTTTTGTGAGAGTTCTATTTCTTGCACAGCCATAATTAACCATTTACAATCTGCCCCTTGGGTGAAATGGAAACGGCCCAGAGGAATTCAGCTGCAACTCTTGTTCTTCATCTCAAGAGGTACCCAGTATGTAGCAGCTGCCCTCAAACTTATTGAAGCCAAGACATTATCCCATAAACCCAGGAATCAATTATCAGAACTTGGAACGGGTACAGTCAAAATTCCTAAGAAAGCTATTGCAAGTGGCGAAATGCGTGCCTAATGTTGCTCTGCAGTTGGAAGCGGAACTTACAAACCTTGAAATAAGGGCAGGACTGTGTGTGCTGAAATATTAGCTAAAGGTTCATTTTCAAGGAGACACTCATGCTCCTGGGGCAAGATCAGGCAAGGCGGCGCTTAAGCGAAGGATCTTTGATAGCAAACAGAATATAGTAAACTCTCACTGGGGTACAACTGGGCCATAGCAGTGCACCCTTCAAAGCAGCCTCGTATCTAGATCAACTTACAAACAATACATTTCAGTGAGCATTTACATTATTAGGGCTCAATATTATACCATCAGCTGGATGGAAAATTTCATAAAGTCCCATATGCAGAAAGGCTCTGCCCTTGTAAATACTGAAACATGAACTCATATTTTTTTGCATCATAACTTCCATCATGACGTACATAAAGAGCTACTAACACCTTTTTCTTGGCACATAAGTTCCTCAAGGTAACTCTCACTGTTGCAAAGTTTGTTTTCGCAGCTTGTAAAACTTGCACATAGTTGATAGCAAAATAGTGCAAGCATGATTGGGGTAATTATATCATGATATTTTTGCATTTAATAGACATTCATGAAGAAAGGACGCCCTGTGCCCCAGCAAGCTATTTTTTATCTGCTTCGTGGACAGCAGGCAAACCCTTAGCAACTTCTTGTTTTGTCATTTTTCCAGCACTTAAACAGACGATTTCATAGCCTGGATGGTCACTTGGAAAAAAGTGATTCTGGAATATGGATAAACGGGCTGGACTACAGTGGAATATCACATGTTATGCCCTACCTACCTGAGCTCAATGACTCTATTACAGCCAAGTGTGAGGAAGGATCCCCCCTCTGTGGATTTCCTTGGGTCTTACCCGTGGACTACTTATTTCGGTTGGTTGTAACCTCACCTAATGAACCATTTAGTTTTTAATAGAAGTATCAATTGATGTAATACTGTACTTTTCAAAAACTGGTCTTTTCAAGTGAATCAGTAAACTTGTTGCATTTTAAGCCAATACCCAGAGAAGGAGACCAATTGCAAAATATTGCAGTGCCCCTAACAAAGGGTCGCTTCAGCTCAAAGCCACAGTCAGACTGGAAAGAGTCTTATGATGCGGTTTGGGGCTTGAAGGGATTTGCATATGTGAGAACTTTGAAAGATAGGAGAAGTGACATTTTTCTCTCTTCCTATCCTTTGCTGGACTGATGGGGCTTTCTAAAACTTCCTGTATGGAGAAGAAAGGGTTTTTATTTTAGTTTCTTTAATCTTGAGAAGTAAAATAGGTCTTTAGCATGAAGGCACCAATCTAGAAACCAGGAAACCGTGAGCTCTAGTCCTGCCTGAAGCACAAAGCCAGCTGGGTGACCTTGGGCCAGTCACTCTCTCTCAGCCTTAGAAAGCAGGCAATGGCAAACCACTTCTGAAATCTTGCTAAGAAAACTGCAGGGACCTGTCCAGGCAGTCGCCAGGAGTCAACGCTGACTCGAAGGCACCAAAAAAAAAAAGTCCTCAGTGCCATGCAACAGTACTCTGGCTATTTGGAAGCTGGGTTTTTTGTTTTTTGTTTTTGCTCCCTTTTCTATTTAAGTTTAAAATGTTTAAAAAGTCCTAATGAATCCTAATGTTTTCTGGATGGGCTTGGCCTCATCTTTCAGTAATACTATCAGAGCTGCAGTAGGTCTGGATATTCCTGACCCAGTGCGATAGCGCCTCTTCTGCTTGTCATTCTGCTTTGTGAAAGTTTTCAGCTTTGAGCAAAACTTTGACCTTTTTGTCATTTTTTTCTGGGGATGTGATAAGTTTTTTTTTTTTTTTATTCTGACAAAGTCTACTTTGCCAGATATACAGTACTGTACTAAGTAGGCAGGTGTGAAAAAATGCTGTAAAGTAAGAATGCTTTCAAAAATATATATTGTAATTGTTTATGTTTATCAATTTACAAAATGCAAAGTGAGCGAACAGAAGAGAAATCCAAATCAAATCAATATTTGGCGTGACCACCCTTTGCCTTCAAAACAGGATCAATTCTAGGTACACTTGCACACAGTTTTTGAAGGAACTCGGCAGGTAGGTTGTTCCAAACATCTTGGAGAACTAACCACAGATCTCCTGTGGAGGTAAGCTGCCTCAAATCCTTCTGTCTCTTCATGTAATCCCAGACAGACTCGATGATGCTGAGATCAGGGCTCTTTGGGGGCCAAACCATCACTTCCAGGACTCCTTGTTCTTCTTGACGCTGAAGATAGTTCTTAATGACATTGGCTGTATGTTTGGGGTCATTGTCCTGCTGCAGAATAAATTTGGGGCCAATCACACGCCTCCCTGATGGTATGGCATGATGGACAAGTATCTGCCTGTATTTCTCAGCGCTGAGGACACCTGACCAAAATCTCCAACTCCATTTGCAGAAATGCAGCCCCAAACTTGCAAGGAACCTCCACCATGCTTCACTGTTGCCTGCAGACACACATTATTGTACCACTCTCCAGCCCTTCGGTGAACAAACTGCCTCCTGCTACAGCCAAAGATTTCAAATTTTGACTCATCAGTCCAGAGCATCTGCTCCCATTTTTCTGCACCCCAGTTCCTATGTTTTCGTGCATAGTTGAGTCGCTTAGCCTTGTTTCCACATCAGAGGTATGGCTTTTCGGCCACAATTCTTCCATGAAGACCACTTCTGGCCAGACTTCTCCAGACAGTAGATGGGTGTACCTGGGTCCCACTGGCTTCCACCAGTTCTGTGCTGATGGCACTGCTGGACATCTTCCGATGTCGAAGGGACGGAAGGATGATGTGTCTTCCATCTGCTGCATTAAGTTTCCTTGGCTGACCACTGCATATATGGTCCTCAGCGTTGCCTGTTTCTCTGTGCTTCTTCAAAAGAGCTTAAACAGCACATCTTGAAACCCCAGTCTGCTTTGAAATTTTTGCCTGGGAGAGACCTTGCTGATGCAGTATCACTACCTTGTGTCTGGTTGCTGCACTCAGTCTTGCTATGTGACATGAAACTGCCTTCCAGAACCTCAGCTTAGTAGCAGAGTTTGGCTGTTCCTCACCCAGTTTTAAGCCTCCTACTGTCAGGCCTAGCCCAAGGAACTCCTGGAGACCGTGTAGGTTCAATCAGCAAGGTTTATTAGCTAGCGCTTATTTACAGAATCTTTTCAGACTGACCAGTAGTTCCCAGGCACAACTCTCTACTATCTTCTGGAATGTTTAGGGATGCGCCAGCTTTCTCCGCTTATCTCCAGAGCGTTGCTCTGGAGACGAGAGCACCGTTTTCACCCCCCTTCCTCCATTCCAGTCCATCACACCTACACAGCTGTTTCTGTTTCAGTTAATGACTGTGTTTCAACCTACATATGAAATTGATGATAATTAGCACCTGCTTGGTATAATTGGTTAATCATACACCTAATCCTACAAGATCCCTGACTTTGTGCAAGTGTACAAAGTGTGCAAGTGTAAGAACTGATGCTGTTTTGAAGGCAAAGGGTAGTCACACCAAATATTGATTTGATTTAGATTTTTCTTCTGTTCGCTCACTTTGCATTTTGTAAGTTGATAAACATAAACAATTACAATATATAGTTTTGAAAGCATTCTTACTTTACAACATTTTTTCACACCTCCCTAAAACTTTTGCACAGTACTGTATATTTTTATTTTTATATTAAGATAAAAAAGGCTAATCGTTTTGAATTCCTTTGCATATAGGCCTATAACATTTTTGCATATTCAGTGGCATTTTAGGCTCTGATATACTCAGCCATATTGTACAAAAATTTTTGTCAAACAAAATTAGCATGAAACAGTAATTTGAAATATTTTAAAGGATTCTTATGGTGAATTACATTGATAATTTTTTAAAAATCCCTTTCTTAAATAGGAAATCATGGTATCTTCCTGCTCCAGCAATTACCCCCAAAAATCCTATTCGCTTTCAGCTTCTTTCCAAAGAGCAAACACTATTGGATTCTACAAAGCTAACCTTTGAAGTAATAGGTGGGTGAACATCTCATCATTCTTTGCCTTGAGTTTTAGTAGGGGTTTGTTTGAACTTAGCAAGTAGCTAGCTAAGGTGAATTATCTAAACCTCAGGGGCATTCAGTCCAAGTTCTCAGAGATAGCCAATCAGTGTGAATGCAGATATCACAGATAAAACATGCACGTTATAGTGTACCTGAACAAATTCTTGACTGTGATAAATTATGCTATGAGAAATGTGCCAGTCTTTAAGGTGTACAGTATTAAAAATTTCCTGGGTGCTTTTAGAAGTATAGTTTGCAAATTAATCAGGATATTGGGAAAATATCCTTTCCAGGTTATTAGGAAAACTAAATAAACAGTTGGTGTATATAAAAAGTTTGCTTTAGATTGAAAAAAAATGTGGCAGCTCCACCATCCTTTCTTCTGAATTCATGTAGAAATCTTTATCATATGCTTCAGGTCCAAGTCACATGGCATTATATCTTCGACTACATCAAGGTTCAACACTGTCCACCTGGTCTCTTGGAGATGGAACTCCTACTGTTAATAACAGAAATGGAGACTACTTTGTATATTATTCACATGGGCTCCAGGCTGTGCCCTGGCGCTTCTGGATAATGCTGAAGGTGAGTTTATTCCATAAGCATCACATTCATTTCTTAGAACTCCATCTCCTACTCTGTTAAATGGTTTGCCTTTTGGGAACAGTTGCTGATTCATCTTCATCTTTTGAAGATAACACACAATTGCCTTCTAATGCTATTAATTTGAATATGCATTTTCTTTTCTCGAGATGTCCTTGACATGACAAGTTTTTACATCTTTCATGTCAAGAATAAATTAAATCAAAGCTGTACATGAATATTAGGTTCCTGCTATTAAATCAAACCAGTGGATATAAATTAATCTGTAGTCTTGTATTTGCTTACTTGAAACTCACTGAACGCATGTGGTGTTTCCAGATACTCACTTAAAATTGTATAAATTACCTGTCATTGACTTACCGATATTGTTGTATTGTTAGATAAAGACAAGGTAGTATGTAAGTACCATTAATGATACCATGATTGAAGTAAACCAGAGAAGGAAAATCAGAATTTGTCTAGTACTGGAGAGTGGCTCTTGAGAAGTCTCCTTGTATATAACTGCAAAATCCCAAATAATTGCTTTTATATTGCTTCCAAAAAGTAGGAGTAATTTTTTAATCTAGATATATAGTATCTGAATTATATTTTGATGTAGACTCATACTGGCAAAACAAAAGCAACAGAGTATCTTGATGTTCAGCTCTAAATGTTTGAATTAGCGTTCTGCTTCCTCAGTATTATTTAATGTAGAGAAAATGCCTTCTACATCCTCCTGTACATAAACTGACTTGCCCTCCATACAGCCTATCTTTTTCTTCTGATTTCACTTTTCGCTTCTATGATTTGAGCATACTTATTAAAGAATAGTCTGGTAAATGTTCTTAGTAGCTTAGAAATTAGTGATTCAGTTGTCCAGTTTATGTTCCTTATCCCTTTTCTTGGGAGATGGAGGTACACAGGGGAAGGCGCTGTTTGGCATATTAGCTGCTGGAAGATCTTCAAAAAGCCCTTTCCTACTGACCTTCATAATGGTGGAGGATTCCCTCAGATAGCAAAATCTAAACCATCTAAGGCTTTAAATGTCAACATTAGCACTTTAAATTGTGGCAGACAGTGCAGATTTTTCAATAAGGGGATTGTATGTTCCCTGTAACTTAAACTTCTAGCTACCACATTTTGCACCCATTGCAATTTCCTGATACTTTTCAAGGGCAGCCACACACGGAATGTGTTGCAGTCAAGACACGTAATAGTTGTGTTTCTCCTTGATACAGAATTGAAAAGGACCAGTCCATCTCCTGGTTGCACTGGGAAGACGTTCTTTCTTATTTTTTATATATTCACTTTAACAATTCCCCAGAAGCTTTAATTAACATAGGCTCAGGAATTTAATCTGTTTCCTCAATTTTATTTGCCAGAATTTGTGCTTATGAAGCTTGCTATAGGTTTAAATCAGATTTTGTTTTGGAAACAGACACTTTAACAATGTTTCAGTCACCATCTATGGAATTCTTTAAAACTTTCATTCCTTTGGTTTCTTCAGCTGCATATGGTCTTTGGTCCAGATTTTGCAAGCTTTGAATTCTACCATTACACAGTGCTAAGTAGGAATGGGATTCAAATAATCAGACATGGGCTTATATGCTTTTCTTCTTTTTGATTTTTAGGGTTCGGATAAATCCACTAAAGGAATGGTCACCCTTGCTATAGTTACCCATTATTTCTTTGGAGAAGATCAAAAGTCATCTCAGTTACGTGCTTTAATGGAAAGATTTCCCAACTGGACCTATACCTCAGGCTGGGCTTCTACCTATGACCAGTTTATCTTTTAATCTAGAAATTCTGCGAAGGTCAATTGTCTCTAAATTGCTGGATGCCACTTTTGTTCATTAGGGAGTTTGGGTGAAGTGGAAAAAATAGCATTACTCACAGAAAGAAAAGCTATGAAGGAATGGTGGTATTGTAAGTCCTCTTTGGGGAAAAGGACAAATTTGTTGTATTTCTTTAATGCAAAAAACCCCCCACCTATTTCTTCCACTTGAATAACCAGTTCACCTGTTTGACTAGGTGAACATGAAAGCTGCCTTTTGGAAAGTAGCTTTAGAATGGCCCTCCTTGGCATTTTGCAATAAAAGGGGCTTTAGTGGAGGAACTGCAAGCACAATATAACATACCTTACTGTCTTTAAATAACACAAATGCTGCCTTGTCCTTAATATTTTGATGTGTTCTAATAAACTAAAGAAGTGTTTTCTTAAGACACTGTTAAGACTATCCATTATGGAGAATATGGAGCTGTTAATGGTAATTGCTGCAATAATGATACTGTACTCATTTTGAATGCACTCTGTAAGCAAAGCTCTTTAAAATATAATGCCAAAGAACTTGATGGCCAATCTCACTGAATTCCTAAGTTTGTGTGTTCTGGCGTTGCTGCTTTTCCTTCTTTTTCTGGATCCTTTTGCTTGACTAGACCAGAGTAGAGCAAAGTCCATATTTAGCTAACTTCTCTATGGCAATCAAGCAGTGTGAGGGCGAAACATATGCATCCAATGCAAGCATCTAGCACTATACTTCTAAGCACCGAGTCACCACTCGGGCCTCCTGCACACATATATATGTACATTTTGTATTTTGGTGACAGTTACTGAATTGGTTACTAACAATTATTTTTATTATTTATCTGATTTTTCATGAGTGGGTCATACATAATCCAATGAAAGCTGCAAGTTTCTACAAAATTATGAAAAGCTCAGGGGACATCAAGATGCATTACTGATTTCTTGTCTATGTGTAAAAAAAGTGTTTTTACCAAAGACATAAGAGTAAACAACTACTGAGCCAGAGGAACTGTAAAGGTGGCACAAGCCTCTCAGCAGAAAAGCACTGGGTTTTTTTGTCCTTTCATAGACTTTTCTAAGTCCTGGAGAGGACACTCCAGGAGCTACAGAATAGCTTGACACTCTTTCCCTCTGGCCAGGGGGAGAAGGTTCACTCTTGGAGAAAGAGCTCCAACCCCCCCAAATACCTTCACTACAAACTTTGCTGCTGTAGACTTGAAGACTAGGAAGAGGAAGGGCAGCAGGAGTAGTGGAGTGCAGGGCAGCCAAAAGGGCAGAGATGGGGGGGAGACTGGTGGGTGGGTGGAGCTGAAGTGCCCCTGCAGCTGTAAATGCAGGCAGGCTGCCAAGCTCCCAAATTTTGATCACATGACTGCGGGCTGCTGCGATGGCCGTAACCCTAATATCATTCGTTCAGCGCTATTGTGACTTCAAACAATTGCTGAATGAATGGTCATTAAGTGAGGACTTATCTGTATAAATTTTACAAATAAATAAATAAGGAAAAGAATGCTCTTATGAAGAATTCAAAGTAAAAAAAGGAAATGGTAAATGCCATTCCCTCCATGTTCTGTAGAACAGAAGTTAGATTACCCACATCTAATTCTTCTTTGTGCTATATAGTTGCTCTGTTAATATATATTTATTATTACAGAAACTTTTTATTTTATACACTGTATACACTAAATTTATTATTATTACACTGTATCAAGACAACTGAACAGTGTTCAAAGATTAGAAACCTCAGGGCATATGGAAAGTATGTTTTAAAGTAAATTATTTTGGTAAGAGAGGAGGAAAGGATAGAAATTGGGATAGAAATTTCAGATCCTATTAATTAGAGGTTTCTTGAATTTTTGGGAGATACCATTTAAATCATTATAGAAAATATTAAATGGAAGCTACCCCAGCCATTTGATTCATTGTATTTTCTCCTCTGTGAGTCTATTTAAGAAAAACGTTTTTAGAAAACATAATAAATTTTAACACGATAGCTTGCAAGACCAGCTTGGTGTAGTGGTTAAGGCATCAGGCTAGATTCCAGGAGACCGTGAATTCTACTCTCACCTTAGGCACGAAGCCAGCTGGATGACCTTGGGCCAGTCATTCTCTCTCAGCCCTAGGAAGCAGGCAATGGCAAACCACTTCTGAAATCTTGTCAAGAAAACTGCAGGAACTTGACCTGAATACATCAAACAAACAAAAAACTAAAAGAGCTCTAGTTGGTGAAGTGACAGAAGACTTGCTTAGAGCAACCCTGGTAAAAGATGAACAGAATGCAGCAGCTTGAGTAGTTATGGGTAGAGTGAGGTTCACCTATGTAACCACCATTTTGGGAACTGCTTTGGCTCCCAGTTGGCTTCTGAGTGCAGTTCAAGGTGCTGTTTGCCGCTTTTAAAGCTCTACGTGACTCAGGGCCTAGAAATCTGTCCACCTTATTCAGGTTGAATCTGATTATCTAGTAAGAGAGAAAGGGGGTCCCATCATCTAGAAAATGCCAATTTCAAGCAACCCGGGGTTTGAGACATGTTAGTGACGGTCCCCTTCTTTGGAACAGCTTACCCTGAATATCCAGATAACCCCTTTCAGAGAGCTGTAAAAACTCCTTTTAGAAGGGTCTTCAGAAAGGCATTTGGGAATGGGTCAGATAATGCTAGCTCCAGATGGTGGACGCTGGATTCTATCAGTAGAATTCTAGTAATTAATTTTTGTTTTTAATCTTATATTAATGCTGTAAGACACTGAGAATCGCCAGAAATGAAGCTGTATATAAATTGCAATAACAACATCATCGTAAACTGGACTGTTCCTCAGTGTTAGAAAATATAAAGCTGGCCCTAAATCTCAGAGATGTTCTTCTATGTACCACGCACAGATTTCCTCAATCTTGAACCCTCCTTCCAGATGTGCTAGACTTCAGTTTGCATAATCTACAGCCTTTGAGGTCATGCTATCAGGAATTTAGGAGAGTTGCTGCAATAGTACTGGAGGCCAGATTAAGGAAGGCTGCTATTCGTATCTGAAGTAGAAAGCAATGTTGTGGAAGCATCTTCATTACCTAGTTAAATTGCAGTGGTATCTTATGCTGTTCCTTGGAACTCATACAGACTGGAATGCTCTGCTAGGATATCAAATTACAGGATACTAAATCATGAGTATGGAAGAAAGTAATAAACATGATAAGATCAGTAGAATTAACATCTAGTTTATAATCATTCAAAAATTAATTTGATATGGGCTCTATTCACATTTACTTCTAAATAAAGGTGATAGATCAACGGGATATATTTTTTCAACATTCAAGCTTTAATATTTGGCATGACAATGTAAAAATTACTTGTAATTCTAAATCAGATAAGCAGTGACTTATATTGACTCAGTTTCTTAGAGTATATTGGATAATTGTAACTCATAAGCTATTAGAGAAATGCAAAACTTACATGTTAGAATAATGTCCCACTTGATAATGTGTGGTAGAACTAGTGTTTTTGATGACAAAAAGTGCTTTTGCTCTCGTAGTTGTCAGTAGGATGGAAATGTAGATTAACCTGTCAGCAGGAGATTCAGATGTCCAGGTGTTGTGGTGGAATTGTGTATTTGTCCAATTTGCCATTTGGCCTTAATTCACAGTACTGCTTTACTTTCAAACCCAAATACTAAAAACCAATACAGTGCATAGCCTCTACTAAGAGATTATTGAAATCTTGGCCCTGAATAACTAGGCTTGTATGTAATATCTCCTGCATAATTAGACTTTTTTTCTACAAAGAAAAATGCAATGATACTGATGTTTTCCTTTTTAAAGTATTATTCTTCAGTGTAGGCTTCTGAAAAATATTTTTGTGCATACATAGTTTGTATTTGCCAAGAAACCTAACTGGAGAACTTTGTAAACTAAGAATCAACAGACACTTATCAAGCTATATTGTATTATGTTTCTAAACTCTGTGTGATGTATATACATGCTGTGAAACACTAAAATATCCAAGAACATGTTAGAAACTTCAGGAAAACAATAACCATTTTGTGCTTGAAAGAAAAGCAACATTGATTAACTCAGGATATATCTTTTATTGTGGCTGAATGAAATGTCAATAATTTAAATAGGAAGTCAGATTAGTTATGATAGGTCTTAATATATTGTGGAGTCCTATTATACCAGACATTACATTCTGACGTACAGAATTCCTTCCTTGAAGAGGTTAAATATTAAGGATTAATTTTTGCTAGCGGTTCTATTTTGAATACTGCTCTTCCAAGTAAAGGAGCTCAGTTTAGCCAATAGCCAATATTTAGCCAATGTTAAAGTGAAAGGAGGTTCATGAAACTCACAATTTGGTAGAAGCCCATCTTCTTACTGCCTGCAATCCTGTCTTAATGTTCTGCAATGTCTCCCCATCAACCTCTGAAGACTGCTAGACTAAACACTTGATTACTGAAGATTCTTGAAGGATAAGGCCTATGATCATGCACCAGGCATCCTGCTTCCATAAAAATATGAAGCAAATCCAGGTAGTCCCCAGGTTAAGAATGGCCAGGTTACAACCCATAGTTAAGAAGAGAGCCTATTATAGCAAAATTTGAGTGAAATACATGATGATTCGACTTAATTACACAATACTACATATACAGTATTATAATACTGTGGTTTCAGCTTACATACAAATTTGACTTAAGGACAGATCTTGGGAACGGAACTCATTAAACTGGGGACTATCTGTACCTACAAAAAGACCCAAAATGACTTTCTAAGGCAAGAGAAACATTAAATTTTCTCACAAGATAATTATCCTTGGTCCCCATCTTCTAAGAACCACTCAAAAAAATCCCAATGATACAAACTCCAAGCTCATTTACCGCAGCTGAACTTGTGATTTGTGTGGCCCTTTGCTGGCTAGCTCCAAAGAGATAGGTTCCAATTCGGACTGCGTCAGACTCAAGGTGGAATAATTTTCATCCACCATAGTCCAGTCTCCATCCACAATTGAACTTGTTTCTGTCAGATCTGTTGCAGAGCCAATGCTCCCTTCGTCACCTGTCGAATACAACAGAATATAGAAATTTGAAAAAATGCTTACTGAAGTTACACAGGAAGCCCGGCAGAGTACAAAGTATATTGGCCAGAGGGTTCCCTTCTATAATCATGAACAG
Organism: Python bivittatus; assembly: GCF_059951505.1. Lineage (NCBI taxonomy): Eukaryota > Metazoa > Chordata > Lepidosauria > Squamata > Pythonidae > Python > Python bivittatus. The sequence goes on along the minus strand of NW_028277112.1, from coordinate 43,508,408 downwards.
CAAACAACTTCCCTAAAAGAAAGCTGGTCTATTAGAATGAATGTTCCATCTTCAGGTTTTAGGGTAATTATGAAGTCCTGCAACCCTTGCCAGTGCCCCAAGTGATTCAGGACTAACCCCCTGAAGCCTCCATATTAGGAGCTTGGGATCTGAGGCTCAGGGTTTCTCTGCTGGGGACGTGCATATTACTTAGATGATGATGCTTTGCATATGAGTTGACAACTACCTGTCAAGTCTGCAAACACAAGGGATTGGCACAAGACAGCAACACAATCAATGCAGGGTGTGTGTATGTGTCCCAGGAAGCTATTCTTAGAATTCATCCAATACTCTCCCTTGGTGGATTTAGGATGTGTTAATTCTCCAGCATGCTGGCTGAGGAATTCTGGGAGTTGAAGTCCACACATCTTAAAGCCACCAAGGTTGAGAAACACAGTTTTAGTAAAACTGTGATTAAACTATAGTTTTAGGTTCCATGCATGTAATAGACAAGATAGAGAGGTCCTTTAGTTTAGCTTTCTCTCAGGTATGCTATACCAATGACATATCTTTTGAAGAGTAAATCTTCTAGAAGCCTGCACCTGCTGTCCTAAAGTAGTGCATTAGCAATACAAGTCTATATATGCCTACCCAGAAGTAAGTCCCACTGAGTTCAATGAAACTTATTCCCAGGTAAGCGAATGTAGCCTTCCTAAACTTGGAACCTTCTGGCAAATTGAATGGCAGTCATCATGCTGGTTGGAAGCTTTGGAGTCTAGTTCATCTGCAGGGCGCTGCATTTGGGATAGCAGAGAGTGTCACAATTTCAGAAACAGGAACAAGTAAGACATGTACAGTTAATTTGCATTGTTATTTTAGTGAAGAAACAGTTTCCAGATAAATATTTTCTTAGCTGCTGGATTAGGTTTTTGCAAAAAAGAGAAGTAGGTATTGGGTACAGAAACAAATCATTCCTGGCAACTTAAATAGTTCTTGCCTCATTGTTTCAATTTATCTTGAAAAATAACATCTTCAGCACCATCTACATATATGGCAACTAAAACGTGTGTGTGTGTGTGTGAGAGAGAGAGACAGAGAGAGACAGAGAGAGAGAGAGAAAAGAGGAGAGGGCACGTGGGGAAGGAAGGATGTGGACAAATAGCTGCATGTATTTAATGCAGGAATGAGGATTAAAGGCCCATCTATGGTAATTGGTTTTGGAGAGAAAGTGATGATTGTGTTTTATTTGGTGGAGAGGAAAACTATATGCAGGAATGAAGATTAAAGGCCCATCTATGGTAATTGGTTTTGGAAAGTGATGATTGTGTTTTATTTGGTGGAGAGGAAAACTATATAGAAGACCAGTTATTTTGGGGAACAGGAGACAATGATGGAATTGGGCAAGGGATGACATCTACAGACAGATGGAAGGCACAGAAATAATAAACAATGGAAGCATTAAATAATTCAAGTTGCAGACTGGCAGAAAAACAGCAGGGATCTGTGTCATGAAACTTGAGACATTAAGGGAATGATATTGCAGCAACTGTGATCAGCTGTATCAGAGGCAGCAAAGAAGTCAAGGAAGTAAAGAAGTGAGATGGTTCGGTTTGGCAGCCAGATCATGGTATATATTCCAAGAACAGTAACATCATGGGTCACAACAGTAGCAGATTAAAACAGTGAACACACTAGGAGTTTGGAAGCAAAGTGAGAACAGTTTAAGAAAAAAGAATCAAGAGTGCAGTTAGGAATCAAGGGAACCTGATGAAGCAGGTTTAAGAAAATTGGTTGGGAAGGGAGAGAAATAAGGTAGAATGAACACTTGGGGATTGAGAGCTTCAAATGTTGAAAAGAATCTACCGGGGCATGACAAATGGAAGGAAGGAGAGGCCTCTTTTAGGAGTGAAGAATAGAAGGAAATCCAGATAGTTGCTTTATGAGCAAAAATAAGAGAAGTGCAATGTTCTTTTAGGGTTTAAAACTGCCCACTATCTCTTCGTTTTAGCCCAAGATCTCCAAGAAGTACTGTAACAAAGTACATCCATTCTGTAACAGGTTATAGCAGAGCGGCCTGAGATTAGAAAGTAGAAAGTAGATGCTGAAGGGGAAAAAATGCTGAATTAGATACCACCAAAACTAGTTTTGCCTTTTTTTAAGGCGAAAAAAGGATTGGAAAACATAGGAAACACCAGGTACAATGTATTATTAACAGCTCTCACTCCGTTGAAGATTCATTGATATTGTTAGAGGCAAGTCACAGAAGTATCTGAATGTTCAGCTCTCCTAAATTCAAATTTCAAGCTGCTGATGTTGCTGTTTCCAGCGAGGGCAGAGAATGAGAGTGGTTTGTGGGAAGAGAGCACACCCATTTTTTGCTTCTTGCAGTAACTGGCTGGTACAATCTCAAAATGGCAGTTCTCTGCCAAGTAAGATTTTGAATTGCAGGAATTCTTCAATACAGTACTCAGTTCTGCAATTAGCTGAAAGGAAGACGCTCCCTACTTAGGCTACCGTATTTTTCCGACAATAAGACGCCCCCATGTACAAGACGCCCCCCACTTTTCTAGCCCAAAATTTAAAAATCAGTATTTTAAAGATAGTGCAGAACACATTTTTATTTAGTAATTAGTTAACATTTACCTGATACACTCGGTGGGAGGAGCTCCAAATGGTCTCTCTGCAGCTCTATTTCCAGGCTTTTTTGCTTAACTGATTACATTCAAGCACCAGTGAAACTGCAGATAGCTTCTCTCTGCAAACAGCCTTCCTCCAATTGGTTTGTTCAGCATCAGCTGACGTCAGTTACATCAGGCTCGTGATTGGAGGAAGTCTGTTTGGGAGACAAGCTATTTCACTCGGAATTGGAGGCTAGCAATAGGAAGAAGCCTCTCTGCAGAAACAAAGTTTGGCAGTTTTGCAACCGCGATTCTCAGCTGACTTCCTTGAATAAGACGCCCTTCAGTTTTTAGGGTAAGGATTTTAGAAAAAAGTATCGTCTTATAGTCGGAAAAATACGGTAATTGTACCATCCCCTTGCTAGACCAGGCAGTTGTATGCTTTCCAATCAATGGTAATTCCCTCCTCAACCAAGTGAACAATATGCAACAGGAACTTCTTCCACCAGATTTAGATGAAAAGTCTTTACTGCTTAATCTATTAGGTAAATGGAATTCCTTCCCATTTGAGAGCTGGGGGAAAGAGGGAAGTACAAGCAAAACAAAACAAAGCAAAGCAAAACAAAACCACCTCTACTGCATTGTCTGCTAGCAACAGGAAGAATTGTGTTCTAAAACTCAGTTGAAGTAGAGCAGAATTGTCTGCATGTGCAGATCTCATTCCACTATAAAAGACCAACCATAAGTCAATTTCTGCTTTAAATGGGATGCTCATTATATGATAACCTGTACCATTGCGTAAGACTCTTGCACATTTCTCTTGAACTGGAGCATTAGAAAGTAGCTCGTGGCCAGTTTCTATGAGATTTGAGATCTGCTGCACACTGAATGTGGAATGTCTTTCCCACTATTCTTATATCCATTTTAACAATTTAAACTCCCTCCAATTTTAACAATGTTGTGTAGTATTTGGACAATTAAGAGGAAAATACCAGCCAATTTTGACTCATTCTGCCTCAGGGCAGCACCAGTTTTCTAATGCAGGCATTAAGTAAGATAAGGAACCTGCTGAACTCCCAAAGCAGGAAGATGTCCTCATTGTAGAGATCTGAAAAGGGCTTATTAAGAGTAACAGAATTAAGAGCGGTGGAGATAATGCATGCGATGAATGCTATTAAAAAAAATGCTGCTTAGGCTGGAATTAGGTATGCTGCTTAAACTTGTGGTGGTAATGGCCATTAACATGTTCAACAATACAGTATACAAAAGTAATGGCTCTTCTTTGTGATGTAAGAAAAATGGCTATTTTTGCACCCTTAATGACAGCAAAATACAATGTCAGAAGTATGGAAAATTAGGTCTTTTCCACCCCACCCCTTTTCATTTTATTTAAAAGTTATTGCACATGTACCACTTATAGTCTTACCAATGGTAAAGGTTATACAACACCAATAAAATATGTTTAGTTACATTTATCAACAGAAAGACATTTTAACCGTGCCTTTCTAAACAAATATATAAAGTCATAACCAGTATTATTTTTTTGTTGACCCTTTGACTGTTCATAATTTATTAGTTCAGAACTCACATAGAGAACTTCAAGAACTATGACTGTGGCTGACACTGATTCTCATATTACCTAAAAGATAAATTATTTTGGTCCATGTATGTATTACACCCATATTATAAAAATAAGTGCTAGGTTTCTGTAGAAAAAGTAGTAGTGTTGCATTTTTTCCCAACTGCACAGTACAAGCCAAACAATATTTAAATTTTAATACTGTTACAGGTATTTAATATTACACATCAGTATGTATAATATCAATCTGGACACAGCAGATTGAAAAAAATAATAAGTACCTCAAAGCAAACATGAGATTCTGCTGCAGCCAGTTTTTCATAATATTATTGTATGAAAGTTAAACTTTTTTTTAGTTACAAGTATATGCATTATAAAATATTAGCAAGGTGAGATTTAAATATATACACTGTACATTGTCATTACAAAGTCTTAATAGCAGTAATATATAAGGTGGTTTTATTTACATAAAAATAATCTTGAAGAAAGCATCTTTACAAGTGAAATAAATAAAGTTTCAGTAATTCATTTAAAATCTTTTTGTTCAGAATACATCTGAACAGACCAAATGACAAAATGAAGCTGCAAATAATACCAGATGAAAGTCGGTTGCATCCTGATAGAAATGCAACTTTACTTTTAGTTTTCCTGGAGTTAAAAGTACAAACATGCAAGATAGGTAAAGCTACCCTACACTGTGAACAAGGACCAAAAGCATAAGCAGTAAGCCTGAGAATATACAAGAGTATTCACAAAAGGTACAATGTATTTTACAATTTTTAATATATAACATTTGGTGATATCAAACAGCATGATTTTTAGAACAGAATTTAGCTTAATCTGGCCATCATTTCCTTTAGGCAATTAAACTATGCAGAATGCATCAACATTTCATCCCAGCTAGCTTCATTGTCAACTTGTTCAAGTTTTGGTTCAAAAATTGAGGTGGGGTGGTGCAGATGGGCAAATTTAGAATTGTCTCCAAGATTTTTTCTTTCATTAAAAAAATAAAAATAAAGATCATATACACTGATAGAGTAGGTGTTCTTCTGCATGATTAAGGGGAAAACAGAGAAAGCCTTAACAAGAGTTTCAAAATAAATCATCTTTGAATACAAGCTAATATTTCTGCTTCTCATATAATCAGGTAAACGAAAGAAGTGAGAAAGTTTATTGGGAAGCATTCACAAATTCAAGGAGATTCCCTAGTCATTGCATGTAAGAAAAGTATTCATTAAAAACAAAAAGCAAAACTAAATGGGTGTGTTTGCAAGATTTGATTACTTTCTTCCAAAAGCAGTATCCTTGAACGCCATCATTATGAAGCTTTATTAAAAGAGTTATCTTATTCAGTGCCATTAGGAGACCGTGCAATCGTAACTGCCTTCCTGAAGGTGATCATCTTCCTTCTCCAGTCCAACCATGTCCTCATCAAGTCGAGTTGTAGCATTAGGACCAGCATCATTCTGAGGACCAGTGCTATGGTTAGCTGAATTCCGGTTTTCCTCCGCCCTTGGACTGGCTTGTTCAGCCACCCTTGAAAGGTTTATAGGCTGAAAGGCTTCCGGTTGCACTTGTTCCTCTGCTATTTCACTCAGTTTCTGGAGTTGAGGCTTGATAACAGCTAAAAATGGCTTATAGCCAGGACTAAAGAACATGAGATAAGAAAATAAGGAATTAGTTCAATAATTTTAAGACTGCAAATTCAGCAAAATGTATATGGTGTTCAAGGTTTCCCTTAAGTTGAGCTTGGTTTCTAGTGATCACATGGATATACCTATCTTGTTTTTTTTAATGTTAACCTGCAAGTGATTTTTCAATACTTTTCTCTGGTGGTGGTGGTGGTTGTCTTTCTTCCAGACTAATCTGTGGCCCTGGAACTCCCTAGCTTTTTCAAGATAAGCCAGAGTTAGGTGTTGCAACCTGCTGCTTTGCCATCAGAAATATGCTAATTCAAGATACTGTGCATATCATTGGATGGATACATCTCTGTTCACATTACATATCTTTAAATGCTGAAATAAGAAATCTGTTGTCAGAAAAGTGTTAAAAGTGTTATAACAGATAGTTATGAAATGATTCCACAGTATTTTAAGACCAATTATATCAGACATTATATTTCAACATACAGAATTCCTTCCTTGAAGAGATTAAATATTAAGGATTAATTTTTGCTATCGCTTCTATTTTGTATACTGCTCTTCCAAGTAAAGGAGCTCAGTTTTATTTTCAGATAGCCAATGTTAAAGTGAAAGGAGATTCATGAAACTCACCAGTCGGTAGAAGCCCATCTTTCTACTGCCTGCAATCCTGTCTTAATGTTCTGCAACGTCTCTCCATCAACCTCTGAAGACTGTGCTAGACTAAACACTTGATTGATTACTGAAGATTCTCGAAGGATAAGGGCTATGATCATGCACCAGTCCAGGCATCCTGCTTCCATAAAAATATGAAGCAAATACCTACAAAAAGACCCAAAGTGACTTTCTAAGGCAAGAGAAACATTCAGTTTTCTCACAAGATAATTATCCTTGGTCCCCATCTTCTAAGAACCACTCAAAAAAATCCCAATGACACAAATGATACAAACTCCAAGCTCATTTACCGTAGCTGAACTTGTGATTTGTGTGGCCCTTTGCTGGCTAGCTCCAAAGAGATATGTTCCAATTCGGACTGCGTCAGACTCAAGGTGGAATAATTTTCATCCACCATAGTCCAGTCTCCATCCACAATTGAGCTTGTTTCTGTCAGATCTGTTGCAGAGCCAATGCTCCCTTCGTCACCTGTCGAATACAACAGAATATAGAAATTTGAAAAAATGCTTACTGAAGTTACACAGGAAGCCCGGCAGAGTACAAAGTATATTGGCCAGAGGGTTCCCTTCTATAATCATGAACAGCAAACAACTTCCCTAAAAGAAAGCTGGTCTATTAGAATGAATGTTCCATCTTCAGGTTTTAGGTTAACGATGAAGTCCTATAACCCTTGCCAGTGCCCCAAGTGATTCAGGACTATCCCCCGAAGCCTCCATATTAAGAGCTTGGGATCTGAGGCTCAGAGTTTCTCTGGCAGACATGCATATTACTTACATGATGATGTTTTGCATTGTCTATCAAATCTGCAGGCACAAGGGATTGGCACAAGGCAACAACACAAACACAATCTACTGTGGGGGTCCCAGGAGGCTATTCTTAGAATTCATCCAATGTAAACCTACTAAAGGTCATTCAACATCTGCCAATTTCACTAACACGTCCACACAGTCATCTTGGCAACAGTACAGAATGGTTTGCTACTGCCGCCTTCTGGCCAAGGACATCCAGTACTTGATGGAAACTAAGAATATCTAGGACCAAGGCATGAAAACTATTATTACTTAAACTCTGTTACTTCCTCCATTGCCCAACAGAAATTTATTTTCCAAATTAGGAAGATCAGAGCTTTAGTGTTTAGAGCTTTAGACTGGGTTTGGTTCTCATTTCTTTGTTCAACAAACCCAAAACAAAGTGATAAGCTAATAATCCTTCAAGAATGATGCTTTCATACAACATCATTCTTTATTGAAGAACAAAGATACATGTCTGGGAATTAGTAGAGCAAATCTTTTGGAAATACATGCAAAAAATCCATAAGTCATTTGAATGTTAAGACAGCATGCGAACATTTATACATTAATATTATAAAGCAGTCTGAAAGAGAAATACATACAATGAGAAAAGCTAGGACCAGTAAAGCCAAGAAAAACTCAATAGATTATATGGGGAAAATAAAATTAATCAACTCATTAAGGAAATAAACCCTAACTATTAAGAATATACAGCAAATGGATTAGGCAAGAAACCATAAACAGTTTTCCTTAGAACTTTGAAGTTGTCTTCTTTTTTTAAGGTATGATTATACTATAAACCCCATTATTTACTACTGAACAAATCCCATGGAAGTTTAATTGTGTGGTTTAACATTAATGAGATCAGAACCCACCCACCCGAAGTCCTGCCTCATTGTGGCAGGGGAGGTGTTCCTGGGAGGGATGAGTGAAGAACGTCCGGAGTGTATGCCAAGAGTGTATATTACCAGCAGGGTCACCCAAAGCGTGAAGGTCATTGCAGCTGCCCAGCTAAAGCAGCAATATAGGAAGATGCAGGAGACAGATGATCACCTTAGTGACAATGGCAAAGGCATCAATTCATACTGTGCGGGAGAAGGCAATGGTAAACCACTCCTGTATTTTTATCAAGAAAACCACAAGGATAGAAAATATAAAATGACTGACAATATAGTGCTGGATGATGGGCCCCTCAAGTCAGATGGCACCCAATGTGCTACTGAGGAAAAGCTGAGGAACTTTTGGAGTACTAATGGTATTTATGACATTCCTAGATTAACGCCTTCAGGATGCCTAGTTGCTGATGTCATACAGGAAAAGAAAATCCGAAGCTGCAAAGATAGAATTACAGTAGGAATGTGGAATGTTAGAAGCATAAACACAGGAAAACTCAACACAGAGAAAGTTGGAATGAAACTACCAATTTTTTAAATATATATTTTTATTAAAGTTTATATATATAAAAACTAATACAGAACTAAAAGATCAACAAAAAGAAAGAAAAAAAAGGAGCAAAGAGAAAGAAGGAAATATAAAAGATGACTCCCTCCTCCCTCCAAACAAGTATATGCATTAACAGTAATTTAACACCTTCTCTAATATTACTAAAAAAAGCCCTCTTCATCCCCTTTCTCATCCCTAAACAATAACTGAATTATGAAAAATATTCAACAATCTAATCAGCAAAAGCACTAAGAGTGCCAGTAATAATAAACTATACATTTTAAGCTTAAACTCTATTTTTCATTTTAACTTCTAAATTTTTTCAAAAAATAAAACCTAAAAGATCTGTCCCCTTAAGCATACAAAAGACCAATAATAATCACATATGTATTTTAGACTAAAGCAAATAAATCACTTTTACAGGTATAAATCATCGTCTTACAGTCCTGGTCAGAGAAAGAAAATTCAATATTAATAATTCAAGATCAAAACATGGACAATTTAATCTTGATCTGCTAAGTCCACTTTGAATTCCTTTCTCTTCTTTTTGAAAGGCTCAGTCTTCAGTCTCTTCTCCAAATAAAAACCCAAATAACAATCTCTTACCATTTTCTTATCTATTTTAAGAAAAGATTTGAGAGATTTGGTATTTGCCTTCTGTATATCCAAAATAGGGTAATTCTCAGAGTCACTCTTCCAGTCCATTACAGCTTTGCTCTCCATATCATTCTCATAATCAAGCAACTTTGAGTCCATCTTCAGATCCACAGCATCTTATTCCATATCTTCCATGTCTCTCTTATAATCTGGCATTTCTTTAAAGTCCATTTTAAAATCCTTATTCAAGTCATCCTCAACTGCTATTTTATCCAGTGAAGTCATTTCTTCTTCTACAACCTCTGTTAATCCCAGTTTTAAAAATAGTTCCTGGGCACATTGATTCCAAACAGCTAAAAATTCTTCTTTGAAAGAAGGATACTCCTGCATCATGTTGAAAGAGATATTTTCCTTTAATTGGTCTCCATTCCTCTGACCTTGACAGCTCAGTCTTATCTGGGGTTTATTTTCAGAAGTAAAAGTTTCCCAGGACAGATTTTCTTGCAATTAAATCCAAATTCACTTACTATATTTTCTTAAACATTTAAAACAATCCTTAAAAAAAAAGCTGTTTCAAAATCATGTAGCCTCTTAGCTGTCCCCAGTCAACATTCTTAATTCCCTTTGGCTGTTTCCAAACATTAAAATACATATTTTTTTAATCTTTAAACTTACTTTAATCTTTTTTCTTTCAGGATAGTAGGAGATCCTCCCAGTGTACAGCAACTTGTCTTTCAGGAGGTTTTTAATTGGCAAATAAATCACAAATAGGCAGTTTACAGTGTTAATTAAAAGAGGAAGTAAAGCAAATCTAACATCCTTTTGAAGGCTCCACACCACGGCTTGGGTTCGGTGTTTTTCCCTTGACTCCAGAGCACTCCACCCGCTAGAGATTGCTAGACTGCAATCTCTTCACAGGGATTCTCTGTAAGGAGTATCTGTGGGCGATCCTGTCAAACTCCTTTATCTGGAGAGGATTCCAAAGAGCTGAATCTATGCCAGCTCCTCTAACTGCTGTGGGCGTCGGCTCCACAAAAAACGGAGCCGTGTTCAATCGGCCATTTCTTCCCCGGAAGCCGAAACGACTACAAATTGACATCTTAGGCAACAGTGAATTGAGATGGACTGGAATAGGACACTTTCAGTCAGAAGATCACACTGTTTATTACTCTGGGCATGAAAAACAAAGGAGAAATGGTGTTGCTTTTATAGTTAGGAATGATATAGCAAGAACAATACTTGGCTACAATGCAATCAATGACCAAATAATATTGATTAGATTTAGTGGACAACACTTTAATATGATGATCATTCAAGTTTATGCTCCAACCACTGATGCAGAAGAGGAGGAGGTTGATACTTCCATAATCAACCTCAGTTCTTCAACTTGCAGAACATGCAAGCAAGATGCGCTGCTTGTGATTGGTGACTGGAATGCCAAAGTTGGAAACATGAAAGAGGAAAATGTAGTTGGATTGTATGGTTTAGAAAACCAAAATGGAGCAGGAGACTGACTTATCAATTTCTGCCACTCCAATGATTTCTTCATAGTTAACACCATCTTCAAACAATCAAAACGATGCCTCTATACATGGACATCAGCAGATGGGGTATACAGAAATCAAACTGACTATATTATTGCTAAAAGGAGGTGGAGGAGCTAAATTATAGCATAAAAGACATAGCCAAGTACTGGCTGTGGAACAGATCGTGATCTGTTCATGTGCAAGCTCCAAGTTAAGCTAAAGAAGAAGAAGAAAGCCAGTCAGTTTCCATGATATGATCTTGAACATATACCCACTATTTTCAAGGAGAACATCAGGAATCGCTTTGAAGTACTGACTCTCATTGATAGGGAGTCAGAAGAATTATGGAATGAACTTAAAGTAGTTGTTAAGGATGAATGTGAAAAGAGACTGCCAAAAATGAAGAAAGAGAAGAGAGCAAACTGGATGTCAGAATAAACTGTGGAAATTGCCAAGGAGAGAAGTAAGCCAAACCCAAGAAAGACAAACATCTCAGAAAGGAACTTAACAAAGAATTTCAGACAGCTGTTAGAAGAGACAAGAAGCAGTATTACAACAACTTCTGTAAAGACACTGAAGATGGAAACAAACATGGAAAAACAAGGAAAGTCTTTCAAAAGATCTCTGAACTCAGAAGGAGGTTCCAATCTCGAATGGTATGCTAAAGGAGGCCAATGGACAGATAGTAGCTGATTCAAAGGAGGTCAAGGAAGATGGAAGGAGTATATTGAAACACTATACAGTAGAGCTGTCAACATCCAAGATACCTTAGAAGATATTCCTTACTTACAAGAACCTCTAGTATAAGAAGATGAAGTCAGATCAGCACTCCAGTCATTACGAAGTCCGAAAGCTACAGGAACTGATGGAATACCCACTAAAATATGGCAAGCAACAGAAGAAAAATCAGTCAAGATTCTAACCAAACTATGCCAACAAATCCGAAGAATGACACAGTGGCTGACTGATCAGAAGAGATCAGTCTACATTCCAATACCACAAAAGGAGACTTAACAGTGTGCAATCTATCGTACAATATTCTTAATTTCACATGCTAGCCAAATAATGGATCATCCAACACAGATTAGAGCTCTACGTGAAAAAAGAGATGCCAAATGTTCAAGCTGGCTTTAGAAAAGGCTGAGGAACACAAGACATTATTGCTGATTCACAATGGATAATTGAAAAAGCCAAAGAATACCAAAAAGAAGTCAGTATATGCTTCATTGATTATAGAAAAGCCTTTGATTGTGTTGATAGCATCAAGTTGTGGAATGTGCTCAGAAAAATGGGAATCCCAGAACAACTCATTGTCCTCATGAGAAACTGACATACAGGTCAGGAAGCCTGGATATATATAAGAACATGGTGAAACAGACTGGCTCCAAGTTGGCAAAGGAGTGCAACAAGGCTACATACTCTCCCCTTATTTATTCAACTTATATATGGAATATATAGTAAGAGAACCTGGATTGGAAGAAAATGAGCATGGTTTTAAAATTAGAGGAAGAAACATCAATAACCTGCACTATGCTTATGACACTACCCTGACAGCTGAAAGTGCAAAGGAACTGCAAGCCCTAGTACTAAAAGTCAAAGAGCACAGTGAAAAAACTGGGACTAAAACTAAATATAAAGACCAAATTAATGGCAACAGGTAGAACAACCAGCCTTAGAATTGACAACAAAGATATTGAAGTGGTGGATAGCTTCTGCCTTTTAGGATCAACCATCAACAGTAAAGCAACAAGCAGTCAAGAAATGAGCCACAGACTAGCACTTGGTAGAGCAGCCATGAAGGTCTTGGAAAAGATATTCAAATGCCATGGTGTGTCTATACCTACAGAGATCAGAACTGTGCAAGCCATAGTATTCCCTGTGAAACTCTACGGAAGCAAAAGTTGGACTTCAAAGAAGCAGGATAGGAAGAGTATTGATGCTTTTGAACTTTGGTGTTGGAGGAGACTCCAGAGAATATTGTGAACAGCCAAAAAAACAAACTGATGGATCATTGAAGAAATTAACCCAGTGAGGCACAAATGACCAGATTCAAATTATCCTACTTTGGACACATTATGCAAGATTCAGCTCTCTGGAAAAGCCCCTAATGCTGGAAAAGGTAGAAGGAAAGAGAAGAGACCAGGAGCAAGGTGAATGGACTTGTTACAGTTACAAAGGTGACGAGTGCACCGTTGGGAGACATGAAAGAACAGGTTAAGGATAGATCGTCTTGGAGAAAATCTATGTGGTTGCTAGGAGTTGAAAACAACATGATGGCACATAATCAATGACACAAAGATCAGAAACACATAACATGTAGATATCTCAAGTACATAAATTGGAGAATGTTGTCAACAACAAAGCAGACAAGGGCATATGTGGGAAAGGTATGTGTATAAAGAATGAACATGGTGACTGGAGGATTCAGAATGAGCTAACAGTTCTTTAATCAGTATGGCTCATGAATTTTTCTGAATTTTTCCTATCAACATCAGAGCTAGAAATTTGTCTAATTTTAATATAAAAAATAAAACAGCTGTGATTGTTATCCATAACAGATTATGTTAGCAACTGTTCAATACTTTGCTGTAAAACTGGAACCATGAAGATTTGTAGATTAGCAATGGAGAGCATGGCTATAAGGACATTATTACATTGGATGCTAAATCCAATCCAATAATGTCCTTATTTAATCTTTTATATAATGTCCTAAATCACTTGTTTTTCAGAAACTCGTTCTTGCATTTTTTTTTTTCTTCTTTAGACCATCTGTCATTAATCCCTTCTTTTTTGATGCGCGAGTTGATAGGAAAATCAGATATTCCTTTCTTATGGAGCTTTTTCAAACATGCATCTCTTTCAAAAAAGATTTTATTTTTTAGATCTCAGACTCTAAAGGCTAACTTTTTAAAGTAGTTTCTATTTTGCAGGTATCCTGAGTGTACCCCCTAGTTGGTGGGATGCAAGCAACAATATATTGGCTGGCAAGGTAGTCTCTAAATTAATGATCACAGCTTGTACAAAACAGAGTGTGCATGTTTAGGAGAAAACTGGGCATTTAGTTGTAACTGGGGAATATTGGGCAAAGTATGCCACAGCTGGGTAATGTGTTTCTTGTTGTTGTTTTTTCCTGGTCATAGTTTGTAATAAATAAATGAAACTAAGACTAAGACTGGTAACCTAGTCTACTACTGAAAGGCAACACCTGAGACCCTTGACTGACCAAGGCTATGATGGATGTTGGATATCAGTATTTACAGATCCATCAGATGATGACCCTGGTATATGGAAGTTTGCAAATTAGAATGTAAGACAAGTAAATAGTAAAGAACAAAAAAAATAACAAACAAAATGAAATAATAAAAACCAGATATGTAGTATGTTGTGAAACTTAGAGAAAGGAGAAAGATGTACTAGATCTGAATGAAGGGGACTAATTTTGTGGAGCTGATGAATACATGCATGGAAGTGAAAGGGCTGGTTCAATTGTGATTGAAAGGGACAAGATGTATGTCAGATGGTATGAACTGGTGTCATCTAAATTGCTGTTATGAAAGTAAGATAAAGTCACAGCTTAGTGACAGCTACATGTTACACTTCAGTGAACAGTGATAACAAAAGAAACATTATCACCCAAAGCAGGCCAACTCTGCTGGGAGCATATATACATTAAATAAATACAAAAAATATATAAAAATAAGGAACTAGGGGTGAGTTTTGGGAAAATATTTGCAACATTCAGAATTAATGCAACCCAGGAAAAAAATGTTAGGAAGTGTGAATGGATATTTGAGAATGAGATGTTAACTACATAAAAAGTAATTGGGTCAGTCAAATACCCAAGAATGAATGAGAATAGTGACTGCCTGATGAGTATCTGCTTAAAACAAGATACGTTTCAAATAAGCGATTTAAGTATAGGTTTGTGTGTATACCTGGAAAATAAATAAATCAAGAAGCATCACTGATTTAATTCTTTGTGACAAAAGACTGAAAGAATTAGCGAGCAATACAAGGGTGATGGGAGATTTTGAATAAAGGATAATTTTCTTAAGTATCAATGAGTGGAACTTGGGGAAAAATGGATATGAAAGAAAAGGAAAAAAGTGAAACAAACCAGAATGAAATGAATGGCTGCAGAAAGAGAAAGTATAATCCTATATGAAAAAGTATTAGAAAATGAATTAATTTTCTAAAGAATGAATGGAAAGTGGATTTTCATTTCATAAGAAGATATGGATTTTCATTCATAAAGAGAGAAGATGTGGAAGCTATTTGAAACAGAATTTAAAAAAAAATTGAAGTGCCTCTGTGACTTTTTTAAAGTGTGTAAAAACTGCATCTCTGCCTGACAACTGGAAGAATGGAGTCACTGTTCCACTATACAAAGGAAAAGGTAGCAAGAGTGAATGCAAAAACTACAAAATAATTTGTTAAATATGCCTGGGAAGGTGTCTGGCAGGATTCTGATCCAAATGGTATGAGAGATGATGATGAGCAAAATCTGGGAAGTATAGAGCAGGTTGTTTAATGTTTTTATGGATAAATGTATAAGGAATGCTTGTGGTAATGTTAAAGGTGTGAACCTGCATGTATTTTTATATGTAGATGATGTCATGTTTTCAAGTACCAGAATGGTCTGCAGTGAACATTAGACTATGTGATGTATGGAAGCATTTGTATCTAAAAAAATAATGTATCAAAACAAGGTAATTGTATTTGACTGGGAAAATTGAGTGAATAATTACAAGGTATACATAAATGGCAAAAATAGAAGCAAGTAAGTGACTTTGTGTATCCTGGAAGAACATTTACTAAGGATGGGAAAATGGAGAAACAAAATTTAAGATCTGTAAATGCTAGAAGAAAGGCAAAGGGCAGCATATTCTCTGTTGCAAGGAATGGTTGTTTAATGAAAAGAGTGAAAATGGTTGTGTGGGAGCATGCTTCTTCCCAACTTGTAACATGGAAATGAAAGCTAGATCTGACAGGAGAAACATAAAAGTAAGCTGACTGTAGTATGGGGGTACTTAAGAAGTGTATGTGGTAAAACAAGAACAGACAGAGTAAGAATGAATTGGTGCTAAATAACAGTGAACTGAATACAAAATAGGCGACCATGTGAGGTGAGTTAGTCATACAGGTAGTCCTAGTTTAACAACCACTTATTCAGCGACTGTTGGGAAGTTACAACAGCACTGAATAAGGAGACTTAAACTGCTCCTCGTAGTTGTGACTGTTGCAGCGTCCCATGATCATGTGATCGCGATTCAAGCTCTTGGCAACTGGCTCACAATTACAATGGTTGCAGTGTCCCATGGTCACATGATTGACATTTGTGACTTTCACTGCCGGCTTCCAAAAAGCAAAGTCAATGGGGAGCCAGCAGGAGATCACACATGGCAATCACATGACATTGTGCCTAATGACCATGCAGGATTGCTTAATGACAGCAACCAGGACTGCCACAACTGCCACCGTAAATTGGCGCAGTCATGTGATGTTGTGCTTTACGACTGCATCACTTAGCGATGGAGTTGCTGGTCCCAATTACCATTGTTAAGTGATGATTACCTATACAGAGAGGATGATTGTGAATCTAGTACAAAGCAAATATACAAAGAAAGAGTAAACTTGTTGCAGGTAAGGGTACACTCAGTAAGTTGTGATTAGATGAGATGATGAGATCCTCAAAAACAGCATGTTAAGAAGTTTAAAAGTGATTTATAAGGATAGAAACATAAGGACAGTTATACTGAATGGTGTTGGTTTAAACTAGTTTTAACTGTGATTCTTTTTATTATTCAGGCATTTAATTTTTCCAACTTAATATTTCTTGTTCTTTTTCTGCACTTTGTGAATACTGCTTACCCCAAAAGAGACTAGCATGGTCAATATGCATACATGTATGCTATCTTGCAATGGAGTTCTAGATTGCTACTGCCAATAGAATTCCTATTTTGAATTCATTCTACTTCTAAATATGAACATACAGGTAGTCCTTGACTTACGACCATTCATTCAGCGACCATTCAAAGTTACAACAGTGATGAACAAATGGTGGACATGGATGGTCCTTGGACTTATGCCTGTCCCAGCAACCCTGTGGTCATGTGATCGCCATTTGCAACTTTCCCTGCTGGCTTCCCCAGAAAGGCAATGGGGAAGCTGGAAGGGAAGGCTGCAAGTCACTCGGGTAAGTCTCCCCCACCTGCGCACCCTCCCCAGCCCCTCTGCGCTCATGCTGGCTACTGCACACCCCAACCCGCACTGCACCCTGGTGCACCCTACCTCACCTGCATGGTGCCTGTCCCATACCACTGCACCCTCTTCCCGACCCATGCAGTGCCTCTTGAGTACCACCACACACTCTCCCTGACCCGTGCGGCACTTCTCACGCAACCTCAACCCTCCCCCGCACCCCCTCACTCCCTCCTCCACCTGGCAGCAGCCACTTACCTGCCTGCCAGCCTGGGACTTGCAACTTCCTGCCAGCTTCCCCACTGACTTTGGTTGCAGGAATCTGGCAGGAAGTTGCCTTGCCTAATAACTGTGGCATTCAGTTAACGACAGCAACCGGGACTGCAGGGATTGCTATCGCTAAGCGATGAAGTCGCACTTTACAACCGCATTGTTTAGCGACAGAAATTCCAGTCCCAATTGTCGACATAAAATGAGGACTACCTGTATTATTGGTTTGGTTTTCCTCTGCTATTTACCCTCTGCATTACGAGTTCCTAAGAAAGATGAAGAAGCAGATGGTAGTCCTTATATATACAAAGTATATTTTTATTTTCAGATAAAATGCTCAGAACAAGCTAAAAGAAAGCCAAATATCAGAATAAATAACTCACCCACTTTACTTAACAAAGGTGAGAGGAATGCCTCCTGCATTTGAGGGCCATGGGAAGATGCTGTATCCATTTCTCTCTGGGAGGAGCTGATAGCACCAAACCAGGTATGACTCCTTGGCACATCTGGAATGCCAGTGTCTATTTCCATGTTCAAAAAGCTGTCAGCAGACTGTGATTTTAAGAGTTGTTCTCCTATTTCTGGAAATGAGAAATGCAAAAAAGCTGTTGTTCCAACCTTAAACCTATTATTTAAGATTTCATGCCTAATTCATTTCAAGGACTTGGAATCAAATCCTAAAACTTCAGAATGTCTGCTATGAGCTTCAGTATATATTAACAAAGCCACATATAGTAGTGCCTGCACATTCAGAATGAAACCAAACCATTGTTCTTTCCTATGAACACTTTAACTGTAACATTAATCAGCTACACAGTATCCTCTTCCAATAATTATTTGCTGCAGGTTTTTATTCTTTGCTTAAATACAATTTGATTTCAAAGATTGAATTAAACATGTTTAATCTTAATGCACTAAAGTGCAACATAACTTGAATGTAAATTGCCTCTATGGCAATATCAACAATGGATTTGTACAAATATGAAAGTAATCATGCAATCAATCTGGAAACACAGAGTAAAAGGTAACTGCACTTCTGTTCCATTTACTCTAAAGCTACATTTAGTTTCTTCTAACATGAACAAGAGTGAGGGTAAGATACCTGTCCTACATTTTCCATTCTTGAGAGGTGAATTTATGGAACACACTGGAATAATGGGAAATGGCCAAAGAAAATCATTGTGTAATTTCTTCAAGGCAGTCACAAAATCCTCTACACGGGCAGCTCTGGTACGCTCTTTACACAACCAGCCTATCAGCTCAAAGCCCAGCTGCGCAGCAAAGCAACCAAGGTCCTTAAGCCTGATTTCTTCCAGAAGACGTCGAGCATGTCTCCACAGCATCATGTCAATGTACATATTCTCAGCACAATCACTTTCCTTACTCAATCTACAAAAGTGGGGAAAAAAGATGGTTAAAACCAAAGAGTAGTTTCCATTTTATTTATCTGTTTGGCCCAATTTTCTAGGAATCAAATTGGAATTTTGTGAGATTTCAGCATCAAGTAAAATCAGTACTGTAGTATAATCTCTGCAATTTAATATATATAGGGTTGATGTAATGAAATAGACAGCAAGAGACATATATCCTCTTCTACCTTTTGCCAGATGGGCCAGATGGCATGCTCAGAGTTTTTTGCAAGTTAAATTTGCCAGCTGGAAGGTTTTCTCCAGATTGAGACAAACTAATACTGCGATGTCTGAAGAACTCAAAGCCACCACTTGAAGTAGGTTCCTACATGGAAGAAAGGGACAAGAATAGACTGGTTGGAGAAGGGCAGTGTCTACACTGAATAAATTAAATTAAAAGCATAGAGCTGGCTGGCTGAAACTAGAAAAGTAGAGAGCAGGTTTTATAGTGATATATATATTTCTAATGAATTTCAGAATATTGAGTTATTCAAGCAACCCTCCATCAGACATGTGCTCCATGAAAAAGTATCCATCTAGCAGTAATGACTTCAAAAACTCAATAGATATAACTTTCTTGCTTATTTGCTATATTATGACATTAATGCGGGGTGTTCTTTCAGACAGGCTTAATGCTATATTTTATTATTTTTCAAAAAGACTCATAACTTTCTAGGATCAAAAACTCTTTTAGCTTAACAGAAGCAACCACCTGTCCAAGTATCTTGCCATGTGCCACCAAAACAGCATAGGACTAAGCCTGGAAATCCTGCAAACTTCCTGGTTTATTTCTTTGCTTGACTGAAAGTAAATGGTGGCCCTGCTGAAACTGAGAATGCTATGCTATAGTTTGGAGAATATTACTCTTTCCTCCTATTCCCTTTGCTCAAAATACCCAACCATCCAGCTACAAGGAATTTAGAAGCAACAAGTTAGAAATGGCAAAAGCACTAGCACGATTGGGTCTGATGGAGTCATTTTGATTTCCAATACTTTTGCTACACTTCTGCTTCTAAGAGGACTAAAACAACACATATACCTAAACTAGCCTTGTGACACTATTCACAAACAAAGCTAAGCAGACCCTTTGCTTAAGATGCCAAATAAAGGTTACAAGTTCTTGTTACCCTTAACCATCAAATAATCATGTTCACATACAGTGTTAGTTATTAACTAATAAAAAGGACTATGATTTAGTGTACCATTAAAATCCATCCATTGGGGAAAATATCTGATAAGACAACATGCAAGTTAGTAAGTTCCACATATGACTGAATATTTTTTCCAAATTACATCTGGATTACTATCAAACACATTTATGATAGAAGAATTATGCCCCTTTCAAACCTGAGTCGTTGGTGTAGCAGGAGGTGTCTCTGATTCTCCAGAGCCAATGGCTTTCAGAAATCTGATCATGTGCCGACAAAGATCCCATTTTCCCTTCTCCAAAGCTGTATTGAATAGTAGAGTTGCATGCTGCCTACTAACTGCTGGAACTTCCATGTTCTAGAACCAATATAAAACACTTTTTACACAGAAGCCACTTTTTACTTGGAACATCAATAAGCAAGAGAAAAACCTGCAGATAAAAGCATGCATCGAACTGTGCATCTTTCATTTCATTGTGAGAATTCAATAATCATGGCCCTGTTTTACAGTCCATGACTATGATAGGATTGCCAATTGGAAATGGCCTGGAGACACCTATTATATGAATCAGCTCCTCTATATGGGTACTTACACAGATGACTGCATAGTAGCAAATAGGTATATTTCATTCCCAAAGAAAAAGATAATTATCATCCCATCTCTCTTATTTTTTATTTCAGTCATTATTTAATAAATGCATGCTTGTAAGAGAGGAGGTTCTTTCAAAATAATATGCTTGCATCCTTCTGGGTTGCATGTTTAGCACACCATATCACTTTCAGAATAAGATGAGTGAATAAAATTACCTGCAGTATAATAAGGTAAGATGCAGCTGTGTCTAAATCCTGGGCCATTAAACACTCTTCAAACAAGTCTTTTGGATTTCCAACAGCAGCAAAGAGATAATTCCACAGGGCATATTCTGTCTTCCTAGCACAATGAACAACAGTCTGTAGGAAGAGGGGGAACTCTGTAATAAATTTTGCCACAGTGGGAAGGAGAGGATCGGGAATGGGATCCCGTGAGGTAGCTTCTTCTTCCAGCACTTCATGGAGCATCAGTTCTAGTACATGAGGAAAATATGGTAATGTGGCACAAGAGTGAGCCAAAAGCAAGGCTTGTTCGCCCAGGTTCCTCACCAAAAGCTGGCGTAAAATGTGATGGAGGTAGATCTGAGATGTTCTCTCAACAATACAGAAGGGGAAGAGGACCTCTAAATGTTCTATAGCACTGCTGTGAGTGTATAAACAGTCATAAAGCACAGTGTCATTGACAGCACCAAGAACCAAGGCATCTTCAAACAAAACAGCCAAGGGGTAGATATTAATGTGGAAAGGCAGCATGATCCGTCTTGAAAGAAAGGAATGTGGTTTGCGATGGTCTCTGGGAAACAAAGGAAGCCAGACTTTCATACCTGATCCCCCACAGCTGAGCCACAGAGCCTCCAATAAGTGCCGTTTCTGTTTGTTAGAACGGCATGTTGTCCAAACATTTTCTACAGACTGGGCAAGTACAACAGGAGCACAAAATGGCAGCTGAAAACACAGACATAATATTAATTAAGCTATTTTCTCTTGTCCCTTTATGCAAGTTCTTCATAAAGTTTTATATGGCAACACACAAACAATAACTCTGCTGACACGTCATTCTTCCTTACTATAAGCATGATCAAACGTTAGTTTACTAAATTAATATAATTCTCTCGGTTCTCCTTCACAGTTTTTTATATTATCCTGTTACTGCAAGATATTTTCCCATGTTATTTTTAAATAATCAACAACACTGCTCATTGTCTATTATTCTTCACTCTGTATTAATATAAATTGGTTATCAAAGCACAGAAATGAAGGAAAGGTTCATTTAAAAGTAATCTAGAGTTACAAAACTGTCTATATTTGCTACAGATATTAAATCATTCATTTTTAGCTCCCTTCCTTTCGACATTTATGAATATACTGCCATGATTCACACTGTTAGTTGTGTTTGAAAACAGTCTTGCATATTAATCACTATCATACAATGTTGGATAAGCAATTACTATTTGAAAATAATAACTGAAGCAAATTCTAATTTGCGTGTAAAGCAAAGTCAAGAATATACAAAAATTGTAGCCATTTATTAACAAAGAATTCCACTTGCTTTAATTATAAGATCAGCAAAGCATTATACATTTATATTAATTCACAATGTGCATTCCTTTCAGTGAGATCTTCCCATAAGTTAACTCACAAGTTTCCTTTGGTTGGGACTACTGTCCTTTTCTCGTATCTGAGGACCAGATCGATCCCTCTGCACCATGATTAACTGTCCTGCTAAATTTAACATAATGCTCTCTGCTTCACAGGCCTTAAAAAAACAAACAAAACTTTATTATTCTTTTTCATCTCTGCAGGATCTACCATTTTTCTGAAAGTTCAAATGCATCATTATCAGTACTGTATTTATAAAAGCATACTATTTAGTCTCATTCAGTCACACTGGTCATAAGACATAAACCTGGTGACCCAGCTGCCTCCTCTGAGAAGTAAAGATGACTATCATTCAGCATACTGATAACATTAAACTTTATATCCCCTATCTCTCCCAGTAATTTATTTTTTAATGTTGATCATCCCAGAATCATACTGAATCCCCAAGAGTCTTACAGGCAAACTCCCATTCAGAACAACAGCAATTTCTCAATAGCATCACTTTTTAAACCTACTTTACAGGAAGTGGCAAAAACAGAAGCAATCCAAACCACTCCTTCATAAAGCTATTATGTACATTAGTATTCAAAGTTGCCAGGATGCTCAGGAAAATCAGTGTTAATTCAAACACATGCATTTCTCTCCTCTCTTAGAGGAGAGAGGGACCATACTGTTTTCAGTCACAAAGCAAATATTACCACTAGGCTGAAATTAAATGGAAAAAAAATCAAGGATCAGAAAACTGCCTTCATCCCAAAGCAATATGATTTGATCAGCCACATCCCTCTCAGATACCTTGCCCCAATGGTTGGGCAGATTTAAATGAGGGATGGTGTTGTCTTACGTATACTCTTCCCAAGTAGAAAATCTGCTTTCTCTAGCTTAAAATACTCTATCTGTACATACCTGCTGTGGCATTTTCAAGCTGATGCCCGTCTCTGTTCTTACAGATGTCAAAGTAACAGACACAACAAGGAAAGGATGAGGAATATAACGTGACATAGAAACTTCTTGCAGAACCTGAATACTAGTAGTAGGATTAGGGCTGAAAGACAAAGCAAAACCCAGTGCTCATTCTCCTAATAGCCCAAAATAACCATCTGCTGAACTTAAAAAGATACTCAACGTCTTTATCAGTATGTTAGTAATTTTCAGATAATAAAACAACCCTTACAAGACCAAGGTATTGCAAATACTCCATGTAACCAAGTAAACCAAACAGTAATGAAAACAAGTCAGATTACAATAGGCTATACACGGAATTCGTAACCAGATTTTCCTTTGGCAATTTTCTAATGCTACTGTTAATGAAAATGTTTTTCATATTTAAGGTTAGCTTCCTTGGGTGTCCTCCCATGAAGTACCTGCTGAGCTAAACATGATTTAATGCCTGCAATACTGAACTCTGTGTTACTGTTTACAAGGGGGCCAGATCAGAATGAACAAAAGCGAAATGGACACCACTCAAATCTGATTCAGAGGGTTCCACCAGAGGCTACCTGCACTTCCTTCTCCCTCACCCATACTCTAAAACAAAAGCAACAACGAGTAAAACAAATTATGCAATAACATATTCATAGTATACTTACCCATCAGATTTTCTTTTAATACTATAAAGGCAAATGGAACAGTCTGCTCTGAACAAAATTATGATGTCCCGAAAGACACTGAGTAATAATGTTTCTGCCTGCACTTTGGTGATATGAGCAAATGCATTGTCCAGATTGGCTGTTCGTAAATATACCCTTAGCTGAAAGAATAATAATGAATATTATTGATCATATAAGGAGAATTTAAACTAATTTTCAAGCCCCATCCTTTCAAAGCAGCCTGGCTGATCTACACTTTGACTGGGTGATTTTTCATAGAATGGATTTTTCATTTGTATCGTGATACTAACCCTCTTCATTCACTATTCTTTTCCTCATCCTTACTTGGGATGAACAAGCAAGAACATTCTAAATGTAACTTTTAGAATTCAGCTTTTCTTGTTATCCACATATTAAAGCACAATGCAAAAATAATAACAGGCAGACATTAGAACAATTAATTCTACAATATGAACACATAATATAACTTTCATGGAAGCAACCCTTTAACCATCTTTAGAGGGAGAATTCAATTTTTGAACCATCAAACTCATTAGGAAGATTGAATTAACATCACATATAAAAACCTAGGGAATTTCTCTTATCCCAAGTATATTCCAATATAGCCTGCCATAAAATGTCCTTGGAGTAGTAGGATAAGTCTACATTCTTCTCTTGATTTTGTTTGAAAAATATCACTGGGCATTTCTTATCTCAATATGGTAACATCAGTTGTGATAGAAAAATCCATTTACAGAAATAATAGAATTTTGGGGAATACTGTTTTAACCCTAACACCTTCTGAGTACAGAAAAAAAAATGAAAATAACAAGTAGCTGAAATTTGGAGACATTGTTATTGGTATGCAGGTGACAATGTCTTAACATAACTATGTCACAGGCATATTTCTATTTAATGCTGCCAAAAAAGTGCACCAACAGGAGAATTTCAATCTTTTATATTCAAGGTCTGCCTTACCTCTTCCTGGCGGTCACTTAAGTTATAACACGCAATAACAATGAAGTCATTCCACCATGCTAAGCCTCCGGTAACAGTCATATTTTGTTCCTAAAATTAAAAGGAGAGCTAGAATTATTCAACTTTTTAAAAATCCACTGTTAATTCTAACAGCTTATCCATCGAGACTAATACAATTCTGTAACAATAAAAAGATGTTAGTAACATTGCTAATAACATTTAGGGATAAACTTTAGAATACTAATGTTACTGACTCTTGCACAGCCCTGAGTATTTCTAGAAGTCAATCCTAAATGTTATATTTGCCTAATTTACAAGAATTGCAGGTAAGGGGCTTTGACATCACTGTATAATCTTTAGGGATTGAGCTTGAGAAAATAGCACACAGAAACATGCTATCCAACTAGAAACAGTTCGAGCTAGAAATGCCCTGTTTTGAATTCGAAAGAGCCACCTCAAGCTCAAGATGACTGATCTGATCCCACAGGAAATATTCTGATGCTATTCTGAACTTGCTGGAATTGTTTTAATGATTTCGGTGAAGTCTGAGTGGTATTGGAGCAGCCCATTTTCAATTAAAAACAGCTGTTTTGAGCTCAAAACAAGCTTTTTTACATTTGAAATATTTTGCATACCTCCCTTGCTACTGAAAGAGTAATGCTATTGTCTTAAATCTCCAGAAAGCAGAATTTCCCTGGTTAAGAGCCACACCTGATATGTCTCTATAAGGCAAGATGGCTGAATGAGGGGATTAACTTTACCTAAGTGACATGTGCACAGAGTGGATCTACCATCCCCCCTGCCAAATATTCCTTCAAGCTGAGGTTTAAAGGTTTAAAAATATGAGCATGAGAGCAGAAGCAGAGCAAGTTTTGTTTTCTTTCCCGATTCACTCAGTTTATTTTATTTATTTATTACATTATTTAGAACCCACCTTTCAGGATAACGAACCTTCCAAACCAGCTAATAGACAATGTAAATAAAAAATATAATACATATTATTGAGAAACAAACAGAAAACCTCCAGGATTCTTCCTACAGAGCTACGGGTTGTAGCTGCTTTTGGCAGAAGAAAGACTCCAGCTAATCCATTTCTTGGGGGTTGCCCATGGCCTTCCTCCTCCCCCTCTTTTATTTAGTATAATTCACCGCCTCCATTCACAAAGTTGATAAACAAGGGAAAAGAGACAGCTTCACTTGTCTCCAAAATGAATTCTGCCAGAATAGCCAATAGTTCTATTTTTCAGCAAAATTATAAGGAATCCTTTAAAGTATAGTATTACAGGAAAGATATATTTTTACTGGACACTTTCCTCCTTCCTCCTAAAACATGAAATCTCATATCAACCACTGAGTGTTGAGACAAGAAACTACTTCTATGAACATCATTCTAAATGTTTGATATTTAATACATTTTAATTACACACAACAGATTAGTAGCAGTCTATAAACGTCAATGCCATTCTATAAACTGGCAATAATATTTTTAGACAATAATGTTTCTTTCCCCACTGATTAAATTATAATCAGCCACTCACCTGGGTAATGTTTCCGAACAGTTTCCATTTTTTGGAAAGCAGAGAGTAATGTGCAAAACCAAACTTGCCAACTACAGCTACATTCTGCCCCATTTTATCAATGGCTGAAAACTGTTTAGGAAGGAAACAAATGCAACTTGTCAGATCCTTATTAAGAGAGGAATTGTTGTACTATTTGCCCTGTTTCATTAATAATGATTTCTAATACAAGCTGCTCTATCCAATTCATTTCTATAAAATGTGAAGTTTATATCTCAATACAATCAAAATTGTAAAGTACTGACATTTTAAAACAACTCACCCTTATAGGCCAGTTAATCTCTAGATATATATTGTGAATCTTTAAAAGAAGAAAACAAAGCATTATCAAAATTTGCTACAATTACCACACTTCACCAGAGTCAATGTATAAAATATTACATGGCTTCAATTGCAAATGCTTATTCCCAGTTTCAATACGTGATCTATGGGTCAGTATGTCTATGTTAGATATTCAACAATCTTTAGAATATCAGACTGACTGAAAAGAATAAGCTTGTTTAAAATAAGAGGTCAGTCCAACGATAACTATTAACAATAGCGTTTGAATATAACTTATCTTAAAATGTTTAAAATGAATAAATTTTGGTAGGAACCATATATGCCACAATAATTATGTACAGTATTTTTAAAAAAAAAGAAATTAAGGTTGGAAACACTATGAGTTTGTATGCCAAATATACAAATAATTTATCGTACTATGCAAGCCAGTCAGAATCATCATCCAGCACAGATCCTTTTGTATTGCATATTTTATTACCTACAGTCTCTTATATTATCAAGTGTATAATGTTTCTTCTATACAAATTTTCAGTCTCCAAATCTGAGAGACTTGATCTATGGTTACATTTTTATATGCATATCAGCTGTTGAATCTATCTAAATTATTGGAGCTTCTGGTGAGGATCACGGCAAACTAGATGTCCCTGAAAGAGCGGGGATGGCAATACTGTGAAGTTCAGCAGCCAGATCAATGGCGCAAGTCTTTCCAGATAAAGGAGAGATTGTGAGATCGCCCACTTGCACTCCAGACAGCTGCTCCTTGTGAGTAGACTGCAGGAACTGAGGTTTTTGTGGTCATCTTATGAGCCGAGTGGCTAGGAGTCAAAGGATTTCAACCACGCTCACAGCCATAACTGCAGCGTATTATATGGACACAAAGTTCAGCCAAACCTCATTTCTTAACCACTTTTGGATATAATTAATTTATAGCCCAGGAGAGATTTTCTAAGTGGCAGGATAAGATTCTACTTGGTGAGTTATAATTCTTTCTGGATTACAAAGGAATAAAGAAAGAAAAGGGTTTTAAGAACTTAAATATTTCTGGCAAAAAGCTTAACAAGGAGCCAATGTAAGGAAATTTAAAATGGATAAAGGGGACAGTTATTTTGAGAGATTATTTTTTGGTGAAAATGCTTTTGAATAAACTGGAATTAAATTAGACAAATGAACCAGACCTTTATGGGAACATTTTCTGTTTACTATTAGAGAGTGCAGACAATTGGCGAATTTTACAAAGCAAAAGATAAAGGTAATATGAGCTGTGATGCTGATTGTAACTACAGAGTGCCATTAGAAATGAAGGTATTAAAGGCACAGGAAGACAAAAGAGAGAGAGAGAGAGAAAGGGGAAGTTTCCCTTTAGTTTCCCTTTGTTTGAGACACTTTCCTTTTTGAATTACAATATTATAATGACAACCAAAAAAGCGGCAGAGAACCGGTGGCAGAGAGATATATAGTTGTCAATGGTTCTCTTAGATACAATTATTAGAAAGATTTAAAGTAGAGGAAAAAAAATATGGTTCTGATTATTTTAAGACTGAGTTTGAAATAGAATTGTGTACAAATGATGAACATATAACTGCTAAAATGTATAACCTTTTATTGAAATTTGAAACAGAAGAAGTGAAAGAATGTATGATAAAGTGGGCTCAAATTTTGGTTATAATATACAGATGGAACAATGGGAAAATATGTGGCTGAAAGGATTGAAATTTATATTATGTTATAACCTTAAAGAGAATTTTTATAAGATGATGTATCATTGGTATATATCACCAGAGAAATTGTCTAGAATATAAAGGCACTTCAAATTTATGCTGGAAATGTGAACAACAAGAAGGGATATTTTATCATGTTTGGTGGGTGTGTAAAAAAGCTAGAAAATTCTGGATTCGAATACATATACTGAATTCAGAGAATTTTAAAGATGAATATACAATTGAAACCAGAGGTTTTTCTTTTGGGACTGATGGATAAATAGCTGGGAAAAAGTCATAATAACTGCAGTGAGATTATTGTATGCACAAAGATGGAAAGATCTGACATTACCCACAATGGAGGAATGGTTGGTGAAAATGATGGAACTTGCTAAGATGGCTAAATTGACTTCTTTGATCAGAGAAAAGACAAATCTACATTTATTGCAGACTGGAAACCCCCTATAGACCTTTTGCATGAAACAAACAAAAAATGAACTTATGATTTATGGTACTATATAAAGAAGAGAGGTACGTTGTAACCATAGAGTAAGAGGCAAACTTATAAACATACTTATAACTGCTGTAAAGAAAATCGGAAGCTACATCTTTGTATCTCTTCTTTCTTTTCTATTTTTTTTTACTTTTTTTCTTTTCTTGCACTTCTAGCTTTCTCTTTGATTTCTCTTTATTTTTCTTACTTTATATTAGTTTGCATTAGTCTTTTTTTTTAAAGTTTTAATAAAATTATCATCTATCTATCTATCTATCTATCTATCTATCTATCTATCTATCTATCTATCTATCTATCTTATTCTTTATTTTCTGCCTTTCCCCTCACTGTTACTCTCTCACTTTGTTTTAAAACCAGCATTCTCCATGAAGGTCTTTTTGTAAAAGCCACAATTAGATGGAAGCCAAAAGATAGAAGGGACCCGTCTCTTCCCTAACCTCAGTAAAAATGGAACTTTCCTACAGTGGTTCCCAAGAAATATTATAAGGTGAGCTCTAAACATGGAGCTACAGTTTAATGTGTGGTTTGGCCCTTAAGGAAATCAAGTCTTTGGAATTCTTTCTGTTGAGAGGTTGACTTAAATGATTAGAAACACTTTAATCTTGAAAGAAATTAGATTTTAAAATTCAGATATTTACCCATCTGACAGCTAATGACTTTTATTAACTGTCTGTCCTCCTATGTTTAATGATTTGGTGGAACATTAACAACCAATTTGGTTTGTTATTATTTGATTTTACACCCCTACCTTCAAGGAAGTGAATGGTCTAAAACAAACAATTAAAAGCCAAATAAAACAACTAAAATAATACTATAAATCAAAAGACTGGCTGAATTTTTCTGAAATGCAAAGATTGGAAACTAAACTGGTGACTAAAATTCCATAGCTTATGTACTGATGCAAGGACAAGGCCCTCTCCTGCATGCCTGACAGACCAGCATTTGTAAGCACGAACACTTGAAATTAAGTGGATGTGTTAGCCAATCCACTTGTGAGCTGAACAGCCAATGACCTACTTGAGCCTGAGTGGAGAAATAATAATTATTTTACTAGGTTTTATATAGCCGCACACTATTATATGAGATCAGCATACTCAAACCATTAACAAAATTGATTGGCATGTGTATTCTATTTTTCTATAAGGAATGTAAGCAAAAGATTTCAGTTAGGAAGTTCTAACAGTGAAGATGTTTTGATCTTAGTAGACAATGGCTATTACAGAGCTGCGCATAGGGTTTTAATATGGAAGAGTCACACTCAAAGTTCCAAGCAGTTTAGGAGGTAGTCTTGGGAAGTCATTAGTTTTCATTTGATCTTCTCTCACAGCAAATGCTGGCAGGCATTCAAAAACTAAGATATGAAAAAAGGAAGTAGTAAAGTGCCAAGAGAGGAAGTTACCTGTACAACATGCCAATGTCTGTGCCCTAATAAAGTGCTTAAACCCTGAGAATCTAAGCTCCCATATGAAAATTGTCCTCTTTCTCTAACAGTTTTATGTTCAGCATGTGCTGAGGAACTTCTAGGATTTTGAGCTTGCACTACATCACCACAGTTCAAGTACAAGCGATCTTCTCCCTGAAGGAGGACCTGCTCCTGGCTGCTCTGTGAATAAACAAATAAAACCAGTACTTCAGACAGTAAACAGTAACATAAATAAACTTTCAAGGAAAATAAGGAAAACAAAGCTGGAAAAAGATTATTTAAGAGTGGCACCACTTTCATTTTTGAAATAATGTTTGTACAGCAGTATTATTATATACTATTTTATTTACATTTTTTAAAAAACAATTTTAATGCAATCAAACTTAGGCAATGTTTTGACCAAAAAGATAATAAAAGTGACCTAGGACTACAAATCCTAAACACGAATACTTACTATGCAAGGATTAACTGTGAGTGCACTTTTGATGAACTGAAATTGCAAAATACCAAAATGCTTCCCTTTGTTTTTTCTCTCAGTCATTGAATTCCCAGAGTTGTTTGCATCAATTACCCACAAATGATAACCTTCTGATCCCCAGCTCTAAGAAGAAAAACAAAAGAATAGAGTGTATCATTTAAAACAACTGAAACACTAGAATGGAGAAATACTGTGTAGAATTTTCCAACTCAATGAATGTCTAAAATAAAGTTGTCAAATAAATATTGACAACAATAAATATGATGAACAGCACAAATCTCCTCCTTTATATCTCCCGTTCGCACCATTTTCAGATCTTTCCACCGTTCCATATACTACACAGAGCCATATGCGAAGAGAAACAGCAGACAAAATCCCTGCCCAAAGGTGAGCCTTGTTCTCTGAAATATCAATAGTGTTTGCTGAGCACAGGTATCCTAGACATATTCCAATTCCTATGAATGAATAGCCTTGTTATTTTGACAGAAGAAACTACATACTGTGATTTTCTAAGATCTGTCCCAGACAAGATATATAATTTGATAAGCCTTAGGAACCCAAATATTTATCTTTGTGTAAATTAGGTAAACTAAATTAGGTAAAGAAAGTAACTTGAAAACTCTTAGGTCATAACTTTAATGCAGAAAAAAACTCAACATAAGTGCAGTGCCATGGCTTGTGCACTTAGGGAGATTTACAGAGTAATACATAATTCAGTTGAACACAAATTGGTTTTATTTGCATATGATATTCTTTTGCTTATTACTAAACCTCATACTACTATTCCAGTACTGATGCAAATGAGTTGCCATTAGTAAAATAGCAGGATATTCTATTAATCAGTCCAAATTGTAATTGATGCCAATAGGTGAAAATTTAGTTACTCATCCATTTAAGAAATATCAATTTTGTATTTGTACTGAATCTATTAAACATTTAGGTTTGTGCATACCAAAAGATATAACTCATTTAGTAACACCTAATATAAATAAAATATGTAAAGAGGTTTCTTTAGATATGGATAGATGGGAGTTAGTAAACTTCAACCTTTGGGGAAAGGTGAATGCTCTCAAAATGAATATTATTCCCAGATTAATTTATATTCTGAGAGGAATTCCTGTTCAAATATCTGGAAATTATTTTCAGAAAATAATTTTTTTGTTTAGAAAATTTTTATGGGGTTCTTCGATTCCAAGAATATCTTTATAGAAAATGCAACTATCAATTAATGAGGGAAGATTTGGCTTTCTGAATCTGGAGCTATATCATCAAGCTTACCTACTGTCAAGTATTAAATACTGGAAGCCAACAATTGGTGTTAATTTTCCAATTTGGGCAACATTGGAATATACATATATAGCACCTTCGGTTGGATGGACAGTATTAGGATCTAAATACAATAGAACTCTAATATTTTTGGAAACTATTATGTCAGTTAGAAAGCTATGGAATGGAATGTCTAATAAAAAAAGATTTGACCCTTTTTCCCATGCTAAATTGACTCTATGGGGAAACCCAACATTAAAAATTGGGAAAAAGATGGTGATATGGAAAAGCTGGATGGAAGCAGGGATATTGACTCTGGACCAACTGATAGCTGATGAAGATGAACTTTTAACATAATTACAGTGGTAAATCCAGGTTAATTATTGGGAAAATATTAGAATAAAATGTAATTGTGTGTGCCTACATGAGAGAGAAAGAGAGACTAGGAAGATAATAATAAATGATGCTCACCATAGAGCTGATTTTTAGAGGTTCCTTTTTAGTACCATCAGTTCGGTGACTAAAATAAATAGCACAAACAAAATATTAGATTGGATATTAAACATTGGATATTAAACAGGCTTTAAATCTATTTGGTGTTTTAATTCAATACATATGTGCTAATAAGGAGGCATTTTAAATTCCCTATTTCCAAGCCCCTCCTTTTCATCCTTGATATATAAACCAAAATAGCCAATCTTTAGAACAATAGGTATGAGACAAAACAAATATATGCCCACTCCTATTCTAGAGATCTTTACTATCATTTGCACTTTTCTACTAGTTTAACAGTATCACATCATATCAACTTTGTCAACTCCAACAACTATACTAGCCATACAGCCATGAGGAAGCTCTCCTGTAGCTATTAAAAGTATTCCCACTCTGAATGCAGAGGGTATAAGCAGTGCACAAAAAACATAGATCTACGTTTTATACAACAGAGACTAAAGGGAGAAACTGTAGTTGCAGATAAAGCCTCTCATTGACATGTTGTTGAACATTTCAGTTGCCAAAATAACGTGTAGGAGGTAATGAGTATTTTACCTTACTAACTCAGTTGATAGTATATCATGAGATATTAAACAGCTAAGAAAACAAAATAGTTTTCAAAACTTTATGTGGAGTAAATAAAAAGTTAAATAACAGATACACCTTTCTGTTAAATTTTCTAATATGAAACACAACTTACTTACATGAAGTCACCTCCTAGAGTACAAATAAGCTGGGCACCAAATACACTCCATAAAGACAGGCCTCCACATTCCCAGGTCACCATAACAACACAATTATCAGGAGACCATCTGATTAGTTTAACAGCTCCTGTTTTGTTCCAAATATCTTTTGAAAAACAGAAATTGTAGGCAGATTAAAGAACATGTACAGCTTCTTTAATTATTCTGAAGATGGGCAGTAGTTGAATAATATTGATTTATTTGTTGTTAGTATATTTAACTCCCACTTTTCTTCTGGGAGCTCAAAATGGCACACAAGGGAATCATTTCAGTCCCGCAAACACTATTCTCTTGTGTTGAGAAAGAGAGACTAAACTACAAAGTAAAGAGAGGACTAGTATACTGGCTCTGTGGAGTAGGTCACACACATGCGCACGTGCACACACACACAAAAAACATTAACCCTCACAGGATGCAATTTAATTCATTAAACTCAACACAGTTTCATCCTCCTCATGAGATACCTAGAAATAGTACACTAAAGCAGAGTAAGAAGTCATCAGGATGAACGGAAAATGCACATCTCCATTCTGCCCTCCCTCTTTCCTTAGTAGAAGTTATTCTTGCTTCAGGATATGAAGAACTTCACCAGGCAGAGTTCTTAGCTCAGTTGTCATAGATTTTTGGAACCCTGCCACAATTCCTTTCAGGCTAGTAAAAGATACTGGAACAGCATAAGCAAACCTTATAACTAATAGAAGAGAATATACATAGCTCAGGGTTGAACTGTGGAATCCTTGGGGTTCTCTGAGCTTAGCTGTTTTCTTGCAGACATTTCATTAGCCGGGTAACAAAATGTCTGCAAGAAAACAACCCAAGCTCAGAGAACCCCAAGGACTCCACAAACCTTGTAACTGTTTCCAAGCAGCTTTGATTTCTCTAACAAGCCTATAGTCAGAGCATAATACCCAGAAGTACAAAATAAGATTTATAACTTTCTAAACTATGTCTTAGATGTATAAATGTTGGTGCAAAGTAAACCCTTTTTCCCCGTAACCAGCCACTCAATTTCTCTTTGTATGACTAAGCAAGCAATGCATTCATGTTGGGTAACTAGAAGAACAAATCTGGGCTACAAAATCATTATGGCCACTTGATGAAAGAAAAGAACTATGTCAAACCCAGCTCTTTCCTGACCGCTAGAGGTTACTTGCATTTTTTTCAGCTCACATCTGCTAGGTCTATTACTGGTTAACAAACAGCTGTTGACTCCTTAAAAAAAAAAGTTACAGTGTCTTTATGGAGACGGTACTGCCACGAGCACAATGTTGCCAACCTGACTGTACTTTATGAGAGGTTAAAGGACATATTGTCCTTTAACAAAGGCATTAAATTAGTCAGGAAAACATCACTCTGACCTAGAGAACTTTATGGGATGTACATAATTGAATGTACATTGACCCAATTGACTGGATATGTAGCTCAGCCTTTTGGATTGCCACTGTATGCCATACTGTTCACTTGTTATAAATGAATCAAGTTGGGATATCACCAAAAAAAAGACAAACAACTCAACCTGAACTTTAATATGATTGGGCTTACCAGGATATTGCTTGGGTGTTAGTTCCAGTTTGTGAGACAGTTGCATGGCCCCTGTGGAATGATCTATTGTATAAACTTGCACAGAACCACTAGAAAAGAAAGAACACAAGCAATACTGAGACAAGAAATTTAAAAATAAACTAATAACACAAGAATCTGAATTTAAAGAATCTGAATCCCACTTCACATAATTAATTCAAAGACAATTACATTCAGAGGGAAACAAATGTTACAATCATAATAGGGCTGTTTTGATTCAAGAGGGGAAAAGGTAATTTGGGCATGAATGTAGCATCTGCAGGCATCTCCTTAAACCAATTCCAGGTTTAAGATATGACTTCTTAAAAGAATTGCTGATGGGTGCTATATAAACACCCTGCATCCAACTGAATCCACTGGGATCTACTAGACAAATAAATATACACTGTAGCTGTTAGGTTGGATTGGTTGGTTTTCTTAGTTATTTATTCCTTTATATCCTACTTTTTCCCTCCAAAACAGAATCTCCTTCTAGCTCAGTGTTTCTCAACCTTGGCACATTTCAAAGGTATGGACTTCAACTCCCAGAAGTCCAACTCCTAGCTGGCTGGGGAATTCTGGGAGTTGAAGTCCACACCTCTGAAACCAACCTCAACAGTGTTGAGAAGCACTGTTCTAACGAATGAACCAAATTTAAAATAATCATAAAAATAAAACAAATTCAGCCCAAAATACAAAAGACCACAATTAACCATTGGCAGTGATACATTCTTCAAGGATCACCACTTTTATACCATGCAGCAGATAACTTAGAAATGCAATTAATATGAAAATCTTTTAGATGCCAACAGAATTATAACAAAGCAGAAAGATATAAGATCTGGTACAATTACTTCCACACTGCCATTTCATATTACAATACTGGAAAAAACATTCTTATGTTGGGCCACACTCCACCTTGAGTCCAGTTTTGGGCACGACACTTTATGAATGATTCAGAAAACTTGAATCATTTAGGAAAGGGCAACAAGGGTATTTAATGCACTAAAAATTAAGTCTTATGAAGAGGGATTGAAGAAGTTTGGCACATTTAGCCTTGAGGTGAATGAAGGGAATATGACAATCCTCTTCAAATATCTGGAAGGATGAAGGTCAAAACATGTTCCACATCAGTGCAGAATATAAGGCATATAATAATCAGTTTAACTTATAGCAAGGCAACTTGTAAGGAAAACCTGTCCAAATGTCAGAGCAACACGCTATATTTCAATAATATCACTCTAAAATATTTTGAGCATTCTACCACAGGGGAAAAAAAGCAATTCAGAGCAAGCCTTTTGCTCCTTTGTTTTTCATCCTTAAGCATAAAAACATGGGCTGATAATCCATTTTGAGTGCTATTTACCACACATCTTAGCTGCAGGGATGATGATGATAATTTTAATTCCATAATAAACAATGGATACAATGGTTAACCACAGTTTTTACAGACTAAGCCTGGTTGGTCTGGGCAAACAGCCATAGAACTGAGAAGTAATATTGGATGGATTCGCTTCAACTCAAGTCTATTTTTACTACAACAGCAGCAAAAATACACTTCTATAGTTACTGGTTTGAGGCTTTTTTCTAAGACCATGCTTGTACGGTACAAGCTTTGCATCTAATATCACTCAATGAAGACAACAGATTTGTTGCATTTGGCAACCTGAACATTTGACATTATAGCAACAAATGGAAGCACAATGATAGAACCCATTAACTTCCATCAAAGAATTTAAAAATAGCAGAATTTAAAAACATTTACTTCCAGCTAACATCATCAATAACTACTTAATTAATTAATGACTTTATTAACAAAATATAGTTTTCCCCAAGATATGGTAAGCTTAGGATTTGGATTTAAAAACTCATGTAATGCCCTCCTACAGAAGGAATGATAATTAGGAATTCAGGGACTTTAGTGCAGCAGCAGTTTTATTCTCAGATAATCTACAAAGAATATACCCAAATTCTGAGTTAATATATTCAACTTACTTTGCACATCCAAATGCCATTAATCTGTATTTGTTGTTTACAGCCACACAGGTCCCATCCAAAACTTCCTGTGCCCAAACACCATGGAGCTGCTGCAAGGAGAATTTTATCCAAGTTATCTGTTTAGCTTTCAACACACTGTGTTACACCTTAAAATGAGGCGTGGCCTTCATACCCTCTTTAATTTACCAATACTGTAAACTACTGGAAATACAGTCTAACAGGTATTTTCAAAGTGATCCTCAACACTCATATAGATGTAATGGGAAGCCTACTTACACTGATGTCTGTGACAAAGCTTCCAAATCTTAATCAAAATCATATTTTGGTTGAAAAATCTCACAACACACTGAATTGTTTAGGATTCCTTTGAACAGTATGTTCAAGGCATAATCAATGCACACCGTGATTCTTATTCTTAATTTATATGAAATTTAGCAATTTTCTAAATGTTAAATATGTACTGAAAAGAAACTGCTAACAGATTACTGTGAACGTTTGATTTAATAGACTTCAGATGCAACAGATCAAATCTGCTCTTGGATTTAACTCCAAAGAAATGTATAAATCTACTGTTTCCAAAGTCTGGCCAGAATACTGATATAATTTACATTATTTCTGCTATGTCCTAATTGATATTTTACATAATTTGGAACAATTCAAATCTTTTGTGCAGAAGTGTCAATTAAGTAACTACGAAAATGATACAAATTAGGTAAATTCAAATTTAACAGGCATTTGGGTTTAATGGATACCCATTTCTTACAATGGCCATTAAACTGAGTTTTTATTGTATAATAAACAGAAAAAAATATCATGCATTTTAAAATATTTGTGTTTTATATAGTGCTAAATGACAATCCTTTTTAAAGAAAGAATATATAAATGATACACAAGGAAACAACATATTTTTAAGGAAATAAATCTACAGGAACAAAATAATATAGCTCAAATTTATTAGCAAAATATAATAGTATGAGATTAGGAAACAAGGTGATATTCTAGAAATAATACTTGTCTATTTTCCCCTTCCTCTATAGCCCTCAGCAGAATCTCCCACACAATGCTGAAGAATTTACTATTCTTCTGAAATAGATTTTCAGGAGAAATGAAAGTGAAGGTTGAATAGCTTAAGATTGCCTTATCATCTATTCATCTAGCAGAAATATGCCCCTTGGTTAGGAACATTCTGTGACTGGAAAAGACATTCTACTTGCAAGAGATAACCTGGCATTAATATCCTATTGCAAAAAAAGTGAATAACTCATTTTATTTAGAATCTTTCTATAAAACAACTCTGTTTTCTAGTAAACAAAGCTAACTCTGTAAATTTCCACAATTTCTCTGGCATATGTAAATATTATTAATTAAATAATTTATGACAGATGAGCAAAGATTTTGATATATCTTGGAAAAGCCATGCAAACTACTAATGAACTGCTGAGAAATCTTACCTCTGCTGTGAATCCACTTGACATTGGTGTAATAAAACCAACTCTACCGTCGTTAAACACTACAGCAAATCCATCAAGAGTAGCACAGTATTCCATATTTCTTATGTGTACATTTTCAAAACCCAAAAAAGAACCTGGTAATGAACACAATTATTAAAAGCTGCCATTATTACAGTGCAAGCTCTCTTCATCAGTTCTATTTTCACATAATACTACAAGAAATGGGGATTATTGCTATGAATTAATAAACAGCATTTTTCAACTAACTTTTAATTTACAATCCCCTTCTTTCCAACCCTATATACATATAAGAAATACCTCTAGATGAATGTAGATCCACTGAAAATGGTACTGTACAGAGATTTATGGCTTTCCTTCCATTCATCATACCATCCCAGTGAATTAGATGGAGAAGTCCATCAGCTGTAGCAACGATCAGATCCTCTAGCATGGACTGTAAACTATAAGCAAGCATAATATTTCACCAGACACTTAATGCAAATGAGATGTCAATCTTATCAATATATAAATTCTTTTTAGAACTTTTAACATTTTTGTTCATATGACCCCATACCTCCTTCCACTAGATCTGCTCTAAATAATTCTCCAACCCTCTGGAGCAGGATGTGGAGATGGAAGGACAAGGACTGTTGAAAGGAGTCCCTGCCATTCTGCTAATAAAAGCAGAATAAATCAGAAATAAGCCTTTGAGCACTATTGTAGAGTTTCCCAAATATCTGAAATCTATCAGAACAGTATACACAGTCCACCTTCTCTTAAGTTCTCAGAACAGAGAGAGATACAGATGTTACATTATTTCATGCCTGCAAGTACAAGGTTTTACATGATTTCTACCCCCCTTTACTCCAAGGGAAAAGGAAAATTTTCTATTTTTATACAGTGTATAGTTTTCAGTTACATTGATCACCACTAGAAGGCACTACATGACCAGGTTTGTCCTATTGGGACTTGTCAGACAAAGGTAGCCAGTTGGTATTGTATGGGGTTCAAACCCTCTATTGGCAACTGAACTCATGGACCTTTGCACTTGAGATGGCTATATATACAGACTATATACAGGTAGTCCACGCTTACCGACCACTTGTTCAGTGACCGTTCAAAGTTACGATCCTGCTGTAAAACAAGACTTTGACCGGTTCTCAAAGCTGTGGCCATCACACCGACCCCCCAGTCAAGTCATCACAATTTGGGTGCTTGGCAACCGGTGTGCATTTACAATGGTTGCAGCATCTTATGGTCATGTAATTGCCATTTGCAACCTTTACAGCCAGCTTCCGACAAGTAAAATCAATGGGGAAGCTGGCAGGAAGTCCCAAGTGACAGGCACGTGACATCGCTCTTAATGACCCGCAGTGATTCGCTTAACGGAGCTGCCAGTCCCAATTGTGGTTGGTAAAGGAGGACTACCTGTACAGTGCAATAGCTTTACGAGTACCCACATCCTGGCACTCAGTTGTGTTGTAGGAAGGGATATACAGAATCTGTCAAAATAGTATATACAGCCCACCTGTCCTTAAGCTCTCAGAGTCCTTTATACACTTAGAAATGTAAGTATTTCTATATTGTACCATTATTAGATAATAGATTTTTTTTTAATACCAAATGATCTAAATATCTGCTCATGGTAGCAAGTAATAGTGGAAAATATATATATATAAATAAAAACATTAACATGAAATAACATTCAGAAGTTCAAAAAATTCTTTCTTGAAGAATCTACATTACTTGCAGATTCAGAATTCTCTTTAGGTACTTTGAATATTGATGGGACATTCTTAAACCCACCAAATATATTGACCTTATTTCAGGAAATGCCATGATGAAAACATATAGAAAAAAAACTTAGTTTAAAATTACATACATTCTAAACCAAAACTACTAGCTATTTTTGTTATGAATTTGTTGCAATGTTAAAATGTGTGAAATGATATGGAACTACAATGCTTGAAAGATAACAAAAATTTGTAGTAGTTCTGTAATAGTATGCTTATAGAATTTAAACTGCACAGGACAAAACGGAAGAGGTGATATTGTTCCAAACTGCAGCCAGTACTAGACTACAAAAGTATTATTGCTGGCATCAGTGGTGCCCTGACTGTTAATAAGCAATCCCATGCTTATTTCTAGGCAAACTAGAGCTCCTGGCAATTGATGCCAATCTGTGAACACCCTTCCTTTTATTTTAGTTAACTATCAACCAACCAGTAGCATCTGGGTGGGGGGCACAACTGCCATTTTGACTATTTTTACTCTCTTTATGGATACCACTGCTACCAACCATACAATTATTCACCTCAATATGTCAAGAATGACTGGAGATATTTGGAGAATTAGTTCTGAATTTCCAAGGTAAAACAATTTAATAATAGAAAAAAATATTGCATTGGGATGAAAGGAATAAATGGAAACATTTATTCCAATTTTTATTTTATTATTTATTAAAAATGTTTCTACACTACTTCTCATTACAAATACATTGAACAGAACTACCAGAATTAAAAAATCACAATTTCCCAATTAAACAGAAAATTGGAAATAAGAAAAAAGTGGCCAGTTAAATTTGCCTGAAAATAATTTCATGAATTCAGAGTGATTTGAAAATCCAAAAAAGAAACAGACGGTCTGAAAATAGACATTCTAGGTGCATTTGAAATGTATTGCACAACAATTCAATTTCAATACATAGTGCAGAAAATTCATATTTACGATGAAACTGGGAAGTTCTTTAATTCACTCCATTCTACAATAACACATTACTTCATTGCTGCAGCATTTGCATCTAGCAGTTATAGGCAGAGAAATGATTTAATGGTAGAAACTTAAAAATCCTAAATGTTGCCATCTTTTTTTTTATTGTTTATCATCCTAATGCTACTACTATTCAATCCTATTCCACTAAAATATAACTCTACTTACTATTAAGGAAGCTATTTTGCAATCTTGTATCTCTTGCACAGAGTGAACTTCTGTATATTATTTTCAATGAAAAATCAAGATGAATAATCCACATTTTAAAATAAAGTTTCATGTTATCTAACAATAAAAATAGGTATATTTGAGCTAGGCATATAACCATAAAAATGATTATTATAAAAGGTATTTATGCATCCCTAAAACCAAAATATGTGCGGTACACTTAGTATAAAAATTCATTGCCTAGAAATAATATAGCAACATTTTTTGGTGTTTTAATCTTATTCTGTAATCACTGTGAGTCACTTCCTGAATGAGATGGCAGTCAAGCTGATAAATAAAATATGTAAGCTTCTTTCTAAAAATTGTTCAATGGGGGCATCCTTAGAGTTTCTAATTAAAAGGATTAAGTAGCAAATGATGAGAATGCCTACCACCTAAGATACTGAGGAACTGCTATGAAAGTTAATATTCTAAGATGACATTATTCACCTTCTGCTCTTAATTATAGTATAATTCCATAATGCTGCATTATTAATCACCTTATTTCCTGATGTTCTGGTAAGGAATCTAAATATATAAATTATTAGTCACTGTACCTGGTAATAGGTGCTTGTAAGTCTAGCACTTGTTTCTTCTCTAGATTTAATGATGGAATGCACTGTTCTTCCTT
The DNA here is from genome assembly GCF_059951505.1 of Python bivittatus. Lineage (NCBI taxonomy): Eukaryota > Metazoa > Chordata > Lepidosauria > Squamata > Pythonidae > Python > Python bivittatus. The sequence continues at coordinate 43,466,687 of NW_028277112.1, read as the reverse complement.
ATAATGTGGTGTTCCTTTCAGATGGGGACTTCCTCTTTTAAAAAAAGAATCAAGAGCACTTAATTCATTTTTTTTCAAGTTCTGAATATTAACATACTAATTTGGTCTGTTCTTAAAATAAATCCTATCTGACCTGAAAGGAAGATACATGATAAAATAAAACATTCTGAACATCCACATTTATATTACAAGCTGTGGTCCTGACAACAATTCTGTACAAAAAGGGCATGAGGACACCAATACTCAGTCTAATTCACACTTTTCCTCCAGCCACAAAACAAGCTATAGGAAATGCTCTTCAACCCCAAATTGCTGTATGCCATTGAGAGATTCCTCTACCAATGGAGATATATTTCTGTGCAAAATTCTTAAAAATGATTTTGACCACAGAAATAATCAAATACATGGTACTAAGTCAACCAAATATTCATAGCTTCCCAGAAAGATTATCTTCGTGAGAATGAGTTGTTTTATGTGAAATAGCTCCCACAGTTTTTATAACTAGATCACAATCTAGTTATAAATGACAAAAGCTGAAGACTTAGTTTATGCTAAGAAAGATACTATCTAATCAACAATAGTTGTGTGTTGCAATCTGAAAGAGCTCAGATTTTCATCAAGAAAAGCTTATCTGTGTACATTTGTTTATTTCAATTATTTATATCATGACTTTCATGATACAAAACCATCAAAGGCACACTTTTTACAAATAAAATAAAGATGAAAAAATACAGTATTTTCAAAAATTAACAAATGTTCAGGACTCCTCCCACAGAGTAATGGGAAAGATCCTTTCAGGGAGAAGAGTCAGTCCAGCTGGAATGGGCTCTAAATTAACTTTGTCTGTATTTTTCTCTCTTTATTCAGACTGTCTGAAATGCAAACGCTTTGTTAAAAGTGTATCTGAGATTATGTTTGCTTGATAGACAAAATTATATTTAAATATTTATCAGGAAAACAGGGATATTTTGTTGTCCCTGAGATATTAAAATGTTTCATCTACATTAAGTATAAAGTACAATAACTCTTAATGTATAAAATATTCTATACTGAAAAGATTTACAACACTGTGAGAAACGTTCAAATAACACAAAAAACCTAAGTTACAGTTGCCCCACATATAAACTAAGGTCTGCTAGACAGAGCATGGAAGGCTTGTCATCCCACTTCTCAGATACCACATTCCTTTGACACACCATACCAATCGTACTTGTAAATAATTTATGAAGAAAGCTGTTTCAGTAGAAAAACCATTACAATTAACTGTGAACTGTAATAATTTCTTCTCATGCACTGATTATTTGTCAGATAATCAAATCATAAGAATTGACCACTTTGAAGTACAATGTATTAATGCTTTGTATTAAAGTCAAATTATGTATGAAATTTAAATGTATAAATCAAACAAAAAAATGAAGCCAAATGGATAAGGCAATGCAATCACAGCACAAATACTGAATAATAATGTTTCAGTAGAAGCTAAAGAGCATTTTTTAAGGTGGAAGAGGATTCCTGTAATCAGAAAGCATTCTGTTCCCTTTCTACTCCCCCCTACTCTAAATTTCATTCCTATCTCGCATTATCAAACATTTGCATGGAAAATAACAGAAACATCTAGACCAAGAGCAGTCTGCTACTCCAACTCTCTCCCTAGACAGCAGAGATTGTAATTAAGACAACTGTACTCATTCGATTTATCACATTTGATTATAATGCTATCATAATAGTTAAGACACCAAACACTGCTCTTCGGATGAACATTGTCTATATTGTTACATTAAATAGGGATGTGTAATGACTTCTGAAAGATATTCATTCCAAAATATGTACCACCTCTTCAGTTTACTACATTGGATTTTTAAATAGAAAAGTCATTACAGCAGGCTAGGAGATATTTATTTATTTATTTATTTATTTTCTGGCTAAATTACAGAGTTATTTAAGAACCTGGAAAGGAAAAAAAAAGTCAACGATAAAATGAAATGAATTAATGTCACCTGAAGACTGCCAGAAGCCACAGAGATATTAATTTCTTAATAAGTATGCTAAGCTACATCCCTTAGGAAATGAACACTGGTGATCTATTCCACAGATTTCTTTTCTTTTTCTTTTTTTTTAGTTTATCTCACATTTTGGCCAAAGCAAGTGCTGTATGTGTGAGATAATCTAAGAAGCAGTCAAAAATCAGTAGTTAAAATAGTTATGAATAGAGTCAGCTGCTTAATTTTATAGAACATTGCAATAAGCACACGGTTTTCAAATAATCTGAGATAAAACTCTAGTCTCTGAATAGTCAGAATATTAGCACCTTAAAAGCATCTTAGTTTTACTCAATACAAAAGACTAAATTAACACATACTGTGCAACATGCCAACTATATATAAGATGTAAGGAAAAAAATAGAGCTGAAACATGTCAAAGTCACCTATAGTAGTAAATCTTGGTAACCTCATTTTAAAACACTTGACAAGCTTAATTAAGATGTTGGGTGCACCGCAGAAAAAAAACAACAACATGTCAGCAAGTTATGAAATGATGCACTGTGTAGATCAAGCAGCAATCCCTGTCCAATGGAATCCTAGATAAACATGAGGTACCTTGTACATTTGATACTTCTTACTCATCTTGGTTTTAGTGTGATAGTGAGAGACAGAATTAATCTGCTAAATATATATTCCCAGACATGAAAGGAATGAGGCAATAAGTATATATTTGTAAGCTATTTTGTACACCTAAGCAGTGAAAAGGCAGTACATGTACAGTGGTGTTTAAAAGTTTGTGAACTCTTTTGAATGTTCAATATTTCTACATAAATATGACCTAAAACATGATCTGTTCTCCACAGAAATCTTAAAACAAACATGTAGCTTTGGATCATTTTCCTCAATAAATAAATCAACAAGTATAATCTTTTTGACTCATTTGCTTAATTGGGTTCTCTTTATTTAGTTCTATATTTGTCAACTTTACTTTCCTCCATGTAAGTCTCACCCCAATAATGCTCACTACAGCTTCAAATGGACACATCCATTTCTAGTTCTGCCAAACAATTTGCTTGCGGATTGCAGCATCTAGTTAGACAAGGGAGATAGAAAGCTGAGGACGGTATCTCTAGGACTAACAGGATTGAACTAAAATCCGACCCCACAAACTTCCTCCTAGTCTCATTTCTTTGCCTCCTGAGCTGATCAACTAATCAATGCTGTCATATCCATCATTCTTTCCTGCTCTGTCTACACATACCTCCATTCCCATACCCTCTCCATCTTCTTTTCCTCCTGCCACAAATCCAATCAATCATATGCCTTATATTAAATTCACTTAAATTCATTTACAAACATTATATTTAAGTCTTAAGAAAAAAAAATCTCAAATGTCTAATATAATTTGATACTGTTCTACAGTAGATGCCTAAATCTAAATGCTTTCTGTTCAGTCTAATTACAAGGGGAATCAAGCCAGAATTCAGGCCATGCAATGCTAAATACTTTTAGACTAAGAGATACGGTTCCACAATTACTCTTTTTCCTTTCTTGACAGCCACTGGAAAAAAGTTAGAGATATAAAATGATCACACTCATTTAAAACAATCAGAAACACAGAATAGCCTTGTGAACTTATTTTAGTACTTCAATAGCTTTGACCTTTAATCTCTGAGTGTAAGTTGGTGACAGAAGCAGGAAAGAATGCTTCATTTGCATCAACGACTGCTATATTTCTGCAGCCTCTTAACACAGATGTCTAAAAACTGGGAGAGATGAAGAGGATGAACTCCTAAAGAACAAGTGGGCCACAGTATGCAAAAACAAAAGATCCCAAATAACATGTTTCATATCAATAAGACTGCTGGGATGTATAAAAATTATAATTCTATTGCAAGGAGATATAATAAGGCTTAGCTAGGATTGACAGCAGGAATGTTTCATAATACTCTTGGAAATCAATTTATCTGTCAAGCCTGAGTACTTTTCTGAACTATATGTGTATCTCTCCCTCTCTCACAAACATAAATATGTATGTTTCATATATAGTCCAAAAGCCTTTCCAAACAATTATTATCTCCCAAGTTGATAGCCGTTTTTCCACAACAGATTTACAAGTTATTTTTTTCAACATTGACAGAATATTACTACTAGAAACAGCAGAGATGGGAAGAGTTTCTGGAGATGAATACAGTTTTTTTTAATCAAAAGCATAAAGAAAATAGCATTTAATGTTTTGGCTGAAAACTAACTCTTTTTCAAAACCACAGGACACAACTTGACATATGGGGAAGGAATATCTTTATTGTATTTGCTACATACTCACATTATTTATCGTAGCCCACTTCCCTGACAATTAAGTAATCTCTTAACATAGCGACTGAAGAAAATTAATAGAATTCTGTTAGTTAACATGAAATAGACACAAAAAGGTCAAAATATAATGGTCAAATTCTTATTATATGGAAATGTAATATTTTTTAATGCACATTGATTTCTAAAACTTTATTACCTCTCTTGTTTTCATACAATTTAAGGAATTTAGTGGTAAATATTAATTAAAATATTCAAGTAATATCAAGTGATGATAAGGATGCTGAAAGCACACCTGCTTCAGGAACAGTTCCAGAAAACTCCTAAATGTTCCATTTCCCTGGAACAGCATGATCCTGGAAGAAGTTTAGCCTGATCTGGAGGAATTATAGAATGTTCCAAAGTTCTCCAGAAAGTACTATTTCCAAACTGGTGAGTCTTGTACATCCCTGCTTTGATTAATTTTTGTCTTAGATGCAGCTGCTTCAAAACAGTGTTTTAGTATCATTACTACGCCATTAAAGCCATCTTAGCTTTGAAAGCGGAAGCACTGAACTAAGGAGGCCTTAGTGTAATGTAAAGCACAAAGCAGTTTGGCTATTCAGTCACTAAGATAACTGTACATGTATACTTCAAGAACAGGAATGTACCAACAGTAGACTGTGTTCTACTGATATGTTTCTAGCAATTTGCAGCAGAACTTTAAGAGTTTCTTGTCTTCCTATTAACAGTAGCACTCCACCACCACCGTTAATAGAAGCTTGTGATTGAAAAGACTTTAACGCTATTATATACTAAACAAATTCCTGACTTTAGCATATGGTTTAAGATGCCATATTCCTTAATCTGAAATACATGTGTTTCATTCTACATATGCTACTATTCTTCAATTTGATGGACCCGGGATTCAGGAGTGGGGGAAACTATTGCATCTAACAGGCTGGGGGGATGTTATCTAACCAGTTTGGTCCTATGTGTAAGAACCAGTTGTTAATTTTTTTTCAGATATTAGCAGAGCTAAGCCAAAACCTCACGTTCCCTGTTAGACCAGGCAAAGTAAGAAGCAAAGCCCAAAGCATGTATGAGCATGCAGAGGCCACAGCCGCAACATTATCATGCTTCAGAATTTCCAGACAGGTGGAATAGGAAAAAGGTGAAGTCTGGGCTTAACTGTTCTAATTGCATTGAAAACATTGATAGCTAAGCACATAATGAAGCATATAGCTTCTACTGATTCTTTTTAAAAGAACTCTGTGTACATACTTAGGGTTTATGGATGAAGCATACCTATTTAATTCAGTAGAACTTTAGGTATAAAACTGTATTACATCATTCCAGTTCTAAGCAGACGTGTGGCTAGTGAATTTAGAATTTCAGCTGATGCTGCCTAACTAGCTAAACCTTTTTAAATGTTTTAGTTATCTAACTGGGCATATATTGGCAAAGATTTAAAAATAGGGTAGGAGTAAAATAAAGAAAAAAATCTTTCTAATCACTTGTATTTTCACCATCCTTACTCAAGAGGGATATCAAGCTATTTCTCCTTATGCCTTCAGTTATTTGAAAAAAACAAGTACAACCAAGTTTTCTCTCCTTTTATTATTAAGAAATGCCATCCAGTTCAAAGGAAATTCTTTATACGGTACATTTTTTCTGTCAGTCTTACTTTCCCAAACCACTTCATTTTCCAAGGACTTCCTTCTAATTTTAATTAAACTGTATTATTTAGGACAGATTCTTGCTTTTATTCTATCAAGATGATGAGAAGAGTCAATCCTATTTGAAATTTTATTTCTTCATGACACTGCAAAGTTTGAGAACCCCCAACTTATTGGCATTATTATGTTTTTATATTTTTATTTTTGTTGAAATAATACAGCTTTTTAGAAGATGCACTGCTGTGTCCTAATTAACGTTGATATTTCTCAGTTTGAAGGGCTAACATGACAAATTGTTGTAGTAACCAGATGTTGCTTAATTTGGATAACACTTCTGAACAGGCCTTAAATCTGCTCATCCCTTCTCTTGACAATGGATCCAGATATGTATTCTTTCTTATTTACGCTTATTAAATAGTATTTTCAAGCTCCTGCAGCTAAAATGGATATAATTTCATATTATGAAGTAAAATGTAATTGAATACCATATTTTTATGTCATGCAAAAAGCAGTTATTTTTCCCATATTTTCCGTTATGAATAGCTTTCTGGATTCAGAAGTAATAATCTCAATAAAATATTAAAGCATTGAAATAGATCAGGGAGGAAAGTGGGGAGAAGAAAAGTAAGGAAAATTCCTGTTGTGTGACTAGAAGTTTGCTTCTGTGGTGTTACATGTAGCCCCGTACAGTGGAACAAATAAAGCATTTATAGCAAAACTTACTTGGGATAGACTGGCTCATACAGGTATTTGTCTCTTGCAGAAAGAAGATTGAAAAATAATATATATCCATTTGCAGTCTGAAAGATAAGATATTCAAAATCAAAAATGCATAGGTTTAAAAGTTCTCACAATAAATAAATAAAATAAATAAATAAATTTCAACATATGGAATACTGTACTCAAGGAAAATCAAACTCACAAATCAAATCAAATATTTATTATGGTCATAGACTAGCATAAATCAAACACATTTTTTTTTTAATTCTGTTGAACATACACACACAAAATAAATTAACTTAGTTTAACTTAATCCTAAACACATGTGGAATTTGTTAATTTTTCCCCAATATTCAAACAATCTTAAGTCTTACTTAGTGGGGAATAACCATTTGTTTTTAAATGAAAGAAAGCTTCTGATTGTCTCCTCTGCTGTATTAAAAAGAAAAAAGAAGAAAGTACAAAAACCTAAAGCTGATCATGGTTCACTCATGAAGTAAGAAACAATGGTTTCTCCCTTTTCTCCCTGAATTGAGTCTTACATTTATGAAAACAAAAACAATATATCAGAACTTACAACATTGTCTTCCAAGTTACCCATAATACATATTCCTAGAGTAAACAAACTTGATAAGCAACAATATCTGTGTTTTATTTTTAACCAGGAAATACTTTTTGTCCATGACATACTGAAGTTTTATATTTTTAACCAAATTAATGGCAGAAAAGAAAGATTAAGAAAAGGACTGAAGAGAGAAAGGCAGAGTTTAAAAAAAAAGAACAACACAGTTCAAGCACCTGATTTTTTAATTTTCACTCTTTAGTTTCATTATATTGTTTTATTCATTTAGTCCTACTGTCCCCATTCAATAGAGTTTGAGTTTACCAGATGAATACTAACTACCCAAGATATTAATAAGAAAATATTTTTTTCAAAAATGTCCCCTTCTGTATTAAAACTAAAATGGACTCTAAATGAAAAGCAGACACTTGAAAATGTTAACTAGATTCCTTCTTTTAAATAATTTAATATTATTTAAATATACTTCTCAAAGACAGGAGGAAAAAAATAAAGGTTTCAGATTTCTTTCCAAGCATGGTTTCCTGTTTTTCAGTTAATAATATGAGGGAGAAGGAAAGTATATTTCCACAGCTGCTCCACCTAGTGATATTTTCTTCTTCAATTTTTGAAGCAAAACTATTATAAATCCAAAGACAAACAGATGCCTTTATATATTTAAGTATATATTACAATTTCCAGATTATTTTCTAATTAAATTCAATATTTGTGGAACAAACAAAAGGTATAAGATAACACTGTTTAATCTTGCATTCTTTACTGTTACCTGTCTTTAAATAATTTATTCATTTGCTATGTTATACCGGCAGAAACTGTAAGTCAACACTATGTGGAACTATCATCCTAACATCAGCATAGAAGCGCATTCTTGAGTTCCATTTCCCACACAAGTTGATGTTACAAGACTCGTTTCTGTATATACTGACATCAAAAAAAGTTGGAATTTGTGATGGACTGGAATGGAGGAAGGGGGGTGAAAACGGTGCTCTCGTCTCCAGAGCAACGCTCTGGAGATAAGCGGAGAAAGCTGGCGCATCCCTAAACATTCCAGAAGATAGTAGAGACTTGTGCCTGGGAACTACTGGTCAGTCTGAGAAGATTCTGTAAATAAGTGCTAGCTAATAAACCTTGCTGATTGAACCTGCACGGTCTCCAGGAGTTCCTTGGGCTAGGCCTGACAGAATTAGTCATACTTAACTTACATTTTTCTATAACAATTATTATTCCAACTTGCTCCTATTTTATATTAAGTTGTATAATTTTAAGAAGCTATTATTAACTTTCACTGGAATTTGTGTCAAGTAAATGGATACAGATTTAGATACACATTCTTCCAAACAACAGCAATTATTGATGGCTGGTGTGGGTCTTCCGGGCTCTGTGGCCGTGTTCTGGAAGTTTTGTTTCCTAACATTTCGCCAGCATCTGTGACCGGCATCTTCAGAGAGCAGGAGCACAGACAGGAGCAGTTCTCTCTGTGCCCAGGATGATGTGACCCCTTTGTGGTTATTTATAGAGATCTGAAGAGGGGGGGATTGGGGGTGTGTGGTGGGGGGTTAGGGGATGTGGGGGTGTGTGGGGGTGTGTGGGGTTTGGGTTAACGAGTGGCTGCTTGTTTTGGTGTCAGAATATGTGTGTATCTTCCTGGGGATTAGGCGGGGTTTTTTCTTCTCTTGAGTTGTTAAGAAGAAAAAACCCTGCCTAATCCCCAGGAAGATACACACATATTCTGACACCAAAACAAGCAGCCACTCGTTAACCCAAACCCCACACACCCCCACACACCCCGTAACCCCCCCCACCACACACCCCCAATCCCCCCACTTCAGATCTCTATAAATAACCACAAAAGGGTCACATCATCCTGGGCACAGAGAGAACTGCTCCTGTCTGTGCTCCTGCTCTCTGAAGATGCCGGTCACAGATGCTGGCGAAACGTTAGGAAACAAAACTTCCAGAACACGGCCACACAGCCCGGAAGACCCACACCAGCCATCGTATTCCAGCCGTGAAAGCCTTCGACAATACATTGAACAGCAATTATTATTATAGAAGGCTACAGCAACCCAGAAGAGTGATGCCAAGATTTTTGAGCTCTCCAAACCTAGTCCTGCAAGTAAAAGATCCAGGCTACTCTAGACAGAAAAACTGAAGTCTCATGAGGTTCAGGATACCAATCTTATAACAGATTTCAAGGAGGTATTTAGGATGAAGCAAAGCCTCATGCCCCTGTACCTGGCATTACTCTTGGACTTGATGGAGGGAATGAAGTTAAGAACAGATATAATCTTGGACTTCTCCAGTTTGAAAGGAAACACAGAAATGAGAAATAGACTTCTTTCTCCCCCATTCTTTCACTAGTAAATATCGTGCTATTATAATTAATAAATGTGACACTGTTCCAGTATCCATCTGTTATTTGGCCACAACAAAAGCAAAGAAGATTACAGCTTCAGTGCTGCATGTCCTTGGAACATTTGTTTCTGCAGGGTTCCTTAATGTCAACTCATCTTCTCTGAGCAAGGTCCAAGCTATATGCCACTCTGTTTTGAAACTTCCAGATAATAATTTAGCTTGGTCAAACAACAATAAACTTTAGTCAGAGTGCTCTTCAGCAGAACCAAAAAACCCATGCCTCCCCTTCACATTTATGTGTCACTAAAATTTAAAGATAATTGCCAATTATAGTTGATTGCTCCAGTACTTCAACTCATGATAGAGATGAATCATCAAAAACATATTACAATTACATGATTATTTCAGCATTGGATCTTGCTTCTCTTTACCTTCCAAGGAATTAAAGGAACTAATCTTAACATCATTGAAACAAACTGCTTAAATACTAGATTGGTTAAAGACCATCTTCTCATGTTCCACCAGTGTTTCAACTCATATGCATAAGATCACAATGTTATACTCCTTTACCAGATTCATCAGTGTTTTATATTCATATTCAAGTAAGTTAATGCTAACTGGAATATGTATTATCTCCAAAATGTATTTTGACCTGACAAGAACACCAAACTTACTATTTTATGCTATAAAATAAAAATTAAATATTATTTGTAAGAATACAAAACAACAGGCAATTAAATAAGAAAGGACTTTTTTTTTTTTAAACAGAATTTGCTACATTGGATAACAAAATCTGCAACTTACAGTATCTGTTGAGTTTTTGAAAAAATGGTAGCAACAGATCAATAGCAAGATAATAAAACCAGAGTCAGGATTTACCATTTTAATGACTTAAAACTTGAAAATAAAGACAACTCCCCTAAATTACTATTTGTAACCACATTATGATAAATTATAGATACCAATTCAATCCAAACTCACATTTAAATTCACATGCAAGTATAAAGAAATGTTCAAAGCAAATTAGTTTATCAATATGGTTTGCTTTCTTTAATTGGCTGGTCATTAAAAACTCCTTTTATGATACAGGGAGAGATAATGAGTAACAATTATGGTTAATTATGTTACAAAAATCTACTTTATCACATTTCTTGAATAAAAACTGTTATCAAATTATAAAGCTGTTTTTGTAAAAAAAAAAAAAAATGTTTTCACACATTGCCACAAATATATATAAAAACTGCCTTTAAAATAGTGCTTTGGAATGTAATGAGCAAAAAATAACTAATGGCTAACTATGTTTCTAAATAAAACTAGCCTGTCAAACACATAAACACGGGTGGGTGACTGTGGCCTCACAACCCCCCATCCAGGAAAACCCCAAGAATGCACTGCCGAATTCCAGCAATATACCAAACAACGAAAGTAAGAGTTGCAAATCTTAGTAGAAAATGAATTAGGCATGTTTAAACCTCTAACAGGCTGTCCTGCTATTGCTGCATTTAGGTCTAATATGATGTTACAAAGATTAATACAGTTTAAAGATGTGAATACACTTTTGAATGATATACCAAAAATTCAGAATGTATGTCTTTATGAATAATAATGGATTTATGAAGCATAAGGTGCTGCAAAAAAGAAAAGAAAAAAGAAAAGAAACATTCTTGGAAAGACAGTGCATCCCCAGATTCATAGACTTGCATTGTCTTTAAGCTGTTGCTGGAACCATGAGAATATAGGACACTGAAATTCTTTATCCAACATATTTGGAAGAAAGGGAGAAATAAAGAGTGCCCAAAAGACTCTGTGTTAGCCTTGTGGAATAGCACCTAACAGATGACAGCTTAAAGAGATGACATCTGATCCTCAGATCATGGCTGCTCTAAGCAAGAAATGTATGGAAAAATACAGCTACCAACTCCATCCACATTTTAAATTTACTTTTAAATTAATTTCATATCTATTTCAGTAAAAAGTTATGGGAAATGTTTCTCTATTAGAATCGTAAAATATCCCTATACTGTCCAAGTTTCTTTACTTACCGAAACAGCTATCATGGTACTATCAGGTCTCCATTCAGCTTGGTCATAATGTCCAAATTGCGACACAGCTTTTAGTGTTTCTTCGTAGCTTACAATTAGCACACTGGGCTGGAGTATGGAGAAAGGATAGTACACAACAGTTACATTCTTTTATATTTCAATGTTACCTTTAAAAAAGCCTAAATCTACTAGCTATTACTTTTACAAATTCAACTTTTTCAAATATCTGTAGAGACTTTAAGTGATAGTACACCTGTCTAACACTTTTCAAAGAAGACTACAGTGCAGGCTTTAAAAAGCATTGTTCATTTTTATTTTCTAAGATGTTCTATACCTAGAGTCAAGGCTTTATACCAAAAAGTATACACTAACATGTTTAAGAAGCTCCCTCTTAGCGAAAGAGTTAAGAATTAAGGCTGGGAAAATCTAAGACTTCATATTTCAAAACCTCAAAAATATAATCTTGGCAAGTAACAAATTGAGCATAATGCTTTAAAATGTTCTACTTCATAAATATGGCTCATGGACTATTACCAGTTTCAAACACTTATTCAAGATACAGCAAAACAATTTAATTAGGTAGCATAGTCAATCATTCAAAAGTGGGCAATCTATTAATAAAAACTAATGTTGCACCACAATTCCAGGCTTGAAAAGATCAGAACATTCGCTCTTGCTTGGAAGTGTTTAACAAATGACTAAGCATTTGTTCAGGAATTTGTTTTATAATGAGGTTTGATTTCTATCACTTGCAGCATAAAGTTTCAAATCAATGCACTGGAAGATACTAGAAACATTTCTGAAACATTGGGAAGTGAGTTGGCGGTTCAACAAGATGCTAATTTGTAAATTTCCCATAGTAACAAAATATATTTCCAGAAGCAATTTGGTGGGAATGCAGGTTAGGTCCCAGGCTTATATTAAAAGATTGTAAAACAAATATAGTACATATGCCAAAGCTATGCTTTTTTCATTTATGAATATCTGAATAAAAATCTAGAATACCATTCAAGAACTTGCTTTGATTCCAAAACAATAATTTCCTGAACTTTTCAAATTATTGCACTGTTTTTAGACACATCTGAAAAGATTTATGGTTTTCCAGTGCTACTTCCCTAAACAAAAACTAGTAGAGTGTTATACATTTCTGGCACAGATTCCACAATCAATAAAAACAGAAAAGCTGTAATAATTATTCAACTATTAATTTTGTTCTAAAGCTGGTTTTTAATATATTCAAATAAGCCAACTTGAGTAATATTTGCATGCTTAATCTTCTAAATGGATATCTGAGAGACTCCTTGTCTCCAATAGTTTCTGCCAGCCCAGTATGTTCCAGCAGAGTGGGTATGTCCCCTCCATTAAACGTTACCCTGTGGGGCCTAGGAAGCGTGCCTTCTCTGTTGTGGCCCCCACCCTCTGGAACAGCATCCCCTCAGAGATAAGGACAGTACCTTTTCTCCTAGGAAAGCTTTGAAAACCTGGCTTTGGATACCCCTGGGGTTTATTATTTGTCCAAAGTCCGTTTTGTTTTGTTGATTTTGTTGTTTATTAGATCATTTTTGTTTGGGCTGTCCATCTGATTTAATCTTCTTAGCTGTTTTTAAGTTTTGTTTGCCAGTTTTGTACGCTGCCCAGAGTCCACTGGAGTTGGGAGGCCAATAAATTTAAATAAATAAAATAATAATAATAATAATACATTTACATTCATATTGTAACACATGAAATTTAGCACGGTTTGGAGAATTTTAGTTTTTAAACCCTGTCAAACCCAAAGCAACTCAAAACTATTATAATATAGCAGTACATCATTAAAAATGAATAAATCCTCCCTTATCTTTATACTTCAAACATATTTAAATAATGATAGGAATTCAGCTGAAAGGTCATATCTTAAAATGATGCTATGGAATATTATGATACTGGTATTTTGGCATCCACTAATATTAGTGTAATATTATTTCAAACTGTTTCAATCTGACGCCCCTCCAGATGTTTTAAGTTACAATTTCCATTTCTTCTACTTCTATTGCCATTTATTGCCTGCAGTCATGAATGATGGTAACTATAATCCAAAACACCTGGAAGGCACCAGTTGGGAAAGGCTGATACAGAGTTTAGAGCACAATCTTGTCTATAACATTTGGCAGTAGATAACTGCAACTTGTTGCAGAAGCTGTGCTCCTGAGGAAAGCAGCATAATGGGAAAAGAAGGTTGCAGCAGCTAAGAGGAGTATAGATTACTGCCAATAGTACTGATTTCCCCCTAATCAGAGACACTTGTACTTCATTTCTCTATTTTCTCTTTCAATGGAAATTATAGTAGAATGCAAGCTTGAGTTCTAACATTAGAACTCTCTTATCTTCCAAAGCAATTTTATATAAATATATTTATAATTTATTTTATTATACATATTCTGCATTTAACTCGGAAATGTTGTATAAATTGAAAGAAAATGGGAATGGCCTACTGTAATCTTTTTCCTTCTCAGATTGTTCATTATCTGTATTATTAAGGAGATATATTTTACCATACAAAACAATGAATTATAATAATCTTATAAGAACCCCATGGAAAGAACCACTTTTTAAAATGTATATGATAATCACCCTGGGAACATACCTGCTTATACAAATCGTTTTAACCAGATAGTTTATTCATATTTACAGAAACTTTCTACACTAAAAGTGGTATCTGGACATTTAACAAGTTCTTTTCAAGAAGGATTCAGTTAAACATTAAGTTCAAAGAATATATGTACTTTTAAATATCATAGACTCAACAGAAAGAATGCCTACTCTTTTTCACACAAGGAAAACTGAGAATTGTATGGAAGCAAATGCACCATGTTGGACACAAGCACAGTAGCTAGAGTCAACAAGGAAGCCACTGCAAGTAAGTAACATGCTGAAACAGTAGTCATCCTGTTTTGTTTCAGACAGGCATCAGCAAGAACCATGATCATTCATTAATTTTGAAATGTTGCTCTTCCACAATATAGGATATAATCAAGACTTAAATTTACTATAAATATGTCTTATAATTTTAATATAAACATTTGTAAAAAAAATTCACTGCGTATCAAGGATGCAAGAAAGTATTTTTATGGATGAAGTACTTATTTACATGGAAGCCTATATGTATTTACCTCAGAGAAAATTCTACTGTAATCTTACTTCTGAATAGACATGTATAGAAGTATTAATACCAACTAATCTTATTTTATGTACTGGGAAAATAACTTAGAATTCAAGAAAATGGAAGAGGACAGCAAGGGGCAGGCACAAAAGAAGTTGACTGTGTCAAGACTGGGGCTGAAAGAGCTATTTCAAAAATGTTCCCTTCCACAGAAGACAGAGCCTTCCAAAACCATTTTTCTGTGAACAATAAGCAAGTTCCTATCTCAAATCAATATTGCTCTTGACTTCAGCCCTTCAGTAAAATTATTTCAGTTCTTTCAAACATTCTCAATTTACCACATGGAAATATTAATTTTCCTTATGCATTATCATTTCAAGTGCAATTTTTCTCCATCATTTACACAAGGGCTTAAACGTTTGAAAGAGAATATCATATAGCACTGAAGCACATTACTATCAATTATAAATACTGACTGGTTTTAAAAGATAATTAAATTTTCAGTCTTCTGACCTTGCTGAAAGATATGCCAGAAGTACAGTATTTCACACTTTTAAAATAAATTCTTTAATTGGAGACTCAGAAAATTAAAATATTTTAACATAGTTGTGTGTCATAAAAAATGAAATAGGCACTGAAATTAACAACCTGGTTTCAGTAGCTTTATAAGCAATCCTAGATTTTTTTTTTAAAGTCACATGACACAGATATAACTTAGTTTGCCAACAAGGTAATCTCTCCTCTGACCCAAACTTGGCACCATTAGCCAGAACTGTTACACTGATGTTTCTATGAAGCATAAAAGCTTTCTGTAAGGGACATACACCTTATGTATTGGATTCTGAAGGCTATCCTGTTGATTATAAATGTTGCATATCATCTCAACTCAGTGGGTTAAAGGACTTTCAGACATTTGTAAAAGTAAGGATGACAGACTGTAAGCCTTGATCCCATTTGCTACATACAAAACTTTATCACAATTTCAGAAACCACTGTTTGCTGCAAGTGAATTCTGGAGAACAAATAAAAAGCTTTCCCATTCTTCTGTTTTGTTCCATGAATTGTACAATTCATTAAATATGTATTATCAATGGCAGGAAAGTCCAGAGTGGTAGCAGAACACTGTAATAAGCCTACAAACAGACTACCTATATAATCATATAATGTTATATACCAACCAATTCTCTTATGTGTCAATTAAAAAAAATCAAGCTCACATTAGATTTTTAAAATCAGAAAGAAGAGCTTATAAAGCATGTGGACATAGAGGTTGTTTCCTCTGATGCTACCACCCTTTCTTGTTTTTCTTGATTCATGTGTGTATATGTAATATATATTTAGCAAATGGCCTTCTGTACATTTTACAGAAAAAAAAGCTAGGGTAGCAGAGAATACACAGGAGTGCCTATAATCAATACAAGAAAATATTTGGCCTATTAAATGTATTGCTGTGATATTTTGCCTTACGTGTGTGAGTATATGTGACATGTTTTCTTTGTTTTGTAAATTATTAATAATACAGAATATTGGGAAAGAAAAATGTAAGCAGTGGTTTTTGTAGGGAAGAAAAAAATTATGTAAGACCAACAGGATCTTTCAGGGATCCTGTTTTAATTTATATGCCTCTCAAATCCAACCGGTCTTCAGTAGGATGACATACATATTGTGAGAATTATTTTTTTTCTTCAATGATAAAAGGCTCTGTTGAACAGGAATTTTAAATTGTTAAATAAAGGCAAGGTGCTATGAAAGCAGCTACTCTTTGGTCTGAAAATGACTTGATTGTTGAAACTCACCCCCTGAAATGACCTCCTCTTATGGCTAAATCTCTAAATAGGGCAACAGTGTCTTGTTTAACCACAGCTTTGGAAGTAGTAGCCCTAGTCACTGGCATCCCAGAAACAGGCATGCTCATAGGAAGAAATCTTCTCACTATATAAAACCTGGGGGAAACAGGTGCAGAACCCTTGGTAAAGTGGAGGAATTCTGAAGGATATGTAGATAGGTTCAAGAATCCCAATTTGATCCCTGTACCAAGTAGCTCTAAACCGTAGCTAAATAAGAACCATGAATTAAGGGGCTCTTGCCTTATACAAGACTTAGCAGCAGCAATTAATTAAAATACAGACACCACAGTATAGGACCTAGGAGCTCATTGAACCCCTTTGTTCGATAAGGGGAATCACTTCTGTAATAACTCAGAATATAGCAGCCTGAAACAGATATAAGTTCCTGAAGGAAAGATGGAATATAAGCCTAACAAACAAACTTTTTCCCTTAATAGCTATAGCTATCCAAAGATGCTACTGATTATTAAAAAGCTTTTCATTATATCATCTTTTTCCATATCTACAGTTGTGACTCATACAGTTTAGGACCATTCTGCTAAAATTATCTTTAGCCTGACTACCTTGTCTTCAAAAAATGGCCACATGCCATGCTAATTACAACAGTATTTAGTGAACTGGCAAGAGCTCTCCCATGTTAGCCATTTTATTGAGTCCAACTATGGCACAGTTCCAAATCTGCCTACTGGCCCAAAAGAGTTGGAAACCGAAACCTGGAAGCCATATTAGGTATCTTAACTTAGCTCCTACACTGTCCCTATTCCCTTCCCTCTGCTGCCTTTTGTTTTTAATAGTTAAAGAATCATAATCCTATTGCCTTTTCCAAAAATGCAAACAAAGGACACCCAATTCTTCATCCAATTGTAGAGTATATAACAAAATAGTGTATGTATGCCTAAGTATAATTTCAGAAAAACTGGTTTACATAATATTAGAAGTATAAAACTGGACTGCAATTTACAAGTGAAAACATGTTTGCAAACTGTTGCTACCAACTGGAATCACACTGTTGATGGAATGCTTTGATTCAGTAGAAAATATTGTTAGCAGTAATAGAGATGGAAGAGGTTCCTCTATTCAATTTTTTTAAATCCCACCTTTTTTGGTTCAACTCAAGGCAGCGTTCATATCTAATGCTCCCACATCCTCTTTCCCCTACAATGACAGTCCTATGAGGGTTGAGCTGAGAGAGTGAATGGCTCAAAATCACCCAGCCAGCTCTCATGTCTAAGGGAAGACTAAAACTCACATCTCCTAGTTTCTAGCCCAGCTTCTTAGCTGCTACACTGAACTGATCCTCCTCCTCCTCCTCCTCCTTGCAATCCTTCTATCCCACAAACTGTTCAATGGGTCTCTCAACTACACAGAATAGATTTGGCTGCAGTGAGAACAAGGCATTATTAAATATTGCTTCAATGACAAAAGCCTCTGGATCAAAATCATTTCAGTGGCATTTTATTAAGTAGATACAACCAAGCACATGCATAAAATAGCTCAAACTGTTAATAATAAAAGCCCAACTGCAATAAAAAAGGGAATTTTCCAGTTTGATAGCAGGGGATTGAAAAAATTAGTTTCCAAACTACATTTTTTTTTAATGGGAATGCTTGTTAATATTGAAAATTATTTACAATTTTGATACTAAATTTACACAAGTTGTTACAAATAATTATTAATGGCATTGATGTTTATAGACACATGCATGAAACTACACATTTGTCTCACTAAAAATATTTTATCTACACAAGCTGGCAATCTAGTCATGGAATCAGAGTTGGAAAGAGCCTTAGTTGTCATCTAGTCCAACCCCTTCTCAGAGCAGTATCTACTATAACAACTCTGTTAATAACCATCTAACTTCTGTTTGAAGACTCCATCAAAGGAAAACTCACAACTTCATGTGGCAGCCAGCTCCACAGGATGACAGCTCATACAGGCAGCTAGGAAGTTCCTCATGATGTCTAACCTGAATCTACTTCTTTGTAGTTTTAACCCACTAGTTCTGGTCCTGCTTTCTGAGGCAATAGAGAATACATTTAATCTCTCTTCTGTTGACAACTCTTCATATACAGTGGAACCTCGGTTTACGAACTTAATTCGTTCCGTGACTCTGGCCGCAACCTGAACTGGTCGCAACCTGAAGCAAATTTCCCCATAAGGTTCAATGTAATTACCGTTAATCTGTTCTGGTGTGGAGGACAGGGAGGCGGCTATTGCTTGGAGGGAGAGTCCCCCTCCCTACGACCACGTGTCAGGGGCGGAAAATGGCCACGGACCACGTGTCAGGGGCAGAAAAATGGCCGCGGACCACGTGTCAGGGGCGGAAAAATGGCCGCGGACCACGTGTCAGGGGCGGAAAATGGCCGCGGACCACGTGTCAGGGGCGGAAAATGGCCGCGGACCACGTGTCAGGGGCGGAAAAATGGCCGTGTATCCTGTTCGTACCCCGAGGCAGAGTTCGCAAACCGAAGCAAAATTTTGCGGCCGGAGCTGGTCGTAACCCGAAAAGTTCGTTAACAGAAGCGTTCGTAACCCAAGGTTCCACTGTATTTGAAGACTGCTATTGAATCTCCCTCAGTTGTCGCTTCTGTAGGCTAAACATACCCAGATCCTTTAACCTTCTCATGGGGTTTTTAAGACCCCTTATTTTTGTAGCCTTCCTCTGAAATTGCTGCAACTTGTCAGTTGTCAGAACTGGACACAGTACATCAAGTGGGGCTTGACCAGGGCAGAGCACAGTGAAACAGTTAGTTCCCATGTTCCTGTTAATGAACTCCAAGATAGCATTTGCCTTTTTAGCAGTTTTATCACACTGCTGGCTCATGTTTAATTCAGTTGACACAGAGACTAAGATGCCTTTCACATTTCCTACCACCAAGCCAGATCTCCCCCATCCTATAACTGTGCTTTTCATGTTTTCTACACAGATGCAGAATTTGTTTCTCCCTCTAATTTCCATACTATTCATTTCAACCCACTGCTACAAAGCCTTAGATCTTTTTTAAACTTCTCCCTCTCTAAAGTATCAGCTACCTCTCCCAGCTTTTGTTATTTGCTAACTTGATAAGCATCAGCTCATCCCCCTCATTCAAATCTGAAGACATCAGAACAGGATGAAGTACACTAATAAAAGTTGGTATCATATACAGAAACTGTAAAGTCCTTGGGGTTCTCTGAGCTTGGTTGTTTTCCTGCAAATGTTTCGTTACCCGGCTAGGTAACATTTTCAGTGCACACCATACAGAAACATTGGAATAATGAAATCATGAAAAAAAAAATCCCTAATGTATATATAAAAACCTGTCTGCCATTTTGGACATGTAAAATACAGAAAAACGCTCAAAAATTATACGTATGTGAAATACTGGAACAAGACTGAAGATAACAAAGGCTATCTGTATTCGCACAAAGAACTTAATCACAAGTACATATTACATTATCAGAAAATAAGACAGTCTTATTAGATCAAAGGTCCTTATATGTACTAGATAAATATGTTTTGCATGTTTGCAAATTGATTATAAGCCTGCCCTCCCCACCATAAAAATGAAAATCAAAGATAAATTATATTCAACTTTACAACTAGCAGCCATTCACAGGCTATGTAATGACATAATCTTATCCCTGTTCATTTGGAAATTGGTACCCTGGTATTTAATTCAAAGTTTATTCTCATATAGAGTACATATAGAACTGCACTCTAAATTGTTTAAAGTAATTATATGATACATTAGTATTTTCTTTTTCATCCTTCCATTACATTTGCTCCACTAATTTTCAGTTCCAGTATTATATCTGGTATTGTCTTTTCATATTCACTTTTTAAAATTCTCTTCCATATTACTCCACCTCTACCTTTTTTCTAAATTAAGAAATCCCAAGAGGAGGTTCTCCAATCACCTTCATTTTAATCACTATTTTCTGAATTTCCTTCCAGTATTAGAATGTGTTTTCTATAGAACCAGAACATAAAAACACATTAACATGTTTAAGGTTACTATCTTGAATGGTAACATTCAACTTTGCAGGGGATTATAGACTTACACTAACTTAGTCGGCTGTTTCTGTTTTGAAACCAATGTTCTCAAAGATATTACTAATGAAAGTAACAGAGTGCCTCTGCAAGACAATGTTGCATCATAGACATCAACTGAAATAGAAGCTAAGCAATTGTTTGTGATATGGAACAATTAGAATTCAACTTCCTGTCTGAACTTTACAAAATCAGCAAAGTGTTGATCTTAAATTTAGACCAACAGATTCATGAGGTATTAGAATATCATGTGAAAAAAAAACACTGAAATTCAACTACAGAAATATTTGTTAAGTCATAAACACCATATGGTGTATCTAGTAACTGAGTATACTGTATGTTAGAAATGTCATTACTAAATTGTTACTGAAAAGCATAACACTCTTATGCAAAATTTAAACAACTTACCTTCATCATTACTATTAGTTGGCTCTTTCTAAACACACCTCTATATAACTTACTTACATAACCATCATCAGCCTGCTCCTTCCACAGATTCTGCTATCCAACAGAATTACAAAGGTATGAAATGAATAAACTCAAATTCATGAAAACTTCAGATGCAACACTTAAGTGGCCTTTTGTGACTGTCAGTTGTATACAAAATGGATATTGAAGAGGAGGTATCATCATTCTGCATAAAATGTAGGTATAAGTTTCGACAATATCAAACACTGAATGGATTTTCATTATTAACAAAATAAGGAGGGCCTGTACACATGGGGCACTGCTGTTGAGAAAAGCAATTCTGCTACTCCTTTTAAAAGTGGTGAACAGCTTATTGGAATTTTTTCCTGTGTCCAAGCCAGTACAACTTTGCACCTGAAGGCAATGAAATACCAGTACTTTAAAGCTCAAAAAAATTAGAATTCCAAGGAAGATACACAAGTAAGCATCCCTTTCCATTCAACTTTCTCACACATCTAAAGATGACTGAGTAACTAAAAATACCTTTAAACTACGTGGTGAATTTGAAGATTTAAGAGATGAGGCTAGAGGCAAGGAACCCACATTTTAAAGGATAACACTAACATACATTTGGCATAGCCATGCCACAAATCAAACCCACAAGTTTTGTAGTAGCCACGTTTTCTAAGGTATTACCCAATTCAGCATCCCTATGAGGCATGTTATATCCAATTTTCTCGCTACTCAAAAATGAGAGGGGGAAGAGAGCCTCGCCGAAGCCTCGTAAGGAGCAATCTGGCTGGATGAAAAAAAGAAAAAAGCCTCTGGAGGAGCTAGTAGCAAAAAGGGAAATGATTATAAGATGACAACGCCGTGAGGCAGTTTTACTCACCCTGTTGTACCAGATGCTGAGCTGGGACGGGGACAAGACGGCGAACAAAGTCCTTTGAGGGTCAGCCTGAATACCAAGCGGGGGCTCCTGCGCCTCTATGGGGCAGAGCAACCTCTTGGGCCAGCCACTTAGGAAATACATGGCTAGAGAGCAGCCCAGCGTCCTGTCCCGGCGCCGTCCTAGCAGGCAGAAACGGCGGCCGGAGCCAGACGGGTTTTCAACATCTGTCTCGGGCGGCTGGGTCGTTCTCGGAGCTCCCGAGAGGTACCGGCATAATAGCGAAGGGATGGAAGGTCCTCGGCGGGCCGGCGTCGCCCCTCTCAAGACTGAGAGGTGCTCGGAAGAGGAAGGGAGTCGGAGCTGCCTTTCTGGCGGGCTGAAGCTGCGGGGAGGGGGGGGCGTGGGGAGGGGAAAGAACGGTTACAGCTCGAGACGGCGCCCTCGCGACGTTGCCTTAACCTTGCGGGTGTCTCGCGCTCTTCCCGTCGCGGCTTTTTTAGCCGACGCCATCTCTTTTCCTCTGCTACGTCGGCGTCTGGCGGTGGAAAGGAAGGGGGGGCGGGGGGGAAGAAAGAGAAAGAGCGAGCCAGGGACGCATACAACTCGAAGGAGGGAGCGAGCCCTGTTTGCCTCCGGACGGCAACTCAGCACTGGTGGAAAAAGGGGGCGGAGAAATTCGGGGCAGAGGACGCCGCGATTGGTCAGAGCCCGTAGGAAAAACCGGAGGTGACGTTTTAGCTTTGCGGAAGGACCACAGAGAAAGGCTAGAACGGAGGAAAAGAGATTCCACCCTCACATTTCCTGTGCAGTGGAGGACTTCTCCATTTTGCGCGGGGGAGGAAGCCGGTGGATGGCGAGCAGCGGAGTAGTTGGGCGAGGATCGGGGGAGGGGAAACGCTGGTCACGTTTGTTCTTTGCTTCCCCGGGACGCAGACTCGGCTCTCTTTCTCCACCCTGGTGGCCAAGGGATTAGGTCGACGCGCACAGGTGTTCTTATCGGAAAAAGATCGTTTTGAGACGGTCAGTCCAAATGTACACGTCTTTCAGCAGGGCTTCCCTATCACAAACGCAGGCGCGTCTTGTAATTTAAGTTCCACTTCCTGTCTCTCCGTGATTAACACATCTGGTAATCAGTTTCATTACAGTTTGGAAGTTTCTTCTGAAACTGAAACATGATGAACATGCACCTAGCACAGATTTCAGTGTGTTTCCCTGCTTCCCTGCTTGCTGCAAAGATATTTGATTCTTTCACTAATAAGGGCATTCAAACGCAAAGGCTTCTTTAATATGACAAAGTATCCATCTCTGGCTTTATAATCTCGTGAAAAGCTGGCTTGATTCTTCTATCGGACTGCGTAAGAACATGTGTTTGTGTCAGTTCAAGCAGACTCTTGGGGTTTTTTTTTCCCCAGTGAAAGTCCTTGGAAACAACAAAGATGAATAAAACACTATATATATTTGCATGTTATCTGGAGACTCTGCTGTTAGGATATATTTACCAGAAGTGTTTAAGGTGCAAATATTTACCAAAGAAACATCCAAATTGTGACAAATGTTCTATTTAATTTACTAAATTATAAATACAACAGCTATGTAACTCCTGGAAAGGAAATATATAAAGAAAATTGGTCTAAAATCAGGGCATACACTTATTGGTGCAAAATCAGTGCTATGGAAACTGAGAGACTCCCAAAACTCTGTCTGATAGAACAGACAAAATCTCAGAGACCTCTTGGATTGTACAACTGACAAATTATATCAGGAGCTGTGGTCTCCCTGTTTCTTGTCCAACTGATTTTGGAAAACAAGTTTAAAAAATTGCTGCAGAAAGAATTTTGGATATAGAAGGTTAGAGAGATATAGCTACCATCAGTATATAGCTACCATCAATTTTGGATATACAGTCAGGTCCAGAAATATTGGGACATCGACACAATTCTAACATCTTTGGTTCTATACACCACCACAATGGATTTGGAATGAAACAAACACAATGTGCCCTAACTGCAGACTGTCAGCTTTAATTTGAGGGTATGTACATCCAACTCAGGTGAACGGTGTAGGAATTACAACAGTTTGCCTATGTGCCTCCCACTTGTTAAGGGACCAAAAGTAATGGGACAATTGGCTTCTCAGCTGTTCCATGGCCAGGTGTGTGATATTCCCTCAGTACCCCAAGTACAATGTGCAGATAAAAGGCCCAGAGTTCATTTCAAGTGTGCTATGTGCATTTGGAATCTGTTGCTGTCAACTCTCAAGATGAGATCCAAAGAGCTGTCACTATCAGTGAAGCAAGCCATCATTAGGCTGAAGAAACAAAACAAACCCATCAGAGAGATAGCAAGAAGATTAGGCGTGGCCAAAACAACTGTTTGGAACATTCTCAAAAAGAAGGAACGCACCGGTGAGCTCAGCAACATCAAAAGACCCGGGAGTCAACGGAAAACAACTGTGGTGGATGACCGAAGAATCCTTTCCCTGGTGAAGAAAACACCCTTCACAACAGTTGGCCAGATCAAGAACACTCTCCAGGAGGTAGGTGTATGTGTGTCAAAGTCAACAATCAAAAGAAGACTTCACCAGAGTGAATACAGAGGGTTCACCACACATTGTAAACCATTGGTGAGCCTCAAAAACAGGAAGGCCAGATTAGAGTTTGCCAAACAACATCTAAAAAAGCCTTCACAGTTCTGGAACAACATCCTATGGACAGATGAGACCAAGATCAACTTGTACCAGAGTGATGGGAAGAGAAGAGTATGGAGAAGGAAAGGAACTGCTCATGATCCTAAGCATACCACCTCATCAGTGAAGCATGGTGGTGGTAGTGTCATGGCGTGGGCATGTATGGCTGCCAATGGAACTGGTTCTCTTGTATTTATTGATGATGTGACTGCTGACAAAAGCAGCAGGATGAATTCTGCAGTGTTTCGGGCAATATTATCTGCTCACATTCAGCCAAATGCTGCAGAACTCATTGGACGGCGCTTCACAGTACAGATGGACAATGACCCAAAGCATACTGCAAAAGCAACCAAAGAGTTTTTGAAGGGACAGAAGTGGAATGTTATGCAATGGCCAAGTCAATCACCTGACCTGAATCCCATTGAGCATGCATTTCACTTGCTGAAGACAAAACTGAAGGGGAAATGCCCCACGAACAAGCAGGAACTGAAGACAGTTGCAGTAGAGGCCTGGCAGAGCATCACCAGGGATGAAACCCAGCGTCTGGTGATGTCTATGCGTTCCAGGCTTCAGGCTGTGATTGACTGCAACGGATTTGCAACCAAGTATTAAAAAGGGAAAGTTTGATGTATGATTATTATTCTGTCCCATTACTTTTGGTCCCTTAACAAGTGGGAGGCACATATGCAAACTGTTGTACTTCCTACACCGTTCACCTGAGTTGGATGTACATACCCTCAAATTAAAGCTGACAGTCTGCAGTTAACGCACATTGTGTTTGTTTCATTCCAAATCCATTGTGGTGGTGTATAGAGCCAAAGATGTTAGAATTGTGTCGATGTCCCAATATTTCTGGACCTGACTGTAGAAGCTTAGAGAGATATAGCTAAGTAAGGCTGGCACATTGAAATAGATGAGTGAACACACTTTCCAAATTGCTACGTATTTAAGCACAAATGCAAAAACATCTTAGGGAGGTATTTACTTGAGCAAGATTTGAACAGCTGGATGCAATGGTCGACGCTTCAGCAGTTCGAGTCCAGCCTTCGCGTTAACATGGTGAGCTCCTGTTTCCTCCCCAGTTCCTGTCAACCCAACAGTTCGAAAACTCATGTGAGTAGATAAATGGGGACTCTCACTCCAGTGGGAGGAAAAATGCTGGCAGCGCCTTGCAAAAGGAGTCGGGAGCAGTTGCAGGTAAGCACGAAACCGCGCTCGCCCGAAAAGGGCATGAAGCAACGGAAACCCCGTCTCCTGCGCTCGCCAGCTGGGCTCTGCTCTAGGAAGGAGGCTCTGGCAAAACCACTTCCGAAACACCTTGCCTTGAAAACTGCAAGAACTCGTCCAAGCAGTCACTGCAGAGTCGGTAACGATTGAGCGCAGATAAAAAAAAAAAGTCCCTTATGATGAACATACTTGTATTTATGGAGCCCCAGAGACAGAGGACATAGCACATATATTATTTGAATGTCAATTGTTTAAGAGAGAGAGATCAATATCTTGGACCGCAAATTAGACACATGGCCTATTGGGGTCCTTACATTAAAACAACTTATTTCATGCACGTAACCAAAACTTACATATAAAATGGCCCTTTATCTGAACAAAGCAGTACAATTGAGAACTGCATATGTGGATCTGATTGGGGTAAATTGTAGGGGTGACACAGAAATATATTTGCATTTCTTTTACTTATGTCTTTTACTCTATTTTCTAACATATGGTCTTATTACTGTTCTGTATTTTATATTTTGTATACTGACATGGCCTAATGGCTAATCCATAAATTATTATTATTATTATTATGGTTGGTTGCACAGTCAGCCAGATGTTTAGACTGGATTTGGCATTTTTATCCACTTATCAAATCCTTCCCAAGGATCTGGGATAGACAGATATTGTTGTTTCATGGTGTTAAAGGTACCATCACAGGATATAAGCTGTTCCAAGTAAAGATGCCTTTTGCAATTGACTGATGGTGATTTTGTCAATGCCAATGGTGTTCAAGTGGTGCTCCAGTCTTTTTGGGATTGCACCTAAGGCACCTATTACTATTGGTACTATCTTTGCTTTCTTTTGCCAGAGTCATTCTACTTCTATTTTCAGGTCTTTATATTTTGTGTTTTTCTCCAGTTCTTTCTCTTTTATTCTACTGTCTCCAAGTATTGCAATATCCACTATCCAGACTTTTTTGTCTTTCTTATCAACATTTGTTAAGTCTGGGGTGTTGTGTGGCAGGTGCTTGTCTGTATTCTGAAGTCCCAGAACACTTTAGCTTCTTCATTTTCTATTACTTTGTCTGTTTTGTGGTCCCACCAGTTCTTGCTGCTGCTGCTGCTGCTGCTGCTATTATTATTATTATTATTATTATTATTATTATTATTATTATTATTATTTAAGGAAGAAATACTTCCCACTGTTACAATCATTAATGTAAAGTTTGGCTTCCTAAACCAATTGGTGAAATCAGTACTGGTAAATTACACACAAATGCTACAAAATAACAAGGCTGTGACTGTGTCAGTGTAGAGAAAGCTTTTCCGCTGTAAAAGTAGACGTGCTTAATAGTGAAGACACAGTACAATTTACAGGAGTGAAATATGGCTGTTTAATTTTTGGTTTTAGCCCCAAATAGCATCTTCTGGTAACTGAATTTTGACGTTGAAATGCAGGCAGTTATTCACTATAATTGTGCTTGAAACCTGACTGTGTTTAAAAGCAAGCAGTACAACAGTAAAAGATATGAATGCTGGCATTGCAAAGAATTCACTGTAAATATGCATTGATTTTACCTGTGTAAATTGGAAGTATTTGCAAATAGTGGAGTTGTATGTGTACTGAAAGACTTAATCAAATCTGAACTTACCAATCTAAAAAGAAAACTAGGTTTCAATCCCTAAATTGTTCTAATTTCACAATTAAATATAAAATTCAAAATCATCTATTATGATTGCACTTGTTGCTACAGTAAGCATAAACTGTACTTGAAATAGCGTGAGTGAACATACAGGGAGTCCTCGACTTACAACAATTTGTTTAACGACCATTCAAAGTTATGATGGCGCTGAAAAAAGTGACTTGTGACCAGTACTCACACTTACAACTGTCGCAGCATCCCTGCGGTCACGTGATCAAAATTTGGGCACTTGGAAACTGGCATGTATTTACAACAGTTGCAGCATCCTGGGGTCACGTGACTACCATTTGCGACCTTCCCAGGGGGCTTCTGACAAGCAAAGTCAATGGGGGAAGCCATATTCACTTAATGACTGTGTGATTTGCTTAACGACTGCAGCAAAAGTCGTAAAATCAGTCACAACTCACTTAATGACTGCATCGCTTAGCAACAGAAGTTCTGGTCCCAATTGTCATAAGTCAAGGACTACCTGTATTGTCTCTTTGGGAAGTAAGAACCATGTATTTCTCTGTATTTCAGATTTTTTTCAAGCAGAAAACTCAATTCATACATAAAACAATACATCAGAAGCCTTTGCTTAAAGATAATAACAGATGTTGCACAGTATTAATAAGGATCTTTTAACAATTCACACTTTTTTCAAGGGAACTTTATGATTTTCTGCTCTGGCCATCATACAGGAAGCATGAGTCTCTTATGCATGCTTTATTGCTGCCCCATAGTATTTATTCAATGAGTCTTAGAAATTTTCAAGTTAATTAAACTTTCTTCAGAGGCAGCCTACAACACAATGGATTGCATTAGTGCAGCCTTCCCTATTTTGATGCCTTCTAGATATGCTGGTCTACACTTTTCCAAACCATCTTCGGGAAACAACTAAGTAGGTTATGTGTGGGGGTTTTTTTTCCTGCCATCAAGTAAGTTTTGAATCTTTTGAATAACTGGACAAGTCCATGCAGTTTTCTTGGCAAAAAAATTCAGAAGTGGTTTGCCTTCTTCCTAGGGCTGAGAGAGTGACTGGCCCAAAGTCATCTAGGCTTTCATGCCTAAGGTAGGATTAGAACTCAGTCTCCCAGTTTCTGGCCTGGTGCCTTTACCTACTAGAACAGAATGATTGAAGCTTAATGCCTCTTAATAGAAGGATATTATAGCTGATGAAATGAAAGGTGGTTGAGGTAGAAATGAGCAGAATCCCATTTCTTCTGAGATTTTCCAATTGTTCTGTATTTATAAAATGTAGAACCTCTATGATAATCACAGAATATATTCTGCAATATACAAGCACCAAATGTGATCACAAAAAGTTTCTAAGTATAATCACAGACACATATTGAACTTGCAATTAGAAATAACAGCTCAAGCCAGCTGGAAATAATTCACTGTAATCATACTATGCAGCCGGTTCCTTTTTGGAATGTACTCTGAGTTGGCACTTGTTTATTTTCTCCCATGGGCATCCATTTTTACTGCAGAGTCAAAGCAGCGTATACTTTTTTTAATATGTTGTGTTGAAAAGAATTTGGTTTTCCCCCCTTTCCATTCTGGTTTGTATGCAAAATATTACACTTTTGTATGAATCAGTAGAGAATACTTTTAAATAATATTTTCTAGAGAGTAGCAGTCTCTGTAAAGATAAGAACATTATATATTTTGTTGAAAGCCATTCCCATTGTTCTTGTGCAAAAATAGACAATGCTTTTCTTGCTGATTTTTCATAAGATTCTTTTGCTTTTAGTATCTTTACAAATGGGAACAGCTATCACAAAAGCTATAAGCAAGAAAACTACTATTACTAGTAAACTTTATTTATTATTTATTTATTTAAACTCAAGCTTTCTGCCCCTTTACTGTTGCTCTATGCTATATGGCTTTACTTCCCATCTCCCTCAAAGCACAATACAATAAATACAAACAATAAAAATTAATCAGCAGCTATCAAAGACTTAATTAAAACATGACAATTTTAATGTATTTTTTAACATTTCAGAGGAGAGTCAAGGCTCTATCCCCCTCCTCCAAAATCACAAAATAGTCCCTAAAATTATTTTAACCTGTATTTGATTGAAACCATCTCAGATATTCCTGTTGAGAGTCATGCTTCAAGCCTGCATGGTAAATAGGAATATCCGAGTCTATTTTAATGATAATGTTATGTTTTGGTTAGTTCTGAATATTCTTTGCTGAATGAACATTGGATGTGTTAATAAAAACTAGATGGTGAGCAACAAGATAAATTTTAACTGAATAAATAATGCTCTCAATTTCCATGATAAAATGCAGTTTTCATCATTTCTAAAAAAACATAGGAATATGACCTGGAATCTGAATATAATTCAAAACACAAGGGGGAGCTGTACTACATCATATATTGGAGAGACTCAAAGCAAAAACATTACAGCTGGCTCAACTTTATAATGTTTACTTTCACATACATTTACAATTAAATCAGTTGCTAAACTGTTAATGAACTTTTGTTGACTCCTTAACGAACTTAAGCAATTATTCCCTTACAAAGTTTCTGGGTTAAACAGTGGAAAAGCCAGTAATACAGGTAGTATATTTTCTTTTAATAACATAATCCCTCTTAATCAGAGCTCTTTGCGGGCACCGCAATCTCTGTCCTTTTCTTATGTGCATGTAATGCCACACGTACAAAAAATGTGGGGCGATGCTACTTTCCTTCCCCCCTCCACCCTGCAGACACTTCTGTTGTTAATTATAAAACAATTGATGGGGTGATAAATCGTTTAGGGCCCAATTTAAACCAGTAAAGGGCTGGGTGGGAAACTACATCCAGGCAAGATGGTCATTATATTCCTTGGGAGGGGCCATAATTCCAGCAAGGTAGCATATCAACCTGAGTAGATTACACTTTACCAGAAAGAGCAAGTACACCGTTTTGGGAGTGCTTTGGGACCCCATTTTTTCATTCTGTTATCCAGATCAAGACAAGGCTAGGGGTACCTATTATCAGCTTTGGTTGACTTGCCCAGGGTATCCCTTTTTGGAAGGCAATGATAGTTATGCTATGATGCACCTGCTGATAACCCCCAGGATCACCTCCAGTAACGCTTGCTATGTGGGGCTGCCTTTGTGTCTTTACTAGAAACTTCAATTAGTATAAACCTTGGCAGCTGGGCTAATCGTGAGAAGAACAAAAGGGACCTTATTACACCTTTGTTTAAAGTGCTGGCTCCCTGTTCCTTTTTAGGCAACACACAAAATCTGTTCATTACTTTTAAAGCCCTAAATGGCTTACATCCAGGCTGCCTAAGGGAACACCCTTTTTTCTCTGAACTTCCATGCTGCTTGGGATCAACTGAAGAGGCTTATCTAGAGTTGCCATCAGGGATATCTGCAGGGTATGATCAAAAAAGTCAAAAAGTTTTCTTAGATGCAATGCATATAAAATGCCCTTGTGGCTGCCATATTGACTTTTTTGACTTCACTTTGGAGAGAACCCTGGTTGCCATGAGACATCTCATAGTGACACAGGACTGAGCCTTCTCTTTACCACCTCAGGTCTTTGGAACGTACTTCCTGCAGAGTTGATGGGCCCAATATCTTTATTAGCTTTTGAAAAATGCCCTTACAATACCTCTTTTTGTACAAATTTTTAACTCTTGATTTGATCTGTTAATTTCAGTTATTGTTACTTGTCTGTTTGAATTAAGAACACAGTTAAACAGTGTTTAATGCTTCAGACTTAACTTTGTTTTTCTGGTAAAGCACTGAGAGAGAGAGTTGGCACATTACCAGGTTAGATGACTAAAATAAATCTATACATATGGAATTCCACATGAGCATTTCCCCTACTCACACCCACCTTGTAGATGAATCCTACATGAATATATTCATATACTTGTCACATATGCAGTTGCTAAAGGAAAGGGGTTACAGAACTTACAAGGGTCCAGCTGCCTTGTGAATCCTTTATAACGTGAAAAACTTCATCTCTGCCTCGCTAACATAAAAATTTCTGAAACAAATAAACAGGGCTGTAACCTCAACATACTGCTTATCTCATGTTGGGAACACAAGGTTCAAGTCATGCTCTCAATGTGTGACATTTTTAGAAAGTCCCAGGATTTTACTGTTAGTTTTACTTTCACTCAACCATGCAAAATACAGAGAGAAAGATTGAAGCTGAGAGGTAGTAGTTTGCCTAAGGTTTTTTAAAAATATGTTTTATTGCTTTTTTTATAACTACAAACTTTTTTCTAAAAAAAA
Source organism: Python bivittatus (assembly GCF_059951505.1). Taxonomy (NCBI): domain Eukaryota; kingdom Metazoa; phylum Chordata; class Lepidosauria; order Squamata; family Pythonidae; genus Python; species Python bivittatus. Next base: position 43,434,886 of record NW_028277112.1, on the reverse strand, counting down.
CCATTCAAACAAAACAAAATATAAACAATTAAACATAAATATTAAAAAAGAAAATTTGAGTTGTTCTATAGTACTACAAGAATAATTACATCTGTATAAAAATTACTGTAACTCAAGTTTTAAACCAAACTCGACCACACAGAAGCACATTGTCCGCTGTTTTCTTTTTGCTGTTAAAGAACCACTTCAAAGGCTGAGAGCAAAAATTTTTGAGCCAGTTTTTAGTATCTAATATTTAAGCAACTTTCCAGGAGCACATAATGTTTTTGGCAACTATTCAAGCATGATAGAATCAAAGCTGTTAATAAATGGATACATTCCAGATTGTTTAAATATAATGTAACAGCACATCAATGTCTTTAACTTCCTTCCCAAACCCTGGTTCACCGCATTAAAAAATAGAACCAATAAGGATTACTAATGGATACAACCAAAGTGAGATGGGCGGCATATATAAATTTAATAAATAAATAAATAAATAAATAAATAAATAAATGAAGTGTATTGCATCTCCAACATAAGGACAGCAACCAGCCTCATTTGAACATTCATTAAAGAGTCAAATAAACTTGAAAAAAATTATTTTTTTAATCATAAAAAACATATTTTACATAAATTAAGACCGGAAACCACTGATTTTGTAATAAGGAAACTTGAATTCTCTATTCTAGTTTTGTTGCACATTATCTAAATTTATTTTTGCAAACTTTTTAAATTTTGGTAATGTTGGATTACTACTTTAGTGTTGATAGAAACCTTCTATAATAATTCAAAACCCAGGAGTTTTGGAGGCAGGCAAGGCATCTGGAACAAAATGGGAATATAACAAAGGCTTTAACTGACTGTTTCTGGTAAATGATATTTTTGGGTACTCTTTTAAAAGTGTTTAAAGTATCATTGACAAACTGATTAAGAGTAACAACACTATTTTCCTCCCACTTCCTCCCCCCAAAATTTCCCTTACATTATAAAATAAAGATTATTACAAAGACTTAATTTCTCACGAAAACTATAGTCAGATTTCAATTTCTTATCCAATAATGCCTAAATATATTTAACTATCTTAAATATGTGTAATTGGAAATTATATAGAATTCCTACTATAGTTAGAAGCACATATATACCAAGATTTCAACAGTCCCAAAGATTGACTTTCCAAATGGGCCATGAGCCATACATATTCAGTATCGTTTTCATCTGAATACATTATAGAAGCTAATAAATATGCTAAGTTAGATAATTTAAAGTCAGGAAATTTAAAGCTTCTATTTTCATACTTTTGAAAGGGAAATCCTTGCTATTTACCATTCAATGGGAATTTAATCAATATTTTGTCAATTTGTTTAAAATATCCAGTGGATATTAACCATCCTGGTTAATGTATTATCCGTCTTGAGACAAAACTCATTTTCACTACATTTATTCTTCAGAAATTCATAAGATTTCAGAAATTCTTTTCAACTACCTATTAATATCCCCATTAATTTGCACTATGCAATTTGAAATATTCATGCAGTATCTACTAAATAGGATATTCTTCCTAAAAATAATTATCACCAAGTATTTAATAGAATCTGAACAAAAACTAAAACCAAGAATTATTACCAACTGACAGAATATGAGATTTATTCCAATTTATTGTATATCTAGCGTATTTACGACATCACTATAACATCTCCACAGTAAAGATCTTTGATAATAATTGAAAAGGTCCAGAATATCATTAGCATACAACAAGCTTGCCTAAGCATGCCTAAAACTGTAGTTGAAGCAAGATTTGAAACGGCAGTTATCTGATTTGCAGCCCATACTTGCACATGCTATACTACAATAGTTTGTAAATATATAAAAATTTTCAGTTAGAAGGTTTCATAAGAGGGCCAGGCAGAACAAAATGGAACCACCACTCTTCATTCCCATCCAGAAGCCAATTACAATGGTGACTAAATTTTACTCTACATTAGTGATAGGACAACATTCTCCATGATGCCTGAGAATATCAAGCTAACTTATAAGGAAGGTGGCCTGGTGCATACAGCTGTCCCCTTAGACCTCAGCGCTGCCCTCATCATCTGTTGATCGAGATGCTTCTGCATGGTATCTAATCGTAGGGCTAACTTTAACAAAGAACACCTCTATAGCCAAAATGATAAGTCAGACCAGAGGCATCTGCAGCTAGCCATAATGATACCAACATAAGGATGTGTTCATTGCAACACTACAAGACAAGCCCCACCCTCATATTTGCATCATGATATCACACACAAGCATATAAGAGGAGTTGGAGTTTGTGTTATAACAAGATGAAGCATGTTTTCACATTTGCTACCTGTTCTGTGTAATGCTAGGGCTGGAAGCAGTAGGGAGTCTTGAAAATAAGAAAACCCCAAATGTATTTGGAAAACTCCCTAAACTGCTGAGGAGCAACACATTTTTCACAGGTAACAATGAACTAAGAAAACTGGAAAGATCTGCATTAATTACCTCTGCAGTCCAACTTCCTTATATATTTCTAAAAGGAGAATCAATGGAAAATTCTAGCAACAAAGAGGAACTGTTTCCTGTATTTGCTCAGGTTTCTCCATTTGCATCAATCATTGCATTCAAATCCTTGATTTGATGGTCCAGATCTTCTAAAAACAGCAGCAGAGAGACAAAGAGATTTACATAAGTAATAATGGGCTGTGTTTAACCAACCTTTTCCTATGGATATGCCAACATTAAGATTTCTAATAATTGTTCTCAGTGCTACAAATTACACTTCATAATTAAGAAATTATTATCAGGAGAGTCCCAGCTTCTCAAACCAAAGCACTTTAGGTAATGTTCAATACACATTTGACAATTCAGGAACAAGGAATAGTATAAAACAAAAGTCTGTTTAAAGATACACTTAATGACCGGAAGATAAAAATTACTTTTGCTTTTCACATGCCTGATCACACATTTGCATAGATATTTTCAGCTTAGAGTGAAAGAGATAAACATGCTTTGCTCCCTTCAGAAATAGCCATGTTGAAATTATAGAGTAACTACAGAGGGGAAATAATGTGGTAAAAATTAGTAGCAGTGAATTAGGTTATATATCAAAACAGATGTGTGTCAGACAGTGAATCAGAAGTTGTAAAAGATTCAATAATTTAACTTAGCTGGCAATTCTAAACAAACTGTTATCCCCATTGCTTAGGCCCAGTACTATAAACTGATTATTACAACGATTATATGCATGCCATCAAGATGGTGTCAACTCTTAGCAACCACATCTGGAAAAAAATCCATCTCCAACCTGGCCCTTCAGGTCTTCCAATGGTGCACCCATTATTGCTGCTATTGAGTCAATCTACCTCATTGCTGGTCATCTCCCTCTCTTTCCTTCCACCTTTACCAGCATTATAGACATCTCCAGAGAACTAGGCCTTTGCATGACATGTCCAGAGTATGACAATTTGAGCCTGGTCATTTGTGCCTCATGTGAGAACTCTGGATTGATTTGTTTGAAAAGCCATTTGTTTGTTGCCTTAGCTTTTTTTTTTTTTATACAGCCCTGAACTGTATGCAAGTGTCAACCTCAGCCTGCTATTCTCTGGGCTTATTCATTCATCAAGCTGCTGCTGGATAAATAGTATGGGGCATGTATCTGGTTGTAGGTTTATTTTCCATTTCCTTTGCTGCTGCTTTGATTCTTCCTATGACTTCCATCTCTCTCCTTTCTCAAATCTTACATTGTCTGTCAGCAATTACAACATCCCCTCCCCCCTGTTCTTTCTAGCATCTCTTCTCTTCCTGTCTTGCTAAGACCTTTCTTTTCTCTCTTTCTTCTATATTGGGTAGAAGTCTGAATGGCTTGCTTGCAAAGAGTATTTTAAATTAAGCTAAGGCTCATATTAAATTTGGTCAAGGCTGTGCATGGCCCTAGGACTGCAGGTGTCCATCCCTGCCTTAAATAAAGGGAATCAGTGTGTCTTCTTTAATATAGGGGGTTTCCATATCCAGAAACTGCATAGTTAAGGCTAATCCAGATTTGCTAGCAAACCACAATCATGTCAAACCATCAAAAATTGCCCACTGTAAAAAAACTTTTGTTTTGAGGTACTTCTTGTTCTATTTCTATTGCTAGAGGAATCTGGAAATGCCCTTAAATCATTTTAAAAATACTCTGCATTGTAGTACTTCTTATAAAGAACAGTGTCCTCAGTTCAGCTTAAGTTAGTTATAGCTAAGTTCACCTGAAAGCAATGGATCTGAATTGATTATTAGTGATTTCATTGATTTCACAAAGAAGAATTGCTTTAAAGTATTGGCTAGGGAGGCTGATGCCCAAAGAGACAGCCTCTGGCATTTAACTGAAAATGCAATGTGAAAAAAACAAATACCTGGTTAGCAAATGAATGTAACTCATTAAATTTTAAAAAGTATAGTAAATATCAAGCTCATCTCTGGTGACGTTCTGGAGATCTTTTTTCTGGTCGATTGTATGGAACTGGGATTGCCTTGCCATGCCATGCCATGCCATGCCATGCCATGCCATGCCAGCCTGCCAGCCAGCCAGCCAGCCAGCCAGCCAGCCAGCCAGCCAGCCAGCCATCTATCTATCATCCAGTCTAGCCACAATGCTGGTATCTCTGATAATTTCCCATCCAAGTAGTAACCAGGATGTCCTTGTTTAGCTTCTAAACTCACACAAGGTCACATGTGGATTAAAGCTTAAGTACATTAATCTTATATAACTGGCAAGCAATAAATACAATTAAATTGAGTTAAATAAGCAATTTAATTGGAAAACAAATAGACACTTACCATACTACGTGTGCAAATTTATGGTTTTCTTTCCCTTAAACTTTAATGGTGCTAAACAAAATCATAGCAACATATAAAATTGTTGGGATAAACAAGCTCAATGAATTTTTCCCAGTGACCGATGCATTTCTTTGATCTGTAAACAAGAAAATGTAATCTTTTGGGTTTTTGCACAAAACCTGATTCTCCATTGGTAGGTCTAAGAAATTGGGTATACGTATCTGTTTTCATAATCCTTACCACAGCAGGATGCTCAACTTTTTTACACCAGGATACTTTAGAAATCACATAAATGTGATCTTTTACCATGATTGTCATGATAACAGCTTGCCTTTTCACAATATCCTAGCTACCCATAATATTCTCTATTATCCCAGTCTTTTTTTCTTCTTTTGGGGGAGTTGGTAGACACACTTCCCATTGTGCTCCAGCTGCCCACCATTTTCCATTTTTAAAGAATGCCTGTGAAGCCTATGTAGCTCAGACAACTTTGGAAAATAAAGATGAAGCTAGAGACTGGTGCTTTCTTTGCAGCATGTCAGCTTTCTAATTAATATTTTTGATTAAAACTAAAAAAATTAAAGATGGATGGACCAGGGAGTTTAGCTGGCTGGGGAATTCTGGGAGTTGAAGTCCATACATCTTAAAGTTGCCAAGTCTGAAAAAGATCTAGAACATGGAATTATGGCATTTGATTCATTTTGAAAATGATAGATGAGAGTTAATTTCAGGGAACAGCTAAACGTCAGTGCAAGTCAAGTCCTAGCAGACATTGCCCCTTAGATAATTACTGTCATGCTCTCCTGGAAGAAGCAATTCTAAATCAACAGAATATCCTACTACTTTGATTCTATTGGACTGGCAGTATCCAAAAGGGATTTCACTTGTGCAATAATGTTCTGCATCAATCTGTCAGTCTCTTAAAGTTGTTGTTTAGATATTTATCCTTCACATGTCTTTCAACCTTTCTGATTATGTCTATATCATTAAGACATTTCATTATCTACAGCAAACAAAGCAAATAGAAATGAAAAAGAAAAAAAGACATGTACGTGTGGGGAAAGTGAAACAATAACAACAACTTTGAATAAATTGCCTTAGTATTAGTCTCCTAGGCCCCACAACTCAAGTATGCAGACTTATGGCAATAAATTGGTTCAAAATTATATGCTTGACAAATATGGAAATTCCATTGGATTCAAAATAAAAGATTTCCAACATGCAGAAAACCAGGGGAAATTGACATTTTAAGGCAGGGACCAAACGTGAGGAGAGTGGGTAGTGGAGGATCAGAAGCAAGCACACTGCAGCTTCTGAGCCACTGATAGACAACTTGTACAGCCCTTGGAGCCAAGAAGTTGACCAGCCATGTTTCAAGGGTTTCCTTGATATAGCACAATCCCTTAGGTCTCTAATTTTCACAGATGCTAAAATAGCATATGCCGTGCTTATAAAGGTCGAATACATCTTCTTTTCAAGAGAACTGAACATGACTTGGCAGCATAGACCTGTCCTAGATCATCACGTGTACCCTTTTCTCCTGTTCAACTGTAAGAATTATTTTATCCCCGAAACTGGAAAACGTTTAGTCCCATACATTTATGGTATAGAGATATGGATGCAATGGGCTAGAGTTCTATTTTTGTTCACTCTATGAAAAGTATATTTCCCATGTTAGAATCCCAGGAATTTAGCAAAAACCGGATGAACAATATTCATAGAAAAAACTAATATCAGGAACAGAAACAATGTGGTTTCCACATGATGCTAAGTTATTTCCAGCATGGTTTCAAGTCCTTAGTTCAGTCTGCCCCATCTCCTTGCATGTAGTAAATTTTACCAAGCAAAAGGAATTGGGGAACAGCTGGGAAATTGCTCCCTCCATAATGGAGACATCTAGCTCCTGCCAGCGGCTAGCCATCCTAGATATTTCAAGTGGTTGCTAAGCTAAGATGCTTTCCGTGTATAATGACCCTGTCTCTCTCACATATTGTCACAAGAGGTCCAAAAGACATTATCTTCCATTCATAACCCTTCTGTCTTTTCCCACTGCTTCTTTTGTCTTTGTTTCATATAAAATCAGTTAAGGAAGAACATAAAGGAGTATCTGCAGATCTTTTAACTGGTAGTATTAGGACCGTTCTGTGATCTGGAAGTACCTAAAGCAGTGTACAACTTTCTGTTTCATGCGGTGAGATAAATACAAATGACATGATCCTCTTTCTTTAGCTCTAAATATTGGGGATGAGTTTGTATGACCACGATGTGGGAGAAAGCATTAATTGCCCCCTCCCCTTTTGCTTCAGCTTGCATAAAGATTGATCCTCTTTACCACTGTAATTTTGGAAGAGGTGAAAAACAGAAATATATGTAGGAAAGACTTTTGGAAAAGAAAGAGTTAAAATGATGAAGATTGTTTCCTAGAGCAGAGGGATGGACCCCAGAGGAAGAAATCTATAGAGCAATTTATGCAACTATAGCTAGCCAAAAGAACTGTTAGAATTGAACTGTTGGAGATAACATGATTCATCTACTCCAGTGGAAATTGCGCAGCTCTTCTGATGTGCATGTTTTATGTGTATGCATGTGCACATATGTGCTTATGTGTTTAAAGTTAGACTTTTCTCAGGTTCTGAACAAAGAAGGAAGCTGAAGGGGAGAAACCTGAAAGAATATATTTTGCTCATGATATTATCTGGGCTTTATAAGGAACAAGCAAACAAAATGTGGTTTTACGCAATAAATGCCCAAAATAAAAATAACACAGTTAATAGTTCCTATTAAGACTCTCTGAGAAAAGTGAATAAATTAAAAAGCCAGAACTTATAATTAGCTAGCACCTGTAATGGAATGACCTTGGGAGACAGGAGGAAGAGGTGCAGACTGGACAACAGGCATGTAAAAGATGCCTCGGCCCACAGAAGGAGGGAGGGCATGAGAAACGTTTCAGAAGGGACCCTCCCTAGTTTTCTGGAGAGCAAAAAGAAAGGAGGGGAGAAATACTTTCAAGTCTTGCAAGATTACGTTAATGTAACCTTACAATAAAGATGGAGCTAGTATCCCTGGTTGTGCGTCTTGTCTGGACTACCTCACAAGCCTAACAGCACCAGACAGTATGAACAATTACCTCCTATTACTTACTATTTCTAATCCAGGTGAGGTTTTCCCCTCTGCGTGTGCCATGTTTAAATGCTAAATACTAGTATTTACACACATAATGCTGTGTTCGTGCATACTTAACCTGGTTTCTGAATTAACTCATTTTCTGCCATCAACATCATGCTTTAAAACTGGGGTTCTGAAATGGTTGTGACACCCGCCCAGGCAGTTCACAAGCAACTTTGAAGAAGGTTGCAATTTGGGATTTGTATTTGCAAATCTGAAGCCCAGGCAGGCCAAGCTGAGCAGCGCTTGCTCTGGTTTTGACTGAGTGAAGTAGAAGCAAGACATGGAGCAAGTTCTGATAGACATCACTCAGGAAGAGATCAGAGTCATGCCTCTTCAAGTGAGCTCTTGGAGAAGGCCAAGACATCCTGTTTTACTCCTCGGTTGGGCAACTTCAGGGCAGTGTTGAAGGGCCTTCCACAGTTTAAAGAACAGCACATTTCTTGACAGAAGTTAGCAGCAGGCACACTGTATAGAGAAATAGGCCCAAGAGGGAAAAAATGCAGACGCTACTCTGGGGCTGCAATAACTTTGTTACAGCAGTCAGATGACCCTCTACCTTTGACACTGTTTTCAGTGGCAAATTGTATGGAAACAATAATTGGTAAGGAAAAAGAAGTTGATTTCACTTTAAGTTATTTGCATCACCTTTAAGAATGATTCAGAGAAACTGGAATGAAGCTGCCTTAAGAAAGCTGGAGAGCTTTCAGAACTCACTTCCACTTTGCCCCCTACTTGGCTTGGACAGCCTGACTGTTGACTGCCCAGCAAAATAGACCGTAATGCCCCAATGGGTTTTGAGAAATGACTAGATTTGTGGGTTTGGCCATCTTTCAAAATCATCCATCAACCATGTTTCGATATTATCTGTTTAATATTAATTTTATTCATAAAGTGGAGCTCAGGAATTAATTTAGCATTTTTAGGGACTCACAGCATCAGAAAATTTGAGAGCCCTGTGATAAACCATAAATGGACTTAGTTCATGAAACAGAAAAACCCAAGGTTAAAATTAGCCAGGTTTCACAAGTCAGGACTTTACAATACCTTGCCTATTAATATTATTGTTGTTGTTTTGCACATTCAGGTTAGTGTTGACTCCTGGCGACTGCCTGGACCAGTCCCTGCAGTTTCTTTGGCATGATTTTCAGAAGTGATTTGCCCTTGCCTCCTTCCTAGGGCTGAGAGAGAGGGTCTGGCCCAAGGACACCCAGCTGGTTTTATGCCTCAGGCAGGACTAGAACTCACGGTCTCCCAGTTTCTAGCCTGGTGCCTTAACCACAACAGCAAACTCTACCTCGCTCATAATCTAATTCTGACATACATCTGAAAAGCAAGTCTGAATTATATATAGACGAGAGAAGATTTCAGTAATGATTGTCAAGATGGAGGATAACAAAAGACAAGAGCAAGAAGAGGACAACTGGATTTAAGGCTTATAGGAAGAGATTGGTGTATAATGGATGCATCACAGAAACTTAGTGGGATGCCCTATTTGATTTTAAAAAGCTTATGAGACAATCTACATGTTTAAAAAAATTTGTCCCTGCAGACAAATACTGAAATTTTGCATGGATTTTTTAAAACTTGAAGTTTTCTGGAATCTGAAATTTATGAATTCCACACTGAAGTCCTAGGGCTACAATTATGCCCCGAACCTGATCTCTAGCCCTGAGAGAGGGAGACAAAGTAATAGATAGGTTGGATTAGAATAATTCCTCACTATACCTGCTTCAGAAGAAAAAGTTATCACCCATCTTCTCTGCCCATGATTTCCTTCCAGTCTCGGCCTCATTCAATTATTCTTCCTAGATTTTAACCCATTGCACCTTATATCTTTTTCTTTCAGCTATCCTACATTTGAGTTCCTTGGCCATTATCTACATGTTTCTTAGAGCATCTTCAATATCATAGGCCAATCCTCCATATTCCTATCTGTACACAGTTTTTATGGTTGGAATCCTAACCATACTGGCTTTTCATTTTCTGCAAGGATTAAAATCCCACATAAGCAACGCATTACTCTTTTTACCTGTTGGAAATACTGTTCTGTGAGCTGATGTTTGCCTTGATTCCTTATTTTGGAATACGCAGCTGTAATTTCCAGGAATACTTGGTCTGATTCTCAAGATGCTGGTTATCTTGAAAAGTCCTGCATTTGTCAGAGTATATGTAGTGTTTGTAAATATTGAGTTGTTGATTTTCTCTTCATAAAGCCAAAAAACGTTAGCCAGGGGGTACCCTTCTGATTGACAAGTTAAGATGTGGTCCTCTTCTTCTTTTCTTTCCTGGATGTTTATCCTCTTGTAAGGTGCTACATAAAAAGAAAGAGAGTGCAATAATTACTTAAGATCTCTACATGTTTCAGACATTTCGTTCAGATATTTCTGTGCCACTGTTTGTTTTTATTTTCCTCAGAGGTGATTCACAAAGACATTATACTAGGAGAGAGATTTTGTGTTGATTTTACTAAATGCACTTTTTCATTCAGTGTGCGAATCTTTAAAAAATGTTTTGGGAAAAAGCTATAATGATATTATTAGCAGTTTTCCTCCCAATAATAAAAGCTTAAAAGGAACCATTTTTATCATGGCCTCAGAAAAGAAAGAAAGGCTTCAAATCCCTCTTTCTGCCTGCTAAATTTTGATCATTATTACTCACACAGAAACTCCTAATTGCATTTTTAAAAATATGTTGTAGCCCTCTGATCCAAAGGAAAAAATGCCAAGGGCTATAAAATATAACTCAGAATTTCTTTTTCAAGATTGGAGTGGGAAAATCTAACCTCAGAACTTCCCTTCTACCTGCCATGGAAATTTCTGAGGAGCCATAAAAAATAGGAAACAGGAAGTAGAAGATGTGAAGACAGTAATTTGTTTATTTGTTATAAAACAAATGATGACAAAATCATAAGCTCTCCTGGGATGTTCTTATCCCTCCATGATTACAAGGGTGTGTGGAAGAGAGGAGATAAATCCTAGTTCCCCATTGCCATCTGGGTCACTTTGTTAGAACATGACCAGCTATAGTTCAAGGTTGCCTCCCTCGTGTAGATTCCATGGCTGGTTGTGTAGGCCCCCTACATGATCTTCTAGTGCTCTAAAATAAATGACAGCTATTGTAGGTAAAATAGCCCCTCACTTGAGACCTTGGCTCTGTAGTGTGAGGAACAAGAAGTCAGCAAGGAGGGAGCAAACAAGGGACCATAATCCCCATGTATTTTTACACAATTCTATCTGCATAATGGATTAATATACCAAGTCTTTAAAAATCAGGAGGAGTCAGGGTAGCATATTTCCAGACTAACAATTTTTATCAAGGCATACGCTTTTTAATAAAATTTGTTCATCTGAAAAGGTGTTACCAGACTCCTTCGGATTTTTGGCCACCATAGACTAACACGTCTTTCCTCCTACAAGTAGTCTTCAGTGCTCTTTTCTTTGGAGAAAATGAATACTAGAAAGCATGTCCTGAATTTTTCACTGATAAAGAATGGCACATCATTAAGGTTTTTGCCACTGACGTTCTACGGCTACTAACCTTCAATTTTCAAGTCAATATACTTGTAATCAGCTTCATGATAGTTAACAACGCAAAGGTAACATCCAGCATCTGTGATCCTTACATGGGTGATATGTAGCATAGAATAGCCCCTTTTCAATTCCTCATGAAGCAATGTAGCTCTTCCTTGAAAATGTTGGTGTTGCCCTGAGAGGTCTTCTCGTCCATTTTGGAGCTTGTAAACTTCCTTGGGTTCCTCTGACAGTTTTTGCTGCCAGAAGATATTTAAATGTGTCAGATTCAAGGAGTTATCAGCTGGAAAGCGACATCCTATAGTCACATTGCTCCCATATTCTGCAGAGTAATGAGGTTGAACAACACTCACCCTGAATACAGCTGAAAAAAAAGCAAAAGAAACAAGCAGACAAAACTTGAGTATCCACCAGCAATTGACATTTTTATGCAGGAATATGTGTGCAGTAACCCAGCTAACTAGGAGCCTACAGATAGATCTCTAATCAATTAAATACCTTTACTTTATGTTGTTTTTACTCACAGTTTTCTTGTTCCTCTCATAGTCCTCAATTTTTGGCTGCTTTGTAGGATTGACTAGAATCTGAGCACCTGGGCTAGTCCTATTGCATTTCTTGTTCTTCCCCATTTTTCTCGACAATGTGAATTGATTTTCCAGCAACTTCTCCTGATCAGAAGGATCCCCCCCATGTTTATTAAATAAAACTAGATAAAAATTATGATATGTAGCTAAGCTACTTATAAAAACGAATAAAACAAATAAAATATCATAAGGAGCCCAGCAAGAAAGCTGCTGCTCTGTCGCCATCTTCTACAAACTCTTGGTTAAGGCCCTCTGTTCAAACACACATCTGAAAGTTCGTATAGGTGTAAATGGCTCTTTAAATAAGAGTATACCCACCTTTAATGGTGTCACTGACATACAGATTAAAAAGCATTGGGGCTAGGGTTGTATTCTAGCCCCAATGCTTTTTAATCTGTATGTCAGTGATTTACCTGGATTCCTGTATGATGTAGACACTCATATGCCAAAGATCCTTGATAAATTTATTAACATTTTATTATATGCTGATGATATGGTTCTAATGGCACATTCCCAAATAGGCCTGAGAAGACTGCTGCAAAAACTGAATACCTATTGTGCTCATAATTTTTTAAACATCGATAAAAGCAAATCTAAAGTGATGGTATTCTGCAGGAAATGCATGAAATATAACTGGCAGATAAATGGGGGGTCTATTGAACAAGTGAATCTTTTTAACTACCTAGGAGTGGTTTTTACTAGTACAGGTTTGTGGTTAAATCACTTCAAAAGAAGCTCGGCAAGGGCCATGGCAAGCACTAAAAAGCACTAAAAGATTATATAAATTATTTAACTACAATTACCCAGGCACTCTGTCCCCTATATTGAAAGTGTTTAGGGCAAAAATAGTTCCAATGCTGACCTATGGTGCAGAATTGTGGGTTTCAATAAAGCTACCCAACTTGAACAAATTCAGACCTGCTTTTTAAGATATATATTGGGAACTGGTAAGAATACAGTGGTACCTCGGGTTATGAACGCCTCTGTTAACGAACTTTTCGGGTTATGACCAGCTCCAGCTGCAAAAATCTACCTCGGTTTGCGAACTCCGCCTTGGGTTACGAACCGGATCCGCGGCCATTTTCCCTCCCGTGACATGGTCCGTGGCCATTTTTCTGCCCCTGACACGTGGCCCTTGGCCATTTTCCGCCCCGACACCTGGTCCGCGGCCATTCTTCCGCCCCTGACACGTGGTCTGCAGCCATTTTTCCGCCCCGACACATGGTCCGCAGCCATTTTCCGCCCCTGACACGTGGTCCGCGGCCATTTTTCTGCCCCTGACACGTGGTCCGCAGCCATTTTTCTGCCCCTGACACGTGGTCCGTGGCCATTTTCCACCCCTGACATGTGGTCATAGGGAGGGGGACTCTCCCTCCAAGCAATAGCCGTCTCCCTGTCCTCCATGCCAGAACGGATTAACGGTAATTACATTGAACCTTATGGGGAAATTTCCTTCGGGGTGCGACCAATTCAGGGTGCGACCAGAGTCACGGAATGAGTTAAGTTCGTAAACTGAGGTTCCACTGTACGTCTGCCCCTGCAGTCAGAGCGGAATTAGGTATCCATTCCTTACATAGACATCTAATAATTAAAGTATGCTTTAATTAAAGCATATTCCCAAAATATGCTTAACTGAGCAGATAAATATGGTGCAGCCCAATTCCTGGTTCAGCCAACTCTCTGAACTTATTTCACGATATGGGTTTTCTATTCAGCATCTGCTTTCAACGGCCTCTCAGGTAAGGGAAATTTTTAAACAGAGAGTCCTAGATGTTAGTGCGCAAACTGACATGGAATTATTGACTAAAAATAGATCATTAAGATGGCTGGCTAAAAATTCAACTACTTTTCAACCTGAAAAATATCTATCAATGAGTCTGCCACAATTTTTAAGAAGGAGCTATTCCAGAGCTAGATTTGGGTTGATGGATTCCATGGCCAAAAATGTGTGCTTCCACCACTTGCCATATCATGAAAGAACCTGCATATGTGGTTCACCAGCCATTGAAAATATTTTCCATATTTTGTTCAATTGCCAATTATATGCACCCATTAGGTTTAAATATCTATCACCCTTATTGGAAAGAACAGCATACTGGGATCCAAACCACAGATTGTCTTATTTCCTCCTGGGTTCTAATGTGCATATTGTTTGCAGAACTGCTAAGTTTATAACTAAGGCAGCGGTCATAAGAACCCAATACATTGAACAAATTGGGGTATCCTGTAAGAGAGATTCATTTATCTGATTACTGACTTCTTGTATTATCACATATGTATTTTATCACTGTATTTTCACCTGTCTGTTTTCCTTTTTGGAATTGGATTATGTATTGTATCTTGCATGATTTTAATTTTGTTTTGTTTTATTGATAAGGTCATGGGACTAATCAATTAATAATAAACTAAACTAAACTACTTTACAGTTGTGTGACATGTCTTTCTAAGGGATTACACATTCATGTGCTCACAACCCCTGTTGCTCCCGTAATGTAGAATCCCCTGAGTCAACTGGAGAAGATTAATGAGGTGGTCTTAATCATTATAAGCTTTCTAGAGGAGTAATGATGATCTAGAAAGTAGTCATTTCTTTTGTTGTTCCTCATTTTAATGTAGACTTACTCAGTAATATCATTTGCACTTCTGATATGCAAACCAGAATTTTTTTTTCTTTTGCTGGTCTGTACTTTTACCAATATAGTGATAAAGTCATAACATGATGAAAAATGCATACAAGAGAGAAGTACATATACAAACTCATGATGTTAGGAAAAAAGTGTGTACTAAACATAGATCTATTAGGAGAAAAATATATGAAAATGGGGAAATATTTCTAATCAGACCCTTTTTTTTCTTTTTGAGTTACCCCTGATGGAGAAATGGGAAGCAGTCAGTTTAAATTAGAAAAAGGAGAATGAGAAGCCAAGCAGAGGTGAACATGACAGACTGGCCCATCTAAATTGAGAAGTAGCCAAAAGCAGTATAGAAAGCTACCTGGGACGAGCTCTTTGAAATGGTTTCATTGTGAAGAGTCCCTGATTTCTAGCCAGTGTGTTTTAGTTTTACAACACATTTCACATGACCCATAAACCGGGAGATTACTATGAGACTAATTCCAGGCATAATAAAAAATTAGACTTTGAAAATATCACAGGAAAGCGATAGCACAATACGTATCACCTTTCTTCTTCTAGTTATGATTACCGAAACACACAATAAGTTAATTTTAGAGATCTGCAAATTTATCAGGAAGAAGATTCTAAAACCCCACATAATTCTAGAAATGGAAATCTTCAACAGCATGAACTGAGGAGTGGAGGCAGCCTTTTTGCTGACAGCCACAGTTGGCATTCAGACTGCATAATGAAGGTCTCATGAGTGCCATGATGAGGGTCTTCCCTACTCACAAAACTGCTGTCATGGCTGCATGGTAAATTACAAAACGAAAAGGCCAGGTGAGACACAGGAAGAGATGCTGAAGGAGAGATCTTCAGGCACCCCGCTGCTCTAAGCATCAGGTTCATGGTTCCAGTTGATTCTCCCAAGCCTGCTTCGATGTGGCTTCTTTCCCAGAATGGCTCTGGTTCCTAGTTGCTTGCCCTGAGTTTGAATCCACAACCAAACTCAGTCCTTTGGAGATTACTCCAGATAAGTTTGGAATATCTTTTGTGCCAGCAGAATGGAAAAGAGGGAGACCCAAGCAACAACATTTGTCCTTTTGAATATCTCCCACTGAACTACAACCGGGCTTGTTCCCAAAGGACCACGGCCACACCAAAGCACTGCAAGCACTGATTCACTTTGGCTTAAAGCCCATTACTGCCAAGCTTCTTCTAACCTGAACTTTTAGGAAGTAGTGAACAGTTTCAAAGTTCTGGCACAAATCTGAAGTTCAGTAAATTCAATGGACAATTCTGAGAATATTACTGGAAAATATCCAATAAAAAACTCTCACCTGCTATCAAAGAAAGCTGGGTTGCAAACAGCAGAACTGGTAGGAACTTGGCCATATTTCTAGGAATATCTTAAAGACAAGAGTAACATCATTAATATAATATTTCAGCAGGTTGACTCAGGCTAAGGTGCTTTGCAATATTTTTGTCAATAAAAGCCAATTCACTGAGGACTTTTAAAAACAATTGACAGAAGAAAAAAAAATCCTTTCCCACAGAGAAGTGGCTCTTTAGCCACTACTCATGCATAAAATATAAGGGAAAGTAGGTCTTTCCCGTGCTGGGAGAAGAGGCATCAATCAGACCAGCTTTCCCTCCATCTCTCTCCTTCCACTTCCCTTACAGGCAGAAAAGTAGAGGAGAACAGCTGCTTTGGTACCAGTTCTCCAAAGCTACAATGGGATTACCCAGTGGGATTGGAAAACTTGCAAAAGGAGATGCACTGCTCTTCTACTGCCAGTACCTGCACCAAAGGAGGTGTCCCCACCCTGCCTCTCTCCTCCTCCACTTCTCATAAACCTTATTCTGCAGGCAGCAGATTTGTATGCCAATATACAGTGGTACCTCGGGATACGAACTTAATCCGTTCCGTGACTCTGGTTGCAACTCGAGTTGGTCTCAAGTCGAGGTAAAGTTTCCCATAGGGTTCAATGTAAATCCGGTTAATCCATTCTGCCCTCCGAATTTGGTCGCAACCCGAGGCAAATTTCCCCATAGGGTTCAATGTAAATCCGGTTAATCCATTCCACCCTCCGCCCGAATTTGGTCGCAACCCGAGGCAATTTTCTCTTCAGAGCCTTACTCCTGCCAAGCCTGCTCTGCATTTTCTTTGGAGCCATGCTAACACGCACAGCAAAAACCTTCGCAAAACACCGCAAAACACACCACAAGCCTCACCAAACGTCTCCTTGCTACCGCGACCTCGCCCACAGGAAGCCGCGACCGCGTGGCAGCAGGGAAAACGGCCGCGGATCTGGTTCGTAACTAGAGGCGAGTTCATAACCCGAGGTAAATTTTTCCTGCCGAAGCTGGTCGTAACCCAAAACGTCCGTTAGTAGAGGCGTTCGTATCCCGAGGTACCACTGTACTTTTCTGCTCACTCCTACCTTGGAAGAAAGCACTTTAATGCTGCCATGTGTCATCTGTGTTGGAAATTCACAGGACCATTACCTGGTACTAACTGCCATGGTCCTATTAACTGCAATGTTTAAAGGGTTTTGCTAGCTTCTCATTTGTTATGGGACAAATCCAACATGCTGCTGCTAACCTTTTCAACCCTAAATTCTTGGTGGAATGTTTAAGGGACTACTATCTTCTAAATGAATGTGCCTGTCAGTTGAGACCATGTTCAGAGTCCTGCCCATTTGTCCCGACCTTGAAAGTTACTAGGCAGACTGACCCAAGACATTTTGCTGCCCCCAACCCCAATTTCACCAGAAGAAATGAGCTAGCATTTGTATCTTACTGCCACACTGTCAGTAATTACTGTGTCTGTCCCACAGCGAAGTCTGCAGGCTATTTTGAGAATTCAGGACACATACAATTCTGCCTTCCAATAGAAGGAAGGCCCAGCTAGTTCTGGAGGAACATCTGGGAAGGAAACTCTTGACACTATTTCCCAGCACCTGCCACTGGCTAATCACCTTCCTTTGCAGAATTGTAGAGCTAGTTTTATAGTTCAAAAGAAACTTTGCTGGGCTGGTCTCCAAACTTTAGAACTTTTTCCACAGATCTTTGCTACAACTATCCTTTAGTTAAAAACTAAAGCTAAAGTATTTCATGTTCAGATGGATTCATAGTTGCACTGAACTTGTTATCTGTATGCTATTTTAACGTGCTGTTTTAGTTCTAGATAGTGTTTTATAGTTTTATTTGATGTTTTTATTTGATGGTATGCTGCCTTGGAGATTCTTGGATGAAGATTTCTATAAATCTAGTTTAAAAACAACAACTGGTACCATCTAGTGCAGGGCAGGTGTTTGACACCAGTTTAGAGATCCAACCTATTATGCCAAAAACATAAAGAGGTAGAAAGAAGCATGCTGAATCAGACCAAGGGGCTATCTAAATACAAGAGTATCTTTTTATTCATGCTCCTTGGAAACTTGCATCAAGTATATATATAACCAACTGATAAGGCAAGAACTAAAATTATTAAGGACAAAAGGGTGTCATCTTTTTCAAGATGACACCCTTTTTTTTTAATTATATCCCTTGTCCTATGGGAGGACACCCTAAAGGTCACAGGACAGATCTCATCCTCTAAGAATTGCAAAGTCCAGGTCAATAAGGGAAATCCAAAATTTCTTAATCATCCAGGCACAGAGAAGGAAAAATATATGCATTGATGAGCAGTTGTTGTACTGAAAAATGTTTGGATGTACAAAGTCTAACTTTTTTTTTTTTTTTTTTGCGCCACCCAATCAAGCTGCTCATCTTTGCCAGCCTGGAGCTTGTTCCAATTAATTCCCTTCCAGCAGCTTCAGTGGGAGAGAATTTGCAAAATAAATACATTTTTAAAACCTTGGGGAGACACTGGAACTGCCTCCCCTCCCTCCATCCCTTCTAATATGCTTTGTGAATCCACCAGACTTATAGTTTCTTCTGCTTCTGATCCCCTCTCCCTGTGAGAGAGAATTGCTCTATAAATTGGCAGTAAGAGCCAGGACCGTGACATTAATGAGCTACTTATCAAATTACTGAGACCAACCCCCTGCTCTGAATTAAACCATTGTGGGTAGGGAGCTGTACAGGCCCTGCATGATTCCAACCAGTGCAGGCAAGTCCACCACCTCCCTGGGTGATTGGCTCCACCATTGGACCCCTCTTATTGTTATGATTTTTTTTTCTTCATTTCCCACCAGAACCTGCCTGCTTGTACTTCAAATCCCTCATCCTATTTCCTGCCCTCTGGGATGATAGAAGACAAGGCTGGAAACACCAGTCTTTTGTGTGATGCATGATTCAGACTATTCAGGCCACATGGTCTTGCATTAAAAATAGTGCCTGTGCAGTTCAACACAGCATTTATTTTTCTGACTCAAGAGTTGGAAGAAAGCACTTGGATGCAGTTATAGGGAAGAGCAGTATGGAACAGGATGGAGACATAAATGGGAACTGTACTTTATCTTTTCCTTTACAGCAGAGGAAGGAATAATCACGGAAACAGAAGAATATCCAAAACCAAGAGAAGTGCATTCTGCGTTTCACTTCTGGTGAAACGCAGAATGAAAGCAGTTGCAGGAACCTAACAACAGCATCTACACAGAGCTTCCCAGAAGAGGCTTGGAAAGTGACAAGAGACGCTGAGGGAGAGGAAAAGGCAACTGGCCAGCATCCCTTGGCTGTAATTGAGATGCCTGCCTCCTTCTGGCACCCCTTTCCTAGGTTCAGATGTCATTACAGGACTGGGTCTGGCAAGGTAGCCACTGTACTTAGTCTTCTCCTGCGTATTCCTAAAGCAAAATCAGATGTCTTCTACTGAACAATGACTCCCCGTTCCAGAGACTCCCTGCCTTCTGGTTTTGACAGATGTTAGGACTGTCTGGGACCAAAAATCTGCAATAGCTCTCAAAGCATACAGGGGTGAGCTCAAGAAGTAATGTATTTATCGGTCGCACTTTCAGCCACCGCTGACTTGTCCTTGGTTGGTGCATGGGATTCGGGGGTGTCTATAGCAAACTGCAAACTGCTGTCGTGTACTTCTCAGTTGCTTCCCCCACCTTTACACACACTCCTGTAAATACCCATGACTGTTTTACCTACCTCCAACCCCTGTGGACACCCAGGACTATTTTGGACTACTCTTTATATCTGTATACAAATTAGAAGTTTGCTTTTGAAATTGGCCCTGACAATTATCTGAAACATGATCCTGCTCTGCACATGCACAGAATTTTAAATATTTTTTTATTTCATTTTTTCCCTTTAAACTATGCAAAACAGAAAGCCAAACAGTGAAGCCAAAGGGAAATGAAAAGCCATTCCCTAGATGATGTCAGGATCTGTGCTGTTTTGCCACTATTTGTCACAGTCCCCTGAGGTTGCTTTTAAAACACTAACTAAAATTTGCTGGCTGGGAATTCTGTCAATTTCAACCCCAACGCATCTGGGGAGTAACAGGTTTGGGAAGGCTTTCGTGGCTCTAGTACAGGAAGGCTGCTGTTCCCATTATTCCAATAATATTTCTATCTGTTACATTTTAATCCACCCAATACCTAGAATTCTCTGGATGGATCACGGGTGATTGAAAACAATGATATAAAATAACATTATGGAAAAAATAATATGTATGAAGTCTATTTACTTTATCTATTATCTATCCTCTCTCTCTCTCTCTCTCTCTCTCTCTCTCTCTATCCCAATGTCATGGTGACCCTTAAAATAAAAAATAATTAAAACACTGCCTGAGAGAAGACCAGTCTTAGCCTGGTCCGAAAGAAACTTATCCTGGGTAGTAGGCATGCCTCCCTTTCTCCTTGGAGCCCCTGAATAGAGGTTTTCCCTAAACAAGATGGATTAACCCCACAGAGAACCTGGATTTGCGCATGGGAAAGATTTTGCTAAGGAAGCTGCCAACAAGCAGAGCAACTCTTCAAATGGTTGGATGGGCAAGGAAGAGGGCTGATTCTTCACCTGGGAGCCACATGCAGCTGAGTCCATGGCTAGAACTGTCTCAGGGTGGGCTGTGAACCTGCATTATGGACAGAGGCCGTAAAGACATTGCTCATATCATGTCATTGTGCAAATGATGCCATCAAGTATGGAATTAGAGTTGTTTGCATCATGCAACAGACACAAACAACATACTACATAACATTGGTGTGATGATATCATGATGCGCATGGCATCTCTTCCCTCTTGGCTGCTATACTGAAGCCCATAATTTATCTAGCATCCTATCAACTTTATAAATGAATGCTTATGTTTTCACAGATAGACCCTGCTTCTTTTCCTAAAAGGCTGGTCCTCTTGAACTCTTCTGAATTCTCTTCATTTTGGGTGCAAAGAACTAAAACATTAGAGAAAAGACCCTGTTCTAGAGCTCTATTGAGATATCACTGTTCTATATTAGGATTCTACTCACCTCAGGAGCCGTGCTAGCTGTCTCACACAGTCGATTTCCCTTGACTTCCCTCAAGCAGCTCTGTGCTGGCTTGAGTTAAGTGTCTGAATGCTACTGGAAAGCAATGGTTCTGCTTCCTTTACCATCAGCTGATTTTTTTAGATCAGTTGCAGCAGCAACTTTTTTCTAGGAGGTAGAATGTAGCTTGGCTTTCATTTTCACTGGTAAGCATTATCTACATCTTCTCTATCAAAGGAAGTTTCTCCACTTGCATCTAACCATGATAGAAATGCTGACAACGTTGGGGGTTTCTTTCTTGCTATGTTCACATACAGTTGCCCTCATCTCATCTCCAGCCCATGAGTAAGACAGGCTTAAGTCATCCAGAGTTGAATCAGTGTTAAAGTGGCATTTCCTTTTTTGAGACAGTAGCCTTCTGTGGTGTTTTTGAGGTGTGATAGAAGCCCAGTCAAGGGAGCCATGATCAATCTAGTGCCTCTTGGACACTTGAAGCTGGCCAATTAACTGTTGACCCCCCAAATCACTGGACAACACCTGGTAAGAAATGTGCCAAGCTTTGAAATGGGAAAATGGGGTAATAGTGGAATAGATGAAAGTACTAATCCTCTTCTCTTGCCTCACACAGGATTGTGAGGAATTGCTTTTCAGGAAGGAAGACACATGTTGGCATGCTTTCATGCTGAAGATACAGTACCTTATAAGGAAATAATGGGACTTTTTCAATTAAAGAAGTAAACATAATAGAAATGCCTTAGTCATGGGCCTATCATAGTTGAGGAGCCACATTATCCAGACTAAGTGCAAACTTAGCAATAATGAAGCTCTTTAGGACTGTGGCAAACCACTCACGCAAAGAGGGCCTTATTGATATTGGGTTTCTGTGATGGCCAGCTATGGTTGAAATCAGCTACCAGTGAGACTTGGATGAAGCCATCCTCTTCCCCTTCTCATTTATCCTGTTGCCTTTCTTCACAGGTAGTTGGTCCTGATGGTCTCTGGGAGAAGGAGGATGCCAAGCCTACTAGTAGGAGCAGCAGCAGTTCCTCACTCTCCACTACATCTCCTCTTCTTCCCAGACAGTTGAACTTGAATGGCTGGGCTGGTTTGGAATATTGGAAACTGTGATCTCAATACATCTGGAGAATATCAAATAGGGGGATGCTAGATTAGCTTTTATGTGCAAGTAGTCTATGCAAAATATGACAGAGAAGGGAAAGTGTGAGGAACAGGATTTCCTGTCAGATAATTCATCTGTTGTATAAACTGGATCTGTATCAGTCTTCAAACTCTCCATGTGCTTCAATAGTTGCCTCTTTTCCCTAAGAATCTAATCAATGCTTGGTCAAAGTGTGAAGGCATGTAGGCTTAGCTGCTCAAAGTGAAACATTAAATTAAAAGTTTATGCTGCAAAATAAATTTTGCAACAATCAGAAATTTTAAGCAGAAGTTTTTTTAAAAAAGAGAGTGTAAATAAGGTCAGAATCTCCTAGAACTCAAAAGTATGCAGTGCAGTACTTTTGTTGGGAAGAGGACAATGATAGGAGATGGCTTAAGAACATCTTTAAATTATCTGACTTAACTGTTAAGGTTATGTGTTTTTAAAGAAATAGCTGAGTGCTGCTTTTTTTTCCTTGAAAGGCTCTGCATGGAGAAATTTAATCAAATGTAACAAAAGACACGTTGTAATAAACACAGTGTTGGAGTTCATCTGTGGTAATCTCTTTGCAGTGATTGGCCAACTCTTCTGTGTCTCTACCTCTACAAATAATGCAGAAAATTATGACTAGAAAATAAACACATATTACATTTATGAATTTTATTACATTTATGGGATTATATAAAGAAAAGTTTTCACATTCTACATCCATGGTTAGCATTGTGATGGAGCTGATCCTAGATAGATAGATGATAGAGAGTCTCTCTCTCTCTCGCTCTCTCTCAGCCAATACCAGAAAATTGTTGACCAATTACATTAAGAATTTGACCAATTATTTTCACTATCAGAAAGTAAAGGCTTGGATCTAGAGACATGCCAGCCAAAAGAAGCTTATGGAAGCTTCCTTTTCTACCTCTCCTCCCCTTAAAGGTCCCTCCCTCTAAAAAGCATATTCTGAGGCTTATCCTTCCATTTGAAGAGATCAGGCAGCAGAAGGGAGATCCTTGAAAACTGGGTGGAGGAACCTTTTATTTCTGCAACACCTCATTTTCAAAGATTCCCTCATTTGCCCTTACCCCTCCCTCACAACCCATGTATATCAGTCCCCACGGAAACTTATTCATAGTAAGGTTAAGGATCTGGCTGTTCCATAAAACTCAGATTGATAAAATTCCCACTTCTATTTCCCCCTGCTAAGCTGCTGGAAAGCTTTAGCAAAAGGGAGAAGGGAAGTAATCAGAACAAACAATGCTTGCTGTAGAAGTTCCAGACAGAGCCACTGAATTGAAGCGTTCTTCACCCATCCTTTAGTCAGCAGAAAACTGTCCTAGCCTGAAACTTTCTGTCCTCATTGCCAATTCCTATCCTGTTTCTTTTGTTCTGTTCCCAGTGATTGCCAGTCATCTGAATTGCCTCTGGGTAATGGGTGACAAAACCTACCAGACGCTTGGAAGCTGTCTTTGGTGTCAAAATAATGGGAAAACATTCCTTTAATGATTTAATACTACAGAGTTCAGGATGACTTAACCCATAGCGTGGGGATGAGATGAAGGCAATGTCAAAGGACTTGGCCAAGAAAGAGTGGTTGCCAAGCCATGTTTGTGTCATGGTTAGGGGCACATGGGAAAAGGCAATAAAGAATCTGCAAGCCTTCTGAAGGGCCAGCTTTTCTATAGGAATGCCAACTATGGACATTGCAAATTAATGTGTTGTAGTGGGTAAGATTTGATTAAGATTGGGGAAAGCAAGATACAAGCCCACCCTTAGCCTGTGACAATTCCATTAGCAACTGCTTTTTAGAAGGTACTAGAAGTAGTTTAGGGGGACGCGGTGGCACAGCGGCTTAATGACGCTGAAAGTTGCTGGCCAGAAATGGTCGACGCTTCAGCGGTTCGAGTCCAGCCTTCGCGTTAGCAGGGTGAGCGCCTGTTTCCTCCCCAGTTCCTGTCAACCCAACAGGTCAAAAACTCATGTGAGTAGATAAATGGGTACTCTCACTCCGGTGGGAGGAACAATGCTGGCGGCGCCTTGCAAAAAGGAGTTGGGAGCAGTTGCCGGTAAGCGCGAAAAACCGTGCGCGCCCAAAAAGGGCGCAAAGCAACGGAAACCCCGCCTCCTGCACTCGCCAGCTGGGCTCTGCTCTAGGAAGGAGGCTCTGGCAAACCACTTCCGAAACAATTGCCTTGAAAACTGCAAAGGACTCGTCCAAGCAGTCACTGCAGAGTTGGTAACGACTGAGCGCAGATTAAAAAAAAAAAAAAGAAGTAGTTTAGTTTAAAACTGTGAGGAGGTAAAGCTGGTGCTTAACAATTTCACTGAGGGTCCAGTCCTCTTACATGTCCATCCTTACATGTGAACTCTAATGGGATGCTCTATGCCACTTTGTACCTGCTTGTTGTACAATGTAATTTCCTGCACATTTCATTGGAGTGCTACAGAGACTAAACCACTAATGTGCATTAGCTTTTAGGATGTTGTAACAATTCATTTATACAGTCTTATTATGATCTTTTTATAGCCATTTAGATCATTGTAGCTGAGTGTTGGTGTTTACACTGTAAATGTGAAATCTGACATGGACACGACTTACAATATCTACAGTGAAATCTGTGTGGCCAGAATTTTTCTCAAGAAGCAAGTGATCTGCTGCTTTGGATGTTATGGAGAAAAATTTGTCATAGCCTCCTTTAAAAATCTAAGAATTGTGCTTTGTTGTCATTGCAGAGGAATTTTAAAAATTCCCTCAATTTCCTCATAGCACTATACTTCCCATTACACTGTACTTTTTATTTTGAAGAAATAAAATAACAATTAAGCCAGTTAAAGAAAAAATGTGACAAGGAGTTTCCAGTACTTTAGAACTGAGGGAAAGTCAACCCTTTCCTTTAACTGAGAAATGCCTGTAGCAGTGGTGCTGGAAAACCAGAAGTAGATGTGACTAAGCACTTTTAAGAAGTGGTGTTTAGGCCTACACAGTGGTAATAGAAGTGGCAAAACATCAGTTCTTCTCTTTGCTAATTGCACCTGCAGATTACTGCCTGGTGGCCTTGTTCAGAGTAACACAGTGTGGCCTAGTAGGATTTTGGAAGCCAGCCTTATGGAACAGCTTCCCCACAGAGATGCAGATGATCCCAACCCTGTTGGCCTTCAAGAAAGTGGTAGAGACCTGGCTTTTCCCCCAGGTACTGGGGCCAGGATGTTGATGGAACTGACATAGGGTGGTTGGTGAATGAATACAAGTTTTATTGGGGCCTCAACATTGTTTGTTGTTTGAAATGGTCTTTTTTTAGTGTACTGTGTTTTTATTCTGTTTGCTACCTAGAGTTCCTTCTGGTAGACAGGTGGCTATATAAATTGTTTAATAAATAATAAATTGAACCCAGAGTGTCTTAGGGAAAGATAGAAGGGCCAAACTCTTGCAGACATACTGGATGAATTCCTAGTGTCTTTGCAGATAAGTCACTCACATCCCCACTGGATTGGACACCAGTTGGACAGAGTTTGCTGTGGTAAACAAGGCAGCATATTGTCTGGGATTCTGGGATTCTTTTCAGCTTGTGAAATCTGGGAAGTGGATAGGATTCTCTGTAGTTTGAATTCTACCACTTGTGGATTGGATCATGCCCTCCTGGCTCTTCTGGGCAGCTAGGTGGGGCATGGCATTCGGATTCAGGAGATAATCCTGGGGAAGGCATAATGTCAAATCCTGAAGAAGACCTCCCTTGGATTCAGCCATGTTTGATAACTTCAAACCTCACTCCCTTCTAGCACTGAAGATGTTACCTAGCCAGGTAATGAAATGTCTGCAAAAAAACAACCAAGCTCAGAGAACCCCAAGGACCCCAGGCATTTTCTGCCTGATTCCAACTTTCCCTTAATAAAAGTCCATTGAGAAGATGGTAACAAATTAACTACAAAGGATCCTGGAGGAAACAGATTAGCTGTTCAGATTAGATTCAGACCTGATCATGAGATAGAAATTACATTGGATGTTCTGGTGGATTATTTTCACTGGACCTTGGTGGGGGGAGTCTGCCCCTCTTGGTCTTATTAAATTTCTGTTTGATGCCAGAGACCATGCTTTCCTTCTGATCTTCCCACAAGGGCTGGCAATGATGGGCACCATGTTATGATGGTTCTTCTTCTACTTGACCAGATGGTCACAGACACTCAGGGCCATGGGTATTCCAGTGTGGGATAGCACAGGTTTTGGTGCTGTCTCTTATGCTGTTCATCATCTACAAACCCCAGGGAATCCCCAGGTAGTGGTCATCTGTTGGTTTGGAATGAGGTTCTTTGATAAGTTGATGACGTATAGCAGTTATATACTGTACTGCAACCCCTGGCTGAGCCAGAGATGCTATGAAAATCCTGAACATGTGCCTGGAGGCTGTGAGGATCTGGACAGGGAAAACTCAAACTCAGATTAAATGCTATCAAGACAGAGTTGCTATCTATCCAACAATATTGGTGTCAGTACTTTGGGACAGGCTCTGACTTGCCCAAAGGAGTTAATGCTTTTTGAAAAACTTTTTATGGGTGCAATTATATGATGTTTTGAATCCTTTTTCTGAGTATTTTACACCATTCAGAAACAGTGTGAATGAAGTGGCATAGAAATAGTAATAAATAAAATGATTTAGATGTCTTCTTGGACTTCAGGTTCCTGCTTAAACCAGGGAGATGTTGCCCAGAGTGGTCACTACCAGCTCCAACTGGTGTGCTGATTGCAACATTATCTGGATCAGGATGACTTGGTGACTATAACTCACAGTGGGCAAATGTAACACATTCTATGGAGATATTCTAGAAACTGCAGCTGGTACAAAATGTGATGACTACATTGCTGGTTGAGCAACCTCACCAGAACAGAAGACACCACTTTTAAAGTCAATCCATCAGTTGCCAGTGTTGGTCATTATCTTTAAAGTCATACGCAGCACAAGTCTGGGATACAACAGGCAAAGATGCCAGAACTGATTTACTCTTGGTTTTGAAACATCCACATATAATTATTACTTGATTGGTCTTAGTTGGTCTTTAAAATGCACACATAAAAATTCCCCACACTTCTGCATTTCTCATGTCTGTAACATCCAGAGGGCACCTTCTTAATGACTATTTCCAATGGCTTCTTTCTTGCCTTGCAAAACTTGTTTCTCCTGGCAAGTCACCACATATCTTTCAGAAGTGTTATAACTTGTTTCCAGCAACTGGCTTTAGATAGAAAGACTTAAGCCAACAGGATCTGAGTGCTGTAGCTATTTTATTTTTCATGTATCATTTCTGCATTTTATATATAATATTACCAGACTGGAACAAATAACATTTTGGTATTAAAGAAAGGAAGATGCAAGCCCTGATGATACATGACACATTGGAAATGCTTTGAAAGTCTTTTAGACGAAAGGTTTTTGAAAGAATTGCAAAAATGGACAGGAATAGACAGGCAAGGCCTTTTGATAAAACAGCCCAACCATATCCATCACTGAACTCAGAATACTGGCAAAGGTTTTTTCAAACTATAGCAAAAAAAAAAAAAGAGCAAATATGGGAAAGCTCTGTTTAATTTTTAAAAAATGCATGAAGACAGAGAAATAATGAAGAGATATTAAATTTCCAGACATCCTTATCAGGTGTTGTCTTTACTAAATTAGCACCCATTCCACCACTGGCAGCAAAGGAAATAAAATAAAATCAGAAGCCAGCTGCATAATATATATTTAGAAGCTGGGTATCACAAAATCCACTTGGCTTCCACTAGAAGTGGAGAATGAATAACAATCTACGAACTGAATTATATATTGTAACTTATAGAGCTGCAAATGATATTAGTTGCTATAAAATATAAACAGAAACATGAGTCCCAACGTGGCTCCCATGGACATTAATATATCCAGCAATCCCTCCCTAGCTGTTGTCCAGGCTCCAGTGGTTCCTTATTTTATTTCTGTAAAGATGTGTTTAAGTAAAAAGAAATTATAATTATGGGGGGATGGTGTGCTGCAAAGCACATCATCAAGAATAAGCTGCATTTCCCGTAACGCCTCTATGCAAGAGCATCTGTAGCAAGCCAAGATTCCATCAAAATGAAGAAAGGTGTGTGGTGATGCCACAAGGCAAACTCCACCCTTTAGGGACTTGGGTATAAATTCCAGGAGTCTAGAAAAATGCTAGAGCAACCCCCTCGATTTGCCTTCTAGTAAACCTTTGAGGTTTGACATGCCCACCATGCCAACCATTTTGTGCGGGTGCCAAAAGAGGTTCTCAAAATTCCAAATGTAGCCCCAGAGAATGGGGTTCTCTACATTAAAGACTAATCTTTAATGTATTTATTGGAACTAAGTCCAATTAAAGGAAATGGAAATTCCTTCCAAATGGGTACAAATGGTCCAAGTTCTCAGAAGACAAAGTTATGAGAGGGTGTATGTTCAAAGATCTCAATTAATCAAAGAAGAACTATTATTAACATGTAATTTTGAATGTGTGAGTTCACTTTTTTCAACACACAACTATTAATTTGTTTCCTTGAGTGCAGTGCAGAGCTAGCTAGCTAGTTAGATAGATAGATGATAGATATAGTGTGTGTGTGTGTATGTGTACACTCCATTCTATTCAACAGAACGTGCTCCTGAGGTAACTGTGCATAGGATCATCCCCAATATGATCACGAAAGACATAAACTGTTACCATAGGAATTTTATATATTTGATGTTCTCTTCTATAGGGAGAGATATTGGCATACGAAGCTTCATCCATTTCATCTTTTACACTGTCACAGGTACCACACTGCTATACCATAAATCAACAGTAAATCAAGCCCCTAGAAGGAGTGTGCCTAGTTTTCCTCACCCAAGAGGGCTTTGGAAGTCAAAGTCAAAAGGTTGTATGGTAATAGAAGAGGACACAACCCTTCCCGCAGTTCAGATTCAGTCGTTTTAGGGGACAGAACAGAAACATTTTGGTTTGACTGAACAGGAAATCAAAGGATTGGCAGTTCCTGCCATTACACAAACTGTGTAAAATTTTTAAAAAACATTGATTTTCCAACATACATACGTCTGAATTTTTAGACCCAAAGTAAACCAAGCACATTCCAGGTTTTTGTAATGAGCGATGCTTCTAACCACTTGGAAGAATTTAGTAGTTGAATCATAAAACCTTAACCACATCCAAGTCACAGGGCTTCTCAGTACCTAATTCTGTAAGAATTACTCATTGGCAGTTTTGCACGTCACACTGGGGGGAAAGCCTTAGGTCATGAGAAGATACATTAAACAATTTTAAAACTCCCCTATGTTGTCTTTCACCCAAAGTTCTGATATAGTGTAATCTTAAAACAGATACTGTCCTTAGACCTTTAACCCAGATGCTGTACTTTAGGTTAATTGTTGGGAATTGAATCTGGGGTATAGGTATCCAAGATAGCATCCATTCTGAGTTCATACTCCATGATGAATCAGAAATCTTGGGTAAAATGAAAAAGACAACTCAGAGCAGGAAGCTCTGGAGCCCCTGAACAGTGAACCCCCTGTAGAAGTCTCACACTTGGCACATGTCCAGTAAGTCTGATCCCTGGTGCCAGTTCTGGTTCACAAAGCTTTATTTGTTTACATTACTTTTAGAAGCACAACTTACAAATGGTTGTGTTGAAACAAGAACTCTTGGGATCAGACTTAGAAATTGTAGCATCTAAGGGAACACATGTTTGTGAAGAACACAATCATGCTGCATTTTTAAGTATTGCTTTATGATATATGTCTATGTTCTCTTCCCTTCCTTGTGCTCAGTATAGTTGTGGGGGAGAAAATTCTTTCCTGGATTTGGGCACTGATGAAGTGCATTATGCAGTATGCTCTGAACTGTGATCAGAGGGCATTTTGACACACAGCATTTGCCCCAATCTTGGACTGTCTACATACTTTTATGATCCCACGTCCATGTCTCCATTGGATCACTAAGCTGATTTCTTTCCAGTTAGCTGTGGTTCCATGAAAAAACATATTCAGTGCAGCTGAAGTGGTGAAGAAGCTCTGTGGCGCTTGTGGGAGGGCTGGTTTCCCACTGGTAGGACTAGGCTGCTGTACCTATTGCACCCTAGTGCGAAGTCCTACCATTGTTTTTCATTGATCAGAGTGGAGAATATCTTGGTGACTCAGCAGCAATCTTACAGAACAATCACTGACATTTTTCAAAAGACACCAAAGAGATCTTTGGGTATGGATGGTGGGGAAGATACCGTTTTTGTTTATCCAACCCTAAATACTTGGATGAATTTCCATGATGTTCAGCATTTTGAGATCAGCAACATGTGACTGGTGTGCATAAAGGAGATATGAAAATGGCAACATGAACCTGCACAGTAATCAGACTACTATACCTCTTTTTCTGAATCAGGTAAAATAATAAAAAAAAAGAAACCTTGCCTAGAGATAAGTATTTTCATTGAAAATGTCTTACAAGTGTATGCATAAAATTCCAGCTTTAGAGTTGCTTCATTTTCAGCTGATCTTATGTTTTTTATTTATTTCTAAGAAACTACAACACTGAAATAATTTCTCAAGAAGGCCAAACCCCAAAAGAGTTTTGAGGGAAATTATCACAAACAGTATAAATAACTTCCTAGCAATGCTAACAAAAAAGAGAAAGCAAAATCATGACAGTGCAATATTACACTTCTCCTAAAATAACTGTGAAGTAGTACTTAACTCAAAACTCAGAACATTACTAATTAATTCAAAGTGATATATGAAGTTCAGCCCATCTAACCTTGCATTCCACTTATTAAATAACTCCCTTCTTTTGATATAAAACAAAACCTATTCAAGGCAATTTACAAAAAATAAAATAAGACAAGAAACCTGAATAAAAGAATCACTGAAAACAAACATGCAGCAGTAAAAGAATAAACACACAAAGGCATTTTTAAAAAGCTCACCAAAACAATGCTATAGTTATCCTGATGCAGTAGGAATCTCTCTTTGAGGACACAAAGTCTTATGCAGCCACAGTGTCACTTGCTCTGATGGAGGAAGAAAAAGGAAGGGTTTCAGATAGAGAAATAAAAGTTACAAGGGGTAAAAATGAGAAGCTGGAGCCTTTCTAATAACTTGAATATTTAGAGTCAAGGTTAGTAACTACTGAATCAGGAAGCAGATGAATAGTCAGTGCGGATTGGCATCATACCAAGCAAAAACTCTAGGGTTCATGTCTGAATCCTCCATGCTTCAGAATTATTTTAAAAGCAGCCCTGTCTGTAACAGTAATCCATCTTGGAAAGGCTTAGCACATGGAGGGGTCTGCCTTCTTCTGGAATGGGACTATGATTGTGTGAGAGGATGGCCAAGGTCTACCTGCAACCATTCCTCTCACACGGAGCGTGTCCAGTTGTGCACACACAGCTACCTTTCTGTGAGACAAGAGGTGGAACTGATAGGTATTACATAGAGACATAATGGGGCAAGCTGTTTGTTAGAGAAGAAAGAAGCAGTCAAAATGGCTGAGCGGGGGGTGTGGCTGCCAAGGAAGAGAGGCGAAGAAACAAAAAGTGGAAGTAAAAAGGGATGAGGAGAGAAGAGTGTGCATGCAAGCATGCATACATGCTTGATGCAAGAGGGAAGCCACCAGGGTGTCCATAGAGTGTGGTCAGAAAAAGTCAAATTGCACCTGTTTTTCTTGTGTGTGTCACAATGCACATAAAAAAGGCAGGGCTTCAATTGCACCACTGTGGCCCCCATTTTGACTTTTCTTTAACCATATGCTGCAGACGCCTCTGGAAGTCACCAATGTCAGGAAGCTCCAGAGCAGAGGCAAACTTGAAAGGAACAATGTGTTCAGGAGGGCAGCTCCAGCAGTAGCAGCAGTGCCCTGCCCATTTTTCCCTGAATCAAGGACACCAGCTGGGTGGACTCAAGACCCCAACAAACATTTACCTTGTAGTGGAAGAAACAAAGTGAGTGTTTGACGAGGGCCGGGTGAGTTGCACAAATTCCAAAGAACACCGAATGAAGGGCTACCAAGCTATTGAAGAGAGGCATTGGAGGGTGCAAGGGATTCTGGGGAGATGGGGGTAGGGGAGGATAATAAAACACTTAAGTTTAAGAGTAGTATAAAGCAGGAAAGAAAGGGTAAGCAGGGAACAGAAAAGGTGAAATTAAACACCCAGCGTTTGGATGCAGCAGTGTTTCTCAATCTTGGCCACTTGAAGATGTGTGGACTTCAACGTCCAGAATTCCCTAGCCAGCCATGTTGCCAAGGCTGAGAAACACTGGGATGAAGAAAGACACTCCTGAGGATAGTGATTTTGTGAAGAGAGTGATTTTACAGTTAAAAACTGAAACCTAACTAATGGGAAATACAGTAAGGAATTGAATTCTAAAAATAGTGCCTAGCGTTGTAATATAAGGCGAAGAACAGAAAAATACAGAAAGAGAAGACAAACTTCAAAAAGTCAGAGGAGAATAAATGTATAGAAATATAGAGGCAAGGTAAAATTGTAACAAGTCAAAATTCACATTCTTATTTGTGTGAAAACCATGTTTATTCTGTATACATTTCTATAATAAAATACCCTTTTTCAGTAGAAGCCGAATGTGTCCTGTCAAATCTGTGACACGCCTAAAAAGACCCTGTGACAGAGGGACAGAGGAAGTTGTAGACAACCCTCCTGTTCATCACTCCTACCTTGATGTCTTGGTCTAGCAGTGATCCAGGAGATCTTAAGAAGCTGAATTTGATCAGCTCAGACAACCTGAGGCTACCCAGGGGCTGGCAGTGCTTTCCAGGGCCTCTGTCTCATCATCTGCTCCCTGATCCTTTGAACTGAACTAGCTGGGGACCCAAACCCCTGCATGCCATGGATGTTTTCTAACACTGGCCAACAGTCCTTTCTCCAAGCTGTCAACCTATTGCAGTTCCATCCAGAAGAGATGATATTCATTCCATCCAGATCTTTAAAACTTCAGCAAACAATAGTTCCATCTTTTCTGAACTGTCAGCACGTTTGCTCTTGTCCAGCAACAAATACGAATTGCAGATTTCCACCACCTTCCCAGGGCTGAGTTAGAGCTGAATATCACCTGCATATGGATGGCATCTTGGCCCAGTCTCCAAATGAGCTTTTCCAGGTGTAATTTGTAGATATCTAGATATGATAAATCATGAATCTTTCTCAGATCTCTAATTAAAGTCAGCATATCCAGGCTGCAAACATGAATGACCACAAGATGGCAGTAAAGGGATTAATTAAACCAGTATTTCTCAAACTTGGCAACTTTTAAGATGTGTGGACTTAAATGTGTGGACATTGCTGGCTGCAGAATTCTGGGAGTTGAAGTCCACACATCTAAAATTGCCAAGTTTGAGAAACACTGCATTAAATGTATTCCTAGCAGCCATCTAGGTTTTGCAATCCAGTTAGAGTAGTTCTGCTCTAGTTTACATGGGTATATAAAGGAGTTAATTCTTTTTTAACAGGAAGCAGATGCTAATACCTAGTAATATTCTATTTTGCATAAAATGAGTTTTGAATCAAATTTGGATGTTTGCTGGTTACCTATCTCATCAAGGTTGAAAATGGACAATTTCACAATGCACAGATCTATTTGAGAGTTTCACACAGTGTTGGTGGTGCCCCCCTGTGCTTTGAAGTTATGAATAGGAGGTGAAATATGAAAGCAGGAGCAAAGTCAGGATATTTAGCAGAAGCATACAGAAATTGCCAGATTAACAGACAGCGCAGATATATCTAACCAAAACTATATTCAAACTTCAGCTGTGCAAGGACGGCAGGGTGCTGGATTCTAGAAAAGCAATAGTGCCACCTGGTGTGCAATATGTATAAAGCATCTCCGAGAGGCCGATCAAAGTTGGCTTACATAGATCATCTTTACACAGATCATAGAACCATAGGGTTGGAAAGGACCTTGGTGGTCTCCTAGCCCAACCCTCAAATAATAATCTGTGAGGGGCTGCCAATTAATTGAAGCAGGGCAAACAGTGGGTGGAACTGCCGTTTCCTCTCTCTGTCTTCCTCCTTACCAAAGATAGTTTTCTTGAGCTTTCTGCTTTGACATGGCTACGCTCTATAATGCCATAGTGGAGTCCTTGGGGTTCTCTGAGCTTGGTTCTTTTCTTGCAAACGTTTCATTACCGGGCCAGGTAACATCTTCAGTGCTAAAATGGGATGGGGTTTGCTCTCTATTTATGTGCTGAGGCCTGCCTTGCCAGTGCTGGTGGGGGTGGGGTTTTTGTTTTGCTCCTCTGATAGTTCTTTGATTAGCATATGTTTGCTGCTTGATTGTTGACTGGTGGTAACCTTTGCTTATCTGGGTGATGATTGCTGGTGAGGTGATCTTCTGGTCTTTTGTCTTCATTTTAGCACTGAAGTTGTTACCTAGCCGGGTAATGAAATGTTTGCAAGAAAAGAACCAAGCTCAGAGAACCCCAAGGACTTCACAGTTCAACCCTGAGCTACCCATATTCACCTCTGTTAATGCCATAGTCACTGTGTGTGAGTTGGGCAACCATATAAATTTGCTAAATAAATAAATAAATAAATAAATAAAATAAAATAATCTGTGCAGGGACTCTTTACAGGCTATGTACACTGTTGTCTCAGACACAAACTTAAATGAAATTAGATATATGAATAAATTGAATGTGGGCCAAATTCAATGACAGTCCAAAGAGCTTTACGTAGATGTCAAAGCTTATTTATTTATTAAATTGCAGTGTTGTCTGGGTTATCCAAAATTGTGAGAATTAGAACCTCTGTTTTTATATGTTAGTGGTAGAGATCTTAAGAGTCTTTCTTGAACTGCCTGCTCTTCAGAAAACCATTGCCCTATAATTTTCAGACCTGCAATTTAAATTGGCAAAAATAGAGCCAGACAACTCTAATAGATGTTCACCCTGGATCACAGATCACTGGTCTCATCCTAATTCCCAGCCCAAACTTTAACTAGACTTCTGTCATCAGTTGATATTCCAATTTAAAACATTTCTTGGGCCAAGTGACAGAACAAAAAAGTGTTTCGCCTTCTTTTATCTGGACAACTGCTTCCACCTACTGCTACACATCTGGCCGTACCCAGAGCTGTGCTCAGGCACCCTCTTGCAGGTCTTGGCCATTACCGCTTCTCTTCCAGCACGTAAGAGAGGGCGGGGCTTTAATCACAAGGGTGGGGCCGCATCTTAATTTGTTTTACCCTTCCATGCGATGCTCCTACAGGCAGATTCTTTCTCTGTTCTTCTTTCTAGTCTGAAAATCAAGCTTGAGTGCAGTGTTCGTGCCTGTCTGGCTTATTAGCTTTGCTTAATTTTGCATTTCTGAGCTATGAAGCCCCGTATCAGCGGTTAGCCTATTTAGCTGCATATAAGTGTCATCGGCTTTTCCAACCTGTTTTTTTCCCCCTTGGTGCCCCAATCGTCGCTGCACCCAAGAGCACGCCCCATGAAACACGTCCCAGAAAGGGATGGTGTTACAGAGATGGGTGTACAAAAAACTGAGCTTCGTGTTTTAGGAAAGGCGTGTAGAAAAATGCTGTCTTATCATCCAAGCCATCATCCAGCCGGCGTTGGATCATCCAGATCCTGGCAGCAGAACTTCGGACGACCACTAGGTGGTAGCAGGGAACTAGAGGGTTCTCGCTTTGCTGCCCTCTAGTGGCCAGGCAGAGCCTTGCAGCTCTGATCTGAGACTCTTCCTAAACCAACGCTCCCTGGGCGTGCATGTTACAGCTATCAGCCCGATGTGGGTGATTTTTCCGTTGTTGTTAGTTGCTGTAGCTAGTTGGTATTTAAAAGTGAATACTGTAGCAGGGGATCCTTCCCTGTCCCGGATATTTGCCTCCCTCCCGCGTGACTGCCAGACCTGCTTCAAATGCCTTCGCTGTTTCAACGCCAAGTACAAACTCCGGGCAATCTCTTTGTCGGCCGCGCTGGGAAAATTGTGCCCGGAAGTCTTGCTTCTTGGGCCAATTGCCCGAGTTTCTGATCGAGTGAAGCCGCTCGAGTATCCGAAAGGGTAAGACATGGGACAGTTTGGGCTAAGGAGAGGCCAAGAACGGAGAGGGCTGAGCGCAGGTTGAAAAGGTGGTTTCCCTTCGCTACTTGTGCACGATGGGGCTTTACGGAGCGACGGTGTATACGCAGTGGTTGTGACTGACTGCGGGTATCACTCCCCGAGTGACGACTTTCAGATATTTTGGACTACAACTCCCATCATTCTCAGACAACCTTGAGAAGGCTGGGACATTCGAGGCGCTAAGGGCAGGCAGCACGTGCGTCGCCCGCGTGAGTTTCGGATGTGTGAACTGCAACACGTAGGCTGGTTTGCTCACTAGGACGCCAACCCACCCTGTCAGCAGTTGTGGTTTGTAAATGATGGTTTAATGGTTTAGCAAGTATGAACTAGGAGTACCAGAACTAGGCTGCAGATACCTCAACCACCACCAAGATAGCAGGACCAAGTTTATAGTTGTCAGTACCTTTTTGATTCCCTCATATGGCCTGGATTTCTTGCAGCCCAGATCTGGGAGCCCTAATACAAATTCAGCCTATTGTGTCTTTTATGGAAACCATAGTTAAAGCCTCAGCAAATCTATCCATCCACCTTTTCTTGTTTCTTCAAGATGTATAATAGCATTATTAGTATAAAGTGTTTGGGATATTGTTAATTATGGTTGCAATTTATTCTTTCCTTTTAGATCAAAATGGGATTCATATTTTCAAAGTCTGTCAATGAAAACCTAAAGAAGCAGCAGGAGTTTATGCTTATGAATTCTCGGCTTCAGGTTGGTTTTTGTATTACAGAACTTTGTAGCAGTGTAAGGATTTCAGAAATATCATACGACCCTCTTTTGTTTGGAAAAAAAACCGAGAATTTTTTTTTAGACATTAGGTCAAGTCTTTAAAATACAATGATAGAAAAATAAAAGATAAAATAAGGTGCCAAGTTCACCACATTTTGATTAAGTCTGAGGAGGAGATCATTGTTATATATTATTTTATAATAAAACTGTAATGAATTATCAGCTACAAGAACACATTTGTGGGACATTTTTAGCAGCTGAATTCTATATGTTCAGAAGCAGTTCAGTTATTTTTTTATTTAATGCAGATTCACACTATATTCTATTTAGAAGTCAGTTACTGATTTCAGTGTAACTGTGCCCAGGTAAGTAGATGCAGGACTGCATTCTAACTTTTGTTACCAATGTGTAACAACTCTACATGATGATTTGATTTTGTGCAGCTTTCCAGCCAAAATATAAATCATACTGTACATTTCTCTGTCAACAAAGAGACAAAGGAAAGATAAGATCCAAGCTTCAGTTGTCCATGGCATGAGAATGAACTGCTCAGACAGAAGTGCATGGGAGGTGTGAGTGAACAATAGGCTTAACTGGTCATCAGTGGTACTGGTCTAAGGGTAGCTTTTCCCCCCTATTCTGACACCAACCTCATTCCAGTCACTTCAAGTGTGTAGAATCTCCTGTGCTTCCCTACTTGCTACCAAGAAGGTAGACTCAGGTGACCAACAGAGAGCGTGATCAGAGGTGTATTTTGGAAGTGTTGGTAAGCATGGATGTGCCCCCTTTCCTCTGGTCATTAGCTATCCTCCACTGTAGCCATTATTTCTCGCGGTATTTGTCTTTTCCATTAGCACTTCATTTCTTGCGTTTCTTTCAGACCCTTCACTTCTCTCCCTCTTCGTTTTTAATACTAGCTTCTATTCAGGCTTCCAAAAAGGCAGAGCAGAATTCCACAGTTTTATTGGCAGAAAAGGAAGGGGTAGTTTTGATGATTCTTTTAATGGTCTTCTCCACTGTACCTTTACATAAAGGTACAGCTTTCCATCATTATGGTGTCCTGAAAAATAATGAGGGACGTTGAACTGGAATTGGTTGCTTGTTTGCCAATTTCCCTCTTTTTGTCACTTTCAGTCACCCCCATCCCCAGGTAAGAGAGGTAGTTCTCCAGCAGCTCTCCCCTTGTTTGGCTTTGCAGGAGTTAGATGGTTACACAGCATGGCAGGATTTGTCTCCTTCCTCACTTCACATTGTTTTACACTGGGAGATGCCCAAATAAGTTGTGGAAGAAAGGGCAGACAAGTGAGTTCTGAAGTCAGACCTTCCATATTTCTGCTTTAGTGACTTGATTTTTTCTGCCCTGGCTGGTAACACGATAAAAGGGGACCCAGGGAATAACCAGCCACCTTGCTTATAACAAGTGACACCTTCACCTGTCAGAACTTCACCATTTGGCAATGAGTAAGAATAGACACAACAGAGGCAGGATGGGCATTGACAATGGGACCAACAAATTTACTCCAGTATTGTTTTCTGCCAGCTTTCAAGGATAAGTAGATAGCTCTTTAATTCCATAGTGGGGTGAGGCAGAGAGAAAGAGACAGATGGGAAGAGAGGGAGGGACTGAAGTTTTACAGGGCTGTGCCATGCAACGTACTTCATCATGTATCCAGACTTTGTTGCTTCATAGGTTTGTGGTAGGAGAGTTCCAGAGCATTCAAATAATACTGAATTCCAATAAACTGAATTGCAACAGCAGGATACTGCATTGTAACTATCATTGTATGCTAAAGCACTGATTTGAGACTATTTTGAGATCCAATAGGGTGATATAATTCTGAGTCTGTATTTGCATAAAATCCTAAGCCAGTGTTGTCCAAACTTGGCCACTTTAAGATGAGTGGACTTCAACTCCCAGAATTCCCTAGCCAGCATGCAAAAGCCATGGCTGGCTAGGGAATTCTGGGAGTTGAAGTCCACTCATCTTAAAGTGGCCAAGTTTGGACAACACTGTGCTAAGCTAAAAAGCTGGGTTAACAAGCAGTTGTGCATGCAATTTAACCGAGCTTTTCAGCTTACATCATCATCTAAACCTGAAAAGGCTGCCATTTTGGATTTCCATAAAACAGGATCTACACTCTATGACAAGCCTTGATTACAGTTGCTGGCTTCTGGAAACCCAAAGTTGTGGCGTTTTGGGATCTGTACATCATAATCAACAAAACCTGGTTAAATTACAGCACATAATCAGAGAATGTCCATGTAAAATGATGCACTGTCTTTATTTTTAGCATGTTGTGTAGCCAGAGTGTTGAATCTGGGTGCAGAAACAGAAATCCCAATCTTGGGTAGGAACAAAACTAAATAGATAACAATAAAATACTGTTTCTTCCATATCCTCATTAGACAATTTTCAAAGTCAAAAACTGCTTCAGAAGGCCACAAGCTTGAAGGAGAATCCTATTTTCCTCTGACTTTGCTCAAAACTAAACTACACTTTTTTCTATTTGAAAAAAAACATGTAGGAGTCATTGAGAGAGAAGAAATAGCTCTGCTTTTTCCATTCAACCTTGTAGCCTCATGAGCCTGCCTTGTGCGAAGTCTGAGTAAATATTTTTCACAGATAAACCTGGTGTGGATTATGTGATAACATAAAATCTCTTACTGTGAGATCTCATACTATGATGTAAATATATTTGTATCTATTTTTATACTAAATCTGAATGATAAAAAATCCAAATGCTGATACAGTCCTTGTTTAGTGACTGCCTCATACAATTACTATTCACAGTTACAACAGTGATGAAAAATTAACTTTGCGGCCAATACTCGCCTTTACAACTTTTGCATGTCTGTAAAGCAAAGGAAAATTGAAGGAAGATCATAAGTATAGTCATGGTTTCACTTAGCGACCACTTCGCTTAACGACTGATTTGCTGGTCCCAATTGTGGTTGCTAAATGAGGACTACCTGTAGTGTGGATGTGTTGAAGCTTTGGTTTTGTGAGTGTTATTTTGTAGCCCATTCTTCTGAAAGAAGAGATGTGTTGAAATGTGTAATTATAAAATAGCAATAAATTGTGGTTTATTGCCTAACATTTGCTTAATTAGGTTTCTGAATGCCACAAGTATGTATGTATGTATGTATATATCAGATATCACATTTTGTTGATATTCTGCTATATGGTTTTATCATACTTTTAACAGGATCAATTGGTTTACCCTTGTCCAAAAGTCTCATTTCGACTAGGATACAGGACATAAATAGGTTGTTTGTAATATAATAGAAAGAGGTACTTATTAATAGACTCTTGCTTCCTGGTATCTGAACCTTGCAGAAGTAATTACATTGACCTCACATCTAGGTGTTAACTTTATTTTGAATTAGACAGTGACACTGGTAATTTTGAATGATGGGGAATTACAATGTTTGTGTGACATTTAAAACTTTTCTGAGGGAATAGAAATGTTATGTGTACTGTTCATAAAACCTTGGAACTGACTGGCTGTTAAAAAAAAGTAAGAACATTGGAAGAAATTTAGGTCGCCACCATATCTTTTTGCTTTTCTCCACTCTATCAATTCATGAATTAAGAGATAACTTACTACATATGGTGAATCAAAGACTATATAATGAATCATAGGATCAAGGGTGGTTTTAAGGGCTATATTGAACATGCTTTTCACCAGATCAAGTATGACCAGTTCTGCAGATACTTCTGAAAATATTTTTAAATAAAAAATGTTGCAGTTGACAATTCATACAGCTCTTTCTGGATCTTGATATGCTAGTTACCATTAAATCTTTTTTCTCAGACTGATCTCCCTTTGGAAATATTCTTAATCTATCACTTGATAACTTGGCATGTTGCTTTTGATTTCTCATCTATGGGTGACATGTCACACTGATAAAATTAACTGGATTCTGTCAGTATTTAGATACCAAGGTCTACATGCAGCTCCTTGAGATGACCTACAATTCTTCCAGTAATCCTAGAATGTTTGCCTACCTTTGGTGGATCCCATATCACAACCCACACTATTTTGGGTCCTTTTTTCTTATTATACTGTTTTCAGGAAGCTCTCAAACATGGCTGTACAGTACAGGTAAATTCCTCAAATTACATGTAATTCTATACAGCAATTTTCTTTAACCTAGTGCCTTCCAGATATGTTCTATTCAATTTATCTCCTTCCAGCAAATCTTTAAAGTTACATATCAAGTATTTAAAGTTAGTACCTGCACTGCAAATAGAGTGTATTCACATCACAAGCTAAACCATTAACTCTGTGTGGTGTACTACATAACACAACAGCCCCAATTTGCTAATTATCATTATTAGATTTTTATCCTGCCTTTTTTATGTTTTGGTCAACTCAAGCAGCAAACGTACCTAATACTCCTGCCTCCTATTTTCAACAACCCTGTGAGGTGGGTTGGGCTGAGAGAGAGTGACTGGCCCCTCTACCTAAGGGAGGCCTAGAACTCACAGCTTCCGGACTTCTAGGCCAACATCTTAACCACTACACCAAACTGGCTCTGTATTTTGGCCTGTACCACAGCATCTTTGCAGTAGCTGATCAGCTGACACTCAGATGCATTTATCAGTCTTGCTTTTCTCTAAAGTTCATTTCATAATAGGACATCTCTTTAAGTTACCAATTTCTGGACACTGCAGATAATTCTTACCAATGCTAAATAAGTGTATTCTAAAAGAATGATCCGTGATTTATTTTCAAGGTGGAAGGGACTTTGGATTTTACCCAGTCTGATAAACTGCTCAGTTAGGATCCATATTGGATAATTGGCAGATGTCCAGCCTTAGCTTTACAATCTCCAGCAAAGGACATCTTATCATTTTTCAGGACAATCTATTCCATTGTCAAATAATCCATACCTCTTGAAAATTTATTCAAACAAACGACTAAAATCTCCTTTTGGAACAGTTCTTACTTATTTGGTTCTAATTTTGCTCTCTATTTCTTGTAAGGGAGTTCTTCATCATATCTCCCCTCAGTTTTCTCTTTTCCAGGCTAAACATAAGCCAGTGTCATGCCAGCACATAGTTTTATTTGCCAGTTTGGCAGTATGTTTAAAAATGGCTGCTTTAATTAGGTAATTGTCCTGCCTTGTTCGCAGAATGTTTAGAGATTCCAAATTCTTTCATGTTGTTTCTTTTTCATTTTGTTCCAGAAAAGAGTCCATAATGGAAGGGGAGACAGAATCGTTTTAAAATGTGTTTTGATTTGAAGTTATAGCATTAGCAATAACTTGGAAGTGCTTTTGGAAACCAGAATGTATGCTATCTGATCACAATATAGTAAAAATGGAACATAATGCTTTTCATTGTTTAGAAGTTGTCCTTTTGTTAATGTATCCTAAGATTGCATTTCTTGAACT
This sequence comes from Python bivittatus, assembly GCF_059951505.1. Lineage (NCBI taxonomy): Eukaryota > Metazoa > Chordata > Lepidosauria > Squamata > Pythonidae > Python > Python bivittatus. The sequence continues at coordinate 43,392,399 of NW_028277112.1, read as the reverse complement.
CCTCTCCCTGAATAGTGTATATTGCAATATCACTTCCAGGACCCTCAAAGACAATTTCTCAGTTACGGTTTTTAAAAATGGTATGTAGAATTATTTTATCAATTAGACCCAAGTAAACAGGTATAATTGGCAGTGCCCAATGCACAGCCTACAAAACATTGCTTATATGTTTTTTATTGTTCATTTTGAGCAGTCTTTCAGCTCTGTGTCTATGAAAAGTGTGTATTTTCCCAGTTGTTTGTAAGACTTGCATGTTGCTTATATATTTTAGCAATTAATGTTTTGTAAAATGCTGGCAAATATATATACATAGAGTTCTGTTTCTTTAAAATAACAAATCTGTCTTGCCGTAGTGTTTGTCAACATTAACCACACTATCTTCAATTGAAATATATTGGGAATATTATATATAAAAGTCCTGGGCAAGCAGTTTTGCTGAGAAAATGTTATTAAAACCATCAAGTATAATTAAAGTTTGATGCATATTAAGATTTAATTTCTCTTTGCTCCAAGCAAAATAATTGGCTTATATCCAGGATTGTCCTTACTGTTTATAAACAAGCGTATTAAAGAGTAATATATAAAATATATTAGCCAATGTCTCTTCTTCTATAAAGCCAGTGTCATGTTTTGAACCTTAAGTATCAGTATGTGCTTTATTTTAGCTAGGATTGGTATGCCTTCAAATCTTTACCCATCTAGAATATTATAAAATCTCCTCCAAATGTAATGTACATATTGACTAGTAGGCCCTGGTTTTGATATTTAGGTGGCTTTATTCACATAAATTGATTTCTTGTTATAGCCCCAAAGATTGGGATCATGTGATTGCCATTTCTGCCCATAAGGACTGATAGATTTGCTCCAGCAAATTATCATGTATTCAGCCTTTTAGTAAAGCGCGACATCATCGCTCAGCGACAGCAATCCCTGCAGTCCCGATTGCTGTCATTAACTGAATCCCACAGTTTTTAGGCGAGGCAATTGCCTGCTGGCTTTCCGCAACCAAAGTTAGTGGGGAAGCTGGCCAGAAGTTGTAAGACCCAGGCGGGTAAATGGCTGCTGCTGGGTGGGGGGTGGGAATGAGGGGGGGTGCAAGAGGCATGGCAAGGGGGTGTGTGAGAGGCTGGGGAGGGTGCACAGGTGGGGGAGACTTACCCCAGCATCTTGTGACCTTCCCTGCCGGCTTCCCCATTGACTTTCTGGGGAAGCCGGCAGGGAAGGTTGCAAGTAGTGATCACCTGATCACAGGGCACTGCAACCAGTTCTAAGTTGATCACATGACCATGGGGGGTTGCTGGGATAGCTGGAACTCCGAGGACTGGTCATAACCACCATTCGTTCAGTGCCGTCATAACTTCAGAGGACTACCTGTAATGCCGTATTTTATAACACCTGTCAAAAATAGTCTAGTTCTCTCCTCGACAAATTCTAAGGCAATAAGATTAGACCAGGGTGAAATGCCAAAAAGGATTTCATTTAATAAATACTAAGAGACTTGCTGAGAAAGAAGGCTATACCAATATGTTTCTTCTGTCTACAAGGAAACTCTCCTCCAAAGAAATGGTAGCGAATACAGCTCTGGAGTTGGAAGTGGTGGAGCACTTTTTCTTCCCAAGACTTTTCTTCCCAAGACTTAATGTCTACACTGCAGTCAAACTGTCTGGGGGTGGGGGTGCCGCCTTTTTATACTTTTCTTAAGAGTTAGGGAATATAAACAATTAACACCTAGAAATGGCTGAGTAGCACCTCTTATCAAGGACTTGGTCACTATTTTAGAGAGTGAACCCTCTGCAAGGCATATTTTTAAGTAAGACAGGCTCCCTAGCAAAGAGCACCTGGGGATACTCTGATGCCATCTCTGGTCAATAACTTGGGAACTTAGATAATTGAGCTTCTGCCAAAGGCCTGTTTCTACAGTCAGGCCTTGGGGATGGTCTAATTCCATCTTTGGTCAGTAACTTGGGAACCTAGAGAAGTGGACTTTCGCTAGGAATAGATTTAGGGATAAAATAGTTTCTTGTGTGCAGCCATTGCTGTTCCTCCTCTTAGGAGGTATTAAATTGGGGAACTTGTATTGGCCTCTTTATCTTAATCGTTACAAGGAGGAATGCAGGTAAAAGGCTGAGAGTGATTTATAATGCAGTGATACAGTCTGCAAAGTTGTTAAGTAACTTTTTACACATACATTGCCTCAGTTGGCCAAATAACCCATTCTTCACAGGTATTTCTTATATTTGCAAAGGAAACAGGTGTTTACATCTCTGTCTCCTTGCTAAAGTTCCACAGTGCCAAAACAATTTACTATCAGTTGCATTTCCCTCTAAGCTCAACATAGAAGCAGTGATGCAGTAACTGGATGATTTGTATTAATTTTAAATCCTGAGCCAGAATTATGTATCTACATAATCTATAGCAATGTGTGATAGTTAACAATGGCATATGCTGCTAAGAGACTGCATCCGTGGAGATGCTCAAAAGCAATTCAATATATTGGGGAGGTTCAGTACGTGTGTCCTTCCTGGCCGAAATACAGCTTGCTTCAGTATGAGTTGTTCCTCTACTACAAGTGGAAATTGGTTCAGAATTACACGTTCATATGCCCTATGTGAGTAGCACAGTAGATAGACTGGTTGAAAGCTCTTTTGCTGAATCATCTTTGCCTCTACCCAGCATCTTGACAAACAGGAGTTGCCATAATATTGAGACTTCGCACAGGTCTCCTGTCTCTTTTGTCAGAGCCTTGTCTTTCCTAAGTTATCCAAAGCAAATAGGACAGAAATTGGAACAACCGCATGAAGTTTTATAATTCAACAACTATTTTAAGATATTAATTCTCCTTTATCCCCAAATTATTATGAAAGTATATAGCAATTATTTAGAAGCTGAAGACAGTTATTCTGTAGGAATGTTATTGAAATGTATAAGCAAAATACTTTTCTTTTTTACATTCAGCTAGAAAGGCAACTTCTGATGCAAAATCAAATGCGTGAGAGGCAGGTGGCCTTGCAGATTGCTTGGACACGGGAGTTTCTCAAGTATTTTGGATCGTTTTACGGACTTGCAACTGTGGGTCTAGCAATTGGGTATGCAATTCTTTTTTTTTAAATAACAAACAGGAGCCAGATTTTATTGTTTTTACTCTCATTCTTTCAGTTTTAAAGGATAAATAAAAAATAAAGCGATAAATAAAAAATAACTAGTAGAGTATACTGATCATATACTCCAGTTAGAGGTGTACATGAAATGAAAAATGTGTTTTGGTCCAGGCACAGACCAGGTGATGCTTGGAAAAGTCTATACATACAGTGTTTTGTACATACCCACTCCAGTCCTGTGGATTATAGAATTGATGCCCTGTGGTTAAGTAAGATTGCAGTTTCCATCCACATATCCTTCTTATCTCTGCTGCAGCAATAAGATATATGGTTGGGGAAGCCTCCTATAAGATAAAGAAAATAAAATCCAGCTGTTTAACAATTTGCAGTCTATTGTTTCTTCCATTCTGTACTAATGTTCATCACATTAGAGATTATATCCCTTTTCTGTTCATTTCAAATAACAAACATTGCATCAGGACACATACAAGGAAGAGTTCTTCAGAATACTGGTTTACAGTGTATTGTGGCAGAGCATGCCTGCTAGCCTGTCACTCCAGCTTGATTTCTCCTGATAGCAAGAGAAGCTAAGTGATCCAAGTTGGTTTAATATTACACCTGAACTGAAATTTCTGGCTTGTATCTCCAGTTATGATTTCAATTAGAATCAAGCCAGTTCTACTCTTAGAGAAGGATAAGCTGAGGATCCTGATTTGCATTTTTTTTCCTTAGAGTCAGTGTTGACTCCTAGCAATTGCCTGGACTAGCCCCTGCAGTTTTCTTGGCAAGATTTTGGAAGTGGTTTGCCATTGCCCACTTCCTAGGGCTGAGAGAGTGACTGGCGCAAGGTCACCCAGCTGGCTTTGTGCCTAAGGTGGGACTAGAGTCTCCTGGTTTCTAGCCTGTTGCCTTAACCACTACACCAAACTGGCTCTCTAATACAGTAAAACAATGCTTCCTGATTGGTTTAACTATTTTCACTTGCTTTTTAACTGCACTAGTTAGGTTTATATGCCACCTTTCCTTCAGGAGCTGAAGGCAGTATACATCCTCCATTTTTGCCCTTTGAGATGATTTGGTCTGAATGAGTGGTCCAAATTCACCTAGTGAGCTTCTGTAGCTGAGGATGGACTTGAAGCTGACTCCTTCCATTCGTAGGCCAACATCTTAACCATTATATCACACTGGTGTATCAAGCAATATGTGCTAGTAGGTTTGCTTGCTTAGAGTAAACCACCAGAATGAGAGGACTGCTTTTCTCATCTGCATTTTGGTGTGGAAAACATAATAATCTTAGAACAAATTGGAGCATTTATCAGAATTATCTTCAGTTAAGATGGCCAGAAAAAGAATTACAATAAATGAGTAACGATGTCACGTTATGCTATAAACTGGTCAGCTGAAAAAGCCCTTACAGCAACTAATTAATCAAACATAGGATCCACAGTCAGTGCAACAATGTTTAAGTCAACATATGACTGTTAGCATAATTGTTAGCAAAGCTACATTACTAAGACATTAAAACAAGAATAGAATATGTGTGAGATTTGTTTAGCCAAATCATTTGCATAATTATCCCAAATGAGACTATAAACTAAAAACGACAGGGCTTCATTGCCACAAAATATGTTTAATTCCAGAATATGCTTATATTAAGAAATATTAATATATGGTGTTTAAAGTGTCTTATTTTATCTGAACATTGATTATATTACTTATAGGTCTTTTTTTAATACAGAGCAATTAAAAATAAGAAGCCTCAACTCTTTATTCCAATTGTTCCTTTGAGTTTTGTGCTTGCCTATGAGTATGATATGGCGTATGGAACATTACTACAAAGAATGACACGTAAGTACTATATACTCCTTAAATGAAGTTAATATCAGTGATTATCTCTAGTCTTATAAAATGATGTAATCCATACATGAATCCACCTTTTTCTTCAGATGAAGCTGAGAACGTAATCGACACAGAAAATGCTGTGCTAGAAATGCCAAAAGGACCCATCACTTTTGAAGGTCTTGAGAAAGCCAGGCGAGCACAAAGCAAATTTTTTATTGAGAAATAAAGTATATGCATCTATAATCACATCGTTGACTTACAAGCAATACATACAAGCAATCGGTACAAGCCTGGTATGCGGAGCCTTTTCCAAAACATGAAAAGTTCATCTTGTCCAGCAGGAAAGGAATATAAGGGGGCTAAAATCAGATCCTTGTTCTCAATTCCAAAAAAAGAGAGGCTTACAGTATTTTTAACCATTTCAATTAGGGGTATGAACAGACAATTTCTATTGACAGATCACTGAAGCAAATTGTATACAGTACCCTAACCAAATAAGGTGAAACTTTTTAAAAAGTATTGTCTGTATGTCACCCGCTTTATTAAATAAAATTATTTAATACAATGTGAATTCTATTAGTTTTTATTGCTTTTAGCTATTTTTGTTTCTTAATTCATTTTATTATTTCATCCTTTTCTGTAGGCTGACTTGGATACCCTTTATAGGGAATTGACTAGTTATAATAGGTCATAAAATATGTAGTAATGCTAGAGAAAGAAACAGAGTAAAGACATGTTATTAAAAAGAAGTCATATCAACTTGTCTGTATGGTGTTGTGCACATGGGAGTACTCCAAGTTACCTTGCAGTATTTTCAAAGAAGCGTGCAGCTGCCTTCTAAACTGATGCTTAAGTTTTTCTTACACTTTCCAGGGCACAAGTCAACCAGTAATTCAGGAAAAGAACATACTGGCCGAGAGCCACTCTCATGACCTTGTGGGTTGCTTTGGAACACAGATACTTTCAGCTGAAGGTTCTTTTTGCGTCCAGCACATTGCTCTCGTAAGAAAGAAGAATTTTAAGAGCAAGCCATTGAATGTTGGGTATTCTGATCCATAAGCACCCAAGCTCTCTCTTTACTTCCAATAATAGACTGGAAGATTATCTCGGGTGTCTTTGCTTTCACAGGTACCAACTCTTTTTTCAGTTTTTTCTAGGCAACCCATGACCTGTCGGGTCATCATTTCAGAGATACAGTGCATTCAGAAAGTATTCAGACACCCTTCACTTTTTTCAATTTTGTTATGTTGCAGCCTGATACTACAATCGTTCAAATTCATTTTTTTTCTCATTAATCTACACTCAGTACCCCATAATGACAAAGTGAAAATAGGAGTTTAGAAATGTCTATAAATTTATTACAAAGGAAAAACTGAAATATCACATTGGCATAAGTATTCAGACCCTTTGCAACAACACTTGAAATTTAGCTCAGGTGCCTCCCATTTCTCTTGATCGTTCCTGAGCTGTTTCTACACCTTGATTGGAGTCCACCTGTGGTAGATTAAATTGATTGGACATGATTTGGAAAGGCACACAACTCTCTATAGAAGGCCTCACAGCTGACAATGCATACTGTATCAGAGCAAAAGCCATGAGGTCAAAGGAACTGCCTGCAGAGCTCAGAGACAGGATTATTGCAAGGCATGGATCTGGGGAAGGTTACAAAAAAATTTCTGCTGCACTGAAGCTTCCCAAGAGCACAGTGGCCTCCATAATTCTCAAATGGAAGAAGCTTGGCACAACCAGGACTCTTCCAAGAGCTGGTCGCCCGGCCAAACTGAGCAGTCAGGGGAGAAGAGCCTCAGTAAGAGAGGTGGCCAAGAACCCGATGGTCACTCTGACTGAGCTCCAGAGATTCTGTGTGGAGATGGGACAAAGTTCCAGAAGGACAACCATCACTGCAGCCCTCCACTGATCTGGGCTTTATGGCAGAGTGGCTAGATGGAATCCTCTCCTCAGTGCAAAACACAGGAAAGCCCACTTGGAGTTTGCAAAAAAGCACCTGAAGGACTCTCAGACTGTGAGGAACAAGATTCTCTGGTTTGATGGAACCAAGATTGAACTGTTCAGCCTCAATTCTAAACGTTATGTCTGGAGGCAACTAGGCACCACTCATCACCCGCCCAATACCATCTCAACAGTGAAGCATGGCGGTGGCAGCATCATGCTGTGGGGGTGTTTTTCAGCAGCAGGGACTGGGAGACCGGTCAGGGTTGAGGGAAAGCTGAATGGAGCAAAGGACAGAGATATCCTCAATGAAAACCTGTTCCACAGCGCTCAGGACCTCAGACTGGGCCGAAGGTTCACCTTCCAATGTGACAATGATCCTAAGTGCACAGCCACAACAACACAAGAATGGCTTAGGGACAACTCTAAATGTCCTAGAGTGGCCCAGCCAGAGCCCTGACTTGAACCCTATTGAACATCTCTGGAGAGAACTGAAAATGGCTGTCCACCCATGGTTCCCATCCAACCTGATTGAGCTTGAGAGGATTTGCAAAGAAGAATGGCAGAAAATTCTGTTCTCACTTTGTCATCATGGGGTACTGAGTGTAGATTAATGAGAGAGAAAAATAAATTTAACGATTGTAGTATCAGGCTCCCTCCCCCTTCTTCCCTCCCTCCCCCCTTCTTTCTTTCCCTCTTCCCTCTCCCTTCCCTTCTTCCCTCCCTCCCGTCCATTCTATTTCCACATATGATATAGGCTTGCACTGTTTGCCTTCCCCTCATGACCCTCAGGAGAGCCCCAGTGAAACTGCCTCCGCCTCCCCCTCCTCCCTGGCTGACCAGCAGAACTGTCTGCCCCTTTGCTGGGGGAAGGTGGAACAAAGAGAGCCACAGACTGTGAAGAAAACTGCAGCCCTACTCCCCATTCCGGCATGTCCCCAAGGGCCCCCTCCCTTGAGGGAGGAAGAGAGCTCACCCATTGACCACCGGTGCCCCCCAGCCATCCCTACCTTGCCAGCAGGGATCCAAGCCACTCCCTCATCCTTTCCTCACCACCAACTGCCATTAAGAAATTTCAAATTTCTGTCTCGTTTCCAAAGCAGCCAATTGTTGCTTGCCTGTCAGGTCTTGCTGGCAAGACCTGATTGGGCACAGAGGGAGGTGGGAAAGGTCAGGAATATGCCCATGACAATCATGTACCTGAGCTGACTGCTGCAGTGCAGTGCTGAAGCAGCCACACATTTCCCAAATTTGAATCCCACAGGAGTAATGGGTCCCAGAATTTGGATGCATTCTGTAAGTTAGCCCATTTGAGGTACCTTGGCTCAAAAATTGTTGCCCTATGACACATCATTTTGCCCAGTTGAAGGTTATAGACCGGAGAGTTTTAGTAGTATATGGATTGTTGTAGGCCACCAAGATTCACCAGCAGATTTGGGTCCTTGGAACAAAGGTGCACCAATTGCATACTCAGTGGCAGCAGGCCTGGTTGGTGGGGGTGGGGGGGGAGATTACCATTTTTCACAATTTTTGTCAAAGTGTGTTGTTTATTGTCTGATCCTGAGGGTATAATATGTACCATGCCTCCCTCTCTCAAGCTTTAGGGCTCAGCAGTAATGTTTTACAGTGGTGTGATGACATGTATCTCACTCACTTGGGTCTAGCTAGAAGATAGGACCTGAAAATTAAATTCCTCACAGTTAGGGATAATTTATTTGTTTTGTTCCTAGGTATAATATTCTAATACAAATAATGTTTTCTACTATATTGGATTTCTAATAAGCAATATAATTATTTGGATTATTTATTCTTTTCCATAACTTATCCATCATACAGCATCTGCTAAGCTGTGGTAAACCATTAATACACATTAGCTACCCGAATGAAATAAGTCACTGGATGAAGTTTCTATGAATGCTGAGTACATACAGTACTGCAAGTTATTCTAAATGCCCGTTATCCATTTGGTTACATAATAATTGAACTACACCGTCTGATAACACACCATGAAACAAAACCGGATTATGTTTATAAAATCCAACCACAAAATACTGCTTTTATCTACAGGTATGCTGAACTATTCACTTAGTTGTCTGCTATAATTGCACTGAGTAAATGAAAGGTAAAAACATATAGGCACCCTCAATTGGTTTACATTAATAGTAATCAATTTCAATTAACAGCATCCTATTTAGTCTTCATTAAGCAATCAATGGAAGTTAGCTAGGGTACCAAATTAACCTTTTGCACAATAGACACTGAAGTCACCTCTCCCATTGATTTCTTGCAAAAGTAAATAGGAAACAGCTGATCTTGCCTCTGTACCAACAAGGTGTCAGGCTTATCCCAAATATGTAAACCATTATAGGAGGTAATTATATATTCAGCAATTGTAGTGCTGTTGAATTGAACTACTTTAGTGACAGAGATGTCTTTTGTCCATAACTCATTTGGTGGTCTTGGATCAGCCATTCTGGTTTTTTTTTTTTTCCTGTCTGTAATATAGGAATAACAATCTTGAGTACAGTGTTACTGTATGGTTTACAATGAGATAATAGGTGGAGCGTTTTAGAGTGTTTAAAGTGCAACATAAATGTGACGTATTCTCAGAGAAACAAAGTGGTCATTAGTTTAAACTGGATATTCTTTGCTTGTTATAACAACATGATGCTGTTCTGTGGTTGGGATGAGATTCAATCTTTTGTTCATTTCATTCTTCTTTAATGCTGGTCTCAGAGGAGCTCTTCACTCAACATCTTTTCTGTATGATTGTTGCATGAAAAGTGTTTCTTTTCATTCTTCCCTCCATACTTTTAATAAATTTGCTATTAACAGTGTTGTCCGTTCAGTTGTAAACCATTTTGAGATTTACAGTGAGAAATGTTGTACTAAATATCTACGCTTCAATCAGTAAACGAGATAACCCTGCTAGTGATGAACTCTGAACAGGCAAGACGACGAAAAGGAAGAGGAAAGAGGTTCAAAAGTTACTCCTATACATTTTCGATCGATGTTAGTCATTATTGCCGTGCACAAGAATCGTGTCTCCACCTTCCGGTGAACGGCCGTTTTTGCAATGGCTTTTACATTTCTTGTAAATTAATAAAGCTAATTGGTGGGTGAGAAGCCAGAAGAAAATTAGCAGCACAGAAGTGTTGTGAGGTGTGTGTGTGTCATGCAATATAACTCTACTCAGAGCAGGGTGGAACAGCGGGGGCGATGAGTCAGACCCGGAGGGGCTTGTCCCGCGATATAAACCGAGTCAGGCGAAGGCTGAAACTCAGCGTCTCTCTCTCTGCCACCGACCGTGGCTCAGGGCGAGCGCTTTCCCTGCTTAGCTACCGCGGGACCGGCGCTTCACCCAGCGGCCCCTGGAAGGAGCGCGAAGGCGGGTCCACCATGCGACTCAAGAGGCTGCAGCTGCTTCTCCTGCTGGCGACGACTCTGAGCTGTCAGAGTACCCGGGAGGAGGCGGCGGCGGCGGCGCAAAGGAGCAACCCCAGCTCGGAGAACGAGCCCCGAGTGAAGCTTTGCGGCCGCGACTTCGTCCGCGCGGTCATCTTCACTTGCGGAGGGTCCCGCTGGAAGAGGGTCGGTGAACAGCAGCAGAGCGCAGCCCGGGAGCCGCTGCCCGGCAGCGCACGAGCCGGTAAGAAACCGGCCGGCTGGCGGGAACAAAAGCGGGGAGGAGCCAGGCACAGACGCGTTTTCTTTTTCCTCTCGCCCGCAGAGGCGATTCGTGCGTGTCGAAGTAATTTAGGAGGTACTTTACGCTGTCTTCCCTTAGCCGCGCTCGCTTCAAACAGGCGGGCGGACAGTGAGGAAGAGGGAGGTTTTTGGGAAGAGATTCCCAAAAATCCAGCTGCTGGGTTGACCTGCACCAGCCTCCTTGAGTTCGCAAAAATCTCCCGGCCTGAAATAATCGGCTGTCCCGTTGTTGCTCCTCTCCTGCCTCTGTTCCCAGACGCAGCAGCCGTCCGACTTCTCTGCAAAGGGCCTGGGGGAGGCAGCTTAACAGATTCTATACAGGTTAAGGCAGTGTTGTCCAAACTTGGCCACTTTAAGATGAGTGGACTTCAACTCATGACTGGCTGGGGAATTCTGGGAGTTGAAGTCCACTCATCTTAAAGTGGCCAAGTTTGGACAACACTGGGTTAAGGGGTCCTCTGTGCGCTAGCGCACGTGCCCAAATCCAGCATTCTTAGCATGCTCGCAGAATCAGATCCAGAGAGTTGCTCCCTCTGCGTGAGGTAGGTGACTTGCTGCAGTGCAAGAACATGGGGGAGGAGATGAGGAAGGGGAGAATAAGGAGGTTCCTTTGCCCAAAGATTCAAGGGAGAAGGTGGAGAAGAGCTGCCCCTGAGGCTGCTGCACATCCCTGGCCAAGGGCAGCCCTGAAGGAAGCCACCATTTAGGTGTGCAGCATTCTAAACACTTCTTTATAGTGGTTTGATGCCTCCATTATCAAATCCTAGAAGCATCCAGGTGCCTGTATTTTTCTTGCTTTCTAGTCCTTTGGTCACTCTCTGATTGTGTTATTTCTCACAGGTGGGTAGGGATATAACCTTGTTATCCTGAGGCTTACCATATTTTCAAGAAGTTAAGCCATGGCTGGTGCAGATGAAGCTGGGTTAGGGTTCTTGCACTAGTTGGGAGGTGCTGCCTCAGTGTGGTTGTTCCTTTTCTGGTTGCTGCCGAGCTCCAAGCTCTGCTCTTAAACAGTGTTGCTTTTGAGAACTCCAGCTGAGCTCCCAAGCCAAGCTCCAGGCAGGAATCCCACCAGGATATGCTGCTTACCATAGCTTGTGGTCCTGGCAGTTGACTGATAGTCCTCTTGCCTGCCTGTAATAGCTGCCAATCTTCAGATCTCACCTCCACTTCACCATCTGTATGCTGTTTTCCTATCTCCTTTTCTCCAACACACACCTCCCTACTCTGTCTTAGCATTTGCTTTTCTAAGCTAAGAGCCTGGGTGGGGTGAGGCTGCATCTGGATGTCGGCATGTCCTTGAAAATTCCAGGATGTGGCTCAAATATCATAGGCAGCTGGAACGCCAGCTTGGATGCTCGTGAGTAACGTTTGAGTTAGGAAAATGGGGCGAGAAGCATTTCTGCCTGGCTGCAGCTACTTTTCCCAAGCCCAGACAGCAACCCCAACTTCCTCACAATGAGTGTGTATTTTAATTTTTAATTTTAAAAAATTATTATATGCACTCAAGTGCACTGAATAGTCTTGAGAGATGATGCATAAATACTGAAGCAAATAATGGAGTGTTAGGGATTTAACTTTTTCTAGGTCATTGTGAAGCAAATTAAAGGCTTTTAATATTCTTTTAGATCCTGTGTTGAAGATAGAAGGTTTTACATATTGCTGTGTAATGTATCTTTTATGTAATTTTGTGAACTGTCTTTCTGATGGAAAGGATGAACAGCTGCCAGTGCTGTTACTTACATATGCATCCTAAAAAAAGTAAAATATAAATTCTGCCCCGTATAGAGTATAGCCCTTCAAAATCTCATTAGATTTGGTGATCACCCTCAACTATTGCAGAATTACTTCTTTTTGCCCAATTACAAAGAAATCTATTTCTGATGCCTATTTTATACTGTGTAAGCTTTTGATGCTTTCTTTTATTTTCTCCTAACAGCATTTGTACAAGCTAGCAGTAAGAATGGACTGAAGAATTTTAATCCTCAATCACTATGGGATTTTAAATTGAAACGATTGCGAAGTGGCAGCCGGCCAGCCAGTGAACAGTTACTGAGAGACCTATATAATCTGTATGATGATTATAATGACTATGTTCCTATTTCTGATGAATTTAATGACCACCCTTCCCAAGTAGCAAGTGGTGTGCATAAAAGAGGTGAAACTAGTTTGATCACTTCCATGGAATCATATAATTTTCCACAGGTCAAGTATCCTCGAAGAAAGCGTGACATGTCTTTAGGAATAGCTGCAATGTGCTGTAAATGGGGATGTACCAAAAAGGAGATTAGTATACTTTGTTAATACAATTAGATCCCTGTATTGAATTTTTTATAGGTTCTGTGTTAGTTACAGTGCATACAATTAAATTATGTAGCAAAAAGAATGTTCATTTAATTTATTTTGTCTCTAAGAAACTGGCTGTGGAAAGAGGGCACAGCGTACGTGCATGCTTGTGTGCAGTTGCAGAGAGGCTGTGGAAAGAGGGTGTGGGGGAAGCTGGCTGGGAAGGTCACAAATGGTGATTATGTGACTGTGGGATGGTGCAATTGCTCATAAGTGGGAGCTGGTTGCCAGGAACCCGATATTTTGTTCATGTGACTACGGGGGCACTGCGATGGCCAGAAGTTCACGGACTGGCTGTAAGTCCCTTCATTCAGCACCATCGTAACTTTGAACGGTCACTGAATGAATGGTCATGACTCAAGATCTACCTGTATTATTGAATGAATAAATTAGTAAAAGCTGCCATAGGGTCAAACGCAAGAGAGACAACCTTTTTAGTCTAATACAATTCCAAGAATAATCATACAAAAGCTCTTCAAAATTGAATTACACTTTTTTATTTCTATTTGGGTGTCCAGAACTATCATCTTCTATTATTCACATATGAGTAAATGTTATATAATATCAGAAAAACATTGCAATATAAGATAGATTAAAAACAAAGCTGGAATTGTACTGCTATAGCACACAATCATACTCCATTTTCCTCCAATGACTTGCAGGACTGATGTCAGCCTTGTAAAGTAGTCCAGATAGGAAGCACAACTAGATGAGCTAATTCTACTTTATTGTAAGGTTACATTAACAGAATCTTGCAAGTCTGAAACTACATTTCTCTCCCATTGCCTTTACGGCCCAAGAAACTAGGGAGGGTCACTTCTGAGATGCTTGCCACATCTACATTCCTGCTGTGGGCTAAGCTCTTCTTATTCAACTGTTCCCCTGCCTGCAGCTCTTTTCTCTGTCTCCCAAGGTCATTCCCACATACCATTACACTAGCTGAGCATAGATTTCCTACAGCACTTTTGCACATTAACCTTTCTTTAAAGAAAGCTATTTTGCTGAACAAATGATTCCATTTTCAATAATGTCAAAGTATAAGCCCGTTTTCTGATGAGAATAAGATTAATTTTATTCTATTGTATGTTCAGATTAAGAGATCCAGGTTCAAGTCAATCCCCAGCCATGGAAATTCACTGGCTGACGTAAGGACTGAAAATCTCAGTCCAGCCTACCTCTCAAGGTGGTTGTTGTAGAGAGAAAATGAAGGGGAATGCCTTTCACTCTTGAAGAAAAGGCAGAATGTAGGTCTTACAAATGACTTTTGCTGCTTACATGTATTTCTCTACATCATTTATTGTGTTTACTTAAATTTAGGCTCATGTTCCTATTAGTATAGCGTCACCCTCCTGTAGATCTCATCTTTCCACTTTTATTGAGAAACATAAGACTTTCTGAGGTAGATTTGGATCTCTCCACTTTTTTTTTAACATTCCGGAAGAGTAAAGGTGTGCGCATGTTGTATGTAAATAAAAAAATACAATAGAAAAATGTATGCTTTTTATTTTATTATTGATATATCTATAAGGCTTCCCAACCAAAGTCCAATGGAAATAGTCATTCAACCGAACATTAAGATGGATAAACCTTAATTAAAAGAGATTAAAAATTATCCTTGCTTTTTGTATATAATATACAAATAGCAAAGCACCGCAATTAGATGAGAATTTCTAAACATAAGAAAAAAGGCATTATAGAATGTTCTTAGAAAACTCAGTGTGTGTGTGCATCAGAAACATACTCTAGATCCCATGACTACTATATTTCTTTTATTCATTGCAGAGAAGGGGAGAGTAAAATAATTATTTTCTGTAATCCACATTCCCACTCCACGTTTTAAAAATGTCACTAGGCATGCAGTCTTAACCTCAACAGAAAACCTGTTATGACATCACTGTTGTTGTTCAGTCGTTAAGTCGTGTCCGACTGTTCGTGACCCCATGAACCATATTGCGCCAGGCCTTCCTGTCCTTCACTGCCTCCCTGAGTTTGCTCAGTTTCATGCTCATTGCTTCAGTGATGCTATCTAACCATCTCATCCTCTGCCGTCCTCGTCTCCTTTTGCCTTCAATCTTTCCCAGCATCAAGGTCTTTTCCAAAGAGTCCTCTCTTCGCATTAGGTGACCAAAGTATCTGAGCTTGAGCTTCATTATCAATCCTTCCAATGAGCAGTCAGGGTTGATTTCCTTTAAGATTGACTGGTTTGACTTCCTAGCAGTCCAGGGGACTCTTAAGAGTCTTCTCCAGCACCACAGTTCAAAGGCATCAATTCTTCGGCGTTCAGCCTTCTTTATGGTCCAGCTCTCACAGCCATACATTACTACTGGGAAAACCATAGCTTTGACTATGTGGATCTTTGTCGGCAAGGTGACGTCTCTGCTTTTTAATATGCTATCTAGGTTTGCCATAGCTTTCCTCCCAAGGAGCAAGCGTCTTTTAATTTCATGGCTGCAGTCTCCATCTGCAGTGATCTTGGAGCCCAAATAAATGAAGTCTGTTACTGCTTCCATTTCTACCCCTTCTATTTGCCAGGAATTGATGGGTCCAGATGCCATGATCTTAGTTTTTTTAATGTTGAGTTTCAAGCCAGCTTTCGCACTCTCCTCTTTCACCCTCATCAAGAGGCTCTTTAGTTCTTCTTCACTTTCTGCCATTAGGGTGGTATCGTCTGCATATCTGAGGTTATTGATAATTCTCCCTGCAATCTTAATTCCGGCTTGTGATTCTTCCAGCCTGGCATTTCTCATGATGTACTCTGCATATAGGTTAAATAAGCAGGGTGACAGTATACAGCCTTGTCGTACTCCTTTCCCTATTTTGAACCAATCGGTTGTTCCGTGACTGGTTCTAACTGTTGCTTCTTGGCCCGCATACAGATTTCTCAGGAGACAGGTAAGATGGTCTGGTACCCCCATCTCTTTAAGAATTTGCCACAGTTTGTTGTGATCCACACAATTGAAGGCTTTTGCATAGTCAATGAAGCAGAAGTAGATGTTTTCCTGGAACTCTCATGCTTTCTCCATGATCCAGCGAATGTTGGCAATTTGATCTCTAGTTCCTCTGCCTCTTCGAAACCCAGCTTGTACATCCGGTAGTTCTCGGTTCACGTATTGCTGAAGCCTAGCTTGTAGGATTTTGAGCATAACCTTGCTAGCAAGTGAAATGAGTGCAATTGTGCGATAGTTTGAGCATTCTTTGGCATTGCCCTTCTTTGGAATTGGAACGTAAACTGACCTTTTCCAATCCCGTGGCCACTGTTGCGTTTTCCAGACTTGCTGGCATATTGCGTGCAGCACTTTAACAGCATCATCTTTTAGTATTTTAAATAACTCAGCTGGAATACTGTCATCTCTGCTAGCTTTGTTGTTAGCAATGCTTCCTAAGGCCCACTTGACTTCACTCTCTAGGATGTCTGGCTCAAGGTCAGTGACCATACCAGCATGGACATCAGGGACATTAAGATCTTTCTTGTATAGTTCTTCTGTGTATTCTTGCCACCTCTTCTTAATCTCTTCTGCTTCTGTTAGGTCCCTGCCTTTTTTGTCCTTTATCATGCCCATCTTTGCACTAAACGTTCCTTTGATATCTCCAATTTTCTTGAAGAGATCTCTAGTCTTCCCCATTCTATTGTTTTCCTCGATTTCTTTGCATTGTTCATTTAAGAAGGCCTTCTTATCTCTCCTTGCTATTCTCTGGAAATCTGCATTCAGTTGCTTATATCTTTCCCTTTCACCCTTGCTTTTCGCATTCCTTCTTTCCACAGCTATTTGTAAAGCCTCATCAGACAGCCATTTTGCTTTCTTGCATTTCTTTTTCCTTGGGATGGTTTTAGTTGCTGCCTCCTGTACAATGTTACAGACCTCCGTCCATAGTTCTTCAGGCACTCTGTCTACCAAATCTAATCCTCTAAATCTATTCATCACCTCACAAGGAATATGATCTAAGTCATACCTGAGTGGTTTCCCCTACATTCTTCAATTTAAGCCTAAATTTTGCAGTAAGAAGCTCATGATCTGAGCCACAGTCAGCTCCTGGTCTTGTTTTTGCTGTCTGTATAGAGCTTCTCCATCTTTGGCTGCAAAGTATGTAATCAGTCTGGTTTCGGTATTGACCATCTGGTGATGTCCATGTGTAGAGTCATCTCTTGTGTTGTTGGAAAAGAGTGTTTGCTATGACTAGCTTGTTCTCTTGACAGAACTCTACTAGCCTTTGCCCTGCTTTATTTTGTACTCCAAGGCCAAACTTGCCTGTTATTCCGATTACTCCTTGAGTTCCTACTTTAGCATTCCAATCCCCTATGATGAAAAGGACATCTTTTTTTGGTGCTAGTTCTAGAAGGTGTTGTAGGTCTTCATAGAACCGGTCAACTTCAGCTTCTTTGGCATCAGTGGTTGGGGCATAGACTTGGATTACTGTGTTGTTGAACAGTTTGCCTTGGATACGCACTGAGATCATTCTGTCGTTTTTGAGGTTGTACCCCATTACTGCCTTTCCCACTCTCTTACTGACTATGAGTGCAACTCCATTTCTTCTAAGGGTTTCGTGGCCACAGTAGTAGATATAATGGTCACCTGAATTAAATTCACCCATTCCCGTCCATTTCAATTTGCTGATTCCCAAGATGTCGACGTTCAATCTTGTCATCTCATGTTTGACCACATCCAGCTTGCCTTGGTTCATAGATCTTACATTCCAGGTACCTATACAATATTGTTCTTTACAGCATCGGACCTTCTTTTCGCTTCCAGATACATCCACAGCTGAACGTCCTTTCGGCTTTGGCCCAGCCGCTTCACTCTTTCTGGAGCTACTTGGAATTGCCCTCCGCTCTTCCCCAGTAGCATGTTGGACACCTTCCAACCTGAGGGGCTCATCTTCCGGCGTCATATCTTTTAGTCTTTTGACATTGTCCATGGGGTTTTCTTGGCAAGGATACTGGAGTGGGTTGCCATTTCCTTCTCCAGTGGACCACATTTTGTCAGAACTCTCTGTCATGACCTGTCTGTCTTGGGTGGCCCTGCACAGTATAGCTCATGGCTTCACTGAGTTACGCAAGCCCCTTCACCATGACAAGGCAGTGATCCATGAAGGGGTATGACATCACTAGAAAGGTTATAACATCACTAGTCTGCCATCTCATGATAAGTCTCACGTTTCCTGGAATGTCTGAGCATTGAAAAACTAAATCCAAAAGGATTCATTACCCCTTTGATACTGGTGTAATCCGCCTTGGCTTCATCTGCAACGGCACCATCATGCTTCTTGTGAGGCTTTTCCAGTGCTGGTTTTGAGTGTGTTTGATGGTCCTCTTGATGCTGCTTCAGTTCAGGTTCCTGAAAACTGACACAGTCCAGGCCAGCGCTGCTCACAGGGTGAATGGCTGTTAATATCAAAGAAGAGACCGAACTAAACAGTCACCTCAAATAGAGTACAGTGTCGCGGTTTCTACTGGAAGATAGTGACAGAGCCACGCAAGGAGCCAAACAATGCCCTTCCAAAAGGATTTTGCCAAGAAAGTAGACCCCAAAATAAAGCTTCCTTTATAGAGTTTTGGTTTTGGCTCTTGTTCCTAGGAATTATTTTAAATCTGTACTGTGCTGTTCTAACTTATTCTCTAACCTTTATTTCCAATTCTATAGTCTATCCACTTAATTTTACACTTTATAGTTCTCAATTTTGTACACAGTATACTCTAATTATTTTCTATCATCAATAAGCATCAGTCAATTGAATATCTTACCCTATTCTCCTTTTCCTCCCTTCTGAGACCTTCAATGGCCTCTAGCTCTTCCCAGTACATCCATAACCCAGTCCACTGCGTGATCTGTGTAGGCTGGGGATTCGCAGGAGGTTGGTGTCTTTGCTGACTTCTTCCCTCCTTGTTGGAGGATTATTGGAAGTGAGAATAATCTCCATGGTTCTATATATTTTGAAACCATCTTCTCTGTCTCCTAGAGCAGGGAGCATGGACTTCTGCCTCATTCTCCATTCCATTAAAAGAGAAGAGAAGGTTCTCTTCCAATGGGCTGCAAAATATTTTCAGAATTGCCATTTGAGATCCTGGACACTTTGCTAAATATAATTTAGCACAGATAATATTTTCCCCTTCCCTGGTTAAAATCCTTCAAAGAACACTTTGGTAGATTCAATAGCATTTTGTGAATATGGAAAAGGAGTGACACGGCTCACAAATTGCTTACAATAGTAGCATTACCATTAACCGGTTAATTAACTGTTCTCTTGTGGGGACCTCTTCTTCCAGCCAGGTTCTCCACAAGTAACATACTACATGTTTCTTCCTGCAAATCTTCACCACATGCCTTTAAGTTCTGCTCTAGATTTTGGAGCTGTCTGAATGCTTATCTCAATTAATACTGTCTAATAGCAATACCAGGAACTTCCCGAGACTCATCTTGGTTATTGACACCTACAGTAAGACCCGAAGCTCAGTAACAATGCTTGTTAAGCAGAACTCTTGGTGACTGTCAGCGTAAGCTAACATTAACCTTCAACATTCTTGTTTTATATGCAGGGCTCTGTTACCTTGTGATTTGATGGATGGCCCACAGGTATACCTTCTGCTGTCTACTTTGTACTTTTATATCTCCATAACATGTGTTACCTAATGATTATAATCTGAGTTTCAGAATATTAGTCTCTAAGAACATTAGATTCAAAGTTCAGAATACTCTCTGCTCTATTTACATAAGTGCTATTATCAGTCAAGGTAACTTTCAAATAAAAGATCTTCAAGACAATCTTAAATGCTAGAACAGAAATGGCAAGGTGACTTGGATGGGAATTCCAAAATAAAACCATGGGCAAGAGACTTCGATCTTAACGGTAGGCATTCAAGAAAGACTTCCACTCTTTTTATCATTGTGAGCAGGTGTTTTTGAGAAACAAAATGTACGCACATTTACTTTTTGCTACTTTTATCATTTGCACTTACGGAAACTTTTACAATTAAATTATGTATATAAAAAATCAGAACTAAGAATAATCCACTCATTTGTATTTATTTTCAAATCACCTTCTTTGTCTCCTATAGCAGGGAACATTACCTTTTGCCCCATTCTCCATTCTATTGAAACAGAACAAAGGCTCCAACTTGCGTTTGAGATTCTGGACACTTTGGTAAAATATCATTTTGCACAGCGTGGCTTAAGGAGACTGCAAATGCATCCCTAAGTAACGAAACACACTATTTTGGGTCCTGTTTTTATTTTTTGGCATTAATCTTTTTTTTCTTTTTCATTAGGAATTGTAGATTAAAAATATTAAAAGAATTACATTGACAACCCTGGATTTCTATCATTTTGTGTAGCTGATATTTTTAATTTTAGGTGCCACATGCATTCTGTTCCATTCATTATTCAGAGTGAATGTTCAGCTCCTGGAAGGATTGTGAAGACCTACAAGAGGCCGCTTCACTAATCCCCATTATAGTTTGGGGGTGGTGGATAGCAACAGCTCCTGCACTTGTTATTAATGCGTATATCTGGGATTCCAGGCCATAAGAGAGGCATCAAGATAATTAACTTCAAGCCTATCTTCTTCTCAGCTCCAGTGGTAACACCATCCGTATCACATTTCCTCATCTTATGATACTTCACAGAGAACAGTGATCACAACAGAGATGTAAGAGTGAGTTGGTGATCTCCGTACATTATAAGAACTGCCACAGAAGCAGGTGGAGCACAAGAGGTTTGATAGTTCTCCATATCAGGGCATTGGTTTCTGTTCAAAACACAGGAAGTTGCTCCCTTGCTTAGTTTCAGGGGATTCATTTGGCTCCTTCTCCTGATCATCTTCTCATTGACAATGAGAAGCAAGATACATCATTCTCATGAAAAAAGAACAGGCAAAATCACTCTTATCAAGCAAAGAGGTAATTTAGTTTGCTTCACTTGCCCACGCCGTGCAGTCACCAACAGGAGACTGGTCACAGAGCGATTGTTTCTCTGTTGCATTCCAGCAGAGTCTTTCCAGGGCACTTGGGTCTACACAATTCCAGTAATCAGGATCCCCTGCCTCTTTCGGAAAGTTGTGTAATGTTAGATTCCAACTGGGATGAAGGCAATTTGGAAAGAACTGTAGGCTCATATTTCCTTATAGTATAGCTTATTCAAGCCAGATTTATACTCAAGGGTTACTAGGCAAGGCAGCTTGACTATTAAAGTTGGATCATTTGATACCTTCTTGTCCATCCTCTGGGGACTAAGAAAAGGAATTTTCTGGTATTTTGACTAAAGAGACATAAACAGAGCCAGCTGTATCTTTTTCAATTATTTTCCTAAAACCAGCCAGCCAAACTGAAAGCTATCCCAATTCAGGCAAAGAAATTTCATTCTCTGCTAAAGGGCATTATCAAGCTGTTCAATATTTCTAATACTAAGAAAAGGAATTTCTTAGAGATGACCCCATTGCTGTACTTGTTACATTTCTTGGATGTGCCTAAGGAGGGCAGGCATTCACCACGGGGAAGGGAGCACCTAGGTAGCATGTTTGCTCAAAAAGTGCCAGAAAGGCTTAAGCACGTCTGAAAAAGCATCTATCAATTCAACAGATAAGCAGGATGTTTGACCAAACTTTTGATGGATGGTCTGTGTTTTTTGCTTGGGCTTTAGCCTGAGTTGTCTGGATCAGGCACTGGTATTAGATAGGCAGTCTATGTTCAACTTATCTGCCAACTCTGGTGTCTTTACTACTCCAGCCACAAACCAATCTACCACTAAAATTGCATTCCAAATGTAGACATGCAAGTTCGACCTTGCTTTTAATAAATCCTTGACATTATGTGAATCCTGCATTTATGCAGAATTTCTACTTTAAATAGGATTTTCATGGTGGAATACTGTATGGATTTTATAGGCCCCATTCCATAAATGCTGCCCTTGTTCCTGAGATAACCTCCCAACTATCCTGAATGAAAAGTGAGATATAAATTTAAGTGAGATAGTCATCCCAATTTAATCTACTCCTTATGTTTTACTTAACCCAAGGTTGGTATCGTGCCCAGGATTTGTTTCCATGTTTTGTCAGAAAAGGGAAACTTTCTTGGAATTGAAGAAAGATGCAACAACACTGCCTATGTAATCACCTTATTTCACTTTCAGGTTTGCTAACTCACTTGTAATAAAATAGCCTCTCCTCTTCCCCCCCGCCACCGCCCTCAAAAGTTTAAACTAATTTAGAAATATATCCACCTTAGGGAAATTTGTACCATGCATCAAATCACCCACCTCTTGAGTTAGAGATGTGGCAGTAATATATGTTTCAATTATCACTGAGAAAGAGGGAAAGATGTGTAAACGTTACCGACTTCAATCCCCTGGAACTATGGAAAAGCCAAGCAAATAAAATTTCTTGGTTTTGCACATGAAGAAGAGAGGTTCAAATCAATGGAGACAGCTGGGTTTCCAAGTTGCATTAGTTTTGCAAACTGGCCACCAATTAAGGTAAACTCTACCTATCCCTTGACTCAAGATTTTCTGAGGTTTAGGAGAATTAAGAAAAACTATTAAGTTAGGAGTAGGCAATTGTATTAATTTGGCTTCCAAGGGCTTTTATGAGTGTCAGTAATGAGGGCAGTTGAGCCTTCTTTGGGTGTTTGAGATGGTTTTAAAAGTGAAACACTTATCAAAAAGAAAACATCCAGCCCCCTTGTGGGAGATGGACTAATGGGTAAAATGGGTGCTTTTAAGTCTCTGCAAACCTTAACAGTTTATTTTGACCCTTAAAGTCATGCCCAAAGAACAGGGCAAAATCTTTAGCCCTACTGGGAGGTTGGATTCTTCAAACAGGAAGCAGGATGTGCACTGTTGAAATCTATTTCCTCAAATCTCTTTTCCTTTTTTCTTGAGCGTCAAAGTGCTTCCATTTGCAAGAGTAGGTACTTTTATGATGAGTCAACTCTTCTATGAAGTGCCTGGATAGGGCTACACTCTAACAGCAACAAATATGAATTATTATCCTTTATTTCAGCAGCGAAATAGCTTTAGCTTTGCAATTTGAGGAAAGGAGTAAAAAATTATGTGGAAAAACTAGAACAAACACACAATCTTTAAAAATATTTAATACTCTGATATCTTAGTATACATTTAAAGCAAATTATTCTGAATTCTAGCATACTGTACCACAGACCAATTAGCAAATAAAAATACAGAAGTGCTTTACAAAATACAATCTATTTATATAAAATGGTATAGATTAAAAAAAATTCTAAAAAGCAGTAGTTGTGATACACTTTACTCAACAGCAGCGGTCTTATCTGTGCAGCATTTTTTTCTAAAGCAAGTCACAGCAATTGTTGGTATCATGGTAAACCATTATGATAAAGTGAATAGCAACTCTGGAAAAGGAAAAATCAGGAGTCGTCTTATAGTACCTTTTTATATTAACAGACTTTATTAAAACATATGCTTTTGTGGGCTACAGCTCGCTTCATGAGAAGCGTGGAGTGAGCTGTAGTTCATGAAAGCTAATGGTTTTTAATAAAATCTGTTAATCTGAAAGGTGCTACTTGGTTCCTCCTGATTTTTGGCTATCATAGACTAACACAGCTCTCTTCCTACAGTGGAATAGGAAAGTAACTGAGAACACTGTTGATACACAAATTGTATAATATAATGTTTAAATGATATGTACAAAACTGTTATCACAGAGTTACAGACATTTTTGAAATACATTAATTTTCAAAAGATACTGGTTGTTGTTATTGTTTTTGAATTGTGTGAGCGGCCAACATTTATCTGAAAGCACAAATGAAATCAAGATTTCATGAATAAGGACAGGAGCCAGAGACAGGTGCAAGAGCTCAGTAAACATATAATTTTTTGAGAAGCCTCCTCTCTTGAAAGCCTCTTGTGTCTTTTAAAAAGTTGCACCTGAACGTTTTTAAAGCAGTCTCCAATCCAGCCCGAAAGGCTGTATTCAGAAATATGGTTTTAAGAAACTTCCATGAATATGTGGAAATATTTCTGCCAAAAAGCAGAATCTGCTTGAATTTCCATTTAAGCAGTGCCAAAGTGAAATTAATAAAATGAAAAAAAAAATTGGACAAAGCTTGATTTTTGACAGCACAATCCTATCCATGCTCTCTTAGAAATAAATCTCACTAAGCTCAAAAGGATTTACTTCGTGCAAGTGTCTATATGACTGCAACAATGGAAATTCAAAATGGAGTAAGTTTCAAAACTCTTAAAATACTTCAAATATTTGTTAAGTATCTGAAACTCCTTATATCAGGAAACTAGAATATTTCAATTCTACTAGATCAAACAAAAAAAATCACTTGAAAAAAATAACATTATGGAAGATCTTTTCCTTGCATTGCACAAAATTCCCTGAGTTTTTTTTTTTAATATGGAACATGAAATCCTTGATCAGATGGATGAAGTTTGATAATAATCAGACTGCTGCATATGTTTATCCTGATGCCTAGTGTTGCTTTAAACCTGATGCTACTATAATTTGGTTAACATGGGAATCCCATCACCAAGCCATTTACCACAATATTCTACAAAACCAAAATGTAATTTATGTACAATACATTTTAGATCAATGTACAAATGTGCAATGTATTGACCAAAGCCATTAAAAATATACACAAACTGTCTCTTAAAATGCTAATTAGTTGAAAATTTTCAGCCATTGAAGGCTAACAGACTTTAACAAAATATAACTATTTACAATTTCAACCTCCTTGCCCTTAGTTGCTTAGTATAATTCCCTACTCTTTAAAATAAAATTAAGGTTTTACCTGAGCAAATTAGATACTGGGATGCCTCCTCTCATGCAGGAGCTTCCTGTCACCTCCCACCAATATTACTACTGTTTGTACATGGATTCTTCAAAACACATGGGACCTATAACCCTACTAGCAAGCCAGACTGAGGAAGCTGGCTCATTTGGAAGGGGAGCTTCGCACAGATGCCAGACCTACTCAGTCCACTTTGATGCATATGCCAGTGCTCACAGCGGCACAAAACAATTTTAAACTGGCACTCACAGGCTGGGGACATCTGCATTTTGAGGTACCTATTTAATCCTATACAAGATTCACATTGCTGCACCTTCTTCTATGCTTGAGGTAGGTAGGTAAGTAAACTGACTAGAGGCTTATAGAACACGGCCACCTACCCTACATTTTGCCAAACATTAAAATGCATTTCAAGTTTTAATTTGGCTTCTATAGCAAAGAACTGCTTCTTTGACCAAACTTACTCATTTGATATTAGGAATTTAACTGAACTCAAATTTGCTTAAAAGAACCCTTACGTCTCAGAAGCAAGGCTTGGCGGTCAAACTATGGAACAAGGTAGAATATCCAATTCACTTGCTTTCCTCCGAATTACTATGGTCAACCCTTAAGTCACCATATAGTTTGAAGACACAAGAGTGCCAGAAAGAGCTTACTATTTCGCAAAATGAAGTTGTGCCACTGATACTGACAAGCATGGATCTGCAGTGACTAACACTTATTTCACAATCTAGGCAGTGTAATGGCAACCAAGCCCTATTCCATGGTTGAAGTCACATACAGCCAAATGACGCAATATCCCAAGAGAAGATGGGCCATGTTTGTCCTGGTAACCTCAGAGGCATATTTCTGCTTTTAGGTGGATGAGCCATCCTATAAAAGTTAAGGAAATGACAAGACTAACAAAGATGAAGCTGCTACAACATGGTTTCAACCTTTGCACCTTTAGGACACAACTAGAGCTTTACAAATCTATAAGCCCAAAAGGTAGGAAAATAGACTGCTATATGCTTATTTAAAAAGGCAATTTTAACAGGTTTTCTTTAAAAAATACTTGTTCCCTTTTTTTTTCAAAATATATACAGTACATCATATTGCCTCAACAAGTATTATCTGCTTCTCTTGCTGGCCAGCCAATGGCTCAGATAGGCATATAGATAGTTGCTCAATCAAGTACTAAAAATATGATTTGTTCTGTTCACTGGAGCCATAATGCCTTGGCATTGTGAAAACTACCCAAATCCATTCAAAAAATGCAAGCCCTTGTGTAAGCCATGAAAAAGGATGCCAAACCATTTTGTTTCTTACAGATAAGGCAAACAGGAATTCCAGGGAACTTTTTGGAATGTAGTTTACAGCCACTCAGACTTCCTTTGTGAATACTGGTAGGGCATACACCTCTTCTGCATCTTTTGGATGCATCTTCTTCTGAGTGTTGAAAGTATGAGAATATTCCATGATATAAAGGCCACTCCAAGAACCAGTTGTGTTATTTTCTCCTCCCAATTTGACTGATAGCTCTTTGCTTCTCCATTACACTTCCAATGTCTTTTTATGTTTAGTGCATATTCTCAAAGAACTGCATAATCATATATAAGAAACACACATTAGGCAAAGGAACAAATTAATCTCATCTACTTATGGAAAGCACAACAGACAAATGGGGAGTAAAAGAAAGATTACGTGGAATCAGTACAAGTGATCAAGACTGAACATACAGGGCGAATTTGATGTCCATATGCATTGCTAAGCTTCAGTTCAAAACATTTGTTCCTCTTCAAAGTTATACTTGTGGGAATGTGAAAATTTTTAACAGTTCTGCTGAAACTGAATCACGTAAATTCTGCATGTAATAATTCTGCAGCCTAAATTATCTTCAGCTCAGAAAAGAAAAATCATGTAGACCAACTCTCCATCTTCCCATAACTTTTCTTCTTGGCATTTTTATTTGCAAATCTGTATTAGGCGATACTGACTAGCCACTGCTTTACTTTTTTAAAAAAGGAACTCCTTCTGCTATCAAAGTGCTTTCCATTGGTGCATCATGGTAGCATTCCTGATGAAGAAACTAAGCAGAGATCTTCACTGTGTGCAAGTTCTAATGGGATGATTTCCCTAAAGTCTCTGTCTTCAAAGATGGATATGCATGGGAAGGCCAATAATCAGCAATTGCCTAAGGAGCATTTGCTCTGCATGTTTTCAGGTCCCATTGGATGAATCTCAGTATTTTCATCCACCCATGCTTTCCCTTATAAAATCCACTCTCAAAGCAAGATCCCTAAAAGATGGTCGCAGACTTGTATTATTATTCCAGCACTCTTCCATGATGACATAAACCTTGATAAGAGAAAAACATCAATATGAGATATAATAATAGCAGTAACAACAATAATAATGCATTAATAATCATTAGGAGCTGCTTATTTTATTAACCTTGGGACCAGAGACATTGAACGCTTTGGTATACTATACATTATCTCATATAAAAATCTTCCTCTCTTAGCATCTTCTCCCTTGATATTCTTTCTACCAGATACATCTCATTTAGACATACAATTTCTTCATTAGGCAAGAACAAGAATGAGGAACTGGCTTAGTCTATATGATTTTACAGAAAGAGAATAAAACTTAGCAAATAGTTGTAAATTGTACTATGGGAAAACCAGAAATCAATTACTTTCCCCAACTCCTATGTCTTCTTCTCTATCTTACATATTAAGTTTTCTCTATTGCCAATGAGGCCCATGCTGGAAATCATAATTCTAGACTACTGAGAAAAAAAAATTCTCATTCCATTCAGCCATGAGGTTGTATCTAATTTAATATCTCTTATCAAGTAAATTTGGGGAAGTTCTGTTATACACTTAAGATCATTCCCTATTTTCAAAAGGGACTTCTATATCCTCTTTTGATAATACTTTTATGACATTTTACATTGGGGAGTGAAAATAATCTTAATGTCAAATACAGAAAACATGTTATTTGACTGCTTTGCTATATGATACAGTCTGAATGTAAGGAATCATTTGTGACCATAATAAATATCAGGTGGTAGTAGATTTTAAACAAAGTATGGAAGGACCTCTAACTGCCAGGAAGTTTTTTTAGACTGAAAACAACATGGATTCTAGATGAGATTATTGATAGTGAAATTATTATATTTCTAGGCTGCTGCTTTATTTTTAATCAAAACTGCTAATTAGAAATTAAACTATTTTTGATTTTGTAACAAATCTATTGAGAGGTAGAAACCGATCACAAAACTACAGGTAGTCCTTGCTTACCAGCCACTCATTCAGTGGCCATTTGAAGTTACAATGGCACTGAACGAGGGGGACTTATGACTGGTCCTTGAAATTGCAGCCATCACAGTGTCCCCATGGCCAAGTGACCATGATTCTGGTGCTTGGTAACTGGCTTGCAATTATGATCGTTGCAGCGTCCCGCAGTCACATGATCACCATTTGTGACCTTCCCACAAGCAAAGTCAATGGGGAAGCTGACATGAGGTCACAAGTTGCTCCTGCCACTTTTTTTTCCTGTGGAGACACTGGGCGGCAACGGGACCTTGTACTCCATAGCGCCCACCCGTGGCACTCGCCCGCTGGCCTGGGACACAGTTTCAGTGGCATAAGCAAGGGCTTCTGGATTCCCATTGTTGTTGTGGTCACATGAGGTCCTCATTTAATGACCCGTGCAGTCCTAGCTTAACAATCGCAATGGAGACTGCTTGGATTGCTGTTGCTAAGCAATGTGGTCGTGTGACATTGCGCTTTACAACTGCATTGCTTAATGATGGAAATTCCAGTCCCAGTTGCCATTGTAACCTGAGGACTACCTGTACTCCTATGACAAGTAAATACAAGCAATCTTTCTCTGATGAAACCTTCTCTGCTAACTACAGAAACGAATCAGGCATACTCATTACATATAAATTACAACCCAATACCTCATCAGGGCATCCATCAGGTCTTGGCAGCCTTCCATTATTCTTCAAAAGCTCTATCAAATGGAATACAATCATCTGGTTTTGCTTATCATTTCCAATCATGCGCATGAACTCCTAAAATAAAAATCTGAAGCTGAATTGTTGTAAGAATAATGATAATGTTCTAGGATTATTTATTATTTATCTTTTATTTATTAAATTTGGGTATCAAGGCAGGTAATAAATACAGATTAAGTAATAATAATCTTAGGGACAGTACACACCTTTACTTAAAATCCAGGTAGTTTCATCCATATAAATATAATATAGTCAATAGCTTGCTCCCTAGTCAGGTAAGAAATGACAAGTGCAGCATTTTGAAATGTGCTAAAAAAAATGGACCAGGCATTGTTACAGCAAGGAAATCACATGTCACCTATAACTGGATTCCATCAACAGTCTGGGTGCAGAAATGTGTATCAGCAGAAGTTTCTAAACATCTTCCAAAGGTGTTAGGAGTATAATTAAGATACAACTCAAGCTTGTGTCATAACGGTCTGATCTGACATCTCTAGCACTAAGAGCAGTTGGCATACTAGCTTTAGCTCTGCAAACCCTGCTTACCACTTGCCAAATTATGGCTGAATTCGAGAATACATTGAAATGTAAACCTGAGCCTTCAAAGCAAGTGCAACTCCAACAAATGTATGATAAACCTTTGTTCTCTGATCTGTTTCATCTGGTTTAATATTTAGTTTATTTCACTGTGTTCACTGATATCAGCTAATGGTTTCAAACTTGAACTGTTTCCTTAAGTTAGAAGGAAGGAAAATGGAGTTGGATGACATCAAGATACTAACAGCAATGAATCCTGAAATTTTGAACAGCTTTTCATAGCAACTGCATGAATAGGAGACAAGTTCAAAACCAAAAGGATCCTATAGATGAATGGCATGGCATCTAATGGGAATCTCCCCACAGTGCCAATCTCCTACAAGAGAGTCCAAAGCCATTTTAAAACCATAACAATAATCTTATGCACTGTCCATAAAATCACTGTTTTTCAAGACCCATCTTACTTAGCCAGGCAGTGGTGAAACAAGACTATTCCATTATCTTTGCTGAAAGAGTAGCACTGATCTCAATTGCTTCTAGCAGCAGCCAGTGCGTCTGATAAAAAGAGTAGGGCCATTCCATTGATTACGCTGAGAAATCAACTCTATTTGGTTCTTCCTCTCTTTGAAAATTTTCCATTAAATCTGGTAATTTTAAACACTTTGTACTTTTAAATGTTTGTGTTTCACATTGCTTGCTTTCCTTTTCTCCCATATTTCCTCCCTCCCCCCCCCTGCATTTCTCTTTTGAACGCAGGCAAAAGCACATTTCAGGCAAGCTGTTCTGGAAATCTTTTCAGCTGAAGAACTGGAAAAAAGTGCTTCAAACAAATAAATAGTACTTTTGCATTAGGTGTTTCAAACATGATCCTTCAATGAGTCCCCTGTAATACTATATTTGATTCAAGCTCCTTTTGGAGGTGTGGCAGAAACATGTAAGAAAATAGAGCATGCTGCCAAGAAACTAACCCAGTAAGTCAAGAAGCACTATACTTCCACATATAAAAATGATGTAGGCACACACACATTGCTTACCGCTGGAGGGCTTTTATTCTTGTCTATATAAGTGAAGAGTTCATACAAAACCACACCAAAGCTCCACATGTCTGAGGCCACAGAAAACTTGTTGTCTGTCAATGATTCCAGAGCATACCTACAGGATAAAATGAGAGGACTCAAAAGCCTGCAAATGCAAATATTACTTTGTTCACAACCAGGTTTAGCAACCTTTTCGTTGAGCAATTAATTATGGTTAAAAGCCAGAATTCTTATGAAATTGTCTATTGCATTCTTCTAGTTTAGAATCAATCAGCAGTCAAACATACCAAAATATAGGACTCTCTCCTGGTTCCTTTACTTTGTAATATTCTTTATCCTGTGGCAAAACTTTTGTCAAGCCAAAGTCTCCAATTTTAACTCTGTTTTCATTCTCCACCAAGATATTTCGTGTTGCCAGATCTCTATGTACATATCTTTTTGAACCCAGATACTCCATGCCCTATGTATAAACGAAATGATGAAATCAAAATTAGTTGGTTTAATAAGTACCAAAGATTAGTGGAATGCATTTTGAGTCATGTTGCTAATTTCTGAATATTGGACACTTTTTGCAGTAACATCCCATTAAGCTGATCAAGAATAAGGTATTGTAAGTTATCAAAAACAATTTTGCAATGTCAGGAGAAAAAAAAAAGAATTTTACAACAGGATGTTGAACAGCAAGGTTCCTGAAGTTGGTTATATCTTACCATTTTCTGTTAATTACCACTAGATGTCATATTTGTCTTTCTTGTCAAGTGATGGGCCAGAATGATGAAATTATGCATTTTTCAGCTCTTAGCCTTGTTTCATCATGCACTGACAATGTATATACACTAC
Source organism: Python bivittatus (assembly GCF_059951505.1). Classification (NCBI taxonomy): domain Eukaryota; kingdom Metazoa; phylum Chordata; class Lepidosauria; order Squamata; family Pythonidae; genus Python; species Python bivittatus. The sequence continues at coordinate 43,361,271 of NW_028277112.1, read as the reverse complement.
AATTGACATTTACTATTCTTTGACACTCTGTGGTAGAATGAGGCTTAGGGAATCTCTGACCCAAGTTTTTCTTTCTTTTTTTCTTAGTTTGTATAATTCTGTTTTTAGCTAACTAGGAAATTAATATCAAATATTGGGATTTATAATTTACATGCTTCAGATAAAAGCAGAATTATTGCTGTTCCTGGATATCTTTCAGTGAAAACCCATCAAAATAAGATTTTGGATGCTGTACGTGACTGTGACTGCAACATTGCTAAAATTAAATGAGTATGGACCTCTTTGGCCCCTGAAACAAGTGACTTATAAAACAGTAGGTTACAAATAAAAGCATAGTTTATAGTGTTAATGTACCAGAGCTTTCAAGTAGCTCCAAATGTAAACTCAATTACTGGTGTTATAATTAAGGGAACATCATTGTATCAACTGACAAGTGGAGAACTGTGCTTATGTGTAATGTAAACATTATTACAGAAGAGGAAGGATGAAAATTTTTTGCTGTTTCATCTCCTCTTTCCTCAAACTTCCCTCCGCAGTGGGTTTATCTGCAAGCTGTATGGTATGTTGCCAGGGAATAGTTGGGACTGCCTGCTCTTAGCACTAACTGATACCAGTCCCAGCAAGCATCTAGTAGCATCTTGCTACTAGTATCACTTTTGCTGTCACTATGCAAGAGAACCCTCCTCACTTTCCAAAATTCAAGCAGCCCATTTGCTGACTGAAAAGAAAGATTTTGGAAATTGACAGGTGGTGGCGGCGGTGGCAGCAGGACATGCATCTAATCCTTTTCTCTGCTTCCTGCCCTTCTATAGTTAACAGGGGAGTTAGGAAACATGGTCAGCTAAATTTCCGCTAAATTTCCAGTCAGAATGAGACTACTAATTTCAGAAGGAGATATAAGTTATTTATTGTGTAAATTAAAAATGAATGAATCATTTCATCATGGAAAAGATACTGTGCAAATTTAAAAAAAAGGAAAGGAAATTTGGATTCCAGCCAACAGGTAGGACCCTACATGCTCATCTATGCACACGCGTACACGTACACACACACCGGCAGAATAAAATAATAGCAAGGACACAAAGTGCAGCTCAGATCATTCATAATGTAAGTTAACAAAAGAACAAATTGTACTGAGCTACATGTTGCCCTAAATGATTCATTTCTTCTAAGTCACCAATGCTCAGTCTAGGATGGGAGTGGTTGGTCTTTATCTGGCAGAAGGCAGCAGAGAGAGATTCTCTTCTCCCATGATGGAAGATGAAGAACCAAGGCAAAATGGCCTTGGCCCTCCCCCTTTAAAACCTCACTGGAGAGACAGCCATAAACTGCCCAGCTTCTGATTGGAAGCTTCGAGTCTAGTTTCCCATATACTGGTCCCTGACCCATGTCAAAATTGGAAGATTTAATTCTGACTAATTTGTTTGTATTTGGATATATGAGAACTTCCTCCCCTTTTACTACAATTATGAACACCTCCCCTGGCATTTTAGTAATTTACACAAGAAAGCTCAGCAGTTAGAGATCTTACAGCTCTTCATGAAATGAAAGATGTATTAAAAAACTACTTCAGGAAAGAATGGAATAAGAAGTATCACTATCAAGGGCAGAAGAAATCAGCTGACACACAGCAGAATCTCACTCTACACCTACAGACAGATTGCAAACAGTTTTCACTGTTATTACTTATAGAACATAACCTCTATTCCCTGGCAGCTACAGAAATGTCTTCCCTCCACCCTCAGCAGCCAGATGAATAGAAAACTAGTGCATTAGACTGCTTTTCACTATTAGAAACTAGCATGTGTGAAGAGACTTCAAGATGTAAAAAAAATAAAAATAAAATAAGCAAGCGAGGAGTCAAGATTGTGTTATGAGAAACAGGGAATGGATGTATTCTATGTCAGTGACAGGGAAAAAAAAACAATTCCCTACAAGAATATTTAATGTAGAGTTTGTGGAAAACAAGAATGTAATTCTCAGTTTATTCCCATAGCAGGTTCAGTAGGATTAATTAATTACCTTGCATATCTGAGAAGCATATTGTAGGAGTTTCTTATGATCCAGCCTGTCCTTGTGTTTCTGAAGATAATCCCGTAAACTTCCATAGGGTAAATATTCCATTATCAACTTCAAATTTCTCCGCCCTTTCCAAACAAACATAAATATTTAGAACTAAAGTGATTTCTCCATATATAATATTGAAATTCTACACAAGGCTAATCCTGTCATGATTATGGCCAGCAAACAAGTTTCTAAAAAAGAAGGGAAGCATCACAATAATTTTCTCTCTTTAGATAAAGGCATGTTCTAATCCAGAAACATCATTAAATGGTAGATGATCCTTAATATACATTAAAGCTTCAGAACATTGCAGTTAAAGCTGTAACTCCATACAAGTACTCCATGCCAACAAAACAGAAAACAGCAATTAGTTGATCAAAAGCTCAATAACTAAAGACATTATATCATCAGTATGCTGATGATACCCAATTACATCTTTCAACCCTGGGCCAGTCAAGGGAGGCTGTTGAGATTCGGTCCCAGTGCCTGGAGGATGTTCGGGTTTGGATGGATAAGAACCATCTCTGACTCAATGCCACCAAGACCAAGTGGCTGTGGCGTTTGGGTCACCCAAATCTGGGGATATTCTATATTCGACCTTGGATGGAGTTGCACTTCCCCATTCAAGAGTGGTGTGTAATCTGGGGGTCCTTCTGGACTCAGAGCTCTGGCTTGATGAGCAGGTGACAGCTGTGGCCAGGAAGGCCTTTACACAGCTTCATCTGCTGTGCCAGTTGTGTCCTTTCCTTGATCAGACAGTCACTCACACCCTGGTCACTTCACAGCTTGACTATTGCAGTGTGTGCTACATGAGACTGCCCTTGAAGACCACCCAGAAGCTTCCCAGAATACAGCAGCGTGGGCAGTGATGGACATGCCTCAGTATGCCCATTTAATACCTCTGCTTCATGACCTGCACGGTTGCCAGTTTGATTCCAGATGTGATTCAAGGTGCTGGTTGTTACCTATAAAACCCTACATGGCACAGGGCCTGGTTTCCTGAGGGAGCACCTGTCTCCTATAGTATTTGCCCAGCTGATTCAATCTGGCAGGGTTGACGCACTTGGGTTCCTTCCATTAAGCAGTGTCATTTATTGGGACCCTGGAAGTGCACCTTCCCTGTAGCAGTGCCTGCCCTCTAGAATGAGGTTTCCCCCCCAAGCTTCTGGTGTTTCAAAGGGCTCTGAAGCGAGGGTGAGTGAAGCCCCTTTAGATTCTTTTTTCCATTCCAGTCCACTTTCTATCATCTTGCTATCTTTTATTTCTTATTTCTGTTTCTGATTGTATCTTCTTAAAAAAATATTTTTACTTGTGAGCTGCCCAGTCATTGGGAGTTGGGTGAGACACAAACTTATAAACAAACAAACAAACAAACAGCATATAACTTTCTATCCTGCACTGACAGCAGGGCAGAAATATGAGAAAACAGAAGCAACAACTTCTGCTATTTCCTGGCCAATGAACAAGAACAAGATCTTAATCTGAACATCAGACATGCCCTCAATGAAAGGGTCTGAAATGAAATCAAACCTTTCTCAGCCAATTAATATGGAGAAACATGCAGCACCCACGTATTGTTGAAATATAACTGATAGTTCAACAATAGAGCCCCAAACAGCCTGGCTAACATGAGGAATAGTGTTCACCGGTAACATTTGGATGGCCCCCAGCTCGCCACCTTGATACAAAGCGAACACAGTAGTTTCTGTGACTATTAAATAGTTTCGTGATTAAGATAAAAAAGAGAGGCCAGGATTATCTTGTTTGGTTTTGAAATACAATCACTTTGCTTCTAGCATCAATTAGCAGCTTTAAAAGTAAAGCAAAACAAGTTTTTGGCTTGACAATGAAGTTTTTCCTCATTTATATATGTTTTTCCAAGCATATATAAATATGCGCAAGAGCTAAGAGATAATCTTCAGAAGTTATGAAGAAATAATTTTGCAATGATTTAATCAGCTAATCATAGTCTTTTTCATGTGTCAATTTAAAAAAAGTAAAAACAAATAAGCTTCTCAAATGTTGTGTGCAGTAGAAGCTAAGCAGAAATGTTAAGACAAAAACAAAGAAAATGGCAGTTCGCAAAAATGCTTCAGTATGTTAACACCAAATATTATAACAAGTCACCAACTTATTTAAGTAGGTAATGAACAATGAGATTAAATGTGCAGGGTACCAGCACTATAGCACACTCCTTTGTACTTGACAATGTTATCATGTTGCAGAGATTTGAGAATTTCAATTTCTCTTTCAAAATCTCGCAGGTATTCTTCTGTGCTGTGCTGCAGCTTCTTCACAGCCACCACCTCCCCTGTATTGTCCTGCAGTGGATCATATCGACACATTTCCACACTACCAAAATTACCCTGCAAAACACAGAAACAGAAAAAGGGAGGAAAAAGACAGAAAAGCATGTTCTTTCAGCATCAGTGCAAGACTGGGACTGATATATGATATGATATGGTAGTCTAGCACTGTGCAATATTCCAGCCATTAATGGGACCTACTAGTGACTCAGGGAATATCCTGGTTCTGGTCTCAGGCAGGTATGATATACTATTGCAGAAGAATAGACTGCACAAGAGAACATCAGGGAGTAAGCAACAATGCTAAAGTAAAAATACAAATAGCCCATCCAGTTTGCATTAATTCACAGTATATTCAAATAAAAGAAAACCAAATTATACAGAGACAGGAAAAGAATAGGTTATGGCCAAAATAAATGCACTCCCACATACCCTAGGGAGTGGCATACAAATCCATTCATTACAAATTATGTTGAATCAGTATAATTCATTGAAAATTATGAATTATACTGATTTATGCACATCTATCATGATCTTCCAATTTATATAGTATATAATTCTGAAAAAAAATGGCATATCCCTTGTAATAAGAATCCAAGCTTCTTACCTTGCCAAGTTGCTGCAAGAATTTGAGGTGTCTCTCTTCAAAGTAGGTTGGATCCCGTCCTTCAAAAGCTTCAGAAAATCCAAGAGCACCAATTCTCATATTTGGCAACATATCGTTTTCTGTTAATAATTCATAATCTTGAAAAAGAAAAAGTTTTAAGTAGGTAATACAGGTTTTACATATATTACCTTATTATAACACAACAAACACATATCTAAAGTCGGTATTACTATATCCATGTTCCAGAGGGAGGTTGAAACCCCAAGAAAATCCAAGAGAACTATTTTCCCCATTTTACCTACCTGGAGTAAATAAACTGTTAAGATCACGTATAACTGCTCTGAAAGAGGGCCTGAAATCTGGTTCATATTCCATACAGTTGTTTATCAGATTTGCCAGTTCTGTCCAATTGGGAGCAGGAAGCTGATGCCTATCTTCATAAAATTGTAGCTTCTAAACATTGAGACATTATAAGGATTATTAATATAATTTTAGACTAATTTTAAGATGCTTTCTATAGCAAGAGAGACAATTGGCCATGTTTCTTAGCATGTAACAAGTATAACACAAAATCTGTGTCCTGGCTCTTACACTCACAACTCAATTTAAAAGGAAGTTGGATTTTTTTGCTAATTTCATACCATTTATGTCTACTTAAATTTCCTTCAACAAGACTGTGAAACAAAAATATTTACTCCCAGTGTACCTATTTCTTGCCAATCAGTAAGCATAGTTTGTTGCTCAAATTATACATTTTCCTCCAATTCCTCTTTCTCAAAAAGCCAATCATTTCAAATTCTCTTCTATTGGTATCATTTCAAATAAATAAATAAAGACTCACCAAATCTGCATAATGGTTGAGTCATCATAAATTAACCAATTAAAAGATGCCTCATGGAGCATTTACTAGCAGAGTCAAGGTGTTTTCCCTGAACCAGTGACATCATAAATTAAACTGCTTAAGGCAAGATCTAGGAGTACCCCATTTTCTTGTCTTGAACAGAAAATCACTTTTAAAACTATTTAATAAGTCACACTGAATTTTCTTAATAAGATTTTTTTTAACCTTAAGCAATATCAAAAAGCTAAGACAAGTTCAATTTAATTAGTACTTGAATGGAGGACTACCAGGAAACCCAAGGACTGAAGGCTGGACTGAAATTTAAGAAAAGTCCAGGTGGAAGGCAAACCACTTCCATATTGTTACTAAAAAAACAATAAAGGCACAAAGAACAGAGTTTGACCCAAAGAGGCTTACTTAAAACAAGCACAGTATCCTCAATACCTCTCCTACTTAATGCAATCCAACCTCACCCTATGAAATGGGGATGCCTTTCCAAGATCAACAGAATAAAGTGACAAAGAGGAAACCTGTGGGAATCAGCCTTTTCAGCAAAACGCTAAGAGGGTATGGGTTATGTCTGATGATAGACCAGGCAGTCAGGGAAATCATACCTCCCAGTACGCCAAGAACTGTTTTCTAGCCATTAATGTAGGACAGAGTCCCAGGAAGAAACTACACTCCAATGTTAGAGCATTTAAAACTGGTGTGCATTAGCATCTAGCAAGTTTCATTACAGAGCAACAGAAATGCTCAACTTGACATGGCCCTTACCCTTTGAGAATCCAGTGCACTGAGAGGTTTGTCTCCCCCACTGCAGATTTCCCACAGGGTTGTTCCAAAACTCCACTTGTCTGCTGCCAGACTCAACTGCTTGGGATTTTCAATGCATTCTGGGGGAACCCATGGAATCCTCTCAAGAAGAACTAGACAATGGAAAAAGAGAGTGAACTTTTATTAGGAATGAATTATAAAATTTTAGACTAAAGATTCCTGGAATATTATAATTGGTTTCCAATTTTATAAGCTCTTGAAGGGAAATTAATAAAAAAAACAAAGCAAAATAAAGATCAGTTTAGTACATAATTGACTGTTAAGAAGGCAAATACCTTTAGTTAAGAATAACATGGTTGCAGTATATATATTAAGTTTATGCACTGATTTCTTTGCTATAAAATATACTTGCCTGTGTATATTAGACATTACTAGTTAGAAAGCAAGAGTAGCTGTGTAACAGATTCAGTGATGGACTTGTACCAAGAGATTTTGAGCATTTTGAACCCTGCAGAAAGTAACTGCTACATACTACAAATAAATTCTTTCGGCTTACTTTCTATGATATTTTTATACTTGTTTCAACGTCATATTGCAATATGCAATATCCTTTCATAAGAAAGACATATTTACAAACACATGAATATGCAATTTTAGACAGCATATGTTAGCAGTATGTTAACAAAAATATGCCCCACCATTGTGGAAGGTTCATCACTCCTGGGGAAAAAAAAAGAAAAAAGTAAAACAGGAACTCCCTGGAATAAAATAATCAGTGAAATTAGAGAAAGAAAGCCACCCACTGACATTTTCAAGGCAGCACATAATGTGCTCAAATAGAGGAGTCAGAGACTTACTGTCTTTCGGCAAAACTGTAATGCTGATACCAGGATCGCTAAGTTTGATAAAAGGAAGGTTCCCAGACTTCCTATCTTCCTCTCTGATAAGCAAGATATTTTTTGCACACACATTCCCATGTACAAGGTTTTTATCCTCCTGAAAAAGATAAACGTCAAGATTTAATTATTATACTAAATATAATCTAATGGCCTACATTTAATTAATTTCTCAAGCTGACTTTGTGTACTTCAAAATACTATGAAATAATTTTAAAGTATGAAGCATGAAGAGGTAAAATCAATTTGTTCCCTATGAAACTGCTGGGGCCAGAAAGGCATTTTACCTATCCCTCAAAATGGCCTTTGGCAAAAACCAAAAAGCAACAAAAACAATAATATTGTGTACAGTCTTTCTCTAATTCTGAGATATGCCACTGTTTTAGGCTTGCTGGTCACATATGGTATTAGGCAGTACTTAGGATCTTGAGGTAGCTGGGATTAAAAGGGAGGGAAAGTTAAAACATTTTCTACCATCTTAGATTGATCTATTCTCTTTTGATATATTAATGTCCCAGCAGTTGCAAAGTTCCTATTTTCAAAGGCCCAGTTAGTGCAGGACTGAGAACGTCGAGCACTCTGGATTCAATCCAGAGAGTGCTTTCTGGCCACTAGGTCTATAGGAACACAATGATTTCAGGACAGCCTTTCTCCAATGATTATCATACCAGTACAAAAGCCAGAGAATAAGACACACTATAAGTGGTTCCTGAACCTGGTCAAAATGGCAACTGCATCATCTCATTTAGGAGAGAGCAGGGGCATCCATGGAAGGTAGCTACGAGACAAATGGTTGCCCCCTCCTATGTTGCACAGCCTGATTAGTATAGACAGCATCTAAAAGAGTTGTGATTTACTTTCAAATCTCAGTTGACACATTCCTTGCTATAGACTGCAAGAAAGATTTCAATTCAAGCTTTCAATGGTACACTTATGCAGTGCACTGACGTGAGAATACTTCACCTGAACATAGTGGAAACAGTCTAGTGAAGTATAAAATTCAGAGAAGGGGGGACAGAAAACTTGAACCTAAAGGTCATAACTTGGTAAAGTTGGCTCAATGTACAATTTGCCCTAAAAACAAAATAATGCATGGCTTCCAAAAGAGGAATTATAGGCCTGCATTACTCCAATTTTTTTATCCTAGAAAAAGCAGTTTCCTGCATTTGTTTAACAGTAACATCCAAATTATGAAAAAAAAATACATGCTCAGATTCTAAATAAGGAAATAATATTATAACAATAAGAAATTTATGAAAATGGATTATTATAACCTAATGACTTAAGTAACCTGAATAAACCTAAAGAATTTTTACCAATACCAATTAAAAAAAAAAAAACTTACCAGAAAATGCATAGCCATTGCTAGTTGTTTTGCAACTTCTAATTTCCATAAGATATTTATAGAAGTTTTATTTTTCTTCAAGTAAGTATCCAATGATCCAAATTTTACATATTCTTGGACCAGAATATCTGATAAAAAATATATAATAATTTATAACACAGTGGAATTCAAACAGTATCTTTTAAATACCACACTGATTAATCTTCTTATGTAGTCCAGTATGCATTGTAAATTACTTAACTGAATCTCTTACTCCTTAGGATAATTAATGCTTAATAGTTCTTGGAAATGCAACAGATTTTAAAACTGCCTTCATATTTTTCCATAAAATGCTAAGATTTGGAACACAACTTATTCTAGGTAGCCAGACAAACTACTACACCCTGGAACATTATCAAATTCAAATTACTTAATACGAATTTATATGGAATGCTTAAAAGATAAAGTGTGGTTAAGGTGTTAGACTGGAAGACCCAAGTTTAAGTCCACCCACAGCCATGGAAGCTTGCTGGGTGGCTTGGACTAATCTCTCTCTTAGCCCAAGAGTTGTGGTTGTGGAGAAAAACTGGAGAGGGAGTACAATGCCTTGAGTCCTGGAGGAAAGAGAATGTAAATCTACCAAACAAATAATATTTCATTAATTTCTCAGACTGTGTCTTGTCTCTGAAAAGTTGGGGACAGTATTAACAACAACAGAAGCTGATGTCAAATGTGTCCGAGATTAAATTCAGGCAAGCACAAATTATTTTTTCCTACAGTTTAAGATGATTATCAAATCTTTTCTAGTACTTTGACAACTGCATTACAGCAAAATTACCTCATCCTTATCTATTTGCTACACACTACTTCTAACTGGAAGATGTGAATTTCCTTTTGCTGACTCACAGAGCTAAGTAGAAAGTTTTTCTCATGATACTAAGTACAAAGAGGCAGGTGCAAAAAGCATTTGAGCAAGCATTCTAGATAAGCAAAGGTGAATTATTTATTCATTTAAACAAATTTATACGGCCGCCCAACTCACACATGGTGACTCTGGGGAGCTTACAGGATTAAAATCTACAACACAAAAAGCCCATCAACCCCCACCCCACCCCTGAGGCGGCTACAAACACTATCAAATCGACTACTTGATTGGCTCTGTATCAACCCAGGTCCCCAGGCCTGCTGGCAAAACCACATCTTCAGGGCCTTCTGGAAACATCAAGGTGGTAGACAGTCTTATCTCTGGGGGAATATTCCATAGGAAGGGAGCCACCACAGAGAAGGCCCTTTTTTGTGGTCCCATTAGATGTACTTCCCTCACAGATGGGACCTACAACATACCCTGCTTCCTCGTTCTGGTGGGCCAAGTGGATGTAAGTGGGGAAAGGTGGTCCTTCAAATAACCAGGCCCCAAGGAATGTAGGGCTTTAAAGGTGATAACCAGCACCTTGAATTGGACCCGGAAGCAAATCAGCAACCAATGAAGCTCCTGCAAAAGAGGTGACACATGCGCAAATCTAGACTTGCACAAAACTATGCAGGCTGCTGCATTTTGAACCAACTGAAGCTTCTGGATACTTTTCAAGGGCAGCCCCATGTAAAGCACGTCACAATAGTCCAAACAGGAGATGACTAGAGCATGAGTGACTGTGAGAAGGGCACAATGGTCCAGGAATGGGTGCAAATGGTGCACAATTCGCAGTTGTGCAAAGGCCCTCCTAGCCATGACTGCCACCTGCTCCTTGAGCAGGAGTTGCGAGTCCAGGAGAGCCCCCAGATTATGCACTGGGTCCATCTGGAGCAGTGCAAGCCCATCCATGACCAAAGATGGTAATTCTCCAAGAACCAAGGAGCCCCGCACCCAAAGTTCAGTTTCAGCTGTTGCTCCCCATCCAGACCTCAACAGCTTCCAGGCACCGAGAAAGGGCAGTCATGGCATCGCTTACCTCACCATGGGCAGAGATGTACAACTGGGTATCATCGGCATACTGATGATATCTCACCCCATGGTGACAGATGATCTCACCCAGTGGCTTCATGAAGATGTTAAACAGGAGCGGAGAAAGCACTGACCCTTGCAGAACCCCACAAAGCAGGGACTGCAGGTTGGATATCTCGCTCCCAATCAACAACTGAAAACGGCCTTGGAGGAAGGAAGTAAACCAGGACAATACAATGCCCCCCACTCCCAACCCTTGCAGCCATTCCAGAAGGATACCATGGTTGATGGTATCGAAGGCCATGGAGAGGTCAAGTAGAGCAAGGATGGACGCACTACCCTCATCCTGCTCCTGCCAGAGATTTTTCTTTTAGATTTTTTAAATTCCACGTTTTTTAAATAAATAACTCAAGGCGGTGAACATACCCACATTCCCCACAATAAAAACCCTGTGAGGTGAGTTGGGCTGAGTGTGTGTGACTGGCCCAAAGTCACCCAGTTGGCTTTCATGTCTAAGGCGGGACTAGAACTCACAGTCTCCTGGTTTCTAGCCTGGTGCCTTAACCACTAAACCAAACTGATCATCAAAAAGCATGACCAATGCTGTTTCCATCCCATATCCATGCCTGAATCCCAACTGAAAGAAGTCCAGATAATCATTTCATCCAGGATCCTCTGGAGCTGCAGCATGACCACCTTCTCAACAACCTTCTGCAAAAAGGGAAGGTTGGAGACAGGGAGAAAATTGTCCACCAGGGTGGGATCTGGCGATGGCTTCTTAAGAAAGGAACAAACCACAGCGTCCTTAAAGGGCTGGGGCACCACCCCCTCATCCAAAGATGCACTGACCATCAGCAGTACCCACCCGTGCATCACCTCCCTTTTACCAGCCAGGCGGGACAGGGATCTAAAACACAAGCTCATATTCCCCAGATCCTGTTCATTTCCTCAGGAACAACAGGGTCAAATCATTCCCAGGTAACTGGGCAAGAACCTACCCCTGGCATCTCCACTGGACAAATATCCATACTGACCTCCAACAGGAATCCGAGTGATTATCTGCCAGAAAATCAGCAAATTCCTCAGCATGCCCCTGCAGGTAAACCTCTGAGTCCTCCTTACTCAGAAGGAACCAGGTCACCTTAAAGAGGGCTGTCAGGTGATTTTCTGCAGATGCAATTAGTGCGGAGAAGTATTTTTGCTTTGCTGCACAAATTGCCACAAGGTAGAGTTTAATAGCAGCTCTTATCATGTTTGATTGAGTTTGTCCTTCGTCTTCCGCCAGTGACACTCTAGATGTCTCTTGATCCGTTTCATCCCTCTCAGTTCCTCCCTATACCATGAGCCATGGTGAGGTCCACGGGTCAGGAGAGGTCGCTTGGGCATATTATGATTTGGCATATAACTTCAGACCAATTTAGCCACATGCTTCTACTTGCTTATGACAGCTTGAAATGATAATAGATAACTTGAATGTGTAGGCTAAGGCTTGCTAGCAAGATCCCAATTTCTCAGATCTTGACTTGGTATGGTTTGACTAGGCTTATATTAGCTTAAGCTTCTCCAACATACAGGCCACATAAGACTCTTTATTCCATACTAGGCAGAAACAACTAGAACAGGTGATTGCCTGCAATTTCCTTTTAATGTTCACTGTAGGTGAATTTTTGGTGCTTCTTCCACCTTTCCCATGATTTAATGAACTTTTTGCCCAATGCCCTCTTGCCTTGAAGGCAGGTGACTGTTGGTCCTTCACATAACTGACATTCTGTCCTTAGAAATTCTGGTTGTCAGTCCCACACTACTGGTGGAACCTACAGTTTTATTATCTTCTGGTAACTCTCAGGAGCAGTTAGTTTCAAGATTTCAGTGTAAGGAACAAAACATTAAAAATATCCAGGTCTGCTCTGATTTTCATACAGGTATAATTTAGTACAAACCATAAAATCTAGCTTTTCAATGTTGTTTTGGTGGATAAGGAAAAGACTGGAAATTTTCATAATGGGAGATCATGTGGATATGATGCAAAGTTATTATCTTAGACTGTTCAATTGTTTTGTTTTTTTTAAATGAAGAAAAATGAATGTCAAAATTAAGCAAAAAGACATTTAAAAAACTTTTAATCAAAAATAGCTTTCACACACATATACACAGACTCAAAACACGCAGTAATCTTTATACTAGAATTCATTGCTATCTGGTATAATGAGGACCACCAATTTAAAAGTCTTTAAAAAGAAATTAAACAAGAGGAGGAGAAGCTATCAATGACTACTAATCACAGTTGCATTCTTTGAAACCCAGCTGGTATGGAGGAGGGCTATCTCCAACCTGTCCATGCTTGTGAGCCTCCTGAAAGGTTCTGTTTGGCTCCTATTGACAAAGATTACTAGACTAAGTGAGCTGCTGATCTGATCCAGTAGGATTCTTATGTTTTCAAGAAAATGCATAACTGTTTTACACATATCCAGTTAGTGTAAAACTTTCCCTATTTCATGTTTACAAGCATACTCGTCATTCAGTTACTGTACCTCTACTTATGTATATAGAGAGAGCTCTGAAAAGAACTCTAATCAGAGTACAAACTATTAATTGGATTTACTCACTTTCTTCTCCATAGACACAAACTCCATAATTTAATACTAAGTGTTTGTAAGAAAGCTGACTCATCATGCTTGCTGCTTCAAAGAAAGACTACAAGGAAAAGAGAACAATTAGGAAAGTGAGTCAAAGTAGGAACTGCTTAGAATTAATCCAGCTATATTTTTACACTATTTCATTCCCCATCTTCTGCTACTTACTGCACAATTAATTCTGCACAGCTGGTCTCAGTAGATTTTTTTTTTAAGAATTCTTTTGTCACCATTAATAATAAATAGTGTCGATTTACTGGCAAGAGGAAAGTCTATGATGAGCACAAGTGCTCTTCATATCTGGTCAAAGGAGATGGCAGCAATATTTGATATATATAAAAATAAGTTTCAGCAAAACAAAGATGGGACAATCAACAAATGAGTCATTAGGAAATTGCTTTTGAATTCCAAGCTATAGAATTTTTTTATAGTCAGAGACAAAACTTCATAAGACCCTTTATCAGCTGTATCATATTATCAAATTCAACACATTTGCTTTCAGAAAGCATGGAAAAAACTGCTACAGGCCGTTTACCTCCTAACTGTTGATGGTGTAGAATCATTTTAATTTCTAATTAGTACAAACATTTAATCAACATCTCTTTAAAAAATCATGGAATAATCAACTCCATAACACCAGAACTCCTGCCCAGCAATAAACAACAAACTGGGCTGCTCTGAAATGACCAAGACTGAAAGGAGAGGTCTTCTTCCTTTTTTTATTTTATTCTTCTGCAATCATGAGATTAAGATGTATTTATTAAACTACATAGATGAAGTTTTCAGGGTAGGTGCAATGTTTTAGAACAATCTCTAAGCCAACCCAAATTCTGTATTGAAAAGCTGAATTTTGTAATTTTAGTAGCTTTTGGAAATGGACTTGTATATTTTAACTTAAACCATTCATGGGAGAGTAAGAAAGAAGAAAAGCTGCCACTAAGATCCATTTTTGCCTCTTGGATATTCAAAATCCTACCATATAGCTAAAATGTGTGTAATTTTCCAAATTGTGCACACTTTTCAACAAAGGAAAATTCATCAGATTTATTCAATGATATATAGCTATTAGTCAATAAATTTGGCTTGCATCTTGGTTGTTCCTTTCAGATGTGATGCGTTTTTAATGCTTTTTTTTTTTTTTGCTTATATCATTTCAAACCAACATCATAGTCAGTAAAGAAAAAAAGCAGCGGATGTCTTTTAATTCATATTAATTAATAGGACTCTTTTAATTAATATACAAACCTCTGAGTAGTTTCTGTGCATTATATCCAGAACTTTCAGCAAGACCTCAGTCTGATACAGTTTACCATAGTCTCCTACTTCTTTCCTTACTCCTTTGAAAATTTTAGTGAAGGTGCCCTGCCCAAGGCTTTCATTCTACCAAAAAAATCCAGAACATTTGAGATGGAAAGAAAAAAGGTTAGTCAAGCATTTCAGGCCACATGAAAAACAATAAAACAATTTTAAAAAACACTGATTTAAGAAGGATGCTTTGGAGCAGAGGAGATATCTTTTTAGACACCAAATTACACAGCCTCATTTTTTTTATACTAAAGAAACTGTAGGACTGTAACAATAACCATCTGAGAGCGCATCTTTATCTTAATAAAAGCACAAAACTACTTTAAAAAGGAAATAACACATCCTATTCTTAATGAATGTACTTACATAGTAAATGAATTTCAATTTTCAATGAATAATGAAGGGAAACCTTACATCTTATATTTGTACGCTTTTATCATAATAAACATTCAGCTTTCAGTAAGTGCAGTATTGTATAATTTCCAGTAGTACACAGCACTGAGAAAAAGCCCCATGATATTTAAATTAATTGAACTTAATTCCCAGAACTGCACTTAGATCAGGGTGTTGAAAGAACAAGAATTCTATATTAAGCTTACAAAGATAAGGTCTTCATTCCGAATTTTGTGAAAAACCATCTGGTTGACATTATTATGTCTCTGCAATGTGGGTGATGTTGGCATATCAGAATCTCCATTGCTCCTGAAGACAAGAAGGTTGGACTTATCTGCAAGAAGTCAACAGAGTGCAAGTTCATACAAACATATTTTACTCACTTGCCTTCTAACCAAATATATAAATTGCTTCCACCAGAAAATTACTGTACAAATTGATAGAGGAAGTTAAGAAGGCTCTATTTGTGATGGCTCATTTACATATAAAAAATGAGAAAACAACCAACATGCAAACACAAACTGTTGTTCATGTAACTAAGTATATCAGGCAAAATATTACTTTCTTTCACTTTTAACCAAAAGTGAAAGCTGCTGCTACATCCAACATTCTGCAATCAGCCACGAAGCTTCCTATGTGGATTTTAATTAATAAAACTGGGTGACCGTGGGGTACTTATTGCAACTCTCAACCTAACCTCCCCGGTTGTGTGAACAAAAATGGGGGAAGAGGGAAGCCATGGAATAGAAATATAATTAAGTAATTAGGTACACTTTATCTAACAATAGTATTAAGGAATATTTCTGAGCAAAATAGGAATGGGTGTAGCATGGAAAGAAAACTGCATGCACATGCAAGATATATCCATCCTATATCACAAGTTGCACCCTCAGTTTCAAAAATCTCCTTGAGTTTGTGATCATGTTGCATATTTCTTGGATTGTTCAGGAGACTGTCATCATACTTCTTCTTTTAGTTCAAGCAATATTGCAGCTCCACTTCCAGCTACAAAATACAACATAGCATTTGCTTGCATTTTCTCCTACACAAGAGAACAATCTGCCACTCCTGTAAAAGCCACAGTAGTACAAATGATAATGCATAGAAGAGCAGCTAAAATCAGCAAGTCCTGCAACTAAAATTACTTTTCTATCTCTTCACTTTTTCTCAATCTTCTGTCAGTCTCCAGAATTCCTGTCTAGCAGAGAAGCCACACAGAATCCTGTTAAAGAGGATTCAAGGAAAATCTGTCTCCTTCCTGAAAGAGCCACAAAGGGACAAAAATATTAATACCAGCAGCTATTTCTGTGCTAGTAGTGGAGATTGGTTCCAAAGTCAAACTACAGTATACACATCAGCATTTCTGAAGCACCCAGAGCATAGCAGCTCCAAAGCTAAGCTTGAATAACTGCATAGGAATTGAGCCATTTCTTAAATCCAAACAGATTTTAGAATTTTAGAATTCTGAAGAGGAGGGAGGACTTAGACACTTCCTATATTTAATGGTTAACAACTTACATTCTTCTTTTACTACTTTCCTTCTTGCCCTAATCCCAGTGTATCATAAATATCCATTCCTTGCATCACTTGTGCCATGCATTCTGGACACCGAGTGGAACATATAACTTTAATTGCAGGAGTATCGAACTTAATCTGGATGGAAAATGAAATCAATCCCAATCCCCAGAAGATCAACTTATATTGGTTACCAGGGGGCTTTGTGAAAAAAGGAGCTATAGTATTTTTCTCAGCATCCTTCTGCATGGCAAAATGTTCTCTGCAGTGAAGGAGGAAGAGAGCAATTGCTCCTAGCCTTGTTCTACACAGAAAAAGGGAGCAATCTCTGTATTAAGCAAAATAGAGTAATTGACCACATCTGGCTTGCTACAGAGTGAGTAATTTATTGAGTGGATTCTATCTTGTATCTATGGAGAGTGTGCCTATGTATGTGCATAGGTGTATATGTGTGTGAGAAACTGTGTTGTTAAAAACTTCTGCTCTTTTGTTGTTTAATGTATGGCCTTGTATTTTTTTCATTTGTGGTAATGACAGCTATTTCTCTAGCTCAGTTGCCACACAGTACTGTCATAATCAACAAATAAAACAATTTAAATTGCTTACCTTTTGGCTTTGGAGGGCAGCATCTGATAAACTGGAAAATCATACTATCTGATCGGACAGTTTCTGTCCGATAGCAATTCAACAGATCCACAAGGCTGGTAAAACTTTTTCTAGTTCCAGTGAGATTATATTCTCCATTTTCATTTTTTGTTATCAAGCAGTGTTTATAATCAATTATGCTGTTTTGCTGCAAAATTTAAGGAAAGTTTTTAAAATGATACTTTAAATCAACACTTTTATTTGTTATTGCGTTAAATTTAATCAAATATCATGCATAATTCCAATTAGGCAAGAGGGACTAGGAATATACCTTGTAGTAGTATTGGGTGGTGAAGTGAAGTAAAAAACTGGGAGAATAGAAAAGACTATTGTGGAAAAGGAGTGGTTGGCTAGGGCATGGAACATTCCATTTCATTACTGGTTCCTTTGTAGCTTTCCAACTTTCATTCATTACACAAAAACTCCATTACAAACAATTAAATACGTTGAACAAAATTATGCTTTAAATTTACTTTGAATACCCAGCTATCATGACATTAATACTTAAAGATAAAGATGCAAACTGTAAGATCTGGGAGTTTCACCTGCTCTTTAAGTGCCATGTAATGCAGCCTAATTTTGTTTTAATCTACAGCAAAGCTTGCTAGAACAAAGGACTAACACAGCTCAACACTTCAACTGAATTAAGGCTTTATTAAATGCAAAGGTACTGAACTGTCCTGCTGCTCCTTTAGCATATAAAAAATGAGCTGTATAACAAAATATTTTGATTTTTATAAAGCAAGCTCTGAACTTGAATAATCTTAATTGCTTTCAACTCTGCTTAGACATATCACTACAATGATAATAGACACAAAAATTAGCAACATAACAGACTAAATGTCAGAGGAGAACATCCAAAGTGTGTCCTTCAAAATTTATCATAACTTCTAAAGTAAATTTCAGATACTTAAGAATATTGCACATTTTTTAACAAATGAAGAAATCAATCACTTCTTAATAAGTTACTCTGGAATAATAAATGCTGTGACTTTTGAAGGAACAACTAACACTAATCATTTTTATAAGCCATTTCACAAGTTCCTCTGGCACTTCCTATGTATCTTTCAAAACTACTGTTCTGTTGGGAGATACACATAAATGAATAGAAATCACAACCAAACTTTGAAAACTGAAATATTATTTGGCACCTGAATCAACAAAGAGAGTAAATGGGAAGATTAATAAAACATTGTTCCAATTCTTTGCTGATTTTCATAAATATACATGCTATTCTCAAAACAGAGATACTGACATTATTCTGAAAACCAAAGATGATTTTTTTCAAGAAAGTAGTAGATAAAAAAATTATACCCAAAATAAAAGGAACTGAAATCTCCTCTTAAACTCAAAGCAGTTGGGAATTTGGATCCTTAATACTAACCTGCACCGCAAAGGTAAGAAAGTATTTATTAAACTCCTTAGGACTACAACGAAGAACATAAAAGCCAGTCTGATTGCCAGCTTTCTTCAGTTTATTGATTGCAAAGTCCATGCTGTTTTTTAAAAAAACAGGAGGAAAAACAAAGTATTAAAAAGAGTTGACATGTCTTGAATTACAGAACATATGGGATATACCAGATTTTAATCCTTTATGTAGAGCTTTCAAACTGAAATACATTGTGACTTTCTTCTTATGACTACTTATAAGTAGCCCGCACAGTGAACCAAACCTGTTAATTGTGTTGTGACATATAAACACCTATGTATGTGCTTGGTCATCTTAAAAAAAAAAAAAAAGACCAGAATCCTGTTGTCAAGAGAAGCCAGAGAACAGACTCGTCTTTGGTGAAGGGACTTCTTTTACAGGAACATGGAATTGGAATTCTGATTCAACTAAGTGGAAGAATTATACCACCCTTCCATTCAACAAACACTCCTCAATTCCTGCCACTACTGACAGAACGCTGAAATCAGTCTGGCAACTAATCACACTAATACTCGATAAGGAAATAAGGATAAAAGAGCAATCATATGAACCTACAACCTACTGGGTACAGCTAGATTGTACCTCTGATTGTCTGGACAATGTGAGGTAACAAATGTCAGAAGTTTCTTTTTTTCTCAAGGGCATTAGGTGATCCATCTTGGGATATTTAAGAATAGTACTGTCTTGTCAGATGTAGACTTGAAAGCCAGCAGACAAATACTTTTCTTCAGATGCAGCCTCCACGGGAGAAACAAGTCTTAATTTTTAATGGTTTTACCAGTTCTGCACAAGGCTCTATTGTCCAGAAGCTTCCTATACATGTTCCCCTGTAGAGATCTGTGCAAATGGGCAGAGTACAGTATACAATACTGAAGTGACTGGATAGGGACATTAGCTATAGAAGCTTTTGATAAGCAGGATATTAACCAGAAGGCTACGACTTAATATTCCACCTTCATTCAACCAGATTCTCTGTTAGCAATCTCATCAGTAGAAAACTTCCTGAGGGTGTGGAACTATGTTTATCCTAAGCCATAATGTGGTTTGATTTCACCTTAGCATGTTTGTTCAATAAAATACAATTATTCTGAGTTATCCAATAAACCATAATTAAGCAAATAATGATAATGGTATCTGGGGAGTCTATGTAAATGCACAGACTTTCATTTCTCAGTGCCCAAATGATCTGGTGGGCCACATTTCCTGAAATCAGTGAATCAGACAGGCTTTACACTCTAAGACACCAGGCTAGAAGCCAGGAGACTGTGAGTTCCAGTCCCACCTTAGGCATGAAAACTGGCTGGGTGATTTTGGACCAGTCACTCTCTCTCTCAGCCCACTCCACCCCACAGGGTTGTTATTGTGGCAGAAAATAGGAGGAGAGGGAGTATTAAGTATGTTTGCCGCCTTGAGTTATTTATAAAAATAATAAAGGTGGGATAAAAAAAATCTTTTTAAAAAAGTAAATGCTATTCCACTTATTTCAGAAAATGCTTTTTACTAGATAAGTTAGTTGAAGCCTTTGTGTCACATGTGCTAATGCTTTCCTGTTCTGTCGGGGTGAGAGTGAAGAGGAAGGCAATTTAGTGACTATATGAATTTTTCCCCCTTAATTCTTTATCAAAAAATAATTAAGCCAACAGATTATGGTCAAAGCTAGTGTTCACTAATATATGCCTTTCCTCCACTCTATGATGAGACGGCAATGACCATAATATTTCTGCTTTTGCAATGAGAGAGAATGTAATCATTGATTTGAGACATTATAGCAAGCATCAGCTCTTGGTCATACTGCATAGGTAACAAGGGAAGCAGTGAGGGAAAAAAGGGCTCCCCCCCGCCGGTTCACAAAATGAATCTGTCAGTGAAATGACACTATTTTTAGTAAATTAAAAAATTGCTAAAAAATCATTTTCCATTTCCTTGACCAACTTCTCCCACCATCTGAATGCCACCAAAACAAAAACATAGGTAGTCCTCGAGTTACGATGGCAACTGGGACTGGAATTTCTGTCGCTAAGCGATGTGGTAGTAAAGTGTGACATCCTGTAACCTCATTGCTTAGCAATGGTAATCCCATCAGTCCTGGTTGCCATTGTTAACCGAATCCCACCAGTCATTAGCTGAGGACCCACACCGATCCAAGCCACTCCCAGCTTGGTCCCTCCCAATCCTGAGTCTTGGTAAGGTAAGGGACTGCCTCCTCTTCAACTGCCCTACCCACCTATCCCCCCCCCACCTCTGCACTTTTGGCTGTCTTGCTCTCCACTATCTCTGTGGCCTTGCTGCCCTGTGCTCACTGGTCCTGCTGGCCTTGCCACCCTGCACTCACTGGCCCTCCCAGCCTTGCCACCCTGTGCTCCGCTTGCCCTGCCAGCCTTGCCACCCTGCACTCTGCTTGCCCTGCTTGTCCTGCTGGCCCTGCCACCTCTGATGAGGCGCACCTGGCCTGACCCTACATGAAGCTCCAAAACCGTGCAAGAAGGCCGCCGGTGCGGCCTCAGGAAGACGGTCTGGCGCAGCCAGTAGCTGCCTTGTGAATGGCCAGGCTAGGTGCACCTTGTCAGCAGCGGGAGGAAGACAACAGCGAAGGTCAACTGGGAATGGCAGGGCAGCACGGCTGGCAGGGCCAGCGAGCATAGGGTAGCAAGGCTGGCAGGGCCAGTGAATGCAGGGCGGCAAGGCCGGTAGGACCAGTGAGCACAGGGCGGCAAGGCCAGCAGGGATGGCAGGGCCAGTTAGCACAGGGCAGCCAAAAGGGCAGAGATGCCCATAACTTCAAATGGTCGCTGAACGAATGGTCTTAATTTGAGGACTACTTGTAATTGTATAGGACAAAATGGGGTGGAAGCAACAGAGATTAAAATAAGAAAAAATATTTTAGATTAAAATGGGATATCAGAAGAGGTTTGAAGAAATTTGGAAGACTATAAAGGAAGATACAATTCAGAGAGTAATTCTTCCTCCAGTTAAGCCAAAAAGCAATTCTGTCTTCCACAAGATGTGATTTCCTAAAGATGGAGACTAATATCTGACCTTTTCTGAGTGACATTGTTATAGTGAACTTTTTCCCATGGAACTCTCACTTGATTTTGTTATTCATCAGTACCTTAACTGAAACATGCAATACATTTAATTCCTCAGAACAAGGAAATGCTATACAGAAGCACATAGATATTTCTACTCAGAAATCATTTCCCCTCATCTTTACAGAAAAGAACAGGAAGAAAAAGTCTTTACCAACAGTAATTTCTTTTGCTAGCAATTTTCTGTGTTCCCTAACAATCATTCAAGCAGTTGATATATGGGAATAAATATGTTGTTTACTAAAAACTTAATGATCTACAAAATCTGAAAGACTGGATGGGGATGTGTATCAATGCAAACAAGTTAAAGTGGACCTAAATAAACATTGGAAGATACATAATCTGCCACAAAATGATACTGGCTGTATATATGAAAAACTGCTTCTTTGCTACTAATGCTTTATTCAAGGCACAAACATGGATTGGCTGTGTCATGTCTGCAAGTGAACATCTCTCTCCCGTTCTCCATCTGCAGCAACCAGGACCCTTGCATCCCTACTCCCATCTGCCATAACTCCTCGCTCTCCACACTGGTCCCAGATATTTGCTGACTGGTAGTTGCAGGGAACTGTCTTTTACTTTTCCACTCTCTCTATTGTCAGCAGCCACAGCAAGAACAGCTATTTTACCCTGCTTCCCAGGGCAGAAAGGAGAAGTTTCTCCCTCAGTGTGGTCCAAGTTGCATCTATAGCCATAAAGGGAAGTTGTTTGTACAAATGAGCACGCTAATGTACGTGACGACTGCTGTGCTCCCAAATGCCTAATCTAGCATCTGATATGCCTCTAGTTCAAAAAGTTACCTATATCTGATATAAATGTCAGAATAAAGTACTGCTTACGAAATTGGCCCATGGCAGTTGCTCTGGATATTTTCAAGAACTGAAGGAGGTGCCACTTCTTTACAAAGGTAATGATGAGCATCTGCAGTTAATCTATAATATCCATCGATTAATGATACAAAAGAAAGAGCATCTTTTAATGAATGAAATTCAGCTTCCTATAAAAGACAAGAAGAAAAGATGTTGCAGAAAATGTGTAGTAACATGCAAATTACAAAAAGCATTCACAGTCAAGCCTGACTGATGTATTACGTTAATCATCCACGATGCACTAAGATGAATAAGCATGGATTTTCTATCTTAACATTATGCTTTTGAATAGATTTTATTCAATATTTTATTTATTTGTTCACTTTATTTGAGTGCTGCCCATTCCTGAAGGCTCTCGGCAGCATACTTTACTTTCAAAAGAGTTAATGCACTGGTCTGAGATGGGCGGCTATATAAATTGAATAAATAAAATAAAAATAAATTAGGGATTTAAATGCAAAGTTTTGGAAAGGGCTGATGTATCTGGCATGCAAGCTTCTGTCTCCTGCCAATTTAAGCTGAGCAAAGAATTATCCAGAGCAAAACCTTAGATCACCATATTGATATATCTTAAGTAAATATAAACTGAATGTAAGACAGATATTTAAGCAGGCCTCTAGAGAAGCATATTCCAAGCTTTCTTCTTCTTGGACAGAACGTATCTAATTATATCTATAGTAGCCAGGTGCTGGCTTTCTGGCCATGCTGGAGAAAGAAGCTTGCACTCCAGATACTATAGCCCAAAATGTCAAAAGCTGCCTACTCCTCAGATCACACTAAAACAAAATAAACACAATACAATTTAGCTTCCCTCTTTCTCTCTCTCTCATCCCTCCACAAAAAACCCCCCTAAAGTTAAAAAAAAAATAAATTAAATATCAGTATCTCCAGTTAACATTAAAAAAATAAACATAATAAACTGAAGTTGGATGAATCTGAATGAAGATAGTGAGGTTAATTCCTATGAAAATGGTTAAATGAACTATGTTTAGCCTAAAGAAAGAAGTCTAGGGAAGTGTCAGCTCTTTGAGGTAGGCCTGGTAAGGAAACAAACTCTATAAGACTGCTGGAACTCTACTTCATTGTTGCAGGATGTAGTAACAGAATCTTGAAAGCCTGACAGAGTTTCTCCTTCCCTCCTCTTATACCAGAGGATCAAGGCATGGCAATCTTCTTCTTCACTTCCTTCTCCCTTTCAAGGAAAAACCGGTGCTTACCTAATAGATGTAGAATAGCTTCTTCAAGGCCACTACTTCCCCCATGAGACTAAGTCTCCTCCTCCTCCCGTGGAAAAAAGAAAAAAAAACACTGGTAAAGTGCTATGGGAACTAACTACAGACTCACTCTCCCCACCCTTGTTTGACAGCTCTCCAAGGTCACCAGACAAGTCTTGCCGCACAGACTCAGACAGAGCTGGGGAGTCCACCCCTCCCTTCCTGTTGTGTTGCGGCCTGTATTGGAGAGTCTATTGTGGCAGAAAGCACAGAGTCCTCTTCATCCTGGAATTCACTGTCTATTGATAGTGGTGGCAGATCATGGGGATGGGGCTTGTGCAGGAATTTCAGAAGAAACTGGTGTACAAAGTGTGGGGCACGGTTATCTAATGCACCTTCACATTATCTCTTCGATTCAGGGTAGCTCTTCTAGTGAATCAGATACTCCAAACATCTCCTACATCTAGAATCCAGAATGCATTCTACTTCATATTCTTTTAAAAAACTTGATCCTTAATCCCTTCAAATAATATTCTACAAGTTGACTTATCATCATTTTCTCTTTGTCTCCTCTCAGGAATAGCTTCAATAGTTTAACGCATCCTTTTTGTAAATTGAAGATAAGAAGGCTATCTAAGTCACTCTTCTGATTTATTATTATTTGTATGTCCCCTTTAGTTGTTAAAACATCAGCCAGTTTCATTAGTAAATCCATTGTGGCATCTTTTTCCATATCACTCTTATCATCTGTCATTTTCAAATCCATTTTCAAATCCACATCATCTTTTTTTAAAATCCATTTTCAAATCCACATTCAAGTCAGCCTCAATCTCTATTTTGTCCAGTAAAATCTGTTCCTCTTCTCTGTAGTCTCTGTTAGATTTTTATAGTGGCAGACAGTCTTGAAAGTAATTTCTGAGTACACTGTTCCCAGGCAGCCTTAATTTCTTCTATTGTCAGATAATATTGCTCCGTTGTATTAATAGGGCTCTTCTCCTTTTAATGGTAATCCTTAGTTCTCTCTAGTTCCCTCCAGTCAACCTTCAAAGTTCACTCTTATCATATGTTTATTTTCCAATCAGCAAAACTTTCCATGGGAGGATTTCTTACAGTTAATTTCAAAATCTTCATATATACTTTTATAAAATGTTAAACGACCCACAGGAAATATTCTTTCAAGTCTGTCTGGTCCCTTAACTTTCCAAAATCAACATTCTAGTCCCTCTTTTGCTATTTTCCAAAATTTAATTTTTTTCTTTTTAGTCCTTAAACTTACATGAAACTTCTTTCATCCAGGATAGAAGAAAGCTCTCCCAGTACAATGAAACTTGCCCTTCAGAAGGTTCTTAACATCCAAAAGATCAATTACAAGCAATTTCTCAAGGTAATTAAGAGAGGAAGTGGGCAACCCCAGTGTCCTTTGAGGGTGCCAAACTATGGTTTAGGCAAGATGATTTTCCCCTGGCTCCCAGAACTCTCAAATCCTCCAGAGATTGCTATTCTACAATCTCTTTGCAGGGAGCCTCCATATGAAGCAAACTTATGGGTGATCCTAGTCCTCTCTTTAAGCTGGAAAGGAGTTCTGAAGAGCCAATCCATTTACCAGCTCCTCTTTCTGCTGCAGCCATCGGCTCCATGAGGAGTCTGCCATTGCTTCCCCAGAAGTCCAAACACATATTTTTCCAATTTAGCAAAAAACATGCTTGCGGAGTCACTTTAAGACCCTTCTAACACAAGCCTCATAAAAAGATGGGTCTTCTGAAAACTCAATATGCCATCCAAATACTACACTACAGTGTTATCCAAAATATTTAATTCTTGAATCTGGAGAAGATTGTGTTGCAATTAATCAATCCAAATGGCATTACTGTGTATTCCAATTTGCCACACCTGATATAAAAGGCAGTTAAAATATGTACCTCTCAAGTCCTATTTCATGAAAATGTGTGTTTTGAAACCAGTCCAGGTCTGAAGTAAGAGGCAGTAGGAAGTGATCCCTAATGGTCACAGTGTTTAGGAGTCAATAGTCATGAACAGCTCCCAAAGAATTATCTTTCTTGGACAATAAAAATGGGGATACAGACACTGGAGATCTAAAAGAGTGAATGTAACCCTTCAGATTATTAACCAGGAACTCCTTCAACGTAGCTAACGTTTGAGTAAACGTAGGATATTGCCTCTTAGCTGGGATTTGAATCCCTGGCTTCAAGTTGATGGTAAGGTCATACACTCAGTGAGGAGGCAATGAAGTTGCTTTCTCCTCTCCCAAAACATCAACAAATTCTGTATGCTTTTTTGGCAAGGAATGGGATTCAAGTAGGAGAGAGAGAAGCATTAGAGTGGGAAGCTTACAAATGGTACTGGTGACATCTCTGAGATGGAAAAAAATGTTACTTGCTCCCAGTGAGCCTCTGGATTATGAATCTGTAGCCAATCAATGTCCATCCAATAGGAATATGTAAGGAAGTTGTGAAATAGAATGGCAAGAATTCTGTGAAATCAGCCAAGTCTATTATGAGCTGATTGTATTGTACTGTACTGTACTGTATTTCAGAACCTGAGTTCTGAATGAAGAGTAACAGAGATAAGATGAACTTGCCTGTTGCCAGCTGCCTGAGCTCTTCTTAACTGTCTGAGGGCCCCTCTGAGCCATTCTAATCTTTTCCAAGTATTTGCCTTTCTTAAGAGGTAGAGACTTTAATTTGGATCACAGAGTTCAACCCAATGATCAGCACCAAGAATAAACAAACTGAATACCCTTGAGTCACATATAGATCTGAAAGCACCGAATGTGGCCTCTGAGCCACTATAAAATTTGTTGAAATTTTAACTTTTTTAATGTAAGTAAATACTGTTAGCATTTATTAATGTCCAGCCAGCCAAGGAGAAAATAGGGATGATGTTTTTCAAAAGCAAACTGGAGTACCTTTCAAAGAGCCACAAAGTAGTAACGATAGGGAACTTTAATTATCCTGACATCTTTTGAGATACAAAATCTGCAAACTTGGTTCTTTCTGTTTACTTTGAATGACTTTAAATCACCAGGCCACGTGAACTGCACGTTTCTTTCACCAAACAGGAGACTGAATTTGATGTCCCTTCCAACTTTACGATTCTAAGACATTATTCAATACTATGAATATGAACTATTCATATTAACTATAAATATACTTAAATCAAGTCTGATTTTGATTTAGCCTCTTCCAACTTTTCTGAAATATAGTGCTTGACCTATCACTCAAAAGACACATGCAATAATTGGCATGAAAAAGGTTTATGGGCCCCAACTTAGGCCCAGGAAGTTCAGGATTTTAAAAGGTCAGCATCAGCTTGTATTAGATCTCATACTTTTTCAAGAAGACTTAGTATATGAATCACTCTCCATAGTTATCTATAGACAAAAATACATGTTCTGTTCATATAATTAATATCCACATGCAGATGACTGTTATGTCAAAAAATATCAGATTTCAGAATAAGTCATAATTTAAGCTCCACAATTAACAAGAGTATCAGCAAACAATTTTATATAGGGTGGCTGGTGTGGGTCTTCCGGGCTGTGTGGCTGTGTTCTGGAAGTTTTATTTCCTAATGTTTTGCTAGCACCTGAACTTAACCACCTTAATTGGGTCCTACAAGTGAATGGCTACTCCAAGAATGAAATAAAAAGAGCCATCAAACCAAGAAAACAACATGCGACTGAAGAAGAAAAACAGCCACCCACCAACAAAGTATTTCTGCCCTACCTCAAAGGGGTCACGGACCACATGGGAAAACTGATGGAAAAACACAATTTCCAAACAATCTTCAGACCCACCAGAAAAGTACAAGAAGTGCTAAAATCAGCAAAAGACAAAAGGGATCCCCTCACTGCCGCAGGAGTATACCGCATACCATGCAGTTGCAGGTAAGTATACATCGGGACCACAAAACGCAGCATCCATACCAGGATAAAAGAACACGAAAGACACTGCAGACTACAGCAACCAGAAAAATCTGCAGTAGCTGAACATGCTCTCAAGCACACTGGACACAAAATCCTATTTGAAAACACAGAGATACTGGACAACACCAACAGCCACTATACCAGGCTATACCGGGAAGCCATTGAGATTCACAAACACCAGCACAGTTTCAATAAAAAAGAGGAGAGTCTAAAAATCAACAAAACCTGGCTACCAATCCTGAAAAATACAGCCTGCAAAAGGTCAACGAACTCAGCTCAACCACCAGGACATGTGAACAGTTCACACAATGAACTTGCTAATCACCCCCAGCAGCCCCTCGTTAACAATTCAGTAGAATAAAAAACCCTGCCTAATCCCCAGGAAAATACACACAGATGCTGACTCCAAAACAAGCAGCCACTCAGTAACCCAACCCCACCCACACCACACCACACCCCCAGATCTCTATAAATACCCACAGAAGGGTCACTTCACCCTGGGCACAGAGAGAACTGCTCCTGTCTGTGCTCCTGCACTCTGAAGATGCCGGTCACAGGTGCTGGCGAAACGTTAGGAAACAAGACTTCAAGACCACGGCCACACAGCCCGGAAGACCCACACCAGCCATCGTATGCCGGCCATGAAAGCCTTCGACAATACAATTTTATATAGGCTTAGAAAACATTACATTTCTCAGGAGAGTTCTCCATCTAAGGGAGAGGAAATTTGCCACTTTATCATTTTTACAAATTGTGTAAGGGTGCTCTTGTGTGAGGAAAAGGCACAAACATGGATACCTGGCATATCAATTTTACTCAGGCCTGTTTAGATATAAATGCCAATAGGCAAATCCATTGAATATTTACACACTGAAATAAGACATGGGTTTGGGGTTACATGCTTCTCTCCTGTTTTTTGTCCTCAAGGCTAGAAATCTCTAAAACTTGATGTTGTAATAGATGGCACACTACTTCAAATTCATTTCCAAAAAGAGGATTCAGAGCACCTAGAGTTGCAAATGTGGTACATGTCTGTAACTCTTTCAAACAGCTGCAGAACTATGTATGGGAATAGGAAAAAATGCAGTTGCGTTAAAGAATAGCAAACAGGTGCTATATTTGTGCCTCCCTTCCACATATATTCCATAATATTTAGTAAAGTATAACTATCAGCTACATTAATCTTGCAAGAGAATAAGTAAGGATTATGTCATCCACAAAAGCTTCATCTTTTTATCTGAGAACAATTTTACTGCACATTGTAGAAATAACTGTTTCTATGATCGCTTACTGTGGCTGTATTAGATACCATGGTAATGCTAAAATCCAAAGCACATTATCCAATCTATTTGACCAACTAATACACATAACACAGAATCATCAACAGAGTTAGATACAGTACCAGATTCTTGCTGTCCTGCTTGTGAATGGTTACAATTCTACTTTCTCCAGAACCTTCTTGGCTTGCTTGCTTAATACTGACATCTATAACATCAGGAAAATCACAGTAGGTTTGTATGTCCTGCAAAAAAAAAAAAAAAAAAGATATTGCTTTGTAAGATAATCATTTTAAGTATTTAAATCAAGATTTAAATCAACTCAAAGGATGCAATCCTAACTTAACGCTTATAGATCTGGCCTGCCAAATATTGTCACATTAGGGGGCCTACTAATAATATATATATGATAGTTTCTGTGGCCATAACTGAGGTCTTTAGGACAGGAGATCACCCCTTCCCCACTTGCTCCCTCATAACTTCTGCAGTTATGAGCAGACTGTAGCAAGAGGGATTGGAACACCTCAGACAGCAATACGACCAAAACAATTTAATAAATATTTGGAAAGATTTCCAAAGCTCAACAATAGAAGGCATCCATCTGCCTGCGTTGCCAATGTTCTGAATAAACTGTTGAAAGATTACTCCACCCTCAAGCAACAACTGCAAATTGTGGTGAAACAAAGCTGGATTGCAGCTTTATTTCTAAACATTTCTATTTTGTAGTTATATAAAGAAAACCTTATGAAATACAAAGTATTAGTATTATTGTTAAGAGAGATAAAATCAAAGGAAAATTTAAATACCGATACCACAGTGAGAAGTTGAAAATGCTGTTTTCTGTTTTACAATAATTTCTATTGCTAAACCAGTTTTTTCTTCAGTAATAATACTAGTAACCTTAAGTAGTCCAGGTTTGCAATCCTTCTGGTTCTAAGCACAAATTAAGAGGAATTACATGTGCATTAGTGTGCATAGACCTATATGAATATTAAGAAGACACATAAAGCTGGAATTCCACAGGATTAACCAAGTTCCTGCACCACTGAGATTGCAGAAGAGAACTAGGTGCCCACCAAGATTTATAAAACCTTGAACCTCCCATCCTGTCCATTAATTGTCTTCTGAGGACTTTTTCCTAAACTGCATAATTGGTGAGAGCTAGTTTCTTAATCACCATACAGCGTTGTTTCTAATTAGTTACTGTACATTGTAGTGGCAAGGTGAAATCATCCTGGCATCCAGTGACATTTTAGTAGGTTCTACTGAAATAAGCATGAAAGAGTATGATCAAATATTACCTCTTCCGCAAGCGTTTCACTGACTTTTTGTTTTCCTCTGGAACACTGTATACCACCATTCCCACTTATTATAATGGTTGCAAAAGACTCTGCATCTGAAGATTCTCTTCCAGGATCCTTTACTTCAAACACTTCTGAGTAAAAGGCAGACTGGAGGGTTTCCAAATTAATGAGATACTTCAGTTTCAGATTTCTGGCCGTTGCTTTGCATTGGCTGAACTGCTGAATAAATTTCCGGAATCTGTATCTTATTCTTTTTCGTGTCAAAATGTGATAATCTTGGATTTTTTCTCTGATACATTTTGGCAAAAACATTTTGTAGCTGTGAATACAAGAGCTACCAAATGAGTAACAAACATCACTAAGAGCAATTCAAAGTCAGTTATTTTTCTATAGAGCAAACCTAAAACCATTTTCCTTAGAATCATCAGAAAAAATCAAGAAGCTAATGCAGTTATGAATCAGCATTTGTATCACCAAACTTTCTATCTACAGCAACCAAAACTAAGGACTTAAGGAAAGGAAGAGATATTGTATTGTATTGTATTGTATTGTATTGTATTGTATTGTATTGTATTGTATTGAACTATAGATAAAAAAACAACTAAAGACGTTTATATTTGGCCGCATAATGCCCTCCAATGAAATGAAGCACACTGCAGCTCCTCTGAATCTGTCAGTATCTGTTATCTTGCAATCCAATATAGTGTAATGGATAATATGTACATCTTAGGACTGTGGAGAAGAAACTGCTGGCATACCATAGGCCAGTCATATCTTTCAAAGTTGTGCATACTGTACTGACAGCTTTGGGGAAAAGTAGAGTAGTGTGTGCGTGTGTGTGTGTTTCAAAATTGGTTTAAATTTTAATTTTCAATATGTGAACAAAATGGAGTCCCCCCCCACCTCTTTCCTTTTGCATTTTTTTGTCTGAGAATCAAAGGACCCTCTGAAACAGATGATTGTGCAATCCCTTTGGGATAGGGGGTGCAAAAGGAAGAAAGAACTAACATTTCTGCTTGCACAAGTACAGTTTTGGGCTTCTGCCCAACAGATCTGAAAACCTCAACTACCGGTTGTGAAAAACAGTTAATATATTCAGAAGCAGCTATTGTTCTAAACCTAATGAATGCCTAACCTATGCAGTCTCAGACAACTGTTTTTGTTAAAGAAAGTAGAAAATCATAACAGAAAGGGAACAAAAGTGAACTGCCCTTTATACAACTCTGTCTTTCTCATCATCTCTTTGCTTTACCCTCATCTCTAGTAGAGGTATTAGCTTCCTCCACCTAATATCAATACTTAAATATGAATTGCAGTGTTCTATCTAGATTGCATATATTAGAAAAATGT
Source organism: Python bivittatus (assembly GCF_059951505.1). Classification (NCBI taxonomy): domain Eukaryota; kingdom Metazoa; phylum Chordata; class Lepidosauria; order Squamata; family Pythonidae; genus Python; species Python bivittatus. Next base: position 43,329,551 of record NW_028277112.1, on the reverse strand, counting down.
TGCCCTCAGAGAATTTTTTTTACATATACTACACATGTGTTTGATGTGCCATTTCAAGAAATAATTACCTTACAGAATTGTAAATGGCTAATGGAGTTTGGTCCTTTTCTTTGGCCATTCTCATCATATCAAGGACAGCCATTCCAAGACATTCTTCCTGTGTTTCATGAGTAACAGCCATCTTTACCCACCCATGGACAAAATCTTCTCGCCACTGAATCAAAAAGAAGAGTGAGAACTCAGGATGAGCATTTCACTGTGGGTTGTTTATTTTTACTATAACTTGAAAAATCTTCCATAAGAATCAGTCCAAAGCATACAGTTCAGTAGTGTTTTGATGCTGCTCCCAGTTTTCTTATGTCTGAAGAGTATAACTCCCAATCTTGTAATACTGATGAGTATAATACTTCAAGTATTTTTAGAAAGCGATATAAACATAATCAATCTATGGAATTATCCATGCCTGAAGGATGCCATTCACATGTAAAATAAAGGGGGGAGGACACAGAAGTAAATACCTACAGTCCCATATAATGAGTTAGCCATTTTTACCTGAGCAAATAGGTAAGACATAACAATATCATCAAGGACAGGACTCTCTGCACCTCGAGAAACGCCATATCGGTACGCTCGTATATTGCTGCTGCAATACCAATGTGGGAAATAAAATCTGTATGGAAACAGTTTGTCACATATTAAAGTTTTTACTGCCAAATTTTCACAGAATAGAACCACTATGTTACTAAAATTAATATGAGGTAAAATTAGGGTTTTGAGTATGTGTGTTGTTCTGTCAGTCAATTAAAATGGTTTTATTTTTTAAATTGTTACCTTTACCTTTTAGAAAGTAGACTTCATAAATTAGGCTGCTACAAAACTCAAGGGAAGATCATTCACACAACAATTTTAGTGTAATTTGTTTTTCATTAAACCAAGCAATAATACATGCCAAATTAGTTTTCAATCTGAAATAAGATGCCTATCTTCACTTAAATTGACATTTAGCTAGTAAACTTAGTCAATTGACAAATAATTATCAATGAAGTCATTCAAATAAGGACTGTGCTAATTAATGCGGGAAAAAATCTCATCCAGAGTGCAACCTCTCTGTAAAGAATTGAAATTATTATGCTAGATTTTTTCCTCAGCAAATGTAGCGAACTTTGAGGAACAGACTTCTGAAACAGCCACTGTAATCACTGAAGATGTTATTTTCTCAACGTTTTCCCTAAGCCCCACATTAAAAGAAAAAAGAAAAAAAGCTCTGTATTCCTGTTTAATTAAGCTTCTGGTATAGAAGAAAGTAAGAACATCTAAGAATATGGCTTGTGAGAAGAGAAGGCAGAAGTAGTTCTCTAGAAAAAGATATTGAACATGGTACAACTGCTGATGTATATCAATGTACATTCTAGATTCCCACAGGGCTGGAGAAAAAAGCTTCCTCACTACTGCCAGTGCTCTCAGCTTACATTATGAAGCTGTGAAGAAAAGGTAGACTGGCTTCCACATAAGCTATCTGATAAGAAATGAAATAATATGATTTATGTGTGTGATCCAAGACCAATCATCATGTGGGCACTGATCTTTGTGATGTGGGTCTGTCCAATAAAAAATCTTCTAGACTGATGCAACTACTTACATTAACTCACAATTATTTTTCAGATATGGATGTATCTGCAGAGTGGCTCTTCAGTCCACACTTTGCTTGCTCAGAGGCTAGTTGTATAATGATGAAAATCCTAATATATTAAAGAACTGCCCTGTTTGGCAACGCACAAGTAAATGATGTGTCAGGGGAAAAAAATGGACATTTTTCTCATGTTCTATATTTCATACTTTTTCTACCACAGCTTGAATTACATTTTGGTATAATTCAATGTTCTAGACCAGTGTTCCTTAAACCGTGGTCCTAGGACTCCTGAGGGTCCCCCAAGACCCTCTCAGAGGTCCTCGAAATCAAAATTATTTCCTAGCCTTGGTTGAAAAATATTACAACAGTAAAATCCCATCAAACAATTGTGAGAAGCGGTAGTGGCAGTGAATGCATCAATTTTAATTTTTAATACAATAAATATAATTCACACAAAGACAGACTATTTTGGGGTCCTCCATAATTTTTAAAAATGAGAAGGGATCCTGAGAGAAAAAAGTTTAAGAAGCATTGTTCTAGACACATCACATATTATTTTTCTTTTTCCTTTCTCATCTCTTTGGAGTGTTTTGGTTTCACTCAATGACATATATAACCATTAAGCCCCACTGCTGTTTAATGCCAAACCTTAATAGGCAGTACCAAATATCCCAGCCCTAATTTTCACACACATAAATTCAAGTTTTGCTTTGATATGAGGCATCTTGGTCTCAACTGGGGAGGAAATTCACCCTCCCCAACTGCTGACTTAATCAGGAGATACAAGAAGCTGCTATAGTCAAACAGAAATAGCAGTTCAGTTGTTAAGACTGCCTGTAGCTACAGGTAGTTCTCGCTTACTGATTGTAATGGGAACCAGCAACTCCATTGCTAAACAACATGGTTGTAAGGTATGATGTCACATGACCCACCAACTTACAACAGCATTTCCAGCAGTCCCAATTGCTGCTGTTAGGCAAATCCCACATAGTCACAGAATCCGTTACCTGATCATCATTTGTGACTTCCTTCCGGCTTCCCCATTGACTTTGCTTGTCGGAAGCTGGCAGTGAAGGTCACAAATGGCAGTCATGTGACTATGAGATGCTGCACAATCTCACCCAAAACAGCATCCCATGTCATACAGTGGGGCAAAAAAGTATTTAGTCAGCCACCAATTGTGCAAGTTCTCCCACTTAAAAAGATGAGAGAGGCCTGTAATTTTCATCATAGGTATACCTCAACTATGAGAGACAAAATGAGAAAAAAAATCCAGAAAATCACATTGTCTGATTTTTAAAGAATTTATTTGCAAATCATGGTGGAAAATAAGTATTTGGTCACCTACAAACAAGCAAGATGTCTGGCTCTCACAGACCTGTAACTACTTCTTTAAGAGGCTCCTCTGTCCTCCACTCGTTACCTGTAGTAATGGCACCTGTTTGACCTTGTTATCAGTATAAAAGACACCTGTCCACAACCTCAAACAGTCACACTCCAAACTCCACTATGGCCAAGGCCAAAGAGCTGTTGAAGGACACCAGAAACAAAATTGTAGACCTGCACCAGGCTGGGGAGACTGAATCTGCAATAGGCAAGCAGCTTGGTGTGAAGAAATCAACTGTGGGAGCAATAATTAGAAAATGGAAGACATACAAGACCACTGATAATCTCCCTCGATCTGGGGCTTCACACAAGATCTCACCCTGTGGGGTCAAAATGATCACAAGAACGGTGAGCAAAAATCCCAGAACCACATGGGGGGACCTAGTGAATGACCTGCAGAGAGCTGGGACCAAAGTAACAAAAGCTACCATCAGTAACACACTATGCCGCCAGGGACTCAAATCCTGCAGTGCCAGATGTGTCCCTCTGCTTAAGCCAGTACATGTCTGGGCCTGTCTGAAGTTTGCTAGAGAGCATTTGGATGATCCAGAAGAGGATTGGGAGAATGTCATATGGTCAGATGAAACCAAAGTAGAACGTTTTGGTCTAAACTCAACTAGTTGTGTTTGGAGGAGAGAGAATGCTGAGTTGCGTCCAAAGAACACCATACCTACTGTGAAGCATGGGGGTGGAAAGATCATGCTTTGGGGCTGTTTTTCTGCAAAGGGACCAGGACGACTGATCCGTGTAAAGGAAAGAATGAATGGGGCCATGTATTGTGAGATTTTGAGTGAACACCTCCTTCCATCAGCAAGGGCATTGAAGATGAAACGTGGCTGGGTCTTTCAGCATGACAATGATCCCAAACACACCACCCGGGCAACGAAGGAGTGGCTTCGTAAGAAGCATTTCAAGGTCCTGGAGTGGCCTAGCCAGTCTCCAGATCTCAACCCCATGGAAAACCTTTGGAGGGAGTTGAAAGTCCGTGTTGCCCAGCGACAGCCCCAAAACATCACTGCTCTAGAGGAGATCTGCATGGAGGAATGGGCCAAAATACCAGCAACAGTGTGTGACAACCTTGTGAAGACTTACAGAAAACGTTTGACCTCTGTCATTGCCAACAAAGGATATATAACAAAGTATTGAGATGAACTTTTGATATTGACCAAATACTTATTTTCCACCATGATTTGCAAATAAATTCTTTAAAAATCAGACAATGTGATTTTCTGGATTCCCCCCATTTTGTCTCTCATAGTTGAGGTATACCTATGATGAAAATTACAGGCCTCTCTCATCTTTTTAAGTGGGAGAACTTGCACAATTGGTGGCTGACTAAATACTTTTTTGCCCCACTGTAACTGTGAGCCAGTCCCCAAGCGCCCGAATCACAATCACATGATCATGGGGATACTGCGACAGCTGCATCTATGAAGACCCGTCCTAAGTACCCCTCGCTCAGCACCACTGTAACTTTGTTTCACAACAAACGAGGACTACCTGTATGCTCTTTTTATTGCCCAGGTGAGTCTAGAGCCATGTAAGGAACCAGAAAATATTATTAGCCCATGAGGCATGCATGCTGCAGGTACTTAAAGAAGGGAGCTCAATTGCAGAAGGAACTCTGAGGCTCCAGGGCAGAGGCAGAGGAGGGTGACATAAGTATATCCAAACATTTTATTCCTGAATAAAAAGGACCATAAAGGTAGCAAGTGGGATCCTCCTATGACCTTCAACTAAACAAGATGCATGCACCAAGCCCTTATCCTGACACACGTGTGTTGGTATGCTTAACCCAACTCCTAAAATATTTCAAGTTGGGTGAAATTAAGTTCCCAGGGTTTTACAGAATCTTAATCAGCCATGATGCCATAAAATCTGAGTGCTTCTGTTGCTCAGAATAGTCAGCAAAGGACTAAAAAGAATGCTGATCTTTCTTTTTATGAAATACTCTTATTTATGCCCATATATTAAAAACTCAGATTAAAGAAACCATTAACTGACAGTGTGATACTCTGATTAAAGTTCCTTCTTTACACATGACTGAAAAAGCCCTTTAAGGTAACATGAATGAAATAAAATGCTGAATCAAACTTCCCCAGAAATATTAGGATTCTTGTTTTCAGGAATAAAACACTGCAATCTCACCCAAAACAATGTCCCATTTACTTCCAATTAAAACTGCAATTAGAATTACCTTATTCGGTAGAGTACAGTGACAGTAGCTGTTCCATCTATTTGGAAGGTGTAATTTGGAGGATACCAACATCGGTCAATCTCATTCATTAGTGCAAACATGTTGTGGTACACAGGCAAGATCCCTGGTAAGGCAAAAGAGAAAGAAAGGCCTCAGTATTTAACAATGGTAATTGGGACCAGTGGTAAAGCACGATGTCAAATGACTGCTCTGCTTAGCGACAGAAATTCTGGCACTTCTGGTTGCTGTTGTTAAGCAAATCACTGCAGGTTGTTACGCAAGGATGGCACGTGGTCGCCATTTGTAACCTCCTACCAGCTTCCCCATTGACTTGCTTGTAGAAAGCTGGCAAAGAAGGTCGCAAATGGTGATCACGTGACCATGGGGACTGTGCAACTGATGTAAGTATGAGGACCAGTCATAAGTACCACTTGTTCAGCGCCGTCGTAAGTTTGAATGGTTGCTGAACAAGTGGTCGTTAAGTAAGGACCACCTGTAAAATCTTTATTACACAGAACTTGCTACTAAGAGATGCTTAACTGGCAGCACCCACAAGGTTTCATGCCTTCTTTGGATTTTAAATCTCAAAAAGACTATCAAGAAAAAAATTAAAAAGCTAATACCGAGATAAAAAGCATTATATTTCAGTAATTCTTTTCAGCAATGTTTAAATAATGTTATACAAACACAATAGATATAAACAAACGCTATAGAGAAAGGGTTGGAGCAGGCTTTCCCTTCAGCAGAAGTTACTATATAACCCCCTTCACCACTGGGTTTGATTTCACAAGTTAAATATATATTCACATGCTAAAAATAGACAAGATAAAATAAATGGAAACTGTTGTGGTGTCTCTCTGCAAAGTAGATGCTCTTTGGCCCAATAGATACTCATCTCAACAGAATGGGAATTGATTTTCAGTAATTTTACAGTCAAGAAATGCACATGCATGCACATACATACACACAGAATCATGCCACTCCAATCTGTTTCAGAAAGTTGGGGAATCCTTGTAACAGCATGGGACAGTTCAGAGCGAGCAAGAAAATTACAAAACTGATCTTCCTCCTTGTACTAGCAAGTTTTAGTATATATAATTGGAGAACAAATTGTTTTTAAAAAATTCAACATTTTTACTTGTGAATATATAGTGCATTGTTTTGAATGGCTTTATTTCTTTAAACCCAATTGCTCAATTATCATCAATGGCAAATAAACACCTTGAAAATTAAAGACCCTTTTTAGAAAGAAGATATGAATTTATACAGTCACATTAGAATTGCTTCTACTTTTTATTTTGCACCTGCAAGATTTTCCCCTCAAAAACCTATCATTGTGAAAAACACAAAAGAATAAACTAGACTGATCTTCTCTTTATTTATAATTTATTTATCATATTTATATAGCCGCCCATCTCACACAAGGTGACTCTGGGCGGCATACAACAATTAAATAATAAATACATAAAAACAATTACACATAAAAAACTGTAAAAACACACAAAACAGGAGGAGATAAAATTAATAAGGGAGCCATCGCAAAATCTCCCTGGTCCCCTGGGAGCCCCAGGCCTGATCACATAGCCAGATCTTGAGGGATTTACGGAATGTTAAGAGGGATGAAGCTAATTGCACTTCTGGGGGGAGAAGTTTCCACAAGGCGGGCACCACAGCAGAGAAGGCCCGCCTCCTGGGAACCACCAAATATAATTCTCTAGCAGATGGGATAGACAGCATGCTTTCTCTGCCAGATCCGATGGGATGGGCAGATGCAATCGGGGAGAGGCGGTCCCTCAGGTAACCTGGCCCCATGCCACGAAGAGCTTTAAAGGTCAAAACTAGCACCTTGAATTGGACCCGGAAGCAAACTGGCAACCAGTGCAGCTCGTGAAGCAGAGGTGTAACGTGTACTGTCCTAGGGGCACACATAACTGGCCACACTTCTGTAAACCACAGAGAGTGCTGGGATCCCCGAGAGGAGAGAGGTCGCATGGGCGCGATCTGATCCAAACCCTCAGCCACCCCTTTATTCCAAGCAGCTACTAAGGTTTCAGATGGACCGTGCAGCAGACCAACAGGAACAACCCCAAGCAACCTCTGGAACCCATCTGGGTCCATCAGTCGCCGGGGCGGACCAATCTAATAGGTCCAGCCTCCCTGCAGTGGATAGTGGTGCTAGGGAATCCCACTGTAATCAGGGCGTGATCTGACCATGACAAGTGGGACACCAAGATCTCCAATTTCAGACCACATAGCCACTGCTCCGACAGGAACATCAGATCCGGTGTACGACCACTGTTCTGTGTTAGGCTCTGGATGATTTGGGATAGGCCCATGGCTGCCATGGTGGCCATGAATTCCCAAGCACCCTCAGATCCCATCCCTAGAGAAGGCAAATTGAAGTCCCCCAAGACCATAAGCTTGGGGAACTCCACTGCCAACCCAAGAAGGGTGTCAAGGAGCTCAGGTAGGGAAGTTGCTGTGCAGCAGGGAGGCCGGTACAACAGCAGCAATCCCAACTGATCCCTAGAGCCCAACTTGATGAACAGGGTCTCACATCCGGTGACCTGCGGTATAGCACCCCTGAAGGCTGTAAGAGATTTCCGGATGACAATTGCCACACCTCCACCCCTACCTGGACTCTCAGCTGATGCCACACTCAAAACCCAGCTGGGCATAATGCTGTGAGGGCTACCCCCCCTGAATCCAGCCAAGTCTCAGTGATGCATGCCAGGTCACCCTTCTCATCCGTGATTAAATCACTGATGAGGGATGCCTTATTACAGACTGACCTGGCATTTAGAAGCAGCAGCCAGAGACCAGAGCCTCTAAAGGTCTGCTCACAGGGTACCAGGGCTGAGACTGAGGAACTGGAACACAAAACCAGCAACAAACAACGGTCCTGCGGTCCCCGGGAATGGCCTGCTCCCCGTCTCCCACCATATTTCCCCATGCCCATCACAATATTTTGGCCTACCCCCATCCCCCCAACAGCAGCCCCATCCCTACATCAACGCCCCTCAGTTCCCAAAACTGGGGAGCATCCGCTGTCCTTACCAGCCATACCTGGGAGTGGAGCTGGGCACCCCGAGGCTCTTCAGCTTAATCGCACTCAGAGCCATCAGAGCCCAGCAACCACCTCCCCCACTTCCTTCCCACAGCCTCACACACAAACATACAAAGGGGTCCCTCCCTTGCTGCTCCCACCAGCAGGCAGTGGGCACCCTACCCATTCACCCTTCATCAAAGTTCTCCTCTGACTCTCACCCAGAGAGAGGATCAACACATCCAAACCCACTCCCGCTCCCACACACCCCACTCAGCATCCAGGACCTCCTACCCTACTGCTCCCACCAGCTGGCAGAGGCTCCAACCATTCACCCTCCCACCAAGCCCACCTCTGGCTCTCACCCAGAGAAATGTTCAATATCCAATGGGAAGCCCACAGTCCAGCTCCCAGGCACTTCACCATTAAATGGGAGTAGTGGTGTTTTCCTCTTCTTCTTGAGGCTACCAGAGGGAAGCAGAAAGGCCTCCACAGAGGAGGGGGGCCTACAGCTGTCTGCCACTCCATTGCAATCCCCCTCACCTGCCTAGCCCCCGCCCACACCTCCAGAGCCCCAGCGTTTATGGCAAAGTATGATACTGAACTGAGAAACAGAGGATTCAAATGTCAATCCTACAGACAGATCAAGACCTGTCAATCTGCCATCTCAAAATCTAAAATTCACAGACCACTGTATTTTATTCTTCCAATTTGCATTTTTTCGAAATACTTTTGAAATACTTTCAACTAGAAAGCTAGGCTCTAATGCTAACATAATAACTTGAAATAATGAAATGATCTGAGGAGGCCCTTGAATTCATCTGCAGATCCTCCTGTCCATTCTATTTGAAGGCCCTAGAATCAAGATGAGTTCACCTACTCCTAGCATTAAAAGGCTTTTCCAGACACAACCATATGTTAGGATGGAGATATGCATCTGTTTATATATTTTAACTGCAAGTTGCTTTGGAAACCAGTTCTAGCTGATGCGTGGATATAATTAATTCATTACAAATAAGTCGTATTTATGAATGTTTCTTCCCATTCCTTGCAAAGGAGCCAAAGTAGCTACAAATTATGCTAAGAGTATCTGAAGTTCTGATATGAAGGCGGATAGTATGCACTTATTTACATTTTTTTTCACTGTTCTGCTCTTTCATTGTCTTGGTATCCCTCTAGGGTAGTTCACTATCTTGTCTAACAGTTGTAACTTCAGATGGATATGGAATAATGGAAAGGGACTAGTCCTTACATATCATACACATACCTGAGGAGCTGGTAAGAATGCAAAATATTCTGAGCCTGAAACATTCTTACCTCAAAGCAGCTGTTTCCTTAGTATTCTGAACAAAAGTCAAAATATGTGTGTTCTGAGAGTTTTGTCTCAAGCTCTATACACCCACAGTATAGCTTCCTTGTTTTGATTGAGAATAAGTGCTTTGCTGTTAGTTGGAAGCACAGCCTACATACTGCTGCCAGCAGTTTGCAGGATAGTTTCATGATGTGCTTTAACATCCTCATGTAAAGTGCTTTAGCATCCTCATAGAAAAATATCTTCAGTACTCCCTTCCCTACTGATGCAGGCATGAGTCCTCAAACTTTAAGTGCTCCTGGACTACATAGCCCTTGGATTTGCAGGATACCTGCTTTGGAGGTGCTGGGTTGACTTTTGGTTCCCTGGGTCATCACCACCAGACCTGTGAACCCCATTCCAGACAGGCATCTTCATCTCCTGACCCTTCCAACAGCCTCTGGATTTCTAACAAAAGAATGAGCTAACTAGGTGAGCAGTCAGCACAGCTACCTTCTCCACCTGTGCTGGAAGAAGAGCCCCTCCCTTAGCCAACGTGACTGATGCTGCTGCAAGAACAAGTATCTTGAAAACTCTACGCCCATGTGTCACCACTGCTACGTGAGTTGTATTGTCAGCTGGTTTCCAAGTGCAATTCAAGGTGCTGGTTATTACCCATAAAGCCCTGTATGGCATAGGGTTGGATATCTGAGGGACAGCTTGTCTCCAATTGTTTCTGCCCACCCAGTATGTTCCAGCAGAGTGGGTGCCCTTCAGGTTCCCTCTATTAAACACTGTCATATTGTGGGACTGAGGAAGCGTGCCTTCTCTGTCGTGACCCCCACCCTCTGGAACAGCATCCCCAGTGATAAGGACAGCACCCTCTCTCTTCTAGGGTTCCAAAAAGCTCTTAAAACCTGGCATTGGTCCCAGGACTGCGGTTAAGGTATTATTGTATTTTTGGAACCCCGGTTTTGTTTTGTTTGATTTGTGTTGCTTTTAAGATCATTTTAATCTAGGCTGTCTGTGTGGCTTTATGTTTATCTCTTTTTATGGATTTTTTGGTTTTGTATGCTGCAAGACCATCAGAGTTGGGGCAGCTGGTAGCCTCTACCTCCCTTTCCTCCTCCATCTCTGCCAGTGGACTTTTTTGTAAACAATATCTTTATTAAAGTTTTACATAGATAAAAGTTAATACAGAACTAAAAAAGGTATACAACCAAAAAAGAGAAAGAGAGAGAAAAGGAAAGGAAAGGAAAGGAAAGGAAGACATAAAAAGTGACTTCCCCCTTCCTACAAACAAGTATAAACATTTGTAATAACTTAACACATTCTCTGCTATTACAGAAAAAAACCTTCCCATTTCTCATCCCTTAACAAAAGCCAAACTATTAAAAATTCATCAAACTTACTCAGCAAAAGCATTAAGAGTACCAGTAATAATCTATATATTTTAACCTTAGACAAATAAATCCATTATGCATTTTGACTTACAACTTTCTCTAATAAGTAAAACACCAAAGATTTATCCCCATAGGTGTAGAAAATACCAATAATAACAACATATACTGTATATCTTAAACTAAATCAAATAGGTCCCTTTTAGATTCTAACCTATAATTTTCTCTAACAAACAGGACATAGAAAGTTGATCCCCTTATGAAAAAATCTTTAAATCCTTGTCTTACAGTCCTAGTTAAAAAAAAAAAAATCCAATAATAACAACCCAAAATCACAACTTATACAATTTAACTATGATCAAATAAGTCCACTTTGAGCTCCTTTTTCTTCTTTTTAAGATGCTTAATCTTCAGTCGCTTCTTCAAATAAAATCCCACATGATGATCTCTTATCATTTTCTCCCTATTTTCAGGAACAACTTCAGAAATTTAATACTCTTCTGTGGGTCCAAAATAAGATAACTCTCAAGTCATTCTTCTGATTTATAATCTGGATGTCCCCTTTAATTGTTAAAACATCAACCAGTATAACTTATAGGCCAATGCAGCTTCTTTCTCCATGTCATTCTTATAGTCAAACATTTTTAAGTCCCTTTTCAAATCCACAACCTCTTTTTCCATTTCTTCCATATCTCTTTTATAGTCTGGCAATTTTTTAAAATCCTTTTTAAGATCCCTATGCAAATCATCCTCAGCCTCTGTTTTATCCAATAGAATCTTTTCTTCTTCTATAACCTGTGTTAACTCCACTTTGAAAGTCAAATCAAAAAATTTTTAAAAATAGGTCCTGAACACATTGTTCCCAAGCCAACTCAAATTCTTCTATAGTAAAGTAATATGCCTCCATTATGTTAGTAAGTATCTTCTCCTTTATTTGCTCTCCGGTTCCCTCTAGTTAACCTTTAAAGCCCAGTCTTATCTTTTGTTTATTTTCAGAGTCAAAACTTTTTCACAGTAAGGTTTCTTATAGTTAATTCCAAAATCATCAGCTTTTTTATAAAATTTAAAACAGTCCATAAAAACTATTCTTTCAGATCCATCTGGCCCCTTAACTGTCCACAGTCAACATTCTAAACCCCCTTTTGTTGTTTCAAAAATTGAAATTCTTCTTTTTAATCTTTAAACTTACTTGATTTTTCTTTCTTCAAGGATAGAAGGAAATTCTCCTGATGTGCAGCAACTTGCCCTTCAGAAGGTTTTTAATTTCCAAATAATTGATAATAAGTAGTTTCCATTGTCAATTAAAAGAGGAAGTATGAGCAAATCTAATGTCCTTTTTAAGACTCCAAACTGTGGCTTACGGTCAATGTTTCCTGTGACTCCCAGATTCCATTGAAGATCACTAATTTGTGATCTCTTCACAGGGAGCCTCTGTAAGGAGTATTTGTGGGTAATTCAGTCATTTCCAGACTCCAGAGATGGTTCCGAAGAGCCGAATCCTTCGCTGGCTCCTCTTGTCCGCCACAGCTGTCAGATCCGCAAAAACGGAGCCATCTTCAGTCTGCCATTGCTCCCTTGGAAGTGCCAGTAGACCTTCTTAATCCTCCCTCTGACACTATTTTTACGAGTCATGGTTTTGGGGAGTAGGTTTTTTGTTTTTACCAGGTAGAGGTAGAGTGTAACAAAGTAAAGCCAAACAACTTACTGCTAAATGACATGGGAGAAACAGGGTGAGGTCCTGAGGCAGACCACTCAATACCAGTAGAGCTCCAACCACAGTCCTGTCCAGTCACAATCATTCACAATCATTCTCTTTCTCCAGCAGTAGTACAGAATCTACAAATGCTCTTTGTTATTGTATTATGTGGTTAAGCACAGTGCATTCGGAAAGTATTCAGACCTTCACTTTTTTCAATTTTGTTATGTTGCAGCCTGATACTACAATCGTTCAAATTCATTTTTTTTCTCATTAATCTACACTCAGTACCCCATAATGACAAAGTGAAAACAGAAGTTTAGAAATGTCTGTAAATTTATTACAAAGGAAAAACTGAAATACCACATTGGCATAAGTATTCAGACCCTTTGCAACAACACTTGAAATTTAGCTCAGGTGCCTCCCATTTCTCTTGATCGTTCCTGAGCTGTTTCTACACCTTGACTGGAATCCACCTGTGGTAAATTAAAGTGATTGGATATGATTTGGAAAGGCACACACCTCTCTATAGAAGGCCTCACAGATGACAATGCATACCGTGCCAGAGCAAAAGCCATGAGGTCAAAGGAACTGCCTGCAGAGCAAGGCACAGATCTGGGGAAGGCTACAAAAAAATTTCTGCTGCACTGAAGGTTCCCAAGAGCACAGTGGCCTCCATAATTCTCATGGAAGACGTTTGACACAACCAGGACTCTTCCAAGAGCTGGTCGCCCGGCCAAACTGAGCAATCAGGGGAGAAGAACCTCAGTAAGAGAGGTGACCAAGAACCCGATGGTCACTCTGACTGAGCTCCAGAGATCCTGTGTGGAGATGGGACAAAGTTCCAGAAGGACAACCATCACTGCAGCCCTCCACCGATCTGGGCTTTATGGCAGAGTGGCTAGATGGAATCCTCTCCTCAGGGCAAAACACAGGAAAGCCTGCTTGGAGTTTGCAAAAAAGCACTTGAAGGACTCTCAGACTCTGAGGAACAAGATTCTCTGGTCTGATGGAACCAAGATTGAACTGTTCGGCTTCAATTCTAAACATTATGTCTGGAGGAAACCAGGCACTGCTCATCACCTGCTCAATACCATCCCAACAGTGAAGCATGGTGGTGGCAGTATCATGCTGTGGGGGTGTTTTTCAGCAGCAGGGTCTAGGAGACCAGTCAGGGTTGAGGGAAAGCTGAATGGAGCAAAGTACACAGATATCCTCAATGAAAACCTGTTCCACAGCGCTCAGGACCTCAGACTGGGCCAAAGGTTCACCTTCCAACATGACAACAATCCTAAGCACACAGCCAAGACAACACAGGAATGGCTTAGGGACAACTCTGTGAATGTCCTAGAGTGGCCCAGCCAGAGCCCCAAACATCTATGAACCCTACTGAACATCTCTGGAGAGACCTGGAAATGGCTGTCCACTGATAGTCCTCATCCAACCTGATTGAGCTTGAGAGGATTTGCAAAGAAGAATGGCAGAAAATCCTCCAATCCAGGTGTGCAAAGCTTGTCGCGTCATACTGACAAAGACTCGAGGCTGTAACTGCTGCCAAAGGTGCGTCAACTAAGTACTGAGTAAGGGGTCTGAATACTTAAGTACATGTGATATTTCACTTTTTTTTCTTTTTAATAAATTTACAGACTTTTCTAAAATTCTGTTCTCACTTTGTCATCATGGGGTACTGAGTGTAGATTAATGAGAGAGAAAAATAAATTTAACGATTGTAGTATCAGGCTGCAACATAACAAAATTGAAAAAAGTGAAGGGGGTCTGAATACTTTCCGAATGCACTCTAAGTTTTACTTTGACCAAGCACTCCATGTACTATATCAAGCCACAGCCCTAGTGCAAACAACAAATACTCAAATGCTTGAAATGACTGAGCTATGGGTAGGCACAGCATCAGACTTTATATGAGACGTAACAGTAATGATGGGTTTGCATGACCAGCCCTTCAGCATATGGAGAATTTTACTTCCAGTGGCTGCTTATCCCCAACTATAAATCCCCTCAAGTGCATGACCCTAACCTTCAGCAAGCAGGAAGAGCCTTTGCTACATCACTGATATAAGGAGGTAACCCTGGGAGTGTGTACACTACACCCTAACATAGGCATGCAGTTCACTATAGATATTTGGTCCAATCAAAAAAGAGCACATATATCTTACCTCTCTCTCACAACTACTGGTGAGGATCAATCATAATATCTATCCTGTGCACATTTATACAGTTTAGCCTCATATGTTTCCAGATGTGCATATCACATTTTAATCTCTACAGTTATTTCAAAACCTAAACAAAGAACACATCTACTTCTTACTCATTAGTGCTTTTAAAATCTTATTCTTCTCTCTTAACTGTTTTCCCCATTTCAAGTTAAATTTTTACTGTTCTAGAAGCAAAATTCTTCTGTAATATGTGAGCAGACTATTATTATAAATACAGAAATTATATTCATAATTTTTGTATTTATAATATATTTAATAATTAAAATAATACAATGATTTATAGTTTCAATAATAAGTTAAACATCCAGATACTGAAATGAAGTACACTAATGTATTGGTTACATACTTTGGACTTTTCCCTTGAGCAGAAATTCTGCATACCAATTGTTTTTCTAGACACAGGTTACCATGTAGTTGTTCACCAAATGTTTTATCTAATCATTATATGTCAGTACCATGATGTCACAATTCTAACGTAAATGTAATTATTCCTCTTTACCTATTAAGAAGTGAAAGCTAGCAGACCTTGAAGTAGTGAACTATAGGAATTACCACGTTGCATAAGAAGTGTTTGGCAATCCAGATGATTAAACAAATCAGATAATGGATATTAAAAGAAAGATATGAAATGAATTCATACAGTCTGGGTAAATAATGCCAAAAACTAATCAGCACAGTGTTTTGGGATATCAAAACAGTGGAAGTCTGAAAAAGCATGATTTAAGATGATAAATGTGAGATGTAAAGAGCTGCAGGACTGTGTTATCTGAACTTGAAAATATAATATTTTCACATCAGTCAGTACACTTATATACATAGGTTTAAGCAGAATATTTTGAGTTACCTTGGAATATGTATACTTAAGCTTTTTCAGGGTATGTTTGAATGACTGAACTTTTTATGAGCAACATTTATGAATCCAAATATAGGGGATAGCAGATATTACCAAGAAGATAATATTTAAACACACTATTAATATAATCCAATTATGGGATAGTTTGCTTAGAGAGGTGTGTAAAGACTTGTGAGTTTTAGACTATTTTGGCCAGAATGGTCCAAACAACCCATTTTCAACTCAGACTAACAGTTTCAAACTTCAAGTGGAATTATTTTAAACTCAAAACATGTTTGGCATGCCTGTACCCCTATAGTACTGGTTTGTTATCAGTGATGCAGCCAAGCAATGCAACAAGATTTTTTTTTACAAGAAGAAAAAGCTAACAGGGTTTATTTTAGTATCTCAATTCTCACATTCTGCTTTATAATAACATAAAAAGGGAGAAATTCAATGTACTGTATACTATAATAACTTAAAATGATAACTGAATTATGATCCAATGAAAACATTTAGATGTACATTTTGCTACAGACAGTTAATTGGAAGTCAAAAGTTTCCATTATACTTAATTACAATCAGGGGACACTAAATGAAACCATTACAGCATGATTTAAATATAAAGCCATTTCAGGGTTTTTTCCCCTGATCTTCACCTCTTCAATATGCAGATGATACCCAGTTATACATCTCAACCCCAGACTGACCAGACAAAGCTGTCAAGATTTTGTCCAAGTGTCTTGAGGCCATGGAGGACTGGATGGAGAGGAATGGGCTTAAATTCCACTGTGGCAAGATTGGGTAGCTATGGGTTTTTGGATTCCCTAGGGCCAATAATGTGTCATCTTTAGTTTCTTTGGGACTGGTGCACAATTTGGGAGCCTTCTTGGACTCACAGTTCCTGCTGAAGGAGCAGGTGGAAGCTGTGGCTAAAAAGACTTTTGCAGAAATCCATATTGTGCAGTAATTGTGCCCTTCCCTTGACTGTGAGGCCCTTCAGACAGTCACTCACACTTTGATCACTAAACAAAAGAACTACTGCAATGCAGCCTACTTGGGGCTATCCTTGAAAACCACTTGGAAGCTGCAACTAATCCAGAGTGTAGTGGCATGGGCAATTTTGGGTATATCTCATCAGGCCCATGTAACAGTTTCGCTCCATGAGCTGCACTGGTTACCAATGCAATTCAAGTACTAGTTATTGCCAATAAGCCCTTTGTGGCATAGGACCTGCTTATCTAAAGGACAATCAGTTTTCTATGGCTTCTGCCTGGGCTGTACAATCAGCTAGAACTGGTATGCTCCAGGTCCCATCCAACTGAAGGAGCCTGGGAAACATATCTTCTCTGTCAAACCATCTGTCTTCTGGAATACAAATCAGCTCTGAAAATCTGGCTGTTTCTCCAGGGCTATAATGGGTAATGGGTCCTACACGGCTGATTGTCACTTAATGGTTGTTTTTCTTCCAGCTTTTTATGGGGGGGACTTGTATTGTATTATATTACTGTTTTTAATGTATGTTGCCTAGAGTTGGGTGACCTTATAAGCTATTTAATATTTAATAAATTATAAATCTTAAAATTTTTAATATTCATGGGCATGAATATTAAATAATTAGCATTTCATTATTTTTTCTGGATCATTCTATTCTTTTTAAATTAAAAACCATCAAAACTCTGTGACACTTGATCTATGAGAAGGCAGTAACCAACACAACTGGATCAAATTTCATGAGGACCACTTCAGATCTGGTTAAGATACCAAGATTAAAATACCTTGTACTAATGCTATTTGGTAAATATTTTTACCAAATGTTCATATTGGGGAAATTTAACCTATCTGATTTCTGCCAGCCACACAATTCTGAAAAAGAGGAGAATGCTTACTACTACTAATAGAAAACTACAAATACTAAATTTTTACTAATCCTAGAATTTTCTGATAACATTGCTCACTGGATTCAATATATACTATCTGTAGCTATGCAACCTGCCCCTCTCCTCCTGTATATGTATTTTGCAGAAATTTTAATATGGAACCAAGTATCAATTCAGAAGCAGAAAAGCTTTCTGGTGCTAAGATTATGTATCTGGGATGAAAACCAAGTCAGACAGAGGATTAAGATATGTCTGTGACCTTTAGCATTCTTGCCATCCCACAGCTCATAGCCAAATAGTTTCACTTACTGCTTTCTGTATCAACAGCCAAAGTTAGCAAATCTTGTTTTTACAATGCAAACAATGTTATCTTGTTAGTTCTTTTAGTCAGTTACCTGCAGCCAAAATGGTAAATCAGGGCCGCTCCATTAAAACAAACAAAAAAGGAAGGTACTCTTGTTCACTTTAAACATAAAATACAAATATAATCCAACTTGAAAAATTAGCCCTATTTGTAGGCATCTGCCTGCAGTATTTTACGATTTGAAGTGTGGAATGTAAGTGGGCATACATATGAATTCTGTCCTCTAGCTCTCCACTTACTCATCAGCTTTTATGGAGGTGAACACAAAAGATTATTTACAATAAGAAATCTGGATAAATTGGGATTGTAAATGTATTAAGTTAAACATATTTACAAACCACTTTTAGAACTTATCAGAGAATATGCAAATACATTATGCAGGAATACTGGGGGCTAAGCTTGTCTGCACTCCTTATCTTCTCTATATTTTATCTCTCTACGTGTGGGAATCGGACCTACTGTCATACCCCTATTGCTCTTCTTCTGCCAGGGAAACACACACTGAAGGACAAAAGCAAGGATATTCTTCCAGCATGAAGCCAAATTCTCTCAGGAGAATTTGGCTTGGAATCACACGCCAATAGTGGGCAGGACCCAAGCCATAGAACATTATATTCAATCACACATGCAGCCATTAGGCCTGAAAACAACCATCCATGATGGTAAGGTTCAACCATTATATTAAACCAATATCCATCAAATCACATCATGGCTTACCGCAATGTATGAAAACAGTCAATGTGATGTAAGACAGCAAGAGATTAATTCAGTTGCCATGTCATACCACGTCTTACTAAAAGCATACTTTACAACCCAAAACTGGTCTGAATGTCTAAGCAGGAAAAATATGATTCATGCATGTTTGTCTACACAAATTCATTCCTGTCACCAGGGTAAAGCAGTCAAATTATTATTTTCATATAATTTGACACATGGTCCAAAGTGAACTGCTATTTACAAAGTTATGATGGTATATAGATGGAGCAGTAATATGACTTACAAGTCAGCCATAAAGTTATTTCTTGTATATATTGATATCAGTATTTTAAACATAGAATCTTTGCCAGATTAAAGCTATCAGTGCTTCAAATTAGTTCTGCAAGAGTGCTTCAGAAGACAGGATTGTGAGCACAGCATTCGTCTGCAACTACAAGCAGCCATATATGTCTCCCGGATGACAAAGCTACAATGGAAATCTCCATGCAACAGCTGCATAATCTAAGCAACCCCCCACCCCCCAGATGGTTGCTTTAATAAACTGCAGACAAGCACCGTGTTCATGGTCCCAGGTGTTTCAAAAGCTGCTATCAATTACTCACAGGATAACAAAGATGGCTGATGCTATCCTCAAAAATGATTTTTGGAAGTAACCATTAAGATCATGTATCACTGCATGAGTTAAATTACTTTTTAATCTATTTGACATATGATAATTTAAAATGAAGGACCTATGCCATCACATAGCAGTGAAACCCTGACTGATTAAGTAATATAAAGGTTTTTCCCCCAATCCTCTAACAAGATTCCTTTAATCCATTAAATTAGTAAATCTAATCAATAAAAAGAGAGAAAATTAGCTTGGCAGGATTTATTTTTTACAAATCCATGCTACTTTCTTCACTGTTATAAAGAAGCTTAACAATTGACTATTTTATCATCTTAGTTTCATTGTTGCTTTCAATCACACTGACAATGCCATAATTTCTTGGTCTTTTTTTTTCCATTCTGAAATGAAAATATTTTTTCATCTCCATTTCATGAAGCTTTTCTATGCTTTTTCTCAAACCTAAGCATACTTAAATAAGAAGCCATACAGAAAATACACCACAGCATATAACATTCTAAAAATGGGATTCCAATAGCTATAGTCTTGAATTATGGCACTATGTTCTACAATAAAAAAGTTTTTTTTTTTTAAAAAGGAGCCAAATATTTTAGCAGAGATGGGGTGGGGGGGAGGTCACCTGCTACTAGAATAAAGTAGAATCCCACACTTTAAACCATCCATTCTCAACATTTTTGCCCTGGAGGAACCTTTGAAATAATTTTCAAGTCTCAGGGAACCCCTGCATAAAAATTACTGTATCTACAGCTCACTGTGTGTTAGTGTGATCAGTAAGCTGAGTTGCAGCACATAAAAATTCCCACCGCTGTGAGTGCTAGCATTCTGCAGTGCACAAACTTTAAAAGGTGATGTTTATTATTATTTTTTTTAACCATGATCTCTCATGGAAGCCCTAATAACCTCCTGTGGAACTCTAGAGTTCCAAGGAACCCCAGTTCAGAAAGGCTGCTTCAAACATTGCCACAATTTCTAAGCAGCCTAAGATGGATAAAGGCACCAGCAACAACTCCAGCTCTTTTTACTTTTCTCTGGAAGGCATCCACGGAATTTTCCATAGGAACATATTAATTCTTTATTCAAATGTAATATGTATCTCCAAATTACAGTTCAGAGATACATAAATGAGTTCCCCTTTCCTCCTTTGGCATGATCAATATAACTCGCTATTTTATTTTAACATTGTACGTAAACTTTCATTAGTCTTAACCATGGTTTACTGAAATCACAATTTATGAAGTTGTACTATAAAGAAGCCATATACAGGTACTCCCCAATTTAAGAATGAATTCCATTCCCAAGGTCTGTCCTTAAGTCAAATTTGTATGTAAGTCAGAACAGTATTATTGTATAATACTATATAAGTAGTATTGTGTAATGAACTTGAATCATTGTGTGTTTAACTTGAATTTTGCTACAATAGGCTCTGTTCTTAACTATGGGTCGTTCTTAAACTTGGTGTTCTTAACCCAGGGACTACCTGAAGTACATTTGAACTCAGTATTGTGACTGAACTGTGGATAAATTAGAAACCAAATTCTTCTGCTGACTATTGCCAGAGAAGACAGGGGAAATGGGAGTCTTTGGGAATCAGATGGTGTACAAACTGAAGAGAGAGGGAGAGGGAGAGGGAGAGAGGGAGAGAGAGAGAGAGTGAGCGAGCGAGCGTGAAAGAGAGAGAATAAATACAAAATTTGTCTGAATAACATGAGTTACTATTGCATATTGAAAAGAGAGGGTCTATTCCAGGAGTTGAACACATCATTCATTTGGTCCAGAGAAAGCACAAAACAAAACAAAAAATGCAATTTTGTTTCTTGCTGAATCTCAACAAAGGAAGACAATATATTTGTAGTAATTAAAAAACTTGTGTTCTTACCGCAAGCCTTACAGGCAGCAACACAGATTTCTTCTGCAACATACTCTCCAACTGGAAACTGTAGATAGTCACCTTCTGTCTTTCCTGGACAATTATAAAGGTAAATTCGAAACAGCTGTTCTGTCTGTCTGGAAATGGTAGAATTTCCAACAATGCCACCATTTTGGTGAATAGTAGATGATACTGTTCCTTCCATATCTGTCATTGTTAGTAAGGCCATGGTAACTTTACATTCTGTTCAGCACATCTGCCTGCAAGAAATTAAAAGTTATAAAAAGAGCATCTAAATATTTTGCATTACTTGGGATTGTCAGAGAAGATGCAATTTGATACTCCTGAATTTAGACTGAATAAATGAAACATTTAAAAGATTCTATAAAATTTAAACTGATGATCTAAGGGAGAACTTACTTTATGTGCCTCTTAACTTCTATGCCAAAAAATATGCTTTGTTTTAAAAATATAAGAACCAAAACAGAACTTATAAAACATAATTCTTCTATTCAACCTGCACCATGCTCATAACCATTTAATAACTTACTTGTTTTAGAATACAGCTAGAAGACAGTAAAGATATCATCTTCAACATGCAGAAAGAAAGCTTGTTGAAAGCTTTACAGGTAGTCCTTGAGTGACCACAACGGTTAGGGTTAGGGAGACTTACAACCGGTCCTTGAAGTTGCAGCCATTCCAGCACCTCCGCAATCACATGATTGCAATCTGGGTACTTGGCAACCAGTTTGCACTTATGACTGGTTGCAAGCACCCCACAATCACATGATCGCCATTTGCAACCTTCCCTACTGGTTTCCCCCAAGCAAAAGTCAATGGGAAACCAGCAAAGAAAGTCGCAAGTCGCTGGGTTAAGTGTCCACCCCCTTTCTTCACTTGCACATACCCTGTGCCCTCCTTCCCCCCTTTGTTTGCACATACCCCACATTTTCTTTCCTCAGTCTCTCTGCACTTGCACACACCCCACACCTTCTTTCCACAGCCTCCCTGCGATCGCCACATGCACACACACACCCTGCACCCTCTTTCCCCGGCCTCCTTGTAATCTCACACACCCACACACACACGTATGTACTCCATGCCCTCCTTCCCTGGCCTCCCTGTGATCACACCCACCCCACGCCCTCTTTCCATGGCCTCCCTGTGATCGCATGCACCCTGTGCCCTCATTCCCCAGCCTTTCTGAGCTTATGCTGCACTAAACACCCCCTCCCCCAACTCACATGCAGCCTGCGCTGGGCCTCCCAGGGCCTCCCCCACCCCCTTTCAGCACCTCTACACTCCTTACCTGGGACTCCCTCCACTTCCCACTTAACACTGGTGCATCTTGGGTTACAATGACAACTGACAACAGTAAAGAAAGGAAACCAACCTCAAAACTTCTGAAATGTTGTTCTGTAGCCTGTGTGTATGTATATACATTATTTGTATATACACACACACACACAAAGTCATACTTCAGAAGTTTTCAAGGCTGGAAAAACCTTGTGCATTTGGTTGCTGAAATATCTAAATAATAATCCAGCAAAACATTTTTTCTCTTATTTTCTTCCTTTTTCTCATGAAGTACAACTAAATTAGCCTTTTCAAGAAAATGGCTACCTTTCTTTTTAAACAAATTGTGCTAATTTGTAGGAAAAGGCTAAATAAGCCTCCAAGCATACAGCCTTGTATTATAACAATACGTTTAAAAGAGATGGTTAAACCAAGGTCCTAAGGAGAATTTGTCCTAAATATTTGGATTTAGTTTATTTGGGGGAACGTCCAGCATTCCAAAGATATATTCTCTCTCTTTGAAGCTCCAAGTATTTAACTTATCTGATGATACAGTTTTATAGGATCACTGTCTCTCATTTGACCTTCTGAGTAATCCGTGGCAAATAGTGCTTCCTATAGTAGAGAACCAACTTCTCAAAAGACTAAATCCAGCAAAATGTAAATATACATGTCCTGATACCACATGGTAACTGAGAAAAGAGATCACTACTGAATTTCTAAAATCCAACCACACTTAACAGAAGTGTATCTTCAACACCCGAGTCCGTTTGCAGCACCAAAATCAAAACAAAGCAAATCAAGACCAACAGGACTTTGGAGACTGACGCCTTGCTACATTTGAGAAGAGAGCTGGGATTTGCTGCACCAGGATGTCCTGAATGACTGTGGTTATTGCTTCATCCCCTGCAGAAATATTAAGCAACTTTGCCAAAGGCATAAACTTTGCCAAAGTCAAAAATCTGGCACCCTAACGAGAGAATAATACAAGGCCATTTCAACCTTCAAAGCAATACAGGCAGTCCTCGACTTACAACCACAAGAGGGACTGGGAAATTCATCGTTAAGCAGTGCGGCCATTAAGCAAGGCATCACGTGACCGCACCTGATTTTATGACATTTTTTGTGGCAGTTAAGCAAATCACCAGGGTCATTAAGTGAATCACATAGTCATTAAGTAAATGATGCGGTTGTTAAGCAAATCACATGGTTCCCCATTGATTTTGCTTGTTGGAAGCCAGCTGGGAAGGTCACAAATGGTGATCATGTGACCCCAGGATGCTATAACTATTGTAAATACATGCCAGTTGCCAAGCGCCCAAATTTTGATCATGTGACTGCAGGATTGATGTAAAAATTAAAGATTGAGCTAATGCAAAGATGGATTACTCCACAGGCCTTTCTCTGAGTCAGCCCTGCAGCACAGACTCAGTGATTTGTTGATTACTGGGCAGCTGATTAGGAAGATTAGCTTTCTAGAGGGGAGGAAGAATAATTTTACTGGAAAAAGCCTAAGTTTTTCTCCCCTTGCTAAATATTCTAGTTTTCTGCCACCATTTGCAGCAATGAAGCTTCCCTTTCATCACATTATCCTTGAAAACACTGCTAACAGAAGGAAACCTTCTGCTTTCTTTTTTTCCATCATCCCAGTAAAGATAAATAGCTTCCTGCTGTTGTTAGCACAGGGAGCTAGTTACATTGAGCAAGGTTACTGGAAAGAAAGGAAAAATATGGTTACCCCCTCCAGGTATGTACATCAAGATCACTGTGAACAAGAGAAAGCAATGGGGTTTTCTCTTCCTGCCATTTCTCTGCCAAGGTATAAAAGAGGGTATTGGTGATACACTCAACTGACAATTGATGTGGCCTCATGTGAACATGTGTGTGGGGTTCTGCCTTTTAACATTTCCCAATACTAAAGCATTTTATTCCATTTTGTTTTAATTCTCTTTCTTCTTTTGAAATTGGAGACCTAGTAATAATGGGAGGGACCCTGAAAGCCTTACCCCACAAAAGGCTCACTTTTCACAGATTAAGCAATTCAATAGCTTCTTCACATGCACTTGATGGCATGATCCAAAGTTCACACAATAATAAATATGACTGCTTTTAAAGTGCCACAAGTTATTTGCTGCAAAAGATCCCTTCAATATTGTAAAACACACCTCTATCGTAGCAGCTGCAAAATACAGCATTGCAGTTTGGATAGCTGATAGCTTTTATATGACAGATAAGGAGCTGAAAGACATGGGTTCCCTTACACAGAACTGTTACATGAAAATCTTTTCTATCTAACCCTGGAACAAACTGGTATCTCTCATTAGCTTTAATTACGTACAGTACACTGAATTATCTAGTGTATAAGGATTCAGAAAGGGATAAATAGGTAGGTTCCTGAAGCAATATATGTATTTCTTAAAAGATTAATGCTTTATCACAGTCTAGTTAATGAGACTACAGTATGTGGGATACTTTTGATATTAAGGAGATCTTTTGGATCTCACAGCCAACATGCAAAACATAGCAGTCCTGACTGAGATAGGATTTTTGATGATATTTTTAGCTTCAGAATGCCTCAGCCCCAAATAAGCAAGGCCCTTTAATCTTGCACAAGTACAGACTGATACTGATTTCTGTCACAGGTAAGATTCCAGAGGAAAAATTAATATTTTGTCAGACTGTCCAATTCCTCATCCTGGATAGGCCAGGATTACATTAATACATTTTGTAATTTTATTCTTCATGAACTTATTTAATAATATGTCATAAATGGCAAGGGGCCTCAATGATGGAAGTCAGCATCTGAGATACGATAATTGGACACAACAGAAAAATATGTCAGGAAGACAGTCCAGGAAAAAAATAAAGCTGGCAGACCATTAAATAAATTTAGAAATAGCATCCTATAGAGCAATGCCTTGTGGAAGTTTTAGACTTTTGCATCTCCTTATATAACTGGACACTGAAATGATCAAATGACTCTTGAGATAAAGATAGTATCAGAGTTATTAAATACAGTTGCAAATTGAGAAGATAAATGAGTTAGACTACTGTCCAACTATTAGCAATTTGTCCTTTTACTTTTAGAAAAGAATGCATTTTAAGTGAGCTAAACCTTTAGATCAGGTGACCTAATTTTACTCATGCATGTCAAAAACACTATTGGGTGTTTTTCAAGAATCCACAACAGAAATTCCTTCTTGCATAAGAGTAAGGGGTGGGCAAACTGCTAAGGTTCAGGGGCACAAATCTGCCTGCAGACCCTCTGAGGAGCCACAAGATGTCATTTGGTGTGCGGTGATATCCCTGGAATGAAAATATTTGGGGGGTTTTAATGGTGGGAATAGGGGCAGCATCTATAAGGCAAGCTGTTCTCTGTCCCACCCTAATCTTGAAAAATGAACTGAAATTACAACACTGAAATTTGGCAGCAATAAAGAGGTTGGAAGTTGAGAAAAGTGTGGGAATGTTTTGACTCTTTGACGCCTTCTAGTCTTATTCCTATCCTTATTTTTGAAACAAAAAAGTTGGAATGGCAAAATTCAGCAGCATGATTTTAGAAGACTACAAGAGAGCCAGTTTGGTGTAGTGGTTAAAGCCCCAGGCTAGAAACAGGGAGACCTTAAGTTCTAGTCCTGCCTTAGACATGAAGCCACCTGGGTGACCTCAGGCCAGTCACTCTCTCTTAGCTTTAGGAAGAGGACAATGGCAAGCATACATACATACATAATAGTTTTTAGAAATCTGTGATAACTCATTCCAAAAAAAAGCGACTCAAAAAAAGATATTTCAGCACTAAGATATACTAGCAGAGTTATAAAGAACTTTGGAAAATAGTGATCATGTACTCAGTCATCAGTCATTCAATCATGAATTCATCTGTTGTGATTGTATGCCTATTCAACTGTTCAATAAATTTTTAATAGCTGCAACTTGGTAAATATCCTGAAAACAAGTGCTGCAAGATCTTGGTTACATAGCCATGAACTAAACAACGTGAGCAGCTTCATGTATTCAGAAGAGTATGGATACTCATGAATGAAAAACATGCAAATACTGTTCTTATTATGAAAAACAAATTACTTTCAAGAACAAACTCCCCTCTCAGAAACTAGAAACAGTCAGGAAATAATTCAATCCTTCCTTTTATGTATATGAAAAAGTAACATTTGGTATCAGTGTACATTCTCCATACCTAATGTGATGCTTCCATATTTTATACTCAAATATTCCCACTGGCCAGCACGTATACTTTTAAGGAAGCTTAACTTGTGTCATAATACACTTGAAACATTTTTGAACTCAAAAATGTTCTAAATTACTCCCTTGTTGCTTATTGCTTATACAGTACCATAATTATGCTATAAACATACTTAAAGATTTGGATTTTAAAATTTATAATAAATGCAGCACATAATATCAGTGGAATAGCTCCTCTATAGATCAGGTGCAGGGAATGTGCACTTTTGGTAAATTTAGGAAAAGGATGGTAATCTCTATTCATTCACTGGTATGTAACTGAAATGGGACTATGGCATATAATAATGCTCAAAGCATTTTTTGTAACAGATTAGGATTTGGAGGCCTTTGTACAAATTCATCTTGTGCACCAATTGCGCCCATCCCAGAATCAGGAGGCCTTGCTCACACTCACTCATGCCTTATTCATCTCCTGTGGATTACTGCAATGCACTCTACATGGGGCTGTCCTAGAAGTCCACCTGGAAGCTACAACTGGTCCAGAATGCAGTGGCACATGCAGTTTTGGGTAGCCTATGGTTCACTTGAGTTACATCATTGCTGCATGAGCTGCACTGGGTCCCAGTTGCTTTCCGGGTCCAATTCAAAGTGCTGGTTATTGCCTGCAAAGCCCTATATGGCACAGGGACAGGTTATCTGCAGGACTGCCTCTCCCTGAGCGTATCTGTTTGTCCTGCTAGATTAGATAGGGTGAGCCTCTCTCTTAAATAGTGTCACCTGATGAAACTTCAGAGATGCACCTTCTTGGTGGCCACCCCAGCCCTTTGGAACAGGCTCCGACCTGAGATCCAAGGGATCCTTACCCTTTTAGCTTTCTGGAAGGCCATGAAGACCTGGCTCTTCTCCCAGGCACTGGGCTAGGATGGGGGTTGAAGTGGGAGGCTGTTTGGCCTGGCACCTGGGAGGAAGGGTGGTTTGGCTTTTATCCTTGTTTTTATTGCTTGTTATGAGCCACCTAGAATCATTATATGATTGCCCATATAAGTTCTGTAAATAAATGAATTAATTAATTAATAACCTTAAACTAAAACAAAAAAAAAATCAGGTAATATGTTCTCCAAGCAAAGTTTTGCTTTCTCCTGAAAGGCAGGGGAAGGTAACCTCGCACTAAGATAGAACTGTTCTGTGCTTACTCAAAATATCCATGTAAAATACCAATACATATGCACATATTTATATTTATTCTTGTCTCAGTAACTGTTTCAAGGAACTCTACAACTAATACCAAACAATTATCAAAAGCAGCCTTCTCCAAACACGTACCATCAAGATATGTTTGACTACACCTCCATTAATCTCAACCAAGTGAAATACATCTGTGGGGATCAGGTTATACCTTCCCCTATTCCATGAAAAAACCAATGACCTAGCCCAAGCATTTGACAACTAAATAAAAATATAAAGGACATTCAAGCATTAAAAAATAGTTTTCTTTTAAAACAGTTTCAGTATTTGAAGCAGCATTTTTCAAAGTATGGGGTTTTAACTAAAAGTGTTATTTGTCTTCACCAGCTGTGATTTAATGAAACAAATGAGGCTAAAATGGGACACACAGCAAGTGGCATCTCTCACTCCTATATTTAAATGGAATTAGTAACAATGAGGTACACAGCATCTAGCTGTTTATTTCAGATGTCAGAACTAAAGGAAATTCTCCCTTGAATGATTGGCTTCAAAGAAACTAACTATGAAATGATAAAGCAATGTATTCTACTTACATTACTAAGTGTCCTAATTAGCAAGTAAAACGTAATAAAATCTGTATTTTTAACATAAGTAGGCTCAACAGGAAATGACATTACTTTTTTCTATTCACATGGAAAGTACAGTTGTTAAAAGTTTAACTCCATTTTCCCCTATTATATATGTTGAGAGGGGCCCACAGAAATTGACTCCAGTATAATCTGGAAGGCCACAGGCACCCCATCTTTGCTACAGAACCCCAATTACTTGATTGTCCAATATTCAAGCTGATGCCCAACAATTAATCCTAATGTAATTTTCAAAAAAGAGGAAATATACTTCCAACCAATAATAGTTCCTCTAGGAAGGTGCATCAGGAGTCAATCACATCCACCCACCTTCAAATATAATTAAGAAATGAAGGTACATGAGCTTAACTTCTGACCTCTACAAGGCAGCCAGGAACTCAACCTCTAAAAGCTCTATCCCCAACAAAGGGTAGTATATAAAAATGCTCACCTACTTAACTTTTCAGAATGTTCCTGAGAGCTATATAAATGCCTATGCTATGGAAACACAGAGCAGAGTATTCATTTGTCTATACATGTACTTTTTGGTAGAGGTGGAAACAAGGAGGCTCATTAACATAAGGCAGTTGCTGAAAAAACTACCTTCATAACTGCTTACTGAAGTCATACGTAGATAGATAAATGAGAGGGTAAGGCTCAGTGGTTGGGCAAAAAGTAACTAAAATTTGTGGTGGAATAAACTAACTGAAGAGTCAGTTATTGTGGCAAAATGATTGTGGCTTTGATTCCTTTTTACTCATTTTGTGATATGGCATTCACTTCTCTACACTGACCCCAGTTATTCAATTTTAGTAATGGATAATCAAATTCTTCTGGTGAAGTTTCGCAAAGAATATGAGGCAACAACATTAGTTAGTCTGTGGCCAGCACAGCCACAGCATAGCTATTCTGCCTCTGAATATGGGCATTCTGCTTAATTAAGAGAGCTAATTGGAGAGGTTTCCTAGGACAAAGCTAGAACTGAACTTTGGAGATACAACCTGAGAACTCTGAATGGCCCCTCAAAAGTTGCTACTAAAACATTTTTTAACCAACAAAAGAGAAAAATTCATATATACCTGAGCACCTTCACATAAATTTAAATAAAATTCCCCTACATCAAGTTGAATTCACTTTAAATAAAATTAGAGTTTTGGAAACATTTGAAATATTGATCTCATTTCCTTGTGCCCTTTTTAAACAAGCTAATGAAAAAAGATATAAAATATAAAGTATACCCAGTATATTCTCTTAGATTTATGGAGACGTCTTTCAAGCCTTATCTGAAATGAAATATATCAAGTGTTGAGTATGAAATTAATAAACATATAGAACATAATGTTTTAACAACTGTTTATTTAATATAGTATTTGTCCACCAATGGACTATATATTTGCTACATATCTGAAGAGACAGCTAGCCTGTAATCTAGATATAAGACAACATGCATAATGAAGATCACACTTATCTCTGCAAACACAGCTTGACGGAAAGCAGAAAACCACAAAAACAGACCAGGGCTTTGAAAGTAAACACCACTTGGAAAAGGAAAAACGAAATGTGCCCCCAAAAAAAAAAGCTACTGGTATAAACACTTGCCTTATACCATAAGAAGAGTAAGATGTATAAAAGCTGTTATTTTTCTCCTCCCCACCTCATTGCATAGCAACATTTTCTGATTTGGTAGGGTTTTGGAAATAGACATTAATTTGGATTGAAAAGACTGACATAATTCTTGAACAATCCATTCCTGAGGATTTGGAACAAGAGAGATCATCCAGTTTTGGGTTCGCACATTCTACTGGGTTATGATTTACTTAACCATCATTTGTTTAATCACCTACAACTGACTGAATTCATACATCATATTAATCTATAAATCATGGTATATAAACTATACTGGCTAAATACGTACAACACACTAAGCTAAAGCCATGCAAACCTGATTCTGCCTTAGCGTGAGTTAACCTATCCACTACCCATTTTAAACAGTTTGGTCTTTAGCACTGTTATTTTAAAAATCATGCTACTGTTACAAATGCCAGCAAGTATTTGCTGTAAAAGTCTTTTATAGGAAAATTTGATATACTAGTTCACAAAGACTTTGGTCAGTGATGCAAAAGTAGTCTAGCCATGTTTATATCTAAACCAAACATTCATATATTTACTCCTTTATCATCAGGTTATGATTTCACTGGAGTTTATTTTGTAAAAGCAAACTGTGTCAGAATGCCATTACTGTTTGTTCTTGAACTTTTTCGTAAACAAACAGGTTACTTCATGGAAGTTAATGATTTGGGGTTTTTTTCTAGAATGTTTTATAATGTTTAGTACTTTTATAAGCATATGTACACCTAAAATCCTTCATTTAATCATACAAATAATACACAAATTATTATAACTAATACTCTGGAAGGTACAGTCAAAAATGACAACAGATTCTGCTCACTGGTTTCAGATCAGTTCTCTCAAGTCTGCATTTTAAGATGATATGACATGAATGTGTTTTTCATAGATACTGATGGAAATCAAAACTTTGTAGACAATGTTTCTGCACTGTCATCAGTATACTCATAAACTCCTTCACTTACTTCAGCTTTTAGAGATGAAGAATTGGGGAGCACTCCTCATCTCAACCTTTGAAAGCAGATTCTTAAGTTGCATGGGAGACCAGCCATACAGAGAGCTCCATGCAGACAGTCTGTGGTTAATGACTACCCTGTTTAGTCACTCTTTGAACTTACGTTGGCACTGAAAAAGTAAATTTATGGCCAGTGCTCAAACTTACGACGGTTGCAGCGTCCCCACGATCACATTATTGCCATTCAGGTGCTTTGCAACTGGCACGCATTTACTACATTTGCAGTATCCCATGATTACATGATCACCATTTGTAAGGTTCACAGCTGGCTTCTGACAAATAGTCAGTGGAGAAGCTGGCAGTAAGTTGCAAGTTGCAGTCATGTGATGTTGCGCTTAACAACCATGGGTGATTCATTTAACCACTGCAGCGGAACCGACATCATAAATCTGGCACAGTCATGTTTCGCTTAATGACTGCACTGCTTAGCAATGGAGATGCCAGCCTCAATTAGTGGTAGTTAAGTGAGGACTTCCTGTATCAATAAAAGTGAATATGTGTAGCTCAGAGTTGAACCATGGAGACCTTGGGGTTCTCTGAGCTTGGTTTTTTTTTTTTTTTGGCAAACATTTCATTACCTAGCCAGGTAACGAAATGTTTGCAAGAAAACAACCAAGCTCAGAGAACCCCAAGGACTCCACAGAGTACCTATATTTATGTTACCTAATACAAATAATCACACGCAACCAATACAGGAGTGACACTCTTATTTATTATTCATAAAAATGTAATAGTTTCCATGCTAAGTGAAATGATAACTCAGTGATAATGATGGATATTTGGAACTGCCCCAAATGTTGGGGGAAAAATCTTTTTAACAAAAAACAGTAAGACTCTTCCGTATCACAAACATCTTAAAACTAGTTGTCTAGCTTATTAATCTATTATGCATACATTATAACGAAGCAAAGTAAGAAAAAGACACATTCTGTTAAGATGTTCCACTGATGGAATTGGTTTCATCAGTGAAAGTAGGAATGGGTTATTCACCTTCTGCACTGGAATCATCCACATAACCTCAAAATCAGCTCTAGAAAAATTAAGAGACCCTCCAGACTAAGGCTAGGAAATACAAAGTCACAGTGGGTTTTCACGCCAAAACTGGGATTTATCTATCATAGCAAAAAAAAAATCAAACAAACTTCTGCTCAAAACTACATAGAAGAAATGCTAACAAAAGATACAATGATATAGTTAAGTGGGCATAATCTACTGTTTTCCTGTCAAATACACATTGTACTTATAACTAATTCTTCTTTTATTCCATAATGCCGTAATAACTTTAACACCTCCCTGTAAGAGGTAAACACATCTTTGTCACCCAAAAGTTCTTATGGCTATTTACTGGTGAAGCAACCCTCTTGAGAAATGCCCATGAAACTGTGACTAGATAGACAGATAGATTACTTATATTCAAAGATATATGGAACAGCACATACTCACTTCTCACACACCATTGTTTCTTTCTTTCTTTTTTTTTTTGCAAAATTATGTTTACCGGCAACCTGTTGGTAATATCCATGAGGAAATATGCTCAGAAAATAAATAGATGTAGATTGTCAATAAGCTTGGGATTTTTGTTTCAATATTTCTTCTCTGAAATTCTAGTCTCTATATACAAATTGTCATCCAATAGCTGAAAACATGGCATGTTCTCCTCCATCTATAGGTAGCACCAAGGTAAGGGAATGGAGTGGAGTGCTGTCAGTAGAGATGTACAAATCCAATCTGTTTTACATATTCTGGTTTGTCTGAATTAATATGGATTTTTAACAGTAACTATCCCCAACAGCTTTTGTAAGTAGTGTGTTACCATAGATAATATAAATCCCCAGAGCAAGTTCAATGAAAATTTCTCTTATGTCTTCCTTTGATACTCATGTTCCCCCAAGTCAGGGGAAATTTTAATCATAGAATTAATCAATGACAGCTTCTAGGGAAGCGGCTCTATCCGTCTGGCACCTTCCTCCTTTGCACCCAGGAGCTGACTGGTTTGCCTATCCCAAATGGATAAGGTACTTGAGGGTGTTGCTTGCCAGATAATCAGCTTCATCTCCGCCACATCTTTAGAAAATGTAAAATGTTAATAAATACTTCTAAAAACATAACAGAAAAGACTCCCTCTGTGTTAAAGTCAAACTCAGATTTTCTTAGAATCAGTATGGAAGCTGCTTACCACTATTTTCTTCAACAGTTTGTCTCAGTCTATTGTACAGTCCTAGGAGTCTTGGTTGTTTCCCTCCAAGTACAGTACTGACTTGATCTGATCCTGCTTAGTTTTTTCGCTAGACACCACTTTCTTGAATTCATCTTTCATGGAACCTCCCCGCCTCCCAATACAAAACTTCTTTGGTTCAGATTTTTGACTGGAGAGTTACTTCCTAGTAGACTCTATTCAACAATACTGTATGTCCTGTTGACAAGTCCTTTTTTATAGAGTGACTGCAAAAGAAATATATGAAATATTCCTTTACATCTTTCATTATGAATGTAATCTAAGTAGACAAAAAGTCAATTTTTGTAAAATTCACCTTAATCGCAAACTTACAAGTTAGTATTTCTATGTCTGATGGTAATGCTATAAGAAAGTTGTTATAATTTCTGTGACCAAATCTTTGAAAATTTCATTCATACTGTTATTTTAAGGATGTGTTTTGAAAATACTGATATGGCAGAACTCCCAGGAATATACAACAGACATCAAATCTCACTCCAATTTTCTGCCAACACTTTAGCATCAACCTAAATAGATATTGTTCAGCAAAAACTCATTACTGAAATTCTGTTTACCTGGGTACCTCTTTATCTGTTCCAGTTCTGAAAAATGTACAATTAACCCTTAACAATGATTACAAATAAATTAAAAAACAAAACCTTATGATTGTAGTAAATTGCCATGGTCTGACCATTTTCAAACTCTATTTTGGCAGTAGAAAATGGATTTACCTGAATACATTTCAAAGAGGGCTTTATCAGTGATAAGATACTGAGATTTCAGTTGCCTTAATAAATAAACTACCTTGGAAATTAGATGAAGAAATGCAACACTGTAGTACTTCTGAACCACTTGGCGGCTTTTGATGCTATCAGTTACAGCATCATTCTGGACTGCCTTCATGCAGTGATTCTGGTCTTTTCTGTCAGCACATGTCCTGAAAGTGGTGCTGGGAGTTACATTCAAACACCATTTACAGCTGGGGCTGATGCCTTTTACAGTAAATATAACCTAACTCCTCTCCAGCATTTATCCTGTTGGGTAAATGTAGTAGATATTTTCACCTAAAACATGAAACTGGTTTATAGTTTTTAAAAGGATTGCTCTGCCAGGAGTATGATACTTACGTATTATTTTAAAAATTAATCACTTGCCTGTTCCTTTTTCTCTAGGGAACTAAAGAGACATTTCTGTTCTGAACATATAACTCAGTATTTTCCCTCTAACACTGGAGTAATCACTTCAAATTCTTACTGAGTATGAGATTTTAATTTTTCATCTTCCTCCAATGGAAAATCTATATTTTAGAGAAATATATTTACCAAAGTAAGACTTAAAAAAACAGTCCTTTGAATCATCTAGTTAAAAGTTAAAGAAAACTGAAACTGACATTTAGAGAAAGGAAAAAGAGAATCTTCACCAAAACTCCAACTTCTACCAAGTTAGCTAGCTAAAGAAGATATGGGTCAGGAGCAGCTTTGTCTTTCTGGGTGGCTTTATGAGATCAGTTCTTAATTTTGCATGTGAGTGAAATGGATAATCTGAGAGCAGGACTGCTACCCAGACAGAAACAATCTAGTGTATGGTAAGGAAAAGTTTAAGAATTAAAAAAAATATATATATGTGAATCCCATCCTTTCTGGATTGTAAACATTTTTTAACCATATATAAACTACTTTTTAACAATGGAAACTGCTTTGAGTGTTTTTAAGGCGTATAAATACTGACAATAACATTAAACATTTAAACACACAAGTCAAAACAATGCAGTTCAGAAAGAGATTGAAGACTGAGAAAATGCTAATCCAATTTGCAGATACAACAGAATTGAGTAGAACAGGACACAGAATAAAATTCAGAACAATTTGACATGTTAAAGAAATGGGAGGAAAATAACAGTGAAATTTAACACAGAAAAATGCAAAGTTCTTTAATTAGGAAACAAGAATCAAATTCACAGGTACAGAATGGAAGATATCCGGTCAGGCAGTAATTCTTGTGAAAAAGGCCTTAGAACTTAGAACAGTAGTTGATTATACAGTACAATGAATATGTATCAGGAACACGATGCAGAAAAGGACAATTCAGTTTCAGCTTGCGTCAGCAGAAATACAGTTTCCAAATAATTTTTCCAGTGCTCAGATCTCTCATACTATGTCCAGTTCTGATCATGATATTTTAAGGAGTCAAATTGTAACAATTTATGTGTTGCAAGCAGAAGCTAAACAGCCATCCGCTGTGGACACTTTTAATATGAATTCCTAACATGAGCAAGGGGTGGGACTTGAAGGCCTAATGACCCTGTTCAGTTCAATGATTCAACGATCAGTGGAAGCAGATGTGTTTGCTGCCGTCAATAATGACAGCATGAGGGCAGTCCACAGTTCTGATCATGTGGCAGGGGAAAGGTGGGTTGGGACTCTTAGGGGATATAATTATGATTCTCTATATACTTGAAGAATTATCCCCTGCTCAAATAAGTACATGCTTAACATCTCTCCTTTGTTTACAAGCCAACTTGTAAAGTGAGTGAAGGTATCTTTGCAGGAGATTTATAGTGAACGGTGGTTTTAATGCTTTTGGCTTTGTTCTTTTAACTGTACAACTATGCATTATATTATTCTTTCCCTCTCTGTGTTACCTTGAGTACATGGATGAAAGCCAGATTTTTTAAAATTAACACAGAATCCTATTGCTTAAGCAACACATACACAGAGGCTCACGCATACATAAGAGACTTAGGCATGACTATTCATAACTTGTGAGCAACAAATGCTATTTCTATAATTTGCCGTCTCCTTTGCAGTCTCACAGAACTTTCAAAGCAGCTTAGGTGATCTTAAAAGAACATAATAAAAGTCATTAAGCAATGAATAAAATCACATGTACAGTGGAATAGAATAACTTAAAAGGCTTGTGGAAGTAAGTTTTCCTGCTGGTAAAAATATGTGAAATATCATGATCCTCCTGATAGGAACAAGTCGAAACCCAGGGTATCACTGCCAAATCACCACTGGGAACCAGGAAGGAGTCTCTCATGATTTTAATATGGAGTGCAAATATGCAAACAGGTGGCCCTTAAGATGCATGGCTCCAAACCAGAAATAGACCAGGAATTAGTGGAATTGTTTCACAAGTGACAAGAAATATTTCTGAGACTTGGTCCTAATAAGTAACCCGGCTGCAATATTCTTGATTTCACTTCTCCTCAGAGCCCTGTGGGACTACCAGCTTTGGCTCTTTTATACTAGATCTGCAAGTTGCCGTAGCAGTGTACTTGACGCTCTTGTGAAGGAACCAAATCCTTTAAAGAGCCAAATAAAGTACATCTGTTAACATGGTTGTTGCACTCTACATTACAGACTCATGGCAACTGCTGTTTATATGTGAAGTAATTGTATAATGACCTCAGTGACCAAACTTTAAAGACAGAAGGCAAAAGGTTACAAGATTAAACCAACCCAATGCTATGGCAACTACTTTACTAGTCATGGGAACAAGGCAGGGAGAAACAGCAAATACTTTAATGTCATAGTACATTTCTAAAGCTAGATACACTTGACGTAGAAACCAGACTAAGGTAAATACAAGCACAGATAACAAAGTTGGCAGACTATTGCTCTAGCTTAAAAAGAAAGGGCACTGAACTCATTTTGGCTATCACTCTTTAGAAGAGATACCTTCTCTGCATTATGAAAGAAATAACATTTAAAACCTCAACTGGATATGTAATTATCAGCCCAACCCATCTCACAGGGTTGTTGAGGGAAAAATAGGAAGCAAGAATATTATGTTTGCCGCCTTGAGTTGACTGATTGATTGATAGATAGATCAAAAGGCAGGATAAAAATAATAACAATAATAAATAGCAACAAACATCACTTAACACTACATACAAAATTTCTAAACTTTACACAAAAAGAAAGAAGCAAAATCTTCTGCGGCACTTTACAATACATAATTCAAAATACCATGAAGGCAAGGATCATTTGGATGGGATGTATCTATATACTACTAAAACTCTCATGTCTGTAACCTTCAACTGGGTGAAACAGTGCATCACAGGGTAACCATTTTTGAACCAAGGTACCTCAAATGGGCTGACAGAATGTGTCCAAAATTCAGGACCCATTATTCCTATGGGACTGAAATTTGGGAAATTTGTGGCTGCTTCAGCACTGCTGTGCTGCTGCACTGCTGTGGTCAGCCCAGGTCACATGAGCATCATGGGCGTATCCCCAACCTCTTTCCTGCCTCCCTCAGTCCACGGTGCCCAATCAGCTGGTGGCAAGGCCCAACGGGTGAGTGGTATTTGGCTGCTTTGGGAACCAAAAGCCCAAAATCTGAAATCTCTTAACCGCTGTGGGCACTGAGGGAAGGATGAGGGAGCGACTTGGATGCCTGCTGGTGAAGTAGGGGTGGCTGGGAGGCGACAGGGTTTGATGGGAGGTAGGGAGGAAGGGAAGGAAGGAAGATTTGACACTCTCTGCCAGCTTTCCACCAGGAAAGTCAATGGGGAAGCTGGCAGCGTGTCACAAGTCGCTCACACTCCCAGTGCTTTTTTGCCCTTGGTCATTCTGTTTCTCTGTTTGAGTAAGGAAATATCTCTGAAACGATGAACCAATGGGTCATCAGTTGTCTAGTATATTTTAAAACACTGCTGAGTTTTAAGTGTTTTTACAATAAAGTTCAATGACACTCAACAAAGGCTTTCTATAGATGTATTTCAATAATGTATCACTATTGTGGAACTTTAATGACTTAACTTCTCATTCTTGAAATGTATATGTATTAGAAATTCCCCTCAGATGTTTTCTCTCTTGTATGTTCTCAATCTTATCAAATCAAAAGCAAAATTAAGATTCTGGTCAAACACTGTAACATTTTTAGAACAGTAATTTTTTACAATTATAAATATTTCTCCCCTATTTAATTAAGATGAACCATTTGGGTGCTTAACATTTTAGGTAAAAAACTTATGATTCATCCTAATGTATCATATAGCTGTTGAGTGGGGATGTACAAAATGGTTTGAACATGAACTGTTTCAAATCTGGAATAGCTGTTTTCAAGTGGCTCATGAAATGAAATGAAGCAGCCATGTTTTGGATTTTTTAATTCAAGAATGAAACAAAACAGGGGCAATTTTTTTCTAATACAAACTGAAACACAGCCCTTTTGGATGGAAAGTGTTTCATATGCTGTATTTCATTCTGTTTTTTAGTTGATTTGACTATAAGTTATCTTGCCACTTGCAACTGAGGTGTTATCAGTTATATTCAGCAGAGAAACATATTCGACACACTACTTTTTTACTATAGATATTTATCTGATAAAGTGAGCTGTAATCCATGGAAGTTTAAATAGTAATATATTTGTCAGCATTAAGGATTCAAACATCTGTTTTTGTTTCAGCTGACTAAAATATATAGCCCTCTTTTACTGTATTTTAATTAGGTTCTTTTTATATATTTTTTATTGTGAACCACTTTGTTTACCATTCTTCAGCAAAAAGTAGGGCGTAAATCCAATTTCTTAGTGGCTAATTTTTGTCATAACTCTGCCTTATATAATACTAGGACTTTGCACCCATTCATAGCTTCATCTTCTTGATTCTATGTATTCTTACAGTCATTAATTGTACTCTAACTCAGGAATTGGGCAGTTAACTTTTTTTGTCTGTCTCAAAAGTAGTGCTTTTCCTGGATGAGAGTGATGTTCAAATATTACTAAAAGGGAAGAAGAGAAAGTGATCATGTTTTATCTATGCCATTCAAAATTTTATACTTAAACATATATCCCCACTATATAGCTTATACTGTATGAGCTTTCAATATGTTTTAAAGAAAAATGAAATGTAATTAAAACATTATAATTATAATTAAATTAATCTATAAAACAGATCACTGCTTGGGCTGTAATCCTATTTTACCAGCTCATGAGCACACTGTAGCCCTTGGATCCTACACCTTCCCTCCCCTCCTTCCCCTCCAATTTGGCTTCACTGGCAATCAAGGAGATTGGAGGAAGGGCTAAAGAAAAGAGTCTGAACCCAGTGGCAAGCAGTCCTTGGGTTGAAAAGGAGTCCATCCTGTCTGCTATACCCATTTACTTAGGTATAATTCCCATTCAACTCAATTAAGTTCATCTTTGAGAACACATGTATCGACTATACCTTCAATCAACTTTTAACTAGACCAAACATGTTTAGTTTTTATTTAGCACCCCAAAATTTAAGTCACAAAGTACATGTGCTCATCTTTCTAACAAACCTGTCCCCCCTCCCCCTGCATCTTACACAAATAAAGCAGCAGGTAAAATCACCTACTTGCCTCATTAAAAATATGGCATAACATACTGCAAAGCTTTTCATCACAATTGCCCAAGTATGAGCAACTCCAGATGAATTACAGATCACATTATCCATCTTAAACAAATGACAAACAAATATATGAACCATGATGTCACTGTTTTACTGGAAGTGAGTACAGAACTAAAGGATTAGCTGTAGCCTTGTCTGTTTTCAGATACAAGGCTATTTTGTATCATTCCAATTATCAGTCTGAAGAACATCCAGCTGGTATTTGGTGACCATACTGTATCCCTAACAATTCAACACCCTTCTGACAGTCAATGAAAGAATATTTAATAATGTATTTTTCAGATTCCCAAAAAGAACAATGCTTATTTTGATAAAGTTTCAAAAGATACTTAAGATTACTACTCCTAAGTTGCAAATACAGTTTTAAAGAACTGAGTTTTACTCACCCAAAGGTTCTCCAGTGGACCAGCTCATTTTAATTTCTATTCATTCTTTCAATTAAAAGAAATTTAAATTGGAAGCTAACTTTCTGAAAAGCAAAGCACCAGCCTCAAGCATTATCTTTATTTCCAATACTATCTGTATAGGCTTTCTCAGAGAGTAAAATGTAAGCAAGTGAACCTCAGCACTTTGTTTGAAAATAGGCCTATCTGCCCACCAAACAAGCAGAAGTAACTGGACTAGTAGGAAGCACCCTGAAGGGACTACACTGATTACCCTTGTGAACCCTTTAGAAATATTCATAATACTGTAGTACTTTAACCTCTTCATCTATGTCCTATTAATAAAGAAACTGTAGATAAAGTACACACACACAAAATTACTGCTCACTATCCTTGTTGAAAAAAATATGCAATACCCTAGGATAGCTATCTTAAATCAAATGTGCCAATTAATGAAATGACTATCAAGTACTGTATGAGTACTGTATGAGTTTGAGGGATACTTCTCTATAAAACACACACACTGATTGCCATGATCAGTCTACTCTTCACAACACAGGTTTGTGGAAATGACTCATGTTCCTATTAAAAGAGATATCTGAAGTGACAAAAAAGGTTGTCAATGCTCACAAAGCTAGAAAGGGCTACAAAATTACTGTCAAAGATCTTGGCCTCCCTCTGTTCACAGTCAGCAGATAGTATACAAATGGGAAAAAGATAACATTTTTGTTACTTTTCCTTGCAGTGGTCATATAATAAAAATCACCTCAATAATAAGACATACAATAATCAAGGTGCAGGAACCCTTGAGTAATGGCAAAGGAACTGAAGATGCTCTTCCACCAAAAACTCACCAAAAGCAAAAGAGTGAACAAAAAAAGTTTGCATGCAATGATACCAAAGAACCACTACTCTCCAAACACATTTGCCACCCATCTCAAGTTCGCCCCAGGCTATCTGAATAACCCAGAGGGCTATAATTATTATTAATTTATTTTACTATTTTGTGCCTCCAACTCAGTTTTTGACTCCTGGTGACTGCTTAGACAAGTCTCTGCAGTTTTCTTGGCAAGGTTTTTTGGAAGTGGTTTGAATGGCCTCCTTCCTAGGGCTGAGAGAGAGGGACTGGCCCAAGGTCACCCAGCTGGCTTCATGCCTAAGGAGGGACTAGAGCTCACAGTCTCCCAGTTTCTAGCCTGATGCCTTAACCACTAGACCAAAGTGGCTCTCATTAGAACTATTGTATAGATGAGATAAAAGTTTAATTTTTTTGCTTAAATGAAAAATGCTACGTTAGAGAAAATGAAACACTGCATTGCAGCTAAAGAACCTCATACCAGCTATGAAGTGTGGCAATGTATTCTGATTTGGGGCTGCTTTAAAGCCTCAAGACTCAGACAGCTTGCAATCACTAAGGGAACAAAGATTCTGGATTATACCAGCAAATTCTACAGAACAATGTTTGGTGTCTATCAGCTGAAACGTAAACAAACGTGGTTCATGAAGTAAAACATCAATCCTAACTACACAAGTAGTTCAACAGAGTGGCTGAAGCAGAAAAAGAAATTTGGTGTTTTGGACTGGCTGGGGCAGTGCATGACTTCAACCTAAAATAAGTATTGTGGCGTGACTAAAAATGAGCAGTTCATGCAAGAGAGTCCCAAACTATCAATCTGCTGAAGCAATTATGTAAAGACAAATGCATCAAAATACCTTCAAGCTAATGAGAGGGATTGATTAACAGTTACAGTCTTAGTCACCTCCCGACTGGAGTACTACAATGAGCTCTACATGGGGCTGCCCTTGAACAGTACTTGGAAGCTTCAACTGGTGCAGAATGCGGTGGTGCAGGCAATTATGGGTGCTGGTCACTCGCTGCATGTGACACCTCTTCTCTACCTCTGCTCTGCAAGCTGCATCTGCTGCTGGTATACTTCCAGGTGCAATTCAAGGTGCTGGTAGTTACCTTTAAAACCTTTCATGGCTTCGACTGGGTTACTTACAGGGCCATCTCTCCCCAGTGGTGTCTACCTGCCCTGTTAGAACTGGCAGAAAAGGCACACCTCAGGTCCCGCCTGCGAGAGGGTGCCATCCAGCAGGCCCAGGAGGGAGGGCCTTTTCTGCCATGGCGCTCGCCCTTTGGAACATAATCCCCTACCCGAGATCAGACTTGTCTTGAACCTACTGGCCTTTAGCAAGGCATTAAAAACTTGGCTTTACCGTCAAGCCTGGGGCCCTGATAGCATGGGTGAGTCTGCTTTTTGGTTACATTGACTGTGAGATGCTATTTTATGCTGTGTTATGTTATTTATGTTTTAATTAGTGGATGTGTTTTTATTCTATTTTATTTTCTTTTAACTGTTAGGCCCCTAGAGTCATTTATATGAGATGGGCAGTAACGTACATTTATTAAATAAACACACAAATAAACAAATACAGGTAGTCCTCAAGTTATGATGGCAATTGGGACCAGAATTTCCATCGGTAAGCAATGTGGTCATAAAGTGCAACATCATGTGACTGCATTGCTTAGTGATGGCGATCCCGGCAGTCCCCGTTGCCATCATTAAGTGAGGATCGTGGGTTGTTAAGCAAGGACCTTCTCACAACTTCCTGCCAGCTTCCAACAACCAAAGTCAGTGGGGAAGCCAGCAGGAAGTTGCAAGTCCAGGTGGCTCGCAAGCAGGCCAGCAGGCAGGTAAGTGGCTGCTGCCCAATGGGGAAGGTGGGCAAGGGGGCATGAGTAGTGGGGCAGGTGTGGTGCAAGCGTGGTGGGGCTTGGGGTAGCTGCTGCTGGGTGGGAGAAGGTGCACGAGTGGCTGGGGAGGTGTGGCATGAAGGGGCTGGGGGAGGATGTACAGGTGCGGGAGACTTACCTGAACAACTTGCAACCTTTGACTTTGCTTGTGGGAAGCCAGTAGGGAAGGTTGCAAATTGCGATCACATGACACAGGACGTTGCAACCATCATAAGTGTGAGCTGGTTGCCAAGCACCCAGATCATGATCATGTGACTACGGGGTGCTGGTATGGCTGCAACTTTTAGGACCAGTTATAACCACCACTTGTTCAGTGCCATCATAACTTCAAACAGTCGCTGAACAAATGGTCATTAACCAAGGACTGCCTGTAAATGAAATATTTGTTTGAAGTTACAGGTAACTTCTCCTGTACATACCTTTCTGCAAGTATTTATATAGGAGACAGTCATTTTTTCCTTCCCCTGGCAAAGTTTCTTTGGGTCAAGTCTTTAATATACAATATAGCAGTGTTCTTTAAAAAGTGCCTTTAACAATTGACACTACAAATTAGCTTAAGTAAGAACATCTTCTCTATTTAAGTTAGGAAAGTTTTTAACCTTACAGCCTTTGCGGTTAAA
This sequence comes from Python bivittatus, assembly GCF_059951505.1. NCBI lineage: Eukaryota > Metazoa > Chordata > Lepidosauria > Squamata > Pythonidae > Python > Python bivittatus. Next base: position 43,286,077 of record NW_028277112.1, on the reverse strand, counting down.
AGTAAGGGAGAATCCATATGTACGTTATCATTTTCAATAGTCACTACACTGATACATACTTTTGTGATTACCTTTCCACAGAAGCAGGACACATCCATTATTACTGCAAACTACATTTTTCTGTGAAGGCCATTAAACATGATGTGAGTTACAAATTAATAAGTAGTACATGCTTTGTGAAACCTGAAAAACTAAACTGTTGTTTTAATAGTGTTTCCAAATGAGTCATTCTACTATAAAATCTATTCATTTGAAAATAATGTTACAGCAAATATGCTAACAGCAAAGTAGGGAAAAAGTGGAGTAAACCACCAGAGATACAAAATAATTGTGCAAATCAATTAGTCAGTCAATCCATGGGTACTAGTCATTAACCTAAACCAAATAAAACGAAAACATACTGAAGACTTTGCCACCACATTGGACGTGGAGAGATTGATATGTGCAATTTGCAACCTTCCCTCCTGGCTTCCCACAAGCAAATAAAATGCTTAAGTTATAATAAGCTATTAAAAAGATACTTTGCTCCTTAGGTTGGTCAATAAAATATCCTTCACTTGGAACTAAAGGAAACATCTTTCAAATGTCCAGAAAATATACAGTAAGCTTACAAGTGACCAAATCTCCTTTTTTGCTCTAACTGAATCTATAAACCATATTTTTTTCTTTCAATAAACTAAAGAGCACTCAAAATGTTCAGGCTGTTGGCAAATTCCAAACTTTGAGAACACGCAGGTGCTCTCAACACAAGGCTTCCATAGGGGCCTAACCTATTTCCTGAAATTCTCCTAGCAACTATTCCTATTCCCAGGCCTGTTAGATACTCACCTCCACCCACCTCTGACTTTTTTCTGAGCAGATGTCAGTTTCTAAGCAAAACACTGGCTCTATGGAGCTCATCTGGAATCCAGAGACATTGTTGGAAATGATGGTGATAGATTTTGGCATTTTGTTTTTAACTGAGCTCCTCCACCTCTTTTTAGCGATAATATAGTCAACATGATTTCTATATTTCTATATACTCCATCTGGTGATGTCCATGTATAGAGGCATCATTTTGGTTGTTTGAAGACAGTGTTACCTATGAAGAAATCACTGGAATGGCAGAAATTGATAAGTTGGTCTCCTGATCTATTTTGGTTTCCTAAGCCATACAATCCAACTACATTGTCCTCTTTCATGTTTCCAGCTTTGGCATTCCAATCTCCAATCACAAGCAGCAGATCTTGCTTGCATGTTCTGACAATCTCAAATTGAACTTGATCATAAAACTTATCAACCTCCTCTTCTTCTGCTTCAGTGGCTACAGCATAAACTTAAATAATCATCATATATTAAAGGGTTGTTCACAAAGTCTAATTGTGGCCAAGCACTGTTATTACTATATCCTTCCTAACTATAAAAGCAAATCTGTTCCTTTGTTTTTCATGTCCTGAGTGTGCAGATAGATAGTGTGATCTTCTGACTGAGTGTCCATTCCCAGTCCATCTCAATTCGCTGATGCCTAATATGTCAATCTTTAATCGTTTGAAATGAAATGACTACAAATTGACATCTTAGGCATCATCAGATTTCATTGTGTTGAACTTTCCCATGTTCATGCTTCTTACGTTCCATGTTGCTACTATAATTCTGTCTTTGCAGCTTCGGATTTTCTTTTTCTGTATGGCATCAGTAGCAGCTAGATGTCCCGAAGGCTTTAATCTAGGCACGTCATAAACACCATTAGCACTCCGAAAGATCCTTAGCTCTTCCTCAGTAGCATGTTGAGTGCCAGCCACCTGAGGGGCCCAGCATCCAGCAGTATATCATCAATGATTTTATATTTTTTATACATGTGGTTTTCTTGGTAAAAATACAAGAGTGGTTTACCATTCCCTTCTCCCATGCAGTATTAATGCCTCTGCCACTGTCAGTAAAGTGATCATCTATCTGCCTTCAGCATCTTCCTATATTGCTGCTTTATATATGTGTCTGTTTGCTTTAGCTGGGCAGATGGGATGACCTTCATGCCTTGGGTGACCCTGCTGGAAATATATACCCTTGGCATACACTCCTGGCATTCTTCGCTCATCCTTCGCAGCAACACCCACTCGCCACAATGGAATACTACCTATAAGATTGCAAATACGCTAAGGACAGGAATCAGGAAACTAATCAAACTCTTTCCAGCAAAAAAAGGTAAATGTGAAGATATTTAATGAAATATGAAAGAGAGAGATCTTATTACACAAGGTGGTGCTATGAAGTCAAACATTATTTCATGGCAACAACCAAACAGTTAAAGCTCAATTTTAATCTTTCTTCAAATGTTACAAGACAATAAGGCTTAAAGCAGTTAAAGCAGCAAACCATTAAACACAGTTCTGGCTTGAAATGTTGTTAGTTTTCATATTCACAAACTTTGTTCATTCCTCCCTCTCCCCCTCCCCCCGCCGCTCCCTGTCCTGGATTCAGTTCTGCAGATGTTCAGCTTGCTTTCAAAATTAAAAAGTAGTGTATATTAACACCAAACACAGAGTTTCTTAGTTTGTTCACATTTTACATGGAAGGGAGACACTGCAATCTATTATTCAAAATGAAACAAGATGTTGTACTCTCCCATCAACTGTTAACATAGCACCCGAAAATTTAAGCCACAAAATTACACATGAAAGAGAAATTCCAAAAGCAAGCAATGTGTCTTAATTATTAATAACTCTTAAAGGAAATTCTTTAGCTGAATGTAATTTTTAATTTGGTTATCTATTAGATTACACTGAAAATATCAAGACAGCGCTACCATTGCATAAAAAAACCTTCCCAACTTTACAGTTCACTACAAAAGCATTACTGTATGTGCCACTGTATACATCTGATTTCAGGATCACCCTATTTTCTCTTGGACTAGAGGCTAAAAAGCTTATACAGTGTTATTTTTGGAATTGCTTAGAAATTAAATAGACAAAATTAAATAAAGAGAATGTTCTATTTGTAAAGAATATTTTCAGTGTTGACTGTTTTCATGGAAAAATCCCCAATAAAGCTGAAAACAATTAGATCAAGGACAAGTAATCTCACAACACAAATTCTGCCTGAACAGTCCAATTCAACTCTGAACCAAATAGTTTAAAGATACAGATTATTCCTTTTGCTTCAGGGAAAAAAAGTTTTCTCTATCCTGTCATCAGCAAGCACATAAAAGATATTGAAAAGTATGTCATAATAAATGTTAGCCTTTAACTGCAACAAAGTTCAGGTTTTAAAATTATATGTGCTTGCTGGCATTATTTTTGTCCCACAAAGAGAAAAACATATCTTTTACTTACAAATCCATAAATATACCATTTTCTGCTACCTATTTAATAATGAAGCTGTTCAAGTTTTTTACAAGTTAATTTCAAGGAAACTGTAAAAAAAATAATTATGGATTAAGACCCTCAAAGTTTCCATTCCTATCATAAATTTTCTCTTAAAATCACTTTTTAAATCTGTTGACAAGGAAAAAATGTGAGAAATATACAGGAGGAGCTGCTTAGTTCACAAGAATCTTCCATGACCATCCAGTTAGATGTACAGTGGTGCTTAAAAGATTGTGAAACCTTTCAAATTTTCAACATTTTTGCTAATAAATGTGACCTAAAATATGATGTTTTCCACACAAGTCCTAAAACTAAATAAAGAGAACCCAGTTAAGCAAATGAGTAAAAAACATTAAACTTGTTCATTGTTTTATTGAGGAAAATGATCCAAAGCTTCATATTTGTGTGTGTGGCAAAAGCATGTGAATCCCTAGGATTATCAGTTCATTTGAAGGAAAAGTTACAGTGGGGCAAAAAAGTATTTAGTCAGCCACCAATTGTGGAAGTTCTCCCACTTAAAAAGATGAGAGAGGCCTGTAATTTTCATCATAGGTATACCTTAACTATGAGAGACAAAATAGGGGGGGAAATCCAGAAAATCACATTGTCTGATTTTTAAAGAATTTATTTGCAAATCATGGTGGAAAATAAGTATTTGGTCACCTACAAACAAGCAAGATGTCTGGCTCTCACAGACCTGTAACTACTTCTTTAAAAGGCTCCTCTGTCCTCCACTCGTTACCTGTAGTAATGGCACCTGTTTGACCTTGTTATCAGTATAAAAGACACCTGTCCACAACCTCAAACAGTCACACTCCAAACTCCAGTATGGCCAAGGCCAAAGAGCTGTTGAAGGACACCAGAAACAAAATTGTAGACCTGCACCAGGCTGGGAAGACTGAATCTGCAATAGGCAAGCAGCTTGGTGTGAAGACATCAACTGTGGGAGCAATAATTAGACAATGGAAGACATACAAGACCACTGGATAATCTCCCTTGATCTGGGGCTCCATGCAAGATCTCACCCTGTGGGGTCAAAATGATCACAAGAACGGGGAGCAAAAATCCAGAACCACATGGGGGGACCTAGTGAATGACCTGCAGAGAGCTGGGACCAAAGTAACAAAGGCTACCATCAGTAACACACTATGCTGCCAGGGACTCAAATCCTGCAGTGCCAGGCGTGCCAGGTGGAAAGATCATGCTTTGGGGCTGTTTTTCTGCAAAGGGACCAGGACGACTGATCCGTGTAAAGGAAAGAATGAATGGGGCCAAAGAATGAATGGGGCCATGTATTGTGAGATTTTGAGTGAACACCTCCTTCCATCAGCAAGGGCACTGAAGATGAAACGTGGCTGGGTCTTTCAGCATGACAATGATCCCAAACACACCGCCCGGGCAATGAAGGAGTGGCTTCGTAAGAAGCATTTCAAGGTCCTGGAGTGGCCTAGCCAGTCTCCAGATCTCAACCCCATGGAAAACCTTTGGAGGGAGTTGAAAGTCCGTGTTGCCCAGCGACAGCCCCAAAACATCACTGCTCTAGAGGAGATCTGCATGGAGGAATGGGCCAAAATACCAGCAACAGTGTGTGAAAACCTTGTGAAGACTTACAGAAAACATTTGACCTCTGTCATTGCCAACAAAGGATATATAACAAAGTATTGAGATGAACTTTTGATATTGACCAAATACTTATTTTCCACCATGATTTGCAAATAAATTCTTTAAAAATCAGACACTGTGATTTTCTGGATTTTTTCCCCCATTTTGTCTCTCATAGTTGAGGTATACCTATGATGAAAATTACAGGCCTCTCTCATCTTTTTAAGTGGGAGAACTTCCACAATTGGTGGCTGACTAAATACTTTTTTGCCCCACTGTAGGTGTTTCAATCAACAAGATGATAATCAGGTGTGAGTGTGGGAGGTCCTACCTTAACGAACAGAATTCTGGGTATTCACTATCAAAGTCTGATCTTCACAACATAGGAAGTGTGCCATGGCTCGAACAAAGGAGACTTCTGAGGACCTCCCCAAAAAGTTGTTGATGCTCACCAGGCTGGAAAATGTTACAGAACTATTTCCAAAGAGTTTATATTCTACCAGTCCACTATCAGGCAGATCATATACAAATGGAGGCAATTCAACACCACTGAATTGTCCTTACTGCCATATGCATGCACTATTTCATACACTACCTTTCAGTGTTTAAACTTTGCAACTCTGTCTTTTTGAGAAATTCATAAATTCCGTCCAGCAGCTTTCTTGGTCCTCCTCTTCGTTCCTCTTCTTCTTCCTTCATATAGTTGTTTTGAATTCAAACCTCATTCATGCTCTCCATATACCCAAACCATCAATATGCATCTTCCATACAAGTCATTCACTTCTGTACCCAATCTGTAGTCATTCAGTACTCATTCATTCTTGACACTATTTTTCTTGTTGTACCATCACACTTATTACACTCAACCTACTTTTATGCTTCTCCTGACATAAAAGAGGACAGAAGCATGCTCTTGTACAGAGCCATTTTCACTTCTTTTGATAGTCATCTCTCACAACAGGCCATGAACTACTACCACTGTATATCTTCAAATTTCTCCATCCATTTTCTCATACTTACTAAGATAAACGAATTCTTCTAATTGCTTTATTTTTTGCTATTTATGTACAATTTGCAATGGTTATCAAACACAACTCCACTGATCTTTTCTGCATTAATTTTCAGATTCATACT